>NC_058373.1:7960000-8660000 GCF_018350175.1 Felis catus | reverse complement strand
AGTAGCTCATCAGATTTTTTTTTTTTAATGGCCTCTGATGTTGTGATTCAATTAGCTAAATTCTAGAATTCTTGCTCTAGGGGAATCCTGCAGGCTCCAGGCAGTTGGGGAATGGAATAAGTACTCTGACCTTCACTTCTATTTTTTGTTGACTTTGGACAAGAAAATGAAGCCCCAACATCTTCATCTTGAATCTATAAGCCATTTTGAAATTCTTAGCTGAAAAGTGCTAGGGAATTGCGTATAAAACTAATTATTACCTTGTAATGAAATGGTTCTGCAAATTACTGCTTAATAATACTTGAAGTCATCAAAAAGTTCAAAGATTAATTACCATGTAACTGGCAGTGTTTGGATCAGAAAATTAAAGTTCCAGTGGAGAACAGAAAAATATCCACATAATTACCCAGGTATAATGCTGCTTAATACATTCAGGAATATAGGCTTCTCAAAATAGCAGATTTCTTTTGAGAACATTAAGTAATTTTTCATTATTCCTACTTCTCGTAATATAGTAGCCAATATCATGCTTGTTTACTAATTTATATATAATGGATACTTTCTCTTTAGCAAACACCTGTACCACCATGAAATAATTGGAATGATATCATTTCATCAGGATATTATTGTTTTTGTCATGGATTCCGGCAATTAATATGCCCACATCCTTTGGGGACATTTTTATGGACCTTAGGTGGCAAAAATGTATGCCACAAAACTATAAAATGTTTGAAACCATGTAAAGAGACTTTTGAGTTTACTGATGTACCATTTGAATCAAGGAGTTTTAAGTTTATTTTATCTTTCTATCCTCCCTATATCCTTGCAAATAGACACTCTGGAAGACAAGCAATTAGATGGGGTCAGCATGTCCCTTCAGAGCTTCTAGGACAGAAAGAAAGCTGAAATCTGGAACCCAAGTACATTCCTTCCATAAGCGTACTTGGTATTTGACACCCTACCTCGTGTATTTCCAACTACACTATCCTCACTCTACATGCCTCGTTTAAAAGTTTGGCTTAGGAAACTGGCCTCTTATGTTTTTAGGGGATTTTTTTAAAGTGAGACATAATTTAAAAATTGAATTTGGCAAGCCGTGCCAGGTTCAAGCAGGAGCCATATGCTAGCAACCACCATCTGGCAAGTTCGTTTCAGAACACTTTTGGCATGCTGTCTACCCCATCTGAAAATGTTTGTTCTACACTTACCTGGCTGATTGTAAAAAAGAAGGTCACTTACAAAGAGAGAAGTGGAATGTAAGGGAATGGAGGGAGTAACCAGAAAGAGAGGACTGAATGCCCTGATTTGAAGAAAATATATATATTTTTAATTCTAAGCAGCCATTGTTGAATTAGGTTGTAGCAGGTGACATTTCCCAGGGTCAGATAAGTGAAATATCAACTAAAGATTAGCATGGGGGAAATTTTTTTTTTAAACGCAAATTTCCCCAACAAAGGGTTGTTGACTGTGAAATATGTCTCTTGGCACATGCCTATCTTGAGACAAAAAACAAAACAAACAAAACTAGAACCTCCATGAGTGATGCGTCTTTGAGACCCATCCTCAAAGTGACCCTCACATTCACCATCCCTCAGCTTCAGAGACTGCTTCCTCCTGGAACAATAGCCATCATGGCTGTTTTAGTTCTCTAGAGTTCCTTTTCTAAATTCAATCTGGAGGCAAAACTCTTCCTTGGAAAAATATTGGAGAGAAGCAGAAAAGAAAAAGAAACATGCGTGCTTTTTTTCTAAACTTGAACCCTATCAGTCTTTTCCCTTACTTCTATAACCATATACAAAAGCCTATCATAACCCTCACAAATTAACTCATGCCCTGCTCTTCTGAATCTGCTACCATGTCCCTTCATGATGAGCCACTTCTCGTTTATTTGATCTGCCTCCAGATGCTAGACCCCATGCACATTATGTCATGCTTTATTTTCCTTTGTAAGATATTCCCCTCTTTGAACAACTCTCATAATAGAAGACACTCCATTCCCAAGAAGCTCATCTGACCTGTATCTATATCTGTATCTATCTCTCTATGTATCTGTATCTATCTAGATTATTTTTAGCCTTCATTCATCATGTGAAATCCCTTCACACCAGGGATTTAAAGTCTGTACTGATACATGTTATATGGAAATTTCATGATTAAAGCACTTGAAGTGGCAGGGAGCGAAGCAAGAACCAATAAATACAAAGACCATTGCTGTTGTTATTACATGTACCCTCTGGAGAAAGCCAAGAGGAACCTAGAATCCTAGACTCTTGAAGGGAAGGAGACTCAAAATCTGGTCAGTTTACATTAAAGATGAGAAATGGTTAAGCCCAGCCAACAACTCATGGATGCTATTAAGGTTTGGAAGAATTAAACTTTATTTCCTTTGGAGATTAAATGACTCTCTAGACAGTGGGAATATATCCTAAAAACATTTTTGATGGTAGTAGAGGGATTTAAATTTGCCCAGTACTTTTTTGTGGTTATGGAGGGATACTAAGTTTATGACTCTCCAGGAATGGTTCTATGTGCAGAACCATTGGGCAGCACTTGTTTTTGTCTTGTTTTGTTTTGTTTCCTATTAAACTCACTACCTCTCAACCTCAGATAATACTTTTGTAGACTCGGGACTACCATTCACATTCTCAAGTGAATCAGAGTCTTCTCTAATGAGTTTTTCAAATCTTTTAATGTTCGATGAACAGCAACTCGTGGTGACAAAGTTGTCTGCTGATTCACCACTGTGCCCCAGATCCTAGCACAGAGTCTGGCACTTGGCAGGGTCTCAACAAATATCTCTTGCTTGATGTGCTTGTGGTGGACAAATGTCCAAGCTCAGATGCACCTCTACTGCATCTATCCCTCATATAGCAAAGTAGAACCGTATTTCAATGGCAGAAAACCTAATGTGGTAACATAATTCTCCCTACTTTAAGTGGAACATACACTTAGCACTAAATATGTCAACTTAGCACATGAAAGCAAATCAAAATATTCAGTTTCTTTATCTAAAGTAGCAACTGGGAATATACATATAATTGCTCCTCATAGTCTAATGGAAGGTACAGATAAATAAACAGATCATCCCAATGTTGTATAATAAATATAATTCATGGAACTCCCACACATAAAGGCAGGTGAGGGATAAATATAAGCATTTGTGTCCACACAGACCTGGGTTTAAATTGTGGCTCAGTCACTCACTAATTATGATACTTTGCAATTTTCCCTTAACTTTTCTGTGCTCCAATTTCTTCATCGATAAGAAGGATATAATAAAGTACTTAGTATAGGACTATTGTAAGGTTTTGATGATGTAAGGTATTATAAGGAGCTTAAGACAGCATTTGGCCAATTATATGGATTGTCATTAACTGTTGTTCCAAAATCAGGAAAGTTTCCCTAGGGAAGTGAATTTTCTTTTGTATTTGTAGGAAGCTCCAGCCAAATGAAGGGACAATATACCATTGTGGGGGGCAGAATGTAGATGTGTTTATCATAATAAGCATCATATGCAGCACTGATATGTATATCAATTAATATTTATCCTTCATTTCAGAAAAGATTAAAAGCAACTCTGGCATCTCATGGGTGAGCCATTTGAAACTTGTCAGGTCACTGACCTCTCTCCTTTGAGTTTTCCCTGGTCCTTTGGTATTTACTAAACAATATGGCCAATTGCTTCTGCATTTTTGGTTAGGGGCAAGTTTATCCTAAAGAGTCTTGAGGGAAAGAGAATGGGAATGGGGATAGTGCACTGGTTCTTAACCGGGGGTGATTGCACCCTCCAAGAGACATTTGGCAATAGGAAGGATCATTTTGGGTTATCACAGCTGGGGAGGGAGGGTGATGCTACTGGTCTCTAGTGAGTAGAGGCCAGTGATAGCTGCTAAACATCTGGCAATCCACAGGACAGTCCCCACAGCAAACTTATTTGACCCAACATGTCAGGGGTGCAACAGTTGAGAAATGCTATCATAGGGAAAGTGAGGATGGTCTAGTGTTTGTAACAAGTCTGTCACCCAATGGTTTGTTGAGGACATCTCAGGGAAAGACACAATAAAGAAACGTACTTTGAAGAAAGAAATTCTAACCATAGGCTAGAAGACCAAGGGGGTTAGACAAAGGGAAGGGACCGAAAAGTCATCACTGTGAATTTTTATATAATGGTATATATTTAGAAACATTAAGGGAGTGAAAAGAATCACCATAATCTTCAAAGGGAGTCATCCACTAGTCATACTAGTGAATGTGGGACAGGGGAAGAAGACAGCCATCTACTGAGTGAATGTTCTCTGATAAGCTTTACGTGTATCTCGAGTTGATTATCATAAAAAAACAAAAAAAATGAAAAAAAAAAGAAAAACTTCAGCCAAGTTGTGAAGTTGAGTTCACAAATACAGAACTGGTTAATGACAGGATCAGAATTTCATACAGAACTTTCTGACCCATTTCTAACTCATCATATTCCCCTTTTTGCTGGTTTCCCGCATCAAGCCAAGGGTGATGGCAGGAAAAAAACCCGAAAAGCCCAAATGAAAAATAACGACAAATACAACAACAACAACAAATCTGGCCTCAGGAAAGATACAGAACTGAAGGAAGCAAAGCCAAATGTGAACACTGTGCATGTGTCCTGATTGCAATTTAATGTGATACTAAACTGGAAGACAAGCAACACCAGTTCTCTAGGCTCTGGCCCAAGACACACCTCAAACAACCTGGGTCATGCTGTTCTCTCTGACACAGAAATAGCTAGATCACTGTTCCTGGGGAATGCAGAATAGGGAACATGAAGAGACACATGCAAGAGTGGGTGGAGGGCAAGGTCCTGAGTTTTTATGTCTACATGGAAGGAAAGTTCTAGAAGAGCTTAGTATCTACATACCAAAAACACTTTGGTTCTTATTTTCCAACCTCACTATCCACAGAGAAAAGAAGTATTGGCAGCCAGAAACCATGGAATATGAGCCAAGCCTCAGAAATAAAGCAGGAAAATTTTAGATTAGCCAGTAAGGGAAATGTTGTTGAGACAGAGCCATTGGGGAGTGAGCAGAGTCCCATGGGAAGGGGCTTAAGGACTCCCAGCACCAAGCTTCTAGAGCACATTAGATACAATGATTGCAAAGGACTCCAGTGATCCTTTCTGGCCCCAGGAGATAATTGGCTAGCTAGGCAGAGCTGTCTCACCCATGGGCCAGTGATAAATTATAACAATCCATTATTTTTACAAAAAGAAAAGGAAAAGGAAGGTAGTTTTTTCTTTCCCTTTCTTTCTTAAAATGAATTTTATGTCTGTAAGGAGCACCAGGCAAATAGACCCTAGAGACTAAACTTTTCTATTGGCTCACAAGATAGTGACTTCACTGAGCAAAAAAGTACAAGACCCTTGTTTGTAAATTCTCCCAGCATCCTGCAAAACTTACGTCAAATGCTCACTTCTCTGACCACCCTACCACCTACACAACACCCCTACTTGGTATGAGACCGTTCTTTGGTGCTGAGGGCCACCCAGCACCTGACCCTCTCTGCTGAGCCTGCCAACAAGGGAGCTAGTTAAAATGTGTGGGACTCTATTATGTGGACATGTGCTCGTTAGGATGTAGGCCAGCAATGTGTATCATAGGAGACAAGATCAGGAGTTGTTTGGAATGATGTTTAGCTGTTATGGAGACACGAAAGGGCTAGTGTGGTCCCTTGGGTGTGATGGGACATGCCTGTTAATTTTCTCACTATTCTCTGAAATGCCTACCCACCCCCCCACCCCCCCCCACACAAACAATTTTTCAATGGCAAGAAGTATGTTTCTCTAAAGGAAATGTTTATTTTGCTCTAAATGCAAAAACAAAAAGAGGTATTAGAAGTTTGTTTTCCATAACTAGCTATAGCACACTGAGATCTTTATAACCCAGTTACAATATCTGAAAGTTCATTTGCACTATACTAGTCCAAATGAGTTCTTGATAGGTACATAGCAACGAGAAAAATCAAAACAACTTATAATTCTAGAGCTAGGGCTCAATCAGCAGCATCTCAATCTCTGGAAAACACCACTAGGGTCTACACTGATCTCAAGTGTTTCCTTTCCTCTTCCCCAGAGAATTCTTTCTGCCAAGAACTCATCAGAGCTTAAGGCCCAACATCCCCATACCTTGGCCTCTCCTGATTGGGGGTCCTTTGAGAATTAGGGATTGGAAAGAAGGATACAGGGCCTGTAGACACAAAGATTTCTTCCAGAGACTTGGAACCAACTGTGGCATTTGGAATTCTGTGATTCAGATGATGAGAATATAGTCATATTCTCAGTAAATAGGGTCAAACTAAAAGCTAGAGAGATCTCTACCACTCCAGATGGACCCTATCAGATCAATCTTAAGCAGAACAGAAAGACACAAAATTCTAAACAAGAAGAGGAAACATGACTTGAGAGAAATATTGAGGAGATATTTCACTTGAGTGGCTAAGCAGAACTGAAATTCCCCAAAGAAGAATCAAGTTGTTAATGCCTTATAAAACGCATGTTCTGGACCGGAAATCCCAAGAGATGCACCTCATTAGTTTCACATGCCATGTTGGGTGGTAATTAAAGACAGGGACTCTGGAGCTGGCTGAGTCCAAATCCTGGTCTTAATATTAGTTACGCAAACTTAGGCAAGTTACATAATTTTCTTTGCCTCCCTTTCCTTATTTGTGAAATGGGAACAATAGCACTTATGTCAGAGCATTGTTGTGAGGATGAATTGAGTTAATTTATATATAAGCACTTGTAACAGTGCTGATGCATAGAAAGTAACACATAAATGCTTGTTACTGTTGTACTGCTATTCTATATTTATTATATTATACATAATTATATAATATATAGTTATATAATTATGTATTGTATTTAGCTGTATGTGTTATATTTTATACTACATAAAACATTATAATTAATTACTATATATAACTATGGATTATATTCCATTGTGATATTATATACCATATATTATATATCATACCATGTATCATATACTATATTTTATTCTTTATTGGTGACTGTATCTGTGTTGAAGCTTTGAGGATAAATTTAGGTCCACTTTTTTCTCAAAATTTGTGATTTCTGGGGCGCCTGGGTGGCGCAGTCGGTTAAGCGTCCGACTTCAGCCAGGTCACGATCTCGCGGTCCGTGAGTTCGAGCCCCGCGTCAGGCTCTGGGCTGATGGCTCAGAGCCTGGAGCCTGTTTCCGATTCTGTGTCTCCCTCTCTCTCTGCCCCTCCCCCGCTCATGCTCTGTCTCTCTCTGTCCCAAAAATAAATAAAAACGTTGAAAAAAAATTTCAAAAAAAAATTTGTGATTTCTTTCTAAATTTTCTGAAACACACTCCATGTAACCTGGCTCAAAACTAGCTTTGACGTGTACTGGCTGTGGGACCTTGACAAAACTCCTATATGTCTCACTTTATTGAACTTGGAAATGAAGTTGAGTGAGGATTTAAATGAGATAAAACCAAGGAGCCCATCCAGCGTGCTCTGCATGGGTTACAACAGGGCCAAACAGCACTTTTGCCTGGCGAATGGGTAGCAGGATCTAGGAAAATAGGGTCACTCAGCTGGTTGTCTCTGACAATCATTGTTCTTTTAGCTCCATGTGCCTGATAAATATTATAATTTTCTCTGAGTTAATAATAGAAAGCCTGAGAAAGACATTATATCTGCAGCACTGAGTACTGGGCCTAGTACATTGTAGGTGTGGCAAAAGGATTGTCTTGTGGGCAGGCCGGTGGCAGTGGTGTGGTATAAGTAAAGGGCAGACAACTGTTTGCTATAATTATTTGTTTCTGGTAGAAGTGGAGTTGGAGCCTCCCAGAATTTCAGTGCTTCAGGCCAAGAAGCCACAGAGTCTACCAGGGTTGTCTATGTACCTTGGAAGTCGCAGGTATTGTGAAAAGTATGTTGACATTGAAACCATGGACAGCAGGGTGACCATCTGGTCCAGTTTGGCTGGGACAGGAGGGTTTCCAAGATGTGGGACTTTCAGTGCTTTTAAGTGAATCCTCACTTTGAATATGGAAGTTAGACTTTCTAAGTCACATGTTCCTATTGTCACATGCAGAAAATAATGCCTGACTTGTAGAACTTTTGTTATCAAATAAGGAAGTGTATACAAAGTACTTGAGATAGGTAGAAGTAGAACAGATGTTACCCATGTTCCATCCCCTTCCTCCCCTGCAGGCAGTGGCATCACAATGTGAATATAGGCTTGTGAATACGCAACTTGGTAGCTATGTAAAATTGGGCAAACCGTGGACATTTTCATGGCATCACTTTTATCACCTATGAAATGGAAATAATAATGTTGACCTTCATGGGTTAGAATGGGATTCAGAGGAAAACTACTCCAAGGGACCAATTAGTAGGTAGTATTTCCCTTCGTGCCTTCCTCCCTTCTTTCCTTTATTCCAGCAGATTTTTGATTCATAAATTTTATACAAAATGATGATCCTGAGAAATAAGACTTCCAAACACTGGTTGACCCATGGTTTTCTCTGCATTGTTCAGTTGAGGGAATATTCCAGAAGTGGTGCTTCTCCATGCTACCCATGCCTTTCCTCTGGAAGAAATGGTGTTCTGTGAAGATCTGCACAAGGCTTTACAGAACAGCGTTTGGAAACACTGAGGAGCTGGCCAGGATTTGAACAGCATAGCACTGACGTGATGTAGTGAACAGTTTTGATTTCCCAAGCCACTGGTCTTCTTTCATCCTTAAAATGCCCCCACTGGAACTGAATGAGGAATAAAAAATGACCATAAACCTCTTCCACATCTGCTAGGATGAAAATCTGATTGTTTATACTCAATTTTATCATGTTCCCCTTCCTTCCTTCCTTCCTTCCTTCCTTCCTTCCTTCCTTCCTTCCTTCCTTCCTTCCTTCCTTCCTTCCTTCCTTCCTTCCTTCCTTCCAACTTTTGTATTATTTCTTTAGTTGTTTCCATTCTCGTCCAAGTCATAGGGTTTTTTTTTTACCCCTCTTAATTTTTCTTCATTATTCTGAGTTATCTCTATCCTTTCTTTATTATCAGTAATCATGGATGTATTTTGTTTTCCTGTGGATCATTCATTCGATAATATACTTACTGAATATTTATTGATCACCTTCAGTTGGTCCAGGTACTGTGTGAGATGTTGATGAGGAGAACAAAGGTGCAATCGCAGTTTCTTTAAAGAATCACTCTTCTGTATTGAAAAAAATTATATATGAATATATTAAAAAAGGAGAGGCTTGTCACATACATTGTCTCATTTTATTCTCACTCATGTAAGGATTAGGGGACATAATTAACTTGCCTAAGGTCACTAGCTAGAAAGTGATAAGATTCATGATTCAATCCAAGATATTTCACTAAAGCACAACGGTTCATTCTAATTTGGGTGAGCAGTGAAATAATTCATGTTGGTCTTCTCATTTTTCTTCTTTTAGAACTGGTTTCTTGAAAGTTTTTACTACTAAGGTCTTCCCTGCACAAAAATATGAGTTTGAGAGAGTTTTACTTTGGTGTTTCTTTCTACCCCAAATAGTCTCTATCCTCATCATGTCAAAGTTAACACCTTTAAAAGTCACCCCCACAAACAGCCCCATATTCTGAATGAATCCATAACCAGGATTCTTTTTCCCCCCTATCAAATTGTGTCCAGTTTTTGTCTCATTCTCTTATATGCTTATTCTTTGAAACTAGCTAATTTGATGCATGAATCCTAACTTGTGAGAGTAGCTGTTAGTGTCAATGCTACTTTGTTTTGGCTGGAATGCTCTGACAACATTGCCTTATCTCCCCCCCACCCCCTCCAAAAAAATATATAGTGGCTGAGAGAGTCAGTCAGTCCCTGGGAATTATGGAAAGAACAAGTAGACTTGGGGAATTTCTAGTTCTACTGGATGATTTTCTAAAGACATTAAGGTCTATTTGACTTAAATGAACAATAATTAGCAATTTCCACAATCTACAGCAGTTGGGTAGACCACAACATTTCAATGTGATATTGAAATTAAGGCTACCCAGGAAAGTCTGGGAAATTTTTAAGAGAACAAATAGCTAAGAACCTGGCTTTTTTCTTCGTGTGTGTGAGTGTGTGTGTGTGTGTTGAATATTGTTTGGTCAAAGGTCCTTTGGATTATTCGATTTTTAACAAGGTACATACATTATTGCCTATATACTTGGAATGGAAACGCTGGGTTTCAGGTTTGTTTTCTTTAAGTCCATTAAAGCAGCACATTTGTTCATCCCTGGGTTCCAGCCATCTCAGAGCAATATGGTAGCCCTGCTGGGTGGGTGTCATTTGGCTCATTTGAGTTCAAAAGCAGGAGGGTTTTATGGAAAACACCAGTCCTCCTTTCCTTAAGACTGAGTAGATTTTCAGTTCTGCCATAACAGGTGAGAAAAAGAGAGAGGGAAGCACACACCACCGCCATGAAGTCGTACAGGCTTCTTGGGTGTTTGACTCATCACTGTTCCTTTTGACTGGGAAGGGACTTTATTCTCTGCCATTTAGCCTCAACACAACCAAAGGTTTCCTCGCCTGTTTCCAACGTAAACAGCTTATGGAAATGACCATTTCACCTTCTAGACTCAAAGGCACAAGATTGCCCATCTCTCTCCCTGTGTTCCTTGTCATACAGATTCCCTCTTGCAGTCTTTCTTAAAACCCTATTAATCAGCACCTCTGAAAGGCCCCATTACTGAGAATATTTAAAGCATGACAGGATAATACACTAGGAAATATACTGTGGGGAATATTATAGTCCTGGCAGGGCTAAATGACCTAAAGTCATCCCAGTCTCCTGTGTTGCTTTGATTAATTAGCCCCATTTCTCAGAATCCGTAAGAGTCTAGATCTCTCTTTGTACTGAAGCCTCTGAGTGGCCAGTTCAGAGAAGTTTTTCCCTCTCTGGTGCCCTTTCTTTGCTTTAGGAGTGTCCTTACTCTTAAACTCCAGCTCTTATCTCTAAATATTCCTTGATTAACAAATATGATTACAGTCTGGTGTGTGCTAGACACAGTGCATGGGGCTTGTAAGGACCAAGTTGAGTAATACCTGAATATCACTCGAGCAGCTCTCAGTCTGCAAGGGGAGGTTGAGCAGAAGGAGTCCCTTTGGACACACAGAGGAGGAAGTGCTTAATTTTGTCTACAATACAGGAGGAGGCAGCACATGAATTGGTTATTGTTTGCCAAGCAGATGGACCAAAGAAGGTTATTAGAAGCAGGGGGGATGATGATGTGCAAATATATGGATAATTCTTGGAGCGTTAATTGGAGCTGAAGTAACTCAGCATTATCTAGAATTTGAGGGTTAGGGGGAGTGGTAACAAAGGATAAGGTCAGGGATCAGCTGAATAAAGAAATGTTACATATGATAAATCAAGGAGCTTGGTCTTAGGGAACCACTGAAAATGTTTTAGATGTGAGTGTTAAAAAGATCAATCTGACAGGATAAAAGAATAGAGCCCAAAGGGGGACAAAAGGTGGGAGAGAACATTCAGGAGGTCACTGGAAAAGTTGAGATATGAGAAAACTATAGAGTCTTGGGATCTGGGACCACCAATGTGACGGTGATTCTTTCTGCAGATACATTTCTCTCTCATGGCCCTAACATTTCCTCTCATTTGAAAGAAATCAGGTAAATCAACTCTCTGTGATAGACCAATGCATTCTAATATGTTCTAACAGGCTTTCTGTGCCCTTCCAGACCCTGAATAAAAAACTATCCTCATTCCCCTTCTGATTTAAATATAGTTGAATAGTTAGGGGTGCCTGGGTGGCTCAACTGGTTAAGCATCTGACTCTTGATTTCAGCTCAGATCACGATCTCACAGTTCATGAATTTGAGCCCCACATCAGGCTCTATGCTGAAAGCACGGAGCCTACTTGGGATTCTCTCTCTCTCTCTCTCTCTCTCTCTCTCTCTCTCTCTCTCTCTCTCTTTCTCTTTGCCTGTCCCCCACTCACACTCTCTCTTTCTCAAAATAAATAAATAAACATAAATAAATAAACAAACAAATAAAATAATCAAACAATTAAATCCATTACATTTCTGTCAGTCAATGATTATTGGATATTCTTGGTATTCTATGATTTTAGAGGGGTCAGTCCCAAATTCCAAGATGTTGGAATTACCTATTAAAAGCACAATAGCTAAAAGAAAATTATAGGTCAATATAAGATATGACAACAATTTTGAGCGAGTCTTTTTAAACTAACAGAGTAACACCTGCCATTGAGTTTGGAAGGAGTTATAAAAATGTATAGTGTAAGTTCCTGATATAGAGCCATTTCTATTTCTAACGCATATACGAATTCATATTAATTGGCTATACCCATGTTCAAGCTGCTTATCCACTCCAGGGCTCATTTCTTCAACTTTGAAAAGCAGGGGAAAATAGCTGTCTTTGCCCCCTTTTCAGATCAGTCAACATATGGAAAAATACTTTGTGAACTTCAGAGTACTCTCAGAATAGACGGCTTTGATTATAACGTCTAAGGGCAAATAGCTAATTAGTGACAGAGCCAAGATTAAAACCCACATCTCCTGACTTCTAGCCCAACCATATGATAATTTGTTCATTTTTATATTTAATTTTTTTATATATACTTCACTCAGTTTCCAAGAGAATTTAGCCCACACGGTTTTCTTTTCCCACAGCAAACTAATTTTGTCATGTCCTCTCCCCCGCCCCTTTCTCTGTCTCTCACACACACACAGTACTCCTTTCCTAATTCTGACCACTCTATTTGATACTTAGAGCAATTCCATCAGGAAGTGGACTGAGATTTACCTTAGAAGAATCTACAAAGGATTTGTTAAGCTGTTTTTTTTTAAATGACTAAGAATTCTCAGCTTTGTTTTGACAAGAATCACCTGTGGAGTTCTTTAAAATAGTGTTGGTGTCCAAACCACACCAAGAACCTCTGAAATGAGGATTCTCCGAATTTCACAGAGTGGTTGAACCCGGGCACATGAATTTAGCTAAATAGCCAGGGGTGATTTCTATATGTGTGTGAGTCAGTTGTTTTCCATGGTCTCAGATGTATAAATTCATGCAGCACAATTGATCTACATGTGTAACTATATCCCTCAACTTACCCTAAAGCCACTCCTCCCTGTACTGTGAACAATAGGCAAATCCATCAGGATCCACGGTTATGGTAAAAGCCCAAGCATTATGCGTGATTCACAGATGAATAAACATGGTTGCTGCCCATGAGGCACTCTGGGGGTAGACAGGGCACTTAAATAAGCGACCTTATAACTGTGTGACATTTACAGTGATGTGCATAAGTAAAAGTCAAGAAGTATTCAGGAGTAGGGACTACTTTGCTGGAGAAGGGGGCAGGAAAGGAGAGGCTTTACAAGGGGGAAAATCCCTGGGTTGAAGGATGAATGAGAATTTTCCAACAGAAAAAAAGCGAGTCAAGCTGGTAGAGGAACAGAGAAGGAAAGAAGATATTCTTGGAAGACGTGGGAGCATGTGTAAGGAATCACTAACAGCTTTGAGCATGTGAGACCTTCAGATAGAATCAACGATGAGTGATGTTTGAGGAGATGGGAGGACCCAGTGGATGAGGATGGAGAGACCAGCAGGAGCCATTCAAAAAGGGCATTAGGATTAGATGCCCTGCTTGACACTGTGCTGTGCTATTCTCAACCCATAGCATGGCTCTCTGTTCTTATTTTTTAATGAGGTTATATATTATATTCTGAGAATATATATATTATATAAATACATGTTCTGTATAAATATACAAGTAAATAAGCATATATAAGTTTGTAATATATAAATGTTTATTTAATATATAATATATAAATAATAAAACACATGGTCTATAATACATAATACAATAAATAAATATTTAGTATGAATATAATATATAAATATAAACTCAACTAGGGAGCTATTCCTAACAACACTTATGAACCAGAAGAAATGCTCTGATGCAAACGTTTTTATCATCAGTTTCCTTTTCAGTGAAAAGTGTCAGATGTGTTTTGGACCCCTGTCCACTTGTCTGCTGTCTTCCTAAGCAGGTTACCACAGGAACCCCTTCTCCCAATGGCCGTTCTGCCCTTCGTTCCTCCCATGCCATCCCACAGAGCCCCTGGAATCCTCACCTGGCTCTCACTTCTTGTGAGTGGCAGCATCTTTGTTCTGAGGAGAACTGTTGAAATTGAGACAAGTTCTCCGCCAGTCATTGGGAAGGGAACAACACTGCGCAGACAGAGAGGGCTTGCAGTGAAGAGGCAGATGTTCCAGGACTGGTCAAATCATAGGAGATTTGGGACTGAGCTCTAGTTCCAGAGAACACTAGTCATCTAAGCTGAGATAGGAACATCATCAACCCACCGCTGTGAACCACACACCTGCTGTTAGAGATAAGGAGAAACACTACTTCATTTTCCACCTGCGATTGACCCTGGGCCTTGGCTGGGAATGAATGGATGGCAGGCTTAGGACTGTGGAATCCTAATCCAGATGCCTGTATCTCCTGCCAAATGATCTACTCTGACTTGGCTCAAGACCTGAGAAGACTGAGGTTGTAGACTGGTAGGAAGGGGTGGGGTGACCAGGAGGGGACTGAACCCACATAGGAAAGCCAAGATGAACATTGACTGTTAACATGCTACAGATATACACAAGTGCTCACCTATGGAAGCATCCAGGTGACAGAAATACACTCTCTGGAGCTCACAAGGGACAATTCCTCGTATTCCAGGAAGTGAGAGAGGAGTGGAGGAGGAGAAAGTGTTACTTAGAGTAGGAGTTAGGACCTGGCATCTGGGTAATCTAGCTCAAATCTGATTCTGTTGTCACTGTTAAAACCCATATCTCACTAGGGCAAAGACAGCATCTGTCTTAGTCATCCTGATGTCACAACACTCACCATGGAAGGCAATAAGTTTTTATTGATTGATTTAAAAAGTTGATTCTTGGAGATTTTTAAAATAGTGAACTTTATTTTCCTTCTCTATTAAATGTAAGTAGAAAATACCTACCACATTCTGAACATAGGACAGTTGCTACTAAAAGCCCACCTCCTAGTCATGGTAATTTGCAAACAAATATTGTTGGCTTCTATCTTTCGCCTTCTTGTGTCCCTGTGTAATTCACGTAGAGTAGTCAGAGACTCCGACTGTTGACCACTTGTGCGTCTCCTGGGAAGGAATTATGGGGCAGTTTAATATAATATTTTGTGTACCAGTAAATAACTGGCATTTATCTGTGAGGTAATTGGCTGAGAAACTGCCTTCTACTTTAATCTTCCCGCAGTAATGATCTAAGTACCTTGCACTCAGCAGTGATTCAAGAAATTTTTATTGATTGGATAATTTAAGAGATCTTTGCAACTTTCACTCTTTTAATTTTAGAATTGGGAATACTTGAGTCAATGAGGTTGCAAGTATGAGGTGAGCGGGGCTAGATCAGTGAACAGGAATTAATAGTACCCACTCTCAATTTATAGCAAGGTGTTGGTATTCCTTTTGGTAAAGCATTCTGTGATTTTCCTTCTATCTGCAAGGATTTGGGGGCAGGGGTGGAATCTGTGTGTAAGAGAGATTAAAGAGACCGATCATTCTGGCAAAATGTTCATGTTTAGAAAGTCATGCGGGTTTATGAAGTCAGTCAGGATCACCCCATCAGTGCAAAGTGCAAGTTCCTAGGAGTTATCAAGGCAGGGGAGGCACCTAATTGCACTTTTAGGGAGATTCGTTGTAGCAAAGAGGAAAGAGCAATGAGGAATTTAGTGAAGGACGCTTTGGTGAAGGGAAGGATGAGGAAGGAAAAAGCACGTTTGTCCTTTATGTTTGGACATCTTGAGTCTGACCTGTTGGTAGCAGGAGTAGAAGGCGTATATTTCAAGTGCTGGTGAGTACTTTCCAGTTTCAGCCAGACATAGTGGATATGTACACAGTAATAAAGTAGGGCAGGAGCATGACTATTAGGTGTCAGTCAAAGCCATAGAAAACACGAGTTCTTCCAGAGGAATTGAATAAAGGACACATTATGAAAGTCTAAGAATTAGGGAACGCCCACCAATAAGACAGAGAGGAAAACTCTCTGTGTAGTAGCAGATAGGATTGAGAGGTCTTATTCACAAATGTGAAAGAACCAAGAGAGCCTTCTATCATATCACAGAAGTCAAGACACAGAGAAAGTCAAGAAGGAGGGGTGGCCAGCTAGGATACACAGAGGAATTGTCAACAACATGAAGACCAAGGAGAGACACATTTGCCCAGCCAGTCACTTTCAATGTCAAGATCCTTTAATGCCATTCTGACTCTGATTTTCATAAAGGCAGCTCAGTTAAAAGGTGACACTGATGTCAAAGAAATATCAGGAAGATTGGTTAAAAGGAAATGGAAGCACAGGTATAGAGCATTCATCTGGAAGTTTGGCCATGAAGGGAAGGAAACAAGCAAAAGTAGTGAGGAAAGCCACTTACAAATCATTTCAAGATTAGGAGAAAACAACATATTTGAAGCCAATTCAATTGAGGCAGTAAATCTGGAGATACTAAGTTTGAGAAGTATAGTAAGGAAGCAAAAATCCCTCAGGAGGCAGGGAGGAAACTCAGGGCAACTGGAAGACTGACCCCTCCCTGAGATCAATGACCAGAGAAAAAGAGGTAAGGGGGTATAAATGAAGATCATGTTATTTTACCTTTGAATATACCTCACAGCTTACAGAGTCTATCAATACAATTTTTCATTTAAATATATTTCCTTAAGTCATTAAACCTTCACAGTGACTCTGTTAAGAAAAATATTATTTCCATCTTACATTGTGTAAATAATGTCTTAGATCAGGTAGGTGAATTAATCAATATCCCATACCAGGAGAGTGGTGGAATTAGGCTAACATTTCAGATCTCCTAATCTTAAGATAGTAGGCAGGGGCCTAGCCTTTTCCATGTTCATTATGTCCCCCACAAAAGACATGTGGAAGCCCTACCCTTGCTATCTGTGAGTATAAATTTATTTGGAAATAAGATCTTTGCAGATGCAATTAAGATGCAAGTTCAATGAGGTCATAGTAGAGTAGAGTAGCCCTTAATCTAATATAACATGTGTACTTCTAAGAGGAGAGACACAGAGACAGACGCACAGAGAGATGATAGTCATGTAATGATGGAGGCAGAGATTGGAACAAGCCAAGGATTGCTAGCAAACTCCAGATATTAGAAGATGCAAGGAAGGATTCTTCCCTACAGGTTTCTGAGGGAGCATGGCCCTGCTGGCACCTTGATTTCAGACTCCTGGCCTCCATAACTGTAAGACAACAAATTTATATTATTTTAAACTGCTACCTTATGACACATTATTATGGCAGCTCAAGGAAATTAATATGGAGAGATATCATTTAGATGGGTTTGTGAAAACCTGGGCAGAAAAGAGAAGGTGTGAATGACCAAAGTGGAGGGTAAGTGTAGGAGCTCACAAAGGAGCAAAGACAGCCCTGGAGTAAGTATTTGCAATGGAGTAAGATTAGTTTTATAGTATTGTAGCTAAGCACAATAATTTTGGAGCCAGACACAAATGAGTTCAAATCATTGTCTGCCTCTATTTAGCTGGGAGACACTGAGAATGTTATTTAGGGGTTTTAAGGCTGCTTACTTATTTGCAAAATGCATATAATAATTCTGACACCATGGAATTATTTTGAAATTTAAATGGCATAAGACATGTAAAATATTCACCACAGTGCCTTTTAGTGCTCGATAAATGTAGATGAGTTGGTAGTGGTTGTAATCGTTAGAGTTGTTGTTTATGTTGTTCCCATATATGCCTTTTTTTCTGGCAGCACTTTTGTCCAGAGCTACAGGCAGTAGAAGCAGAAAATGATGAGGACAGAATCCAGCATTGGTGTGATTTGTTTTATATCAAGGATACCATAAAGCTACCAGTGGTGGTGGTGGTAGTAATTGTAGTAGTGAGGAGAAAGATACAGAGGAAGAGGAACTGTGGTTTTGGATTACTACAGACATTTTCCATATGCTTTGCGTGTTCAATATATCAGAGAGGACAACATTGGCATTCCAGATTCAAGACTGAGAGTGAATTCAGTTGGTACAAAGGGCATGGGTTTGGTCTCAGGAAGGAAAACTGGAAGTAATTCTAGGTAACAGAGAAAAGATGGAGAACAAGACCAAGTGTAAAAAAAAAATAAGGTAATGGATAAAAAAGATGGTTGGTGAAGACAAGGCACTCAGAATGAATCATTTGTGTTACAGAGCAGTATATTATGTTGTTGAATTTTTTCCCGGTTATGGGTTGGCTTTGGATGCCAGTAGATGGTCTACATGTCAAATGGGCCATTGGTGTTAAAGATTTTATTGAGCATTTACTATTTTCCTTTTGCGGTGTTAAGGATGTTATGAGCATGACTTTATACAATTCTTAAATCGACCCTCTGAGCTCGCATTTTACACCTTTAGGATGCTGCCTCAGATCTGCCAGCCTCACTCATTTTCAGAGCTCTTGGCTATGTATTCCACTCCATTTGTCTCTGCAGTAAGTAACTTTGCATGGCTTCAAACCACCATCATAGGGCACCTTATCACAAACTGTGCTGCTCACCTTTTCTCTCTCACCCCAGAGCTTCTTAATAACCCTTGAAATGTGCAGCAGCACAGGGCCTGTTCAGTCTATGCGTGTATCCTCCTGAAGTGTGGATTGAATGCCAGACAGGATGAAACTATAACCAATGGGGAACTATAGTCAATGAATATATTTGTCTCCCTTCCTATCCTCGTACTGATTTTCCTGTGATGCAATGGCCTCATAGGATTTCTCATGGGTAGTTTTCATGAGAGATAAGAATCTCCCAAGTTAGAAAAATGATTGCTCTTGATCACAGGCAGTGCCCACCACAGTGACACACCTTCACATATTGTCTATTTTTCTCTGTCCCATTAACTTTTCCTCATTCCACTCCTACTCCTTGGATATTTCTCTTCCCAATAAATTATTAGGGCATAAGCATTTACCTTTCTGGAGAACCTAGGCTAAGACACAACACCAAGATGGGATGGTTACAAATGTCTTCTGTGCAGTAGCACCACCATCTCTGGGGACTTCACCTGTGCATCATTGGGATGGGACGCAAGTAGAGGGTGAAGCACAGGCTATTGGGGGTTGGGGGGGGGGGCTGTGGTGAGGGAACCAAGTGGACACAATAACCACTGTAAAGATTGAAGAGTAGTATGACTTCTGTTAACAACACTGGTAGGCTTGACCACAGAAAATGATAGACTGAGGGCAGTCTACTGTTAGCTTAAGTCACGCTATGAAAGCTGGCATGCCTTTAAGGAGACTCTCATCTTTTATAGCCATAAAGCACATGATACGAAAATCAGATGCAGAGTCAACTTATAAGGATAACAGAGGTGTAAAAAGAACCTGAATATTTGCCTTCAATAAATCACCTTTGAAAATTAGAGCCTTGGTAGGAGAAGAATGGGATCATGAGAGATAGGATGTGGACATCTGGGTGGACACGCCTGAAAATCTTTAATCTTCAAATTCCCCTGGACTCCTCATGCCGACAGAAGTAACTTTTCCTTCCTCTTGCTGCAAGAGATTGGCGTCTCTGTGCCTGGAGAGTTTCAATCTCTTTAGTTGAAGAAGTCTTGGAAAATAATGTTTATACTCCTTAAGATCCTCCCTCTAATCTTCTGTTGCCTCCAAGCCAATAGTCTGGGTTAGATTTTAGCACAGCTTAATTAGGACAATTGCTCCAGGACAATACAGGCTAATGTGAAAGCATTTGTAGGACCTTGCTAATCCAATCCATCCTGTACAGGCATGCATCTTGAGTAGGTGAGATTGGGATAGAGACAGACAAATTTGATACTGGAAAGGGGAGAGTGTATTGGCACAGGAACACTCACCTGAGACTCTGAGTTTAATGTTTTATCAAAGATACCAAAGTGAAGATTCTAAAGGTCTGCTGCATGCACCATATCAACAGGCTAAAGAAGAAAAATCATGATCAGACACAATTAATGCAGGAAAAGCATTTGACGCAATCCAGCATCCATTCATGATAAAACTTCAGAAAGTGAAGAATGCAAAAGAATTATTTCAATTACACAAACTTCACAGATAATATTATATCTACTAACAACAACAACAGCAACAACAACAACAACAAAACCAAAATGCTTTCCTCTAAGATTGGGAACAAAGCAAGGATGTCTGCTCTTACCATTACTATTTCACATACGATTGGAAGCTCTAGAAAGCACAATAAGGCAAGAAAAATAAATGGAAAGAAAGAAAGAAAGAAAGAAAGAAAGAAAGAAAGAAAGAAAGAAAGAAAGAAAGAAAGAAAGGAAGGAAGGAAGGAAGGAAGGAGAGAGAGAGAAAGAAAGAAAGAAGAAAGAAAGAGAGAGAGAGAGAGAGAGAGAGAGAAAGAAAGAAAGAAAGAAAGAAAGAAAGAAAGAATTGATTTTGTCCCTATTTTCAGATGACATGGTTTATGTAGAAAATTCATTATCCATGCATAATCTACTCTCCAGAAAAAACCCTCCAAGACCTAATAAGTGGAGTCAGCAAGACTTCAGGATGTTGTATCAACACACAAAATTCCATCACATTTCTATATAGTAAAACTGGATATGCTGAAACAAGTAAAAAATGCAGTACTGCTTATAGTTGCTGCAAAGAAACTGAAACACCTAGGTAGACACTCAACAAAGCATGTACCAGATCTGTATGGTGAGAATTATGAAACACTATGGCAGAAATCAAAGATGTAAGTAAATGGACTGACATACCCTGTTCATGAATTGAAAGACAATTCCTATTGTAAAGATGAAAATTCTCCCCAAATTGATCTACAGGCATAATGAAACCCCTATCAAAATACAAGCAAGGTGGGTTTTTTTGTGGTTGTGGTTGTTGTTGTTGTTTTTGGTAGATACTGAAAAGCTTATTGTAAAATCATCTGGAAAGGCACAGGTGGCTGAAATGATCTTGATGAAAAGAATAAAATGGGAGGAATCACTTTACACATTAAGGCTCATAGCTACAGTAATCAAGACAGTTTGATATTGGCAGAGGGATGGATGCCTAGATCAGTGGAACAGAACCCAGAGATAGACCCACATAAGTATGCTTAACTGATTATGACAAGGTGCAAAGGCAACTCAATGGAGGAAGCCTTTTTAATAAGTGGCGCTGGGGCAATTGGCCATCCATAGGCAATAAAATGAAACCTAACCCACACTGCACACCTTAATAAAAAATTAACTGAATGTTTTGAATTGATGCCAAAAGCATGATCCATTAAAGGAAAAACTCATGAACTAGATTTCATAGAAATTACAAATTTTGTTCTGTAAAAGACTATGTGAAAGGGATGAAAATGCGAGCTATAAGCTGGAAAAATATTTTCAAACCACATCTCTGATGAAGGGCTTCTATGTAGAATATAGTAAGAATGCTCACACTTCATCAGTAGAAAACAAACTATGCAATTAGAAACTAGGCAGACATGAAAACACTCTTTTACTGAAGGGGATATATAGATGACCAGTAAGTACAGGAAACTATGTTCAATATCATTAGCCGTCGGGGAAATGTAAAAGGAAAAAAAACTGAGTAAACAAAAACTCACAATGGGATATCTCTACAAACTGGTGGCTGAAATAAAAAAAAATAGTAACAACACCAAATGTTGATGAGGATGCATAGAAACTGGATTACTCATCCATTGCTGGTAGGAATGTGAAAGATAGATAGATAATAGATAATAAATGGATAGATGACTGATAGATTGATTGAGGTAGATTCATCTGCATGTATAAGAAATAATATCCCATGTACACTTCACTCAGTTTCCCCCAGTGGTAACTTCTTACAACACAGTAGTCCAATATCACAGAATATTCACATTGATACAATTCACTGATTTCCTCAGCTTTCTCCAGTTTTATTTGTATTTGTGTGTGTGTGCACATGTACACAAAAGAAAGAGAAAAATCTGCAGAGTCACTCCTTAGAGGTTCTACACATCCAACTCCTGCACTAGTGAGATACAGATGCCTTTGCAGAATATTTAGGGTGGAATCAGGGAACCCAGAGCAGTGGAAATATTAGAATAAATATCTTAGTATCTTGGAGGATACTCCTTTCATTTAGTCAGTGGTTCTCAAACTTGACCTTATATTAGAACCTCTAGGAGAGCTTGTGAAACATCACTTTCTGGGCCCTGTCCCCAAAGTCTGATGAAGTATGCCCTGAAATTTGGGGTTGTAAAATTTGCATTTCTAAAAAGCTCCCAGGTGATCTTAATGTTGGTTTACACTTTGAGAGAATTGGGCACTAAGGTGATAGGAAATATGTTGGGGAGGGGGCAGGACCAGCATCTTTGGGAGGGTCAATGGTGGCTGTCCTCTGTAGGCCAGGTTTGACAGTAGGAGAGATGAACATGAAATATGCTGCCTGACATCAGTTGAGATGATGAGATGCCAGAATAACTGAAGCTAGGTGGCAGCACTTAACCATCAGAGGCAAAGAGGGTGTGCCTGATGTAATTACTGTAATAGGTAGGAAGGCTGCAGCGGCCATTAGGATGCCTTGGCCTAGGATGCAGTCATTTGTAGCAATGGCTAAAAGATCAGGATGCCTTTTGATTTAAAGAGAAGTTCCATCTCCTGAGTAAGGGCTCTTTGAAGACATTGCAAGTAGATGTGCTGAAGATCAGTTTGATCTTTTCTTGAGGGACCCGTCCCAGGGTTGCTATACATACAAAGACTAGGGAATACCCTAAATATTTGAGGATTATTATATGGGGCTTCTAACACTAATACGAGAAGACCCAAAGTGTTTTACAATCCTCCAGTTAGAGTTGAGGTATAGAAGAAAAGCCAGATATTACATGGAATTTGACCCAAGCCAGTCTCATGGTGAGTCTAATGGATATCTGAACCTGGCCTGTTGTTATTGCCTTGGGTCCTGAATGTGTAATTGGTGTAGACTTACTAAGTAGCAGCTCAAATTGGTTACTTTATCTGGAGATCCAGTGGTATTATGTTAGGAAGGGCTAAGTGGAAGCTCCTGAAACAGCCTTGGACCACCATGAAGAACTATATTGGCTCCAAAACAATGTGGGGTAGGTGTCTGGATCCTAAGGGATTCACTGGGACATCTCAGTGCTTCTTTACCCAGATAGACACAAACAAGTGTCTACAGTAACCATGGCACCCCAACAATGGCAAGACAGCCAGAAGTTCAGACCCTTTAGGGATGAAGGTCTGAGTCATCCCATCACACAAATAACCCAGACCAGCTCAAGTCCTGGTCAGGTGCATGTGGAAAATCATGAAATGGAGGCAGAGAAGAGAGATCATGAATATCATGGTCGTAGTATCAGCTGTGGCTCCAGGGAATTTAATTTGTTACATGAATACCCTTGCCTCAAGTCTTCACAAGGATGAGCTGCCACCAGCTGAATGGAACTCTGTGAATGGTTGAATTTTTACCTGCCCTCTCAGGGGTATGATTAGTATCTGTTCATAAAGATTGAGGTATGCCCTGTGTTTTGAGAGGCTTATATGACAAAAGGGCATGCATGGATCCAAGTATTTCAGGGGGAGAACAAATCAGACAGCTCTTCGTCACCACTTCAGGTCATGTCAACCTCTTCTTCCTGGAGGCTTCCTGTTTTGCCCAGCTGCCACTAGGCAGCCAACTTTGCATGGGCTGTGAGTCTCTTCACAAGGATACAGCCCAATACCCCATGCCCCATGCCTGTTCCGAGCCACCCTTGCCTTTCTCCCTGGAGCTTCCCTCTTGACACTAAGGCATGAGATAACCTGAAACTGTGCTCCAGCTAGGTATGCACAATTCAGGAGTATGGGTCAGTTAATTCCCTTTGGGCAAAACCTCTGGAATACGATCCAGAGGACAAACTCTTCTTTCCTCCTCCATGGACTATCTTGACAAGCAGTACTTCCTATGACCACCCAGAAGAGAGTCCCACTATATTGAGCAATCATGTGAACTTGTGACCAAGCAGTGACCACCTCAGTGAGGTGCCCTCATGTTGGCTCTTCCCTTCCCTGGTTCACTCCTCTTTTTCCTGACTCTTGGTTCCCTGGGACTGTACTTCCTGGTTAGTTACTAGCTTCAGGCTCTTCCTTTTGGGTAATACAGGCTAAGACCAGAGTATATTATTTTATCCCGATTTTATAGATGAGAAAATGAGGCATCATGAAATTATCCAACTTGCTAAAGGTCACATATCTAAGTTCTTTACACTTAGGTCCATCTGATTCACGATCCAGCTCTTAATTAATACGTTTAATAGGAGACAAACATGATCTAGTTACTGAAGACATCAGGAATGGTAAAAAAAATAAAATAAAAACAGTTTTGTAGATTGAACAGTAACAGTTTGAATGGGGCGGTACATAATAAAAGTCCTGGGTTATCAATGATCAGAGAGGTGAGATGATGGTTAATCATTGAGATTAAATACAAGGCGATACCTTCCCATGTGGAGTAGACCAGTGTAGCAAAAGTATTCTGTAATATGGAAATAGTGAAACAAAAGCATTCTGCAGGAGAAATGGAAGGCATCTTTGTTTGGTAAACACATTTTATTTTATTTTTTTAAGTTTATTTATTTATTTTGTGAGAGACAGAGACAACATGTGTGGGGGAGGAACAGAGAGAGAGGGACAGAGAGAGAATCCCAAACAGGCTCCACACTGTCAGCACAGAGCCTGATGTGGGGCTTGAACCCACAAAACCATGAGATCATGACTTGAGCCAAAACCAAGAGCCAAATGCTTAAGTGACTGAGCCACCTAGGTGCCCCTGTAACTATGTTTTAAAAAATGAGGAGAGGGAAGTTATGGAGGATGGAGAAGGAAAATAATTAAGAAATGGTTATAGAGCAAGGGGATTTCCCTAATATATTGGCATGTGAATATGGAGAGGGGGTGAGATGAAAATTGATACACACTAGGGTATAAAGAACTAAGGTGAGGAAACTGTGCAGGGTTCAGAGGTGAGGGATATTAACTTACAAGGAGGCAAGTGGAGAGCAGGTATCAGGAGCTGGACCCAACTCCATGCACAGGCATGTATGGTATCCAGTCTCTACCTGGATCATATCAAGATAGGTCCACCCTTTGTCACACAGGCATATGGACCATATCCCACCACAGAGTGAAGGAAGATTAGTGGTTTTTTTAAATTCATTTATTTATTTTGAGAGAGAGACAGAGTGAGGGAGTAGGGAAGGGGCAGAGAGAAGGAGAGAGAGAATCCCAAGCAGGTTCCACACTGTCAGCACACAGCCCTACATGGGGCCCGAACCGAGAGATCATGACCTGAGCCAAAATGAGCAACCAGATGTTTAACTGGCTGACCACCCAAGGTGCCCCCAGGAAAATCAGTTTATTATCTGGAGTCTGCTATTGAGCAGAAATATGTTGCTTCTAACATATTTCTTGGCTGAACTATATTTGTTTTATTCTGCTGTCTTAAGGGAGAAACCACTCATATATCCTTAAATACATGAGAGACAGGAGTTCAATTTTGCACTGCTAAACAGAGATTGCATGTTTAAAAACAAATCTAGAAAGTGGTACCAGATTAGAAGTACATTCACTGACTAAAATACTGAGGACCGTCTTCTGAAATCCAATAGCTAATTTGTCCAATAGGCCAGCCATGTTGGTTGACTCTTAACATAGAATCTGAGGAAATCAAGGGGGTTAGTATAGAAGGTTAGTGATTTAAGAGTTAGGATAACAAAAGGATCCATTCCCAGCAGATCCAGATCTTGGTCCCTTTAGTAGAATTAACTTTTTCAAAGGTAATAGGGCTTGAAATGCCAATTTCCACCAAGATCCAAATGTGGAATACATTAACACAATGGGAACAGTTGAAAGATCTCTGGCCATGCCACCATCATGCAAAAGCATCCTAACTCATCCCCTTGTTACCACTGTCCCTCAACCCCTCCAAGAATTTGTGCTCACATCCCAGTAAGAACTATCCTTTAGAGACTCCAGTGAGATGATGTCATCTTTTTCTTCAAACCATGCAATGCCTTCCCCTCCCATTATAAATAAAATTCAAACTTTAGTAACACCCAGTCCCAAGGCATAACCAAGCTCCAGCCTACTTCTGTCACTTCGTATTTGGTGTTCTCCAATTCACCGAGCCCTGACCCTGGCCCCAACCATACCAATGTTTCTTTTTTCTTTTCCGAAGTTTCTTTACAGGAGATTTATTACCATCAGGTCTCAGCCAAAAGGGTCCACCTCAGAGGGGCCTCTTCAACTTCCCAAACTATGGTAGTAGCTATTCACCTATACTTGTTTCCCATGACATTGTTGTTTTATTTCCTTTATAGTAATTTTTTTATCTGAAATTATCTTGCTTATGTCTTTTTCTGTTCACCGTCTGCCTCCTATTACGAGAATATGATTCCCAAAAGAGCTAGAACCATTTCTGTCTTGTTCACACTGTTACATCACCAGAACCTAGAAAAGTGCTGGGAACAGACAGCCACCCACAGCCCAGTGCCTAAACAGATACTGCCCAGTGAAGGAGAATGAAAGTGAGTGAAGTATGCTTGCTTGATACATTTTCCAGTCTATTACCAGGATTCCTACATGGATTCCTGCTCTTATTCCAAGGTGGTCCAAAAGGCCAACCTCTCAGAGGAAAATGTCATTTAGTGTAAAATAACCACCATTGGGGCGCCTGGGTGTCTCAGTCAGTTAAGCGGCTGACTTCGGCTCAGGTCATGATCTCATGGTCCGTGAGTTCGAGCCCCGCGTCGGGCTCTGTGCTGACAGCTCAGAGCCTGAAGCCTGTTTCAGATTCTGTGTCTCCCCCTCTCTGACCCTCCCCCGTTCATGCTCTGTCTCTCTCTGTCTCAAAAATTAAATAAACATTAAAAAAAATAAAATAACCACCATGTCTCTCAAGAAATTAAGAAAGCTATTTTATGCTCATCATGTATTTAATTTATTACTTTGCATGTTGTCCTTGTTACTACTGTTTATATGGAGCAAGGATCAGCAAACTATGGCACCCAGGCCAAATTTGACCACCTGTCTATTTTTGTAGAAAGAGCTGTACTGGAGCACAGCTGCAATAATTTGTTTATATATTTTCTATGGCTGTTTTTGTATTGTTTTATTGTTCTTATTTTTGTTGTGTGTTTCAAGGTTTTATTTAAATTCTAGTCAATTAATGTATAGTGTAATAATGGTTTCAGGAGTAAATTCAGTGATTCATCGCTTACATACAACACTCAGTGCTCACCACAACAAGTGCCCACCTCAATCCCCATAACCCATTTAACTCATCCTCCACCCATCTCCCTCTATCAACCCTCAGTCTGTTCTCTATATTTGAGAGTCTGTTCTATGGCATGCCCCTCTCTCTCTTTTTCTCCCCTTATGTTCATCTGTTTTGTTTCTGAAATTCCACATATGAGTAAAATCGTATGGTGTTTATCTTTCTCTGACTGACTTACTTTGCTCAGCATAATAAACTCTAGCTCCATCCATGTCATTGCAAATGGCAATATTTAATTCTTTTTGATGGCTGAGTAGTATTCCATTGTATGTATGTACCACATCTTTATCCATTCATCAGTTGCTGGACATTTGGGCTCTTTCTATAACTTGGATATTGTTGATAATGCTGCTATACACATTGGAGTGCATGTGACCCTTCAAATCTGTATTTTTGTATCCTTTGGGTAAAGAACTAGGGGTAAAATTGCTTGGTCCTAGCACAGTTCTATTTTTAATTTTTTGAGGGCCATCCATACTGTTTTCCACAGTGGCATCTCAAACTTGCATTCCCACCAACAGTGTAATGGAGTTACTTTCTCTGCATCCTTGCTAACATCTCTTGTTTTTTGTGTTGTTAGTTTTAGTCATTGTGACAGGTGTGAAGTGATATTGTAGTTTTGATTTGTATTTCCCTCATGATCAGTGATGTTCAGCATCTTTTTTATTTTATTTTATTTACTTTTGAGAGAGAGGGAGAGACAGAGCACAAGCAGGGCAGGGGCAGAGAAAGAGGGAGACACAGGATTCGGGCAAGCTCCAGGCTCTGAGCTGTCAGCATAGAGCCCGATGTGGGGCTTGAACTCACAAACCATGAGATCATGACCTGAGCTGAAGGTGGACGCTTAACCCACTGAGCCACCCAGGTACCCCTTCAGCGTCTTTTCACGTGTCTGTTTGTCATCTGGATGTCTTCTTTGGAAAATGTCTACTCCTCTCTTCTGCCCATTTCTTAATTGGATTATTTGTTTTTTGGATGTTGAATTTGGTAAGTTCTTTATAGATTTTGGATACTAACCCTTTATCCAATATGTCATTGGCAAATATCCTCTCCCATTCCATAGGTTGCCTTTTAGTTTTGTTGATTGTTTCCTTTGCTGTCCAGAACTTTTTGCCTTGACGAGGTCCCAATAGTTCATTTTTGTTTTTGTTTCCTTTGCCTGTGGAAATGTGTCTTATAAGAAGTTGCTACAGCCGATGTCAAAGAAGTTGTTGCCTGTGTTCTCCTCAAGGATTTTGATGGTTTCCTGTCTCATATTTCATCCATTTTGAATTTATTTTTGTGTATGGTGTAATAAAGTGATCCAGTTTCATTTTTTTACATGTTGCTGTCCAGTTTTCCAAACACCATTTGTTGAAAAGCTGTTTTTCCATTGGATATTATTTCCTGCTTTGTTGAAGTTGGCCATATAGTTGTAGGTCCATTTCTGTTCCCTTGATATATGTGTCTGTTTTTGTGCCAGTACTGTATTGTCTTGATAACTGTAGCTTTGTAATATATCCTGAAGTCTGAAATTGTGATATCTCCAGCTTTACTTTTCTTTTTCAAGGTTGCTTTAGCTATTCGGGATTTTGTTGTGGTTCCATACAAATTTTAGAATTGTTTCTTCTAGCTCTGTGTACAATGCTATTGGTATTTTGATAGTGATTGTGTTAGATGTGTAGATTGCTTTGGGTAGTACGGACATTTTGATGATATTTGTTCTTCCGATCCATGCACATGGAATGTTTTTCCATTTCTTTGTGTCCTCTTCAGTTTCTTTCATAAGTGTTCTATAGTTTTTAGAGTACAGATAGTTTACCTCTTTTGTTAGGTTTATTCCTAGATATCTTATAGTTTTTGGTGCAATTGTAAATGCAATCAATTCCTTGATTTCTCTTTCAACTGCTTCATTCTTGGTGTAAAGAAATGCAGCAGATTTCTGTATGTTGAGTAGACCACAACAGCTGTGCCGAGAATATTTCCTATCCAATCCCTTACAGAAAAAGTTGGCCATCCCTTGATACAAAGCAATATGTATTCAAAGTAAGAAGGTGTGTGACAAAAAGACCTGCAAAACATCAGGGGACAACTGAGAGCATTGGCTAATGTTTGCTTTGGATAAAATCCAGGAATTTTGATGGTGATCAAAGTAGAAGTACATCCTCAACATGGCCTTACATTAATGCCTGAGGGAGAACCCTACATTTTGGTTGTTAGGTCAGAAATCAAGTTTACAGGACAAAGACTAAGCTCCCCTTTCAGGCTAGTGCTGCATCCTTTTATTAAGAAATGTGTTGTTCTTCTCCTTGGATGCACACCAGCCCCCATTCCCACCTTTGTTAGTGTCTCCTCTCCATGCAGTTGGCAATGTGGGGAACACTGCCATCTTTGTGATGAATGGTTTCCTCCACTGAATTGCAATTACAGGTTTTAATCAGTTCATTATTCCACCTAGTTTTTGGGTCCTGACAGTTATGCAGCAGAAACTAATTGAATTGGCTTTACCTCAAGGCATTCCCACAAGATCTTATCTTACCATTTGGGAGTTTTTTGTCTGATTGACCAACTTAGCCCTAATTTCCCTGTTCCAACCTAACAAAAAAAGGTCTTACTTTCCTATTTCCCCTTTGAAATATTTCACATTCTTTTCCTACTTTGAAAAGGTAAGCTTTATATTTTTAAAAAATCGCTAACCTACCATAGATTATAGTATAAACTGAGCTTCTTATATAAGAGGCTTTAGAGTGGTTACAAAGTAAACCCTTACTCTTTTCCATAAACTCTCTTTAGATCGATTAGAAAAAAAACAAAAAACCAAGGATGAAAGAGCAGGATGCATTTTTTTTAAGTTTATTTATTTATTTTTGAGAGAGAGAGCGAGAGAGAGAGAGAACACCAGGGTGGGAGGGGCAGAGAGAGAGGGGGACAGAGGATCTGAAGCGCGCTCTGTACTTACAGTAGTGAGCTTGATATGGGACTCGAACCCACAAAATGTGAGATCATGACCTGAGCTGAAGTCTGATGCTTAACCGTTTAAGCCACCCAGGCACCCTGGGATTAATGTTTTTAACTCTTTGCTTCTCCAGGTGTTGCAATTTTTAGGCTATAAAAGAGGTATTGCCCAAAGATAATGTTTAGTTGCTGTCCATGGTGGTATTATCCTAGCAAGGACTGTGACTGGGTCCTCAGATTTTTGGTTGCCTTTCACAGGAATGACTCATGCAAAATTCCCCAGGTTTCATCTGATAAAGAAATCAAAATATCAGTTTATCAAGTCACTACAAGAGATATAACAGCCAAGGAGACCAGAATAATTTCCTTTCTTTGGTAAGCACATTATCTTCCTCTAGGAAGTGCTACATGAGAAGCCAACTTATAACCAGAAGATTGGTGAGTGTAGGTTTCATGCGATTGCTGATAACAAGACTACATAGTTGGCGATAGATACCTAACTGCATTCACGTACTATTTTGAAGTTGCACCATCAAAAGACAACAAAACCCCATTGTGGGTTGGAACAACTTATCCTCTGAACAGTTCTGGATGAATATCTCTAGTATCGGCCTCTACAAAGCTGATTTTTCACATACATTTTATTGAAACATTCTTGTTTTAGATATTGTCAGATAATCAATTACTCCATTAAAGCCTACCCTTTCTGCTTTCTGCCATAGAAATGCTCATCCTCTGAAGGCCATGTTTCTGTATTTCATATTTGATCTGTTGCATGCTAAATGTGTCAGTTTGATTCACAAAGTTCTGGAGTATCTCACTGTGGTTTCTATGTGCTATCAATATATAGCAGACTTCGTCAACCTTAGTACTACTAAAACTTTTTGGCTAATATTTTGTGAGAGGCTGTCCTGTGCATTATACAATCATAAATAGCATGCCTGTCCTCTTCTCATTGGCTGTCAGTGGCAACCCTCCTCCCTTAGTTGTGAAAACCAAAAATGTTCCCAGATGTCGCTAAATCTCTCATGGGACCCAAAGACCCAAATCATTCCTGGTTGAAAACCACTAGTATATAGGATAGAAAATGAAAAGGAGAGACTCTTTTTAAGAATCTAGGGAAAGAGCCTTCAACCCAGTCAAGCCAGATCCCAGCTTTTGTTCTCTGAGGTTCTCCTTCCCATAATCAAAGTGTTTATGAAAAGCAAATCTTAACTCAGACTTCTTTTCATGAAATTATTATGTTTAAGTATTTTTCCAGGCAAGTCACAATTTTGACATATCTCATTGGGCGGAAAGTTTATAATACCTAAGTAGAGAATGTTGCTTAGTTATACAGAGCATTATATTTTTATTGAGAGAGAGGAGTATTTCATAATGTCAGACACATATGGGCTCTGTCAAAGTCCACAAGTGACTGAACCCCGAAACCTAGCTAATGTGCATTTTAATTCCTTTTCATTAGAAAGCAGAATCATAGAGCTTGGGATTGAAGAATGCTTCTGGTTCAACAACTTCATTTTCAAATAAGGATAATGAATCTTATAGGAGTGAATTAATGTGCCTCAAAACAGGATGAATAAGAGAGATTTGAACTTGGGTTTTCTGACACCAAGTGGTGTGGTTCTATACTGTATAGTTTCACATTTTCACATGTGTGTAGGTGATATACTGGGAGTTCTACTTCAAGATATGATTGTTTATACATTACATATAGGCCTTCTATTCCCTACCCCCATTACCATACCTGGTGATGTTGTTATAATATTTTCCAGTACATTCCTTCTGCTCACAGTCAGTGATATGCCTGTATCTGTCATGAGTATGGAGTACATCATGTTTGGTTCAGGACCCGAGAGTTTTCTGGCCCAACTGGCAAGTGGTCTCATCTTAGAGCATGAAGAATTTCTCACCTATCAACTTACTGGAATTTCACTCCCAACTTTAAAGAACTATTGACAAAACAAGAACTATTTCTTGCTGGGGTGCCTGTGTGGTTCAGTCGGTTAGGCATCTGAATCTGTTTTTTTTTTTTTTTTAAGTTTATTTATTTTGAGAGAGAGAGACAGATCACCAGCAGGGGAAGGGCAGAGAGAGAGAATCCCAAGCAGGCTCTGCACATCAGTGAGGAGCCTGACGCAGGGTTCGAATTCATGAACTGTGAGATGATGACCTGAGCCAAAACCAAGTCAGATGCTTAACTGACTAGGCCACCCAGGCACTCCAAGCATCTGACTCTTGATTCCACTCAGGTCATGATCTAATGGGCTCCTGAGATCCAGCCTCATGTTGGGCTCTGCACTGACAGTGTGGAACCTGCTTGGGATTCTCTCTCTCTCCCTCTCTCTCACCTTTCCCCACTCACACACTCTCTCTCTCAAAATAAAGAAATAAACTTTAAAAAAAAAAAAAAGAACTATTTCCTGCTAATGTCCTTGGTCCACAAGGCTTAAGTTCCTAAAAGCCACATCCCAAGATGCTGCACCCAAATGCACTATTCGTAGAGATAGTGTGTCTTTCTCATATCCATCCTCTATTTTCAAAGCTATCTCCCCGTGTTTTCTTCCATCATATTTGAATCACCTATGTCCTTGCCTTTTTGTTTCTTTAGGCCATGCCCCAACCCTGCTAGCTCTCCAGAATTACAAACAAAAGTCTTCCCAATAGAATGTGTACATTAATTTCATTGCAATTCACAAACAGCAGTCCAAAGACCTTTACCACCCCTGTCAAAAAAAAAAAAAAAAAGGTACCCTTTGAAAATAAGAGTATACAATTGCTTTTTTTCTAAAAATGATTTAGGGGCACCTGGGTGGCGCAGTCGGTTAAGCGTCCGACTTCAGCCAGGTCACGATCTTGCGGTCCGTGAGTTCGAGCCCTGCGTCAGGCTCTGGGCTGATGGCTCAGAGCCTGGAGCCTGTTTCCGATTCTGTGTCTCCCTCTCTCTCTGCCCCTCCCCCGTTCATGCTCTGTCTCTCTCTGTCCCAAAAATAAATAAAAACGTTGAAAAAAATTTTTTTAAAAATAAAAATGATTTAATTTTTTTCTTTTCTCCCAATCTAAAGTCCCTAGGACCTTTAGCCCAGTGTTTCTTACACTTGAGGAGCCCAGGGCTCCTTAATAGTTGGGGAGAAGGGAACAAAGGTGGATGGGGAATGGTATCTCCTTGCCTTAAGCCCCAGGGAGCTGCTCTGCATTTCTATGTGGCTTCTTTTCAAGAGGAAGGAAGAGGGTAGGGCAATTGACCACACAAAATGTAGTTACAGCTGAGAGGATTCAAGTATGCACCATTCAGTATTAGTTAACTAGATCCTTTCCAGAAGGTTATTTATTTATTTATTTATTTATTTATTTATTTATTTATTTATTTAGCAAAACTGAGAAAAGGGAAGGACTATAAGGAGTTAGGACAAAAAAGGAAAATACTGCAGTAAGGAGAGAATTCTATGTGGAAAATTGCAAGCCCAGTAGTTACATGCTTAAATGAAGGTGAGAATTCCAGAGAATGCTTTGCTGTGATATTAATGTCTTGAAGGGTTTATGATAGCATTTTTCTAAAAAATATATTTTTAATTTATTGTTTTAAATTTTATTTTTAGTCAATTTGTCTCTGACACTTAGCATTTTCAGCATACATATCAGGATTTGGGCTCTAGAGTCAGAAAAATCAGGTTTATTTTATTATTTTTTTAAATGTCTATTTATTTATTTTGAGAGAGAGAGCATACCAGCATGGGGAGGGGCAGAGAGAGAGAGAATCCCAGGCAGGCTCTATGTTGTCAGTACAGAGCCCCACGTGGGGCTTGATCCTGGAAAATGTGAGATTGTGACCCGGGGCCAAAATCGAGAGTCAGATGCCCAACCAACTGAGCCACCCAGGCGCCCCAGAAAAATAAGGTTTAAATACCAGCTCCAGCACTTGTTAGACATAGTACTTGCATATGTTCTTAAATAACTATGAGACTCCATTTCCTCAACTCTGCGGTGGAGCAAATCAATTAACAGACTGACTCATACTAGATAGTCAAGAAAGGCAAGGAAGGTAGATGAATGGATATGTGGGTGGGTGGGTAGAAGAACCTGAAACTCTATCAGGAGACTAAATTTAATCTGAATTATTATTTGAAGGAAACAGCTTTGTTTTGCTGGCTTTCATCGACAGTGCAAAAGAATTCAGTGTTCATTCTTCAGGAAGGGCAAGAGACCTCAGCCATCAATATCAAAGAAAGTGCAACTTCACCTGCCTTGAGTGTTTTTGCTTTTAGGAAGCGGGAGGCTTTTATTAAAGTGGTGGCACAGGAATTGCCTAAGAACTTTGTTCTAGACTCTGAGCTCCTCAGAGAGATCGATTTTTCTCTAATGAACCAAACCTTTGAAACTTGATCTGTGATATTGCAGACACCTCTGCCTGAGCTCTGTGGCCAGGCAGAGCCCAGCCCAGCCACGGGGCTGGTCCTCCGTTTCCATTTCAACGTAATTAGAAGGTTTTCTTTTTCTGAATCCAAAACTGGCTGGCAGAGAAATGGTACGGGAACATCCCACAGGGTACTTTGGAGGAATGGGCAATCTAACTGTTGATGAGGGGGCCACAGGGGCTCATTATTATGTAGGGAAATGTTCCTCTGTGCAGCAAAAAGGTAAGGGGTTATGCTTCATGCTGTTGAGCTCATTATTTGGCTCATTCCAATTAGTACTGGATCCAAATGGAATAATGTATTTTTCCTTAATTCTAACAATTATCCAAGTACTCTATGGGAGATACATTCTTTCCTTCCAACTGGAAGCACAGAATACCTCTTCGCTAGAGGCCTGGTGATTAACACAGCAATTCTGTCAGAGGTATAGCCTTCTTTGCCAGCGTGCAATTGGCCATCAGGCCCAATGATGAAAGAGGGGCCGTGTTCTCTCTCCCTTGCTTCCTTAATGACCTTACTAGGCAGTGAATCCCATCTGGAAAATGCTTGCAAGCCTCTCAGTGTGTGTAATTGCACCAAAGGTAGGGTTTAGGGCTCCTGCAAACAGTTCAGATGTCACATCTTGGGGCAGAGAGGGCACCATGATTGGAAGGGAGTTAGGGAGAGTGGATCTGGGGACAGTTTGCGAAGCAAAGAGCAAGAAGGATTGACTGTGTGCCTCTGACTCAAAGCTACAGATGAGTAAACGATATGAGCATCCTTAATGAACAACAACAACAGAGAAGTCAGTTGCCTCAAGAACACACATACATCTGTATCCACCACAGCTGGTTGCTTCTAACAGGGATCTCTCCAGAGGAGGAGCACATGTGATCAGCAAAACTTCCCACAGCCCTGCCAGCTTGATGGTCCTGCTGTGGAGAGAATGACAGATGTTACAATTGCAAGAGCAGTATAGATTAAATGAAGGCACCATGGGGCTGGCCTTATTGTTATTTTTTTAAACAGTGATTTACAGTTGGCAAGGGTCAGAATTATAAAGCAAAAGGAACGAGGTGGGTGTAAGAAAAAAGAAGTAGGGATTAGATTCCAAGAGTTTCCATCCATGGTAAGGTTAGTTGATGAGCAATTTAACACTGGAAAATTGACCAGAAAAACATCCAGCCAACCAACGAGCTAGGGTTTTTGTTTGTTCTCTTTTTTTAAGTTATCTGCAGAGAAATTTAGCTGAGATAGAGGTACCTCAAACACTATCCCCAGGCAAGGGAATAGGGCAGAATGAATAAATGTTTACCTTTCTCTTTTCAGCCCTAATCGCTTCACTGAATTAAAGCCTTCTGACAGCTGAATGCTGTGGCAAGACCTCAAGAATCTTATACTCAAGTTGTCGTTGTTTATTTGCTGTTTTGTTTTTTTTTTACAGCTTTATTGAGGTTTAATTTACATGCCATAATTTTCATCCATGGTGAGTAAAAGAGTCAATGATTTTTAGTAAATGTTAATGGCTCTGCAATCACCACCACAATCCAGCTTAGAATATTACCATCATCCCAGATTTACTTGTGCCCACCTGCAATCAATCCTACTACCCCTCCTCCCAGACTCAGCCCGGGAAATCACTCATCTTCCTTTTTCTAGAGACATTTCCCCCCACCCCTGCGACATTTCGTATAAACAGTATCATATGATATGCTATCCTCTACATCTGGCTTTTTCACGTGGCATAGTATCTTTGAGACTCATCAGTCTTATAGCATATATCCATAGTTCGTTCCATTTTTATGGCTGAATAGTGTTCTGTTGTATGAATAGAATGCCACCTTTGGTTTTTTGTTCACCCATTGACAGACACTGAGATTGTTTCCAGTTTGGGGATATAATATAGTGCCGCCATGAACATCCATGCACAGTCTTGGTGTGGACATCTGTTTCAATTTCATTAGGGGTGGAATCTCTGGGTTATGTGGTAAGAGTATATGTAATTTTAAGTCACTGACAAAGTTTTTTAAAAGTGGGACAATTGTTAGTGTCTGTATCTTTTCTTGTGCATGGTTAGCCCTTTATACATCTTCTTGGTGAAAGGTTTATTCAAATACTTAGCTCATTTTATAATTATCTGGGTTTTTTGTCTACTTATTAATGAGTTATAAGAGTTCTTTGTATATTCTAATAGAAATCCTTTATCAGATATATAATTTGCAAAATATCATCTTCCTGTCTGTGGCTTGTATTATGTATTTTTTCACTCTGTTCTCACTCTGTTTTCTGAAATACAAATATTTTTAAAATTTTAACTTTATTTATTATTTTGCATTATGTTATTTTATTTGTAATATTTTGTTTAATATCATTATATAAGTTTATTTGTTATTTTTGACTCAATCTATTAGATCTGTATCATTATGGAAGTACCCACTATCTTGGTATCTAACGATTTATAGCATGTTTTAAAAGTAAAGTCCTCCAACTTCGCTCTTGATTATTCTGGGTCCTTTACATTTCCATGTACATTTTAAAATAAGTTTGCCAATTTCCACAAAAATTCTGTTGGCATTTTGATGCAGATCATTTTGAATCTGTAGGTTAATTTGGGGACAATTGTCATCTTGATAATATTGAATCTTCTACTATATGAACATAGAATGTCTCCCCATTTATTTATACTTTCTTTCATCTCAGTGATTTTTTTTAGTTTTTAGTTTATGAGTTTTTACTACTTTGTTGAATGTATTTATATTTTTATATGTTCCTGTAACATTGCTAAACTAAGTTATTAGTTCTAGAAGGGTTTGTTTGTGTGTGTGTGTGTGTGTGTGTGTGTGTGTGTGTGTGTGTGTGTGTGTATTCCTCAGAATTTTCTACACACAGAATCAGGTCACCTGTGAATAAAGACAATTTTGCTTCTTCCTTTCCTACCTGGATGTCTTTTTAAAATCCCTATTGCACTAGTTAGAACCTCCAGTACAATGTTGAATCCTTGTCTTGTTCTTGCTCTTTAAGGGACATTGAGTCTTTCACTGTTAAATATGATGTTAGTTCTGAGATTTTCATTAATGCCCATTATCAGATTAAGGGAGTTGTCTTCTAGTCCTAGGTTAAGGGTCTTATAATTAATGGGTGTTAGATTTTGCCACATTCCTTTTTAGGCAGCAGTTGAGATGATCATGCTGTTTCTTTCCTTTACACCATACACTGTACCTAATATGCTGTGCACTATAACAAAATACACTATATTGTTTATAACATTAATTGAGTTGTGAATATTCAATCAGCCTTACATTGTTAAGATCAATCTCAGTCATGGAGTACAATTGTTTTTGTATTTTGCTTACTGTTTTACTGATAATTTTGTTAAACTTTTTAAAAAGTTTATTCACTTATTTGGAGAAAGAGAGAGAGCACATGAGTGGGGGGTGGGGAGAGAGAGAGAGAGAGAGAGAGAGAGAGAGAGAGAGAGAGAGAGAGAGAGAGAGAATCCCAAGTAGGCTCTGGGCTATCAGTGCAGAACCCGACACAGGGCTCAATCTCATGAACCATGAGATCATGACCCGAGTTGAAACCAAAAGTCAGATTTCAGTTGGTGACCGAGCCACCCAGACGCCTCAATGTTAAACTTTTAATGTTGATGTTCATGAAGAATACTCATCTGTAGTTTTTACATGTTTTTCCCTTGTAATGTTTTTCTCTGGCTTTGGTATCATAGTAATACCATCCTTGTACAATGTGCTGGGAAATGTTTTCTCCTCCTCTATTATCTGAAAGATTTTGTGAAAGATCAGTATTATTTTATCTTTTTTGATAGAACACCAGTGAAGCCATCTGGGCCTCAGTTTTTCTTGGTAGGAAATTTTTTAATCACTAATTTAATTTCCTTCCTTGTTTTAGGTCTATTTATATTTTTAATTTCTTTCTTTAGTCAGTTTTAGCAAATTGTGTCTTTGTAGGAATCTGTTCATTTCATCTAAATTGTTGGATCTTTGCTCCCTTAAAAAAAATACCGTTCAATTTAAGGTTATTTTATTCCTGATTTTGGTAATTTGTTCTATTTATTGTCAGTATAAATATTTGTCAATATTGTGGATCTTTACAAAGATCCAACTTTTGCCACCTATTGCGGAAAGTCCCTTCAGAGCACGTGACCACCTGTTGACCCATGAACTGGACCGTGGCGACTGGAAGCTCCTCACTCCTATTCCACTCCTTGGAAGTGCTTTCTGCTTGCTGTCCCTGCTCCTAGAGTTGCTACAAGGACATAGCTTTGAGATAGTGTTTTAGTGCTGAGATCATCTGGATGATATACATGATTGAGCCCAGTGAAGGTCTCTATATAAACTTTGAAGATTGTGTCATGCAGGTACAGAGATCTACTCATCTTACAGCTGTCCCAAACAAACCTCTTTTTTTAAAAAAATGTATTTATTATTTTTTTTTTTTTTTTGAGAGAGAGAAACAGACAGACAGAGCATGAGAAGGGTAGGGGAAGAGAGAGAGGGAGACACAGAATCCAAGGCAGGCTCCAGGCTCTGAGTGATCTGCACAGAGCCCAATGGGGGCTCGAACCCACAAACCTCGAGATCATGAGCTGAGCAGAAGTCACAAGCTTAACCAACTGAGCCACCCAGGTGTTCCCCAAACAAACCTCTTAAGTTCCCCTTAATCCCTTGCTCATTAAGCCTGCCATCTACCAATCTGGAGTGGCCTGTCTCTTTCTTTGGTCTCTCCCTGCTCTTCCTAACAGGTTAGTCTGTATTTTTCTAGTCTGTTATGGTGGAAGGTTAAGGTACTGATTTGAGACACCGTCTGTTCTTCTAATATAGTTATTTAAAGCTATAAATTCCCTTTAATCACTGATTCAGCTGCATCCTATAAATTTGGATATATTATGTTTTCTTTTTCAAGCAGTTTAAAACATTTTCTATTTTTTGTGATTTGTTAAATGAACCAATGAGTTATTTAGATATGAATTTCTTAAATCTGAATATTTGGGGCATTCCCTCTTTCTTCTTTATATCTGATTTAATTCTGCTGTGGCGAGAGAACATATTTTGAATTTGAACTCTTATAAACTTACTGAAACTTGTTCAGTGGTCTAGAATATGATCTTTCCTGAAAAATGTTCTCTTAAAACGAATGTGTATTTTGCAGTATTGGGTGAAAAGTGCTATGTATGTCAATCACATCAAGTTAATTAACAGTGATTACAGTAATTACTGATGTCCCCAGGTGGCTCCATCAGTAAAGTGTCCGACTTCAGCTCAGGTCATGATCTCACAGTTCGTGAGTTCGAGCTCCATGTGGGGGGCTGACAGTTCAGAGCCTGGAGACTGCTTTGGATACTGTGTCTTCCTCTCTCTCTGCCCTTCCCCTGCTCACACTCTGTCTCTCTCTCTCTCTCAAAAATAAGTAGAAACATTAATTTTTTAAAATATTGTTGTACTATATATTTGTATTTTTACCTCAGTCATATTTTTCATTTGTTTTGGAGCTTTGTTGTTAAGTGTGCATCCATTTATAATTATTGTGTCTTCCCAGTGAGTTGATCATTTTATCATTTTTGAATATCCTTCATTGTTATAGTGATAGATATTTTTTTAAAACAATGTACTTGATATGAATATAATCATTCCAGTTCTCTTGTGGCTGTGTTTGCATAGTATATCTTTTCCACCTTTTTAATTTCACCCCATTTGTGTCTTTGAATTGAGGTGTGTCTCCTGTAGAGAAGATATAGTTGGATTGTGATTTTAAAATCCGGTCTAACCATTTCTCCCGTTTGATGGGAATACATAGTCCATTCACATTTAATGTAATTATCATCAGATTAGAATTACACCTACCAGGTATTTGCTCTTTGTGTTCTACAGGTTTCTTGTCTTTTCTGATTCATTTGAAGCCTTCATTGGTGTTAAACGGACTTTTTAATTGTGTCATTTTAATGCCTTTGTTTGTTTTCTTACTATCTTAAAAAGTTGTTTTTTTAGTTGTTGTTCTAAGAATTACAATATGCAGCTTAGGACAACCTACTTTAGGTTAATTCCAAATTAATACTTTTCTTGTCTTCTTTACTTTTTTATGTGGATTCAGTTACCACGTGGTGTATTTTATTTCAACTTAAATGAAATGAAATATTTTTAAGTATTTTTCTTATAACATGTCAGCTACAAATGAACTCTTTCAGCCTTTGGCAAATGTCTTTTATTTTGTTTTCATTTTGAAAGATAGTTTGTCAGGACACAAAATTATTATTGACTGTGTTTTGTTTGTTGTTGTTGTTGTTGTTTTTGCTTTCATCACTCTGAGTATGTCATTACATTGCCTTCTTATTTCTGTTGTTTCTGGTGATAAGTCAACTGTTGGTTTTATTTTCTATACTCTGTATGCAAGAACATATTCTCCTCACATTTTGCCATGAATGGGTTGGGTACATGTGTCTAATGGATCTTACCTGGAACTTGTTAAGCTTCTTTGTTTTGTAGATTATATTGTCCATCAGATTTGGGGAGTTTTTGTCCACTATCTTTCAAATATTTTTTCTGGCATTTCTCTGTCCTCTCTCCTTCTGGGAGGCCACTGCTGTGTGTCTGGGTACTTTCTGAGTTTCAGGTCTTTATTCATCATTACTTTTTCTTCTCTGTTCTTCAGGGTGCATAATTTCTATTGATCTATATTTAAGTTTACTGATTCCTCTGTCTGACATCTCCATTCGGCTATTGTTTACCTCTAATGAAAATTTCATTTTAGTTATTATTTTTCTGACAGGCAAAACAATTTACTTATGTAGACAAAGTGGTTTACAATGATTTGTAAACAGTCAACAGTGATTAATGAGGTTGTATTAGATAATGGATTTTTTTCATATCTTACTGTGTTGCCCCAGCCTGTGTGCATCTCTGGTTTTACTGAACATCCACAGTCAGCAGCCACTTTTGCCAATACTGCAAGATGAGCTAGCCCTTTGTTTTCTATGTATAAGGCCTGAGCCCTTAACAAAGTTACGTATGCTTCCATGGCAAAGTCTGTAGTGTGCAGTAGAAAGAAAAATTGACATTGTAGCTATAGTCATTTTCTGTGTTATGGAGCAAATTACTACAAGATTAGTGACTTAAAATAACACACATTTCTCCAGGTCCTGTCATGCACATGTGAAGACAGAGTCACACAGTGATATGTGGATAACTTAGATTCTCTTTGGTTTACTTTGCTTGTGTGCACAGTTTTCTAGTCAGCTGGGTATAATTGCAAAAGTTAGCAAGGCCACTTATTACTGTGTCTTTTCCCAGATTTCCCTGCTAAATTTCCAACTCCTCTGCCATTTCATTGCTTAGCCCAACTAAGTCTGCATCTCAGACTAACTGAGCAGCTGCTCTTTCATTCATTGGTGGCAGAACTAGCTACGATTATCAACAATGCTGTTAGTACAGGGTATTGTTTTCCCACTTGCCGCAAGTAAGGTCAACCCTCTCCATAGACGAAACTCCCAGTTTTCACAGACTGGCCCGTTCTGGTAGAACTGTCATGGCAGTAAGGGAGGGGGAGGAGATGGGTGTAGCCCCAAGCAAGAATGCCACAGACTTCCAATTGTCTACTCTTTCATGAATAACTGCTCAGCTTGGTGTTTGCATATGGTTGATTTCCAATGCCCAAAAATATTTTTTTAATCTTTTAAAAATATTCTTTTTCTAGTTTTCTAGTTGATTTGGGGAGGGGGAGAGGATTTGCTGAGCTAAACTCTGCCGTATTGGAATTTTGGTCTCAAAAGGTTATTCTTGAAAGAAAGAATAAATGAATCAATAAAAATGTAGCTATCAGGGACACCTGGGTGGCTAAACTGGTGAAGCTCCCAACTCTTGATCTCAGCTCAAGTCTTCATTTCAGGTCATGAGTTCAAGTTCCACATTGGACTCCACACTTGGCATGAAGCCTACTTAATAAAGAAAGAAAGAAAGAAAGAAAGAAAGAAAGAAAGAAAGAAAGAAAGAAAGAAAGAAAGAAAGAAAGAAAGAAAGAAAGAAAGAAAGAAAGAAAAAAATAAAAAATAAGAATGTAGCTATCATAGTTCCCCCATTAAAAAAAATTAAAACATGGTATCCCGTGTTCATTCTTTTTGTTATATATCAGCCCCCCCTTATGATCTTAATCTATATCTTTGATTGTTAACACCTCTTCCAATATGTGGTTTCTAGAACTGGATATAGTATTGCAGGCATGGTCTCACTCATTCAAGTAATTATAATTTACTGCTGTAGGACAGATTTCCTGAGGATCTATCTGCCTATATTAATCGGCAACAATAAAAGTTCATCTTTTCAGTAGACTTTGTTTAGGCTCAGACTGAGGGTCCATTGTGGGAAGTAGTGAGAAAAACCACTAGGATAAATTGGTGTGGGAGAAATTTGGGGTCGATATCATAACTGTCTTTATCCTTGATGGTGGCAATAGAAATAGCCACAGGAATAAAAGCTGGCTGTAGTAGAATGAATAAAAACCAACATTTCTTGAGGGCTTTTCATGTTCAGGCACCATTTTAGGTGCTTTACAGGTTAGTTATTATTCCTTTAATCTCTGCAACCCCACTGATGACAAATCCAAAATCAGCTGGAGTAAGCAACCTGCCTAAAATCGTAGAGCTGGTAAATGGCTGAGCTAGAGTTTTAGTGTGGATACTCTGGATCCAGAGCTGGGCACTTATCGAATATGCGGTGCTGCTCATTATCCAGAGACGGGTGTTTTCTCATTGGAAGCTAATCTGGGTATGCCTTGCTTTATCATTGCCAGTTCTAAAGGAGATTGAGGGAAGATTACTGCTGTAAAATTTTAAATGAGTCCAATTTACAGCACATTTTAGTATTGCATGGCTCCAGTTCATGCAAATGTCTCTGCTTCGCCTCAAAAAATTGCAAGTCCCTAGGAAAAGTCCCTAAGAAGCAAGCCCTCTGGTTGCTGAAGCAGTCAGGCTGCTATGCACATTGAAAGTACCTTCTGCATAATAAGTAGCCATCCCCTCCAGTAGAACAATTGCACGCAAATCAGGATGGGGCTGGGGAATTCAAATCAGAATCGCTGGCAGCCACTGGATCTGAGCATTAGATAAGTGGAACAAGAGGTTGTGAAAATAAGATGATACTTTCCAATGATTTTTTTTTTGGCCAATCTCATACAAACCACAAAGAAAGAACCAGAATAGCACGTTGCAGGAGAATCACGTTGGTAAAATCATGATAGATCTTACAAGAGATGAAAATGGAACCAGGTCTGGGATGGAGAAAGTAACAGCTCTGGCTGATTTCATCCCCAAGTTCTAGAAGTGACAGAAATGGCACAGGTTATGCCAGGCTTGGCCTCTTCAACCCACTGAGGCCATTTCTATTAGCCTGTGAGGCCAAATCCTCATCCTAGGAGAGCAAGGCTTCTCCTGTGTCAGCAGCATTATGCTTGTCTTGGAAATGGAGTGGACAGGGCCTCCATCCATGATATGCTTTCATTTTAATGGGAGATTCACTGAAGGAGCTCTGTTCTTTTCAATCTTGTTATGGTTTTGAAAATGAAGAAGGATTTTTTACTCTCCCCACTGCTTCACCAGTCAGTCATTTTGGCCAAGGAGACCCGAACGCTGTTGATCTAGGATTTCCATAGCATAAGCTTATCCACCTAAGTGCTGGTGGGATGCTCAATCTCTCTCAATCCAGTTGTGTTCAACAGGAATGATAAGATGTTGTCTGGCTATATCCCAACTATAAAATGCCTGTATAGTACCGGCTGAAATGTACTGATAGCTGGATTCAAAAGGACAGTCATGTTCAGGGCTTGGGAAGTAGAAAGATGTTACCATGCTTGCTGCCTTAGGCTATGGACATTACTTATTCATTGCTTCATTCGTTATTTTATTAAATATTGTCTGCACATGGCACGGATTAAATGAGGAGGAATTACCAATATGCAGAGGACACGTGCATTGCCTTATCTGAATTTTCCATCTTATCTCTGACACTTCCACTCTCCCCCGTCCCATTGTTCACTCCTGTCCCCATCTACCACATGGCCTTTTTGTGAATAGAACTTCACAGAGTTTTACCAAAGCACCAAGCACTCCATTGCCCTCAGACCACCGGTGTCCCATCTGCCATGCTGCCTCTTTCTGTTTTGTTTGCACCTATTTCAGATTATCTTTTCTCCATCTGATTATTTTTTCTCTCTCCCTCTCATTTCCTTTGGAATCTGCCCAAGATTTTTATTAACACGGAGAAAGAATAATTATTGGTACACTTACTTAAATTCTCTGTGGTCATTTCCCTCAACTATGAAATGAGAATGATAAGAGTACCTACCTGATATATTGCTGTAATGCTTAAATGAGATGATATTATCAAATTCCTTAAAATAATACATAACACGTAGCAAGCATTCATCCACTACTCTTTATATCATGGGATCATTCCAAACACTGTTTTAAAAACCTATATAGTAATTTTCTTCTGGTAGCCAAAAACATCAATAATAATGGGTAACATTGATATTAATTATATGCCATGTGATACACCTTATCTCATTAATTATTACTATCTCTATTTTACTGATAAGGGAACTGGGCTATAGAAAATCAGTAATAGATCTCTGACATCACCCGTAAGAATGTGTTTGGATGGGCTTTAAAAAATTTTTTTTAATGTTTATTTATTTTTCGATAGAGAGAGAGAGAGAGAGAGAGACTATGAGCAGAGAAGGGGCAGAGAGGGAGACACAGAATCTGAAGCAGGCTCTAGGCTCTGAGCTGTCAGCACGGAGCCTGATGCGGGGCTCAAACTCCTGGACCCTGAGATCACGACCTGAGCCGAAGTCAGACGCTCAACTGACTGAGCCACCAAGGCGCCCCTGGGTGGGTTTTTGGATCAACTGTTGAATGGACTAGATTTATGAGGTAGTTTAGACCACCTGAGTAAGGGTGAGTGAGGTCCCAAATCACAGCGTGGAGATCCCTGGCTGAGTGGCAACTAGTATGATTAAAAAAAAAAAAAGGCCTGGGTCTTGGTAGGGGCAGGGGCAGGAAAGAAAGCAGGGCATCCCCTTGAGTGTGGGTCAGGAAGGTGTGGGCATGAAGAGTTGTGAGGTCTGTGACAATCATTCATGTATGGGAGATGCCAGAGCCCTTCCAGAAGAGCAGCAGGGGTGACCAACAGAGATTTGGGGGTAAGGGAGTTGGTGGTGAGATCAGGCTCGTTTAGTGAAAGGTTTGCCTACAACAGAGGTAGGTATGCCTGTATGTATGTATGTATGTATGCATGCATGCATGTATTTAGAGAGAGAAAGCAAGAGAGAGAGAAGAAGTGGGGGAGATGGGCAGAGGGATATTGAGAGAGAGAGAGAGAGAGAGAGAGAATCTTAGGCAAACCCCATGCCAAGTGCAGAGCCTGATGTGGGGCTCAATCTCACGACTGTGAGGTTATGACCTAAGCCAAAATCAAGAGACAGACCAAGAGATGGCCAAAATCAAGAGATGGCTCAACTGACTGAGTCACCCGGGTGCCCCAGGTTTTTCGTTTTTATTATTTAGTTCTGAAAAGGCATCTATCTTGCTCACCATTGCCACCACACCCACCATAGTGGGGCGAATCCATAGGTATTTGTTGAATGGCTGAACTGATGGCCCATCCTTTCCTGAGAGGATCTTAAAGCCTTATGAATTCTTTACCTGGAAGCTCTCTTCTGATCCATGTTCAAGCTCCATGCACTATGCGGTCTGTGTGACTTGAAGCAGACTTAGCCACACTGTTTATGCCCTTTTTACATTGGCATTGGTGATAATACCCTTCCTACCTCCCTGGGAGTTCTCAGTGCCCCAGGGCTTGCATAAGAGCAGCAGGCATACCATCTGAGATCAACATCAAATGACTTATATAAGAGCCCATCATACCATCCTGTAAGCCCTTCCTCTGGATGCTGCTCTGCAGAGGAACGAGGTGGGGAACTGTGGAGTGGATCCTTGACCCATAAGGCGGCTTATCGAGAAGGTTTGAAAAACACAGTGGTTCTCAGCCGAGCTTCACATCAGAGTCACCTGGGTGAACTTTTAACATGCACAGGGGTCCACATTCCACCCTAGACCAATTAAATCAGAATCTCTGGATGTGAGGCTCAGGCTGGGTCTTTTTTAAGCTCCCCAGATGGGTCATATTGTAGTCAGAGCTAAAAGCCAATGAGTTCTTGTTCTCTTACTTTGTGGCAATTAGAATCACATGGGGACAAAACTCCCCAAAGCTCAGGCCACACTCCATACTATTTAAATAAAATGTTCTGGGGTGGGGCCCAAGCATCAGCATTTTTACAGCTCCCCAGATGAGCAGTCAAGTTTGAGAATACACTGTTGAGGAGAAGCTGAGGGTGTATATGTCCTTGGGATGTTGAAGCACTGTGATTTGCTGGTATTATGCCAATTAGATGCAATGATTTAGGGCTTTGACCAAAACTATATCATATGCCTTATGCTCATACAAGGTTCAGCCTTGACATGAGTAAGCATTAGTGGTTAAGGAAGCAGCAGAGAGCTAATTACTTTATTTTTTATATCATGATTCTTAGGCATCAGAAATAACAAATAAAATGAGTTCTATTGCTTCAGTTCAGATCCTCATAGCAATCTTGAGAAGTAGGTAATATTATTCTGAATTTAAAGATGAAGGAATTTACGTGTAAAGAAGTTAAGGAACTTGTTCGAGGTTACCGAAGCACAAATGCTGGAATCAGAATCTGGACCATAGTATCAGGACACCAAAGCCCATGCTCTGTTTATGACCCTTGGCTGCCGCTATTTTTAAAGAGAAGATTGAAAGATAATTTACATACCATAATGTTCACCTGTTTTAAGTGCACAGTGATTTCTAGAAAATTTACAGAGTTGTGCAGCCATCACCACATCTAGTTTTAAAATATTTCCATCATCCCTAAAAGATCCCTTGTGCCCATTTATTTGACTGGCTTTTAAAGAACAATGGGCCAGAAATCAGAAAAGCTGGGTTTTGCTCCCAAACCTGTCATTTACCTAATCTTCTGACCTTGAAAAGTCCCTTAAAGTCTCTGAGTCTCAGTTTTGTTTAAATTAGTCACTGAGAGATGGTAATTCCCTGCCATAGAGTAAAGGTCAAGTAAAACATTGCATGGAGAAGTGCTTGTTAGCTAAGAGGAGCTCAGAAAGGAGAAAGTGAGGCTTTTTAAAAAAACTTTTTTAAGTGTGTTATTTTTGAGAGAGTGAGTGGCGAAGCAGCAAGGAAAGAGTATCTGAAATGCGTTCTGTGTTGACAGCAGAGAGCCCCGTGCAGGGCTCAAACTCATGAATGGCGAGATCATGACCTGAGCTGAAGCCGGACACTTCGCCGACTAAGTCAACCAGGTGCCTCCAGGCTTTCTTTTTTTTAATATTCTGAAAACCATTTTTCACCTTCCAAGTGCTCTCCATCTGAAACTGAACCCAGAGAGCTGTAGTAAGACAAGGTGAGCCGTTTCTCCCTCCTCCTTGTTTTTCCCTTCCACCAACACCCTCACCCCCTTGAGGCTTGTGTCACAACACTCCTCTGGGTGTCTGAAACCTGCACTACTCACGGGGTCTGGTGACGGTTGGCATCCCTTCTGAGCACCAGTTTAGCCCAGAGCTCTGAGTGCGTTCTTGAGGGGCTTAGCTGTCCCCGGCAGAAGCCTGTGGTGCCATATGCTCCTGTAATGACTAGCTGTCAGGGAGATGCATGGTGTCCTTTAGCAGGAGAATAAAAACAGATGAGGTGGATGGTGGTATTTCTCTGGCCCTGTAATTAGCGCTCTGATGGGTGAGGAGAGGCCCAAGTGAGAGGTGTTACATCATGGCTGCTGGGGAAGGAGGTCAAAGGTTTATAATATTCGTCTAGGTCCCCAATCAACAGTCAACGTTGCTCAAGCTCAGCGTCTAACCTTTTATTTCCACTGTTTTTTAACCCTCTGCCTGAGCTGGTTTTCCACCTTCGTACGGCTTAGACTGTGAGCATCCTGAGGGCGTATCGTCTTTAGTCTTACAATTTATTCTAGTTACTGGCATTCATTAATGTTCTCTGAAATATAAATAGAGCTTCAATCTTCCTGCAACTCCTTACCTGTCATCTTGTGTCCATCTTGCGATATTTGGGTCTTATCTTCCATATAGCTAACACACCTAGAAATGCACAGACTTCCCACTTAGCATCTCAAAGATCTTCATCACTGCTTTTTGACGACTCCAGTGATGTTGTACCTGCTTGTGACTTGTCACCCCCTTTCAAATTTGGGTCTGTGCTTAATGGCCCCTCGGGTGCGCAGAGAAGACAAGAAGCTTCTGCAGGCAGAGGGAGAGATAATTGGGATGCTTGGCCCCCTTACTCTTCTGGAAAGGTCAATGGAGAAGACTTGAATCTATCATTCAGGCCCTGGAGTGCTGTGACATTTCTAAGGGTGCCCAGAGCTCCTGTGATAGCATGGAAACCAGGCACCCATGTGAGAGGAACGAGGCTTCCTCCTCCTGGAGATTTCAGCATCTCCAGCCACAATGAGAAGCAGGAATATACAGCTGCACAGAGAAAGGCAATGGTGATATAAATACATGTTTAATTGCACATCAATTACAATTACTTACTAGGCTGCATTTATTTAAAGGCAGTGTAATTAGAGCAAAAACCTTGATTTAATCATAACCTTATCAAACACAGATCCCGTCATCTTCCTGTGCTCGCGCAGTCTGTATTTCCCTCTGTGCCAGTTGCCAAGGGGAGGGGTGATGGCAGTGCCCTTTGGGGCCAGGAGGCCCTTGCCAAGAATTTTCTTCTCCCTGGGACACCCGCTCAGAAGCTGCTGAGTGGTTCGTCCTTTCTCTTCTTTAGCAGCTTATGATGAGAAAGCCTGATTAGCTAGAATGACTTATTGAAAATATAACTCATCCCCGATGGCAGGCTTCATAACCCAGGAGCCCGAGATTAGTAAGGACATTACACAGGCCCAGCCTCCAGAGATAAATTACTCCTCGGAATGTACCCTCTCACAGTCCCTGGATTTGATTTCTCATCCACAGTGATGGGCCCTGACTTGACATTGCTACATAGGGGTGGACAGCAGGCAGGCTGACTGTCTCTCACAGTTAGCTCCGGGCTATGTCTTTGTCCACCTACCCCTCTCTTGCCTTATCTCTTGGCTTTTTTGTCCAGAGCTCCCTGGAGGCTGAGATGCTATCTCCTGACTTTTCTGAAGAAGAATCTCCTCTTTCTGTGAATGGGTTTAGAAGCAGTGATCTGTTGTGCCCCACATGCCCGGGGTCCTTTCCATGGTTCATGGGGGAGGTAAAGTGGAAACAAACTTTCATCTCCATTTTATGGATTGCAAAGAGGTGGTCTAGACACAAAAGACGACTCTGACAAAGGCAGACATGAACAGAAACAGGCAAATGTCTTTTTTTTTTTTTTTTTTTTATCTTGGCTACTTTGTTCCTTCATGCAGTTATTTGTTACTCTTTCAGCCAAGCAGAAAACAGGTCCATTTCTGGAATGTTAGCGGTAACGAATATGATGTGCATTGAGCACTCACTCTGCGGTAGGTGCTGTTTCTGTGTTGTCCTTCACGGCAAAGTGCAAGGGAGCCACCATGATTATTTCCATTCCACAGATGAGAAAAGAGGTTAATTGCCTGGCTTGAGATCATGAAGTTAGTAATGCAATGACCACTTCTGTCTGTGGAATGCGAGCTTAGAGCCAGGCCCTGCATTGCACACTTTAGATATTTTGTCTTATCTTATTTTCACCACTCAATTGGTGAGGCATTGTTATCCTCACCTTGCAAATGAATAAAATAAGCTCTGAAAGGTGAAGTAAATGTCACAGATTTTTTTATGACCAGAGAGTGATGAAGCCAAGGTTTGGACCCAAACTTCCCAATGCCTCTCCTCTATGCCTACCTGCCTTCACCCAGTGGCCCTTGATGCCATCACGTATCACCCCCAGCTATGCAGCTGCACAATCCAGAAAGCCAAGCACCATGCAGGGAACTTCTCTCACCTGCCACATTGTATCTGTTATCAATTCCTCTCCATTTCATATTCTCCACCCATCCTCCTTCCTTCCATGACCAGCATGCTAATCCAAGCCATCACAATCTATTTGGACTCCTGCAGCTACTGTCCAGCTGGACATCCTGTTTCCACTATTTATTCCATCCAGACCATTTCCTACATATTCACCAGATTGAACTTTAAAAAATGCAAATAGGGTCATATCACTCTTATGCTAAAATCCCTCCAACAGTCTCCCATCCTTCTAACGGTAGAGGCCAAATCCCTTCTGTGGTCTTTGTTTCTCTTCGGTATGGGATCCCTGCCCATCTCTCTAGCCTCTTCTAAAACTAATCTCCTTAGCTCCTTGCTCCAGCCATTTGGCCTTCTTTCATTTCCTCTTATATGCTATCTCCCCAAATATAGGCTCTGCATATATTACCACATCTACTTGGGATACCCATCAACTCTCCTCACCTTCTTGTACCCAGGTAACTGTCCCCCACCTTTGAATCTCAACAAAGGGGTGGCCTCTGTGAAACATTAATTTCTTTTTTTTTTTAATTAAGAAGGGGCACCTGGGTGGCTCAGTGGGTTGAGCGTCCGACTTCAGCTCAGGTCATGATCTCACGGTTGACAAGTTCGAGCCCTATGTTGGGCTCTGTGCTAACAGCTCGGAGCCTGGAGCCTAGAGTCTGCTTTGGATTCTGTGTCTCCCTCTCTCTGCCCCTTCCCTGCTCATGCTCTGTCTGTGTCTCAAAAATAAACATTAAATTTTTTTTTTTAAAAAAGAGAGTGGCCTCTCTGAAGGGACCTTTCCTGACCCTTCCAGATAGATCAGAACCTCCCACCAAGCGTTTATGTACTCATCCACTATTCAGTATGTACTCATTTGACTAGTTATTTATGCTTGACTCCCCACTGGTCTCTAAGATGTAACGGGACAGAGACTGGGTGCATCTCAATGGGATAACCCTGGCACCCAGTAGGGCAGCTGACACCAAGAAGGCACTCAGTAAGTGTTGATTGAAATCATGAGTGCATATACTCAATTCTGTCCAGAATACATGTCTTCATTTATTTCTATCTGGCTTCCTCTTTATTCCACAACTTCCTTACTGCAGGCATCCCACAGCCAGGTAGTCTTGGGCTCTTGCCTTTAATATGAGCCTGAGCCAAAAGTTTTCTTTCCTTCCAGAATTGTCTTTCCAGTTCCCTCTCTTCGTTCTGGCCAAATAACACCTTGTAGCCACTCTACACAGGCTGGGCTCCCTGGATACCACTTTGGCAAGGATTCTTCAAGCCCATGCTGGCGATATATCTGTAGCACAGATTTCAACATAGCATCCCCAGGAGGGAGACATGTTGCTCCGTGGTAGATGAGGGTGTCACAAGGGAAAAAAAAAAAAGCAACAGCTCAGAATGAAAATGGAGAAATAATTGTTCAGAAGAAAATATTGGAGGAAGGTATGGAAGGAAAGTGAAGAGAACGTGAAGAAAAGAATTGAAAAGTGGGACCTCACAGAGCCTTTTAAAACTGAAAGGGATGGGCCCTGGAGGACATTTGTGGGGGAAAGTTTACCAGCAGGAACTGTCGTTCCTTTAAGGCTGTGCCAGGCGCTGTGCTAAATCCTGGGGCCAGAGATAAACGCAAAGCAGATGTTGACCTCAAGGAGCTCTCCGTAGCAAGCCAGCTGGTGTGCAAGTGAATGCATGTGCCTGTGTGTGCAAGGGGAGAGGAGACGATGCTATAATGCAGTAATAACCACTCATTCATTCACTAAACATGCATTGGGAGCCTACTGTATGCAGGACACTGGGTAAGGCACTGGGATTGCAACAGTAACCAAACAGACCAAGCCTCCTGCTCTCTGACAGTTTATGTCCTCAGATGGGAGTGGGGGTGGCAGCAAGGAATTAAATAACAAACGTAAGTAAACCTGTGGTATATAGAAAGGTGGGGAGTGTATAATTTGGATAGGGTGGGGGGATTCTAAGTGCCTGGGGATGGAGTGTGTGTGCATGTATGAAATCAAGTGGCCATGACCGGTCAAAAAGACACCTCATGGTGAGCACTCAATGTGCCATAGCCATTATTATATTAAGTATCGCAACTACAACAAGATAGCTACTCTCCCTTTATTCCTTTTCTGCAAGTGAAATTATTAGGAATATAATTTTCCTCTTTCTCTCCTGGTACATACTTTTTTATTTCTTCCTATTTCCTGCCGGCTGAGAAGTGAGAAAGAGTTAAAAGCAGTCATAAAGCACAGAGGCTGTTCATTAGGGTCTGATTTATAAATGTGTTACACCACCACCCAGGCATGTTGGCACTACATGATTACAAATTACAGTCCCTGGTTCTCCAGCGGGGGTTGCTGTTCAGCAACTAAGCCCAGGGAGCATGATTTTTTTTTTTGGTAGTCTCCACCATCATTGATGTTTCTTTTCCTCTGAGTGCCTGTTTATGTAAATGTATGTAGGCGTGCATGTGTCTAGATGCACACAGTCTTCTGTGCTTTGGAACATGTTAATAGGCCTGCCACCTGTCACAGGTAAATCTGTGCTCTGAGTGTGTCCCCTGTGGGCAGGAGGCAATAATGAAGTGAAGGAGGTTGATGAACAACTATTTGATTACTTATCCCTTGGCATTTGCCTATTCCCATCCCTCTAGCCAGCCCACTCAGGGGGCAGTGGAAGGTAGTAAGCTGTATCAGTCTCATTCCTGCCACTAGAGAAGTCAGTGGAAGCCCAAGAAATGGGGCTTCTTAAGAGTGGAAGTTGGGGGCGGGGGGGGGGGGTCATTGATTTTATTACATGGATGGAAGGGGGCTGATCAAACAACCTCACCTTTCTCCAAGCTCCCAGCATTTCTGAAGTCCATTCACCTAAATTCCTCCTGGGGGATTCTGATCCCCATTAATTGATCCCCATTCTCTGTTCAGTTTCATTCAAAAACATTTATTGTGCACCAACCATAGGCAACGATTCCCTTTCTGGGTGCTGGGGTGGGGGAATGAAAGTAAACTAAAGACATGATATCTGCACTTAGAGAGCTTGAAATCTAGCAGCTGGTAATGCTAATGATTGATCTGGATTGAGCTCACCCTTTAATGTGCCAAGGACTGTCTCAAGAACATAGTAGCTCATTAATTCCCGTAACGCTGTGAGTTAGGTAATATTATTATCTCCATTAAATTTGTACCTGAAATGAAGCTTAAAAGAGTTTAGTAACTAGCTCACCTAAAAGGGGGATTTGGAGACTGAATGAATATCAGGGATTATATTGTATTAAAGTGTTACCATTAATGTTACTTAAGTAACTATCAAGTTACTTACACTTCTGTTACTTAGTTTCCTCATCCATACAATTAGAGTAACAATGTTATCTACCTCGTAGGGTTGTTGTAAGGATTAAAGAAGATAGTATATATTGAGCGGTTGCTATTGCCTGTTGGCATATAGCGAGCACACCACAAATATTAGCTGTCTTTTGTTTTTAGTATAGCTTCATCAATGCCCTCAATCTACCATCAGTATTCCTCAGAAGAGACCAACCTGTTTGAAACAGCTGATTAGGCACATTCATTTGCATTTGTAAGTTAACTGTCAGGTGTATTCACATGATAAACCAACTAGATGGTCATTAAATATCACAAAACAAGAACATAATATAATTCTGGAGATAACAGTAGCTCACAGCATCAAGTGAAATCTACAGAGCCAGACACTATTTTAGGTGTTAAGGATTCAGCAATAAATAGTTTCTTTGGCACTTTGGGTTCAGAAGAATGAGGAATGGAATCTCGCTCTCCTACCCCCTCCCCCACTTCCTAGCCGTTGAGTTCTTGTTCAAGTTACCGACCTCTCTGGCAATCAGTTTTCTTTATAAAACTGGAATACTAAGAGTATCTACCCCTTAGAATTATTTGGGGCTTAAGTGAGTTGAAAAATACAAACGATAGTTCCTGCACAGAGTAAGTTTTTAGCAAATGTTATTTTTTTAAATTTTTTTTTAACATTTATTTATTTTTGAGACAGAGAGAGACAGAGGATGAACGGGGAGGGTCAGAGAGAGGGAGACACAGAATCTGAAACAGGCTCCAGGCTCTGAGCTGTCAGCACAGAGTCCAACGCGGGGCTCGAATTCACAGATCGCGAGATCATGACCTGAGCTGAAGTTGGCCACTAAACCAACTGAGCCACCCAGGTGCCCCATAGCAAATGTTATTTATGTAAAGGCCTTGGGAGAGTCTGTTTCACAGAGAACCAGCATTTATAGGCAGAACATGTAATTTACAACTTACCCTCCACCAAAAAATGATAAGATTAGTATTACTAATCAGGTCCTACAGATGAGGAGACTTAAGGAGTTTATGACATTAGCCCAAAGTGACATAGCGACAAAATTGGGTACTTGGTTTGAACTCCCATCTCCATAACCTAAAACGAATTTATTTTCCCACCATTTTGGTCATTTGCATTAGGTAACAGTCACCTGTTATGCCTAGAATGCACACACATGTGAACATTCATGGAAGGGTCAGAAGAAGAAGAAGGAAGTGAAAAGGTGGGTCCGAAACGCACTACATAAGAAAAGAACCCCACATTGGTTAGGACAGGCATGATCCCTAGAAACAAATGTAGTTGCTGATTGATGCAGGGGAAACTGGACAGACACCTACCTGATTTGCCAATAGTTTTCTGTGGGTAGACTCGAAGTCAAGGAAGATCTTCCACTGATAGCTGGCAGGAGGTGAATTACCGTAGCCACTAGTTAGAGGTTTGGAAACAATTAGACAGATTCCATGCATATAAATAGAAAGAATGTGTGGATATTAAAGGTGCTATACGGCAATAGGTAATGCAACAGATAAATACAGGAGCTGGAAAGTCACAGAGAGACTCCAGATAAATGATTTCTATAAATAAGTATTGCTCATAGATATTTCAGATGCTTCTCTATTTATGAACATTTGACATTCACCCCTAAGGAATTGCATATTTCCTCATCAAAAGGAAAAGCAACCGTAAGCCAGTGACTGGATGTCTGATTAGAGCTTTAAACATTTACATCGTGTTCGCTGCCGCAACCACACTCAGGCTCTAGCTCTAAGCTCTTGGTGTCTACCAGACATCTCATGGATGACATGTCCAGGGAGCCATAGTAATCACTGCTGGGGAAAGCTTACCACCAATTGCTGAGGCTGGTTTTCTTCTAAAGAAAAAGAAAAGAGAGGGAAGGGAAGGGAAGGGAAGGGAAGGGAAGGGAAGGGAAGGGAAGGGAAGGGAAGGGAAGGGAAGGGGAAAAGAGAAGAGAAAAGAAAAAAGAAAAGAAAAGAGAAAAGAAAAGAAATCCTTGTTTTCCTTCCCTGTGATAAGTAAGATAAGTCACCTAATCAAGGCAAAGGGTTTGGTCTGTGTAGGTACTGGGAGTTGTTCATGGTGTTTATTACCCATGATGCCCCCTATGGGCATTAGGCATTTTGCATTTTAAATTTCAGAAAGCTCTGTATGAATCCTGAGCATGGCACAGTGATACTTTTAGTATGATTTTCTCTATACAATGCTTTCTAGGGGAAAACACACAGGCTTGAGATCAGATGGACCAGAAACTCACTGTGTGATACAACATAAGTTACATAACTGCTTTTTCTCAATTTTAAAAGGAAGATAATAACAACTATTTCAAAAAATTAAATGCTATATAGAAACTACCTAGCCCAGGGCCTGGTATATATTAGGGTTTCAACAAAAGGTAATTGTCATGATTATTCACAATAGAGCAGCAAAGCACTGCCTGTTTGTCCCCAGTACAGGCATCTGGGGGTGTAAAGCATGTCTCACAGCTTAGGTGGCACAGCTTTGCGTGAAGACAGAGGGCAAGGAGTCCATGACATAGCTGCCACACGTCCTTTCGTCTTGAGCTGTGTGTAAAAAAGAAAGTCTGCTTGCTCAGTAGCCTGATCCACTTGAAAAAGTAACCCAGGCCCAGAGGAACACCTGATCCTATGGTTATGACCTGTAGTGGACGTAAATACTGAACAGTACATGGAATTTTAGATGTTTTCCCACTAACTTGCTTTGACTCATGCAAAAATAACTTGAGGCCTTCAGTTTTCTCATCTATGAAGGGAAGGAAGGAAGATAGGAAGGAAGGGAGGGGGGAAGGAAGGAAGGAAGGAAGGAAGGAAGGAAGGAAGGAAGGAAGGAAGGAAGGAAGGAAAGAAAGAAGGGAGGGAGGCAGGGAGGGAGGGAGAGAAGAAGGAAGGAAGGAAGGAAGGAAGGAAGGAAGGAAGGAAGGAAGGAAGGAAGGAAAAACGAAAGAAGGGAAGGAGGAAGAAAGTGAGGGAGGAGGGAAGGAAGGAAAAAAGGAGGGAAGGAAGAAAGGGACAGAGGGAGGAAGGGAGAGAAGGTGGAAGAAAGGAAGGAAGGAAAGGGGGGAGAGAATGAGGAAGGAAGGAAAGAAGGGAGGGAGGGAGGGAGGGAGGGAGGGAGGAAGGAAGGAAGGAGGGAAGGAAGGAAGGAAGGAAGGAAGGAAGGAAGGAAGGAAGGAAGGAAGGAAGGAAGGAAGGAAAAGGAAAGAAGGGAAGGAGGAAGAGAGTGAGGAAGGAGGGAAGGAAGGAAGGAAGGAAGGAAAGGGGGGGAGAGAATGAGGAAGGAAGGAGGGAAGGAAGGGAGGAAGGGAGGAAGGGAGAGAGGGAGGAGGAAAGGAAGGAAAGAAAGAAGGAAGGGAGGGAGGAAGGGAGGGAAAACTGTAACAGCCAACATGTATTGAAGGTGTACTGTACTCAGAAACAATTCTCTGTACTTTTTGCATTAGTTCAAATCACACACTCAACAACCCTATGAGTTACGGTGCTTTTTCCACCTCAATTTGTAGATGAGAAAAGGAGTATACATAGAGTTTAAATCGCCTGGCCTGGTCACTGGTATAATCACACAGGAGCCGTCTTACAGAGGAGCTTGGCTTTATACTACCATACTAAGCCACCACCACCAAAACCAAGGTATTAAGCTCATTAAAGCCTCAAGTTACGTTTTAACTCCAAATGCCATAGTCCTTTATGAATATTTCATGGCAAGAGGACATCAGGAAGTCACCAGTCACTGACATGCATTTAGTGGAGCTTTCGACGAGCATGTGTTTGACGTGTTTACCAAGTGGCAAGTGGCAGGTGGCAGGAGTTACAGTGGGAACTCAACAGTGCAGCGAATCACCCTGGATTTCAAACCACCATGATATGAATGTCTAGAAGATAGGTCTGCTAAAGCACTCTGCGATCAGTCAGTGCTAGAGGTTGGAATGTGGTCTAACAAAAACAACCAAAAATCTCTCCAGATTTTGATGTTTCACAGCACTTAGAATCTGAAATCGTTGCCCTTTATCACCACGTGGGAATGTGTATTCCCCCTGGAGTAGGTGTCTTGTTTACTTGTTCATTCTAGAATCCCCAGCACCCATAACAGATCTCTGTGGGAGTGACGTAAATAGCTGTTGAGTGAACAGTGACTGAACAATGCTAAACCCTAGTATAACCCTTTACATCATCTCCCTGAAGTTTAGAAAATGCTTGCAGATATAATATCCATTTGATATTCATCAACAGACCCATGAGAGAGCTAAAATTACTCTCCTCAGTTTACAGAAGAGGAATCAGAGCATCAAAGAGGTGATTTGAATTATCCAAAGGCATCCAACATAGAAGACTCCAATCCCTTTGACTCAAAGCCCCACACTTTGTATTAGGCCACATTGCAAATGAAACTCTGATAACATTTTGGAGGTACCACTTCACTGAGCATTTAACAAACATAGGCCCTTGACATAACTGGATCAGAAAGTGAATATAGCCAAAGAGAACCAATCCTGACCTTCTCAGTTCCATGATGGCCCTAAAGAACATATAGAGTGTAAATGATGGAGGTGGGTGACCAAGTTTAGATAAACTACATTTAATTTTCTTTACTCAGTGTAACTAAGAGAAAAGCCCCATGCCCTTGGGTCTGGTCACTGCACTTCCTTCCCAAAGCAAAACCCTAGATTCACCCATGAAAACCTCAGCCCCAGCATGGTATGCTGTTTCCACCTGCATTCCCTTTCTTCAGCGCCCCATCTGAAGTAACTTGTATCTTCAGTTAGCTTGTCCAATGCCCTAGCTCTGCCTCTTTCTTTCTGTGCAGCTTTGGGCTGGGTTATTTAACCTCCTCATGCTGCAGACCTTCACAGATCCGTGAGAAGATTAAATACATGAACATATGTGAAGTGCTTAGTTCTAGGCCTGGCATGGAACCAAGCGTTTGGTCACTCTTTGCTGTTATCATCATTGTTTTCACTGTTATTATTGTCCTAACATCCACATGACCTTGCCTCAGCCTTCTTACCCTCCCCCAAAGTCACACGGTGAGAAACATCTTGTCCTTCTCTGCCATCCTCTTTGCCTCCCTTTCAAATTCTCAAACCACAGTTTCCTTTCATTATAGCCCTAAATATAAGAATGAGGCCATTTGCTTTCTCATAGCCAGGATATGACTCAAAATAAACATTCCATTGAAAGAATTAGAAATCATCTTGTCAAATGAAAGGCAATAGATTTTTTTTTGTTGTTTTAAATAGTGACCAGGATCATTGTCTGTCATCACTTCCTCTGAGTCTGTTGCACCTCAGTCCCAAACATCATCCCCTGATGGCCTGAGCAATGCTTACTTCATATCAATATGGCATTGATCACACATTTGAAGGAAACATATAGGTTGGGCTCCTGTTTCTATAGACAAAACCAGGTGGTGGGGGAGGGGGAGATGGTGGTTAACCCAACAGACATCCACTTCCTCTTTCAAGGGTCTTTCAGCAAACAATTATTGAGCACTTACTATTTTCCAGAGTAGGCACTGTGCTTAGCAAATAGAATTCCATGTCTGATCACAGACACCTCATTGGAGAAAAGGTTGCATTATAGAGAAAAGACATACAGAGCATCACACAAAGCAAAAATTCTCTAACAATACTGTGCTTGGTCTACTATGTCCCCATCAAATATGGGCTATGAAAATTAGGGAAGTCTCTCAGAGAAGAAGATATCATAAGAGAATTTTGAAAGGATGGATGGAAGTTATACAAAGTGGGCACCACAGCTCCTGTCTGATGAAAGTATGAGGTGAGGGCACAGAATCTGCCACACCAGTGTGGCTGTGGCATGGGGTAGGGGGCGTGGGGGTAGTGATGGGGGAGAGAAGGGTAATGTCATAAAGATACATCTCATGCTCCAAGGATTTAGGCTTTTCCATGTCTTAGGGATGGGTAAATTCTATTTCATAATCATACATGGTTATGATAATTAGAGAATGAAGTGGGGTTTTACTCAGCCCTCGATTTTCCTTTGTCCGTATTGGGCATAGTCTGGATGGTACCAGTAGGACAGCTCCTCCAAGAGCATGCTGAAAGTGCTGACACTTCCAATTTCCCTCTCGCCCAGAGCTGACAGGATGCTAAGTCTACATTTTACAAATCAACTCTCCCACTAGGTAGGTGAGAATAACTTTCTGAATTTTGCGGTATGTATTTCTACTTACCGGCCACCTCAGAAATGAGGGATTCTGTGTGTGGCAGGAGTAAAAACAGTAGTTAACAAAAAGCAGTAAGTGTCCAATTACATTTGATACTTTTAATTTTGTTTCCAATAATGGGTTTTGAGGGGCACCTTGGTGGCTCAGTCAGTTGAGTGTCTGACTCTTGATTCGGCTCAGGTTGTGATCCCACGGTTGTGGGATCAAGCTCCCTGTTGGGCTCCCTGCTGAGCATGGAGCCTGCTTAAGATTTCTACCCCCCCTCTCTCCCCCTCCCCTTCTCCCTCTCCCTCTGCCCCTCTCCCCAACTCATGTGCTCACTCTCTAAAATAAAATTTAAAAAAATAACGGATTTTGATATTTTAGTGAAGGAAATAGTGTTATGCTTGAGATGGGACTGTCTCTTGTGTGCAGAGCTAAGAGGGGAGGCAGTCTCTAAAAACCAAGAGAACAATGAAGTAATATATAAGTGAGCTAAATGGGGCTTTGGTGCTAGGTATTTTAGGTACAGTTTTATTCTTTATGGCATGATACAAAAATAAAGGGGCATTCAAAAGAAACAGGATATGCATTGGTGTAAGAGCAGAGGGAGATAAATTAGTAGATGTAAATTAAAGCAGAGGAAATAGGTATGATTGAATTTAAAGATCTGAAACACTAACCTATCCCTAAGATGCAAATTTCTAAGCTCTATTGTGAATGCCAAATATACAACGAATCTAGAACCTTTTGTAATAGGGAAGAAGGGAAATCATAGCCATCGCAGAAAGATGAGCACGTATCTTGGTGTTTCATTAGTGTCTGGGTCTGGATCATGCTGTCAGGGCACAATCCAAGAGATGTGAGATGGTTTATCTTTTACAATTTGTCAGAATGATGAATTGTCAATGTGGCTCATCCAGTATATGATCAAAGAGGGGAGTCAGAATGTAGCAGCAGATGAGGTTAATGAATATCAGGCATCAGAGGAGCTTAAAAACATACCCCCCTTCCTCCATACTCACACAACAAATAGGCAAGAAGCAAAGGAACGGGTAGGGAAATGGAGTGTGGATACTTTTGTTCAATGGGCCAGAAGAGAATCTTCAAGCAGTGCAAGATCACCAGAGTGTATTTATGTGTGGTACCAACTCTTGGTGCAAGATTCTCATATAACTAACCAAGCCACACCAGACAGCAATCCCTTGAGTCTTTCCAGATGAGAAGTCTTATTTAGACATCAATGAAGAAAGCCCTTTATGACCTTTCTTCATAGCCCTAAGCCCAAGGAAATCTTTCACATGTAGTAGCTAAAGACCATGGACGGAGACTCCAGTCCCCCAAAAGGCTGTTACACATAGTACATGTTCAACTCTTACAGAATTCCGAGCACTTTAAAATCTAGTAGGCAGTAATGCTTAAGAGATCCAGATGTGTGAGGGAGTCACGAAGAGGGTGTTATAAGGAAGGGTGACTACCTAGAACCACATTGGACTGATTCCCACTCAGTGTGGGAGTTATGGAAAAGAGGAGAGCTCCATTCTGTGACTTCACACTGCCTGGTTTGTATCTGGACTTCTATCCAAGAAAACTACTAAAAACTAGGGCCTGTTCACCGTTAGTAGATACAGGTGGGATGGTACAGACTTATGCTGACGGGAAACGGACGTGATCTCAAGTATGAAGAACAGAACATAATACTTAATAATTAGAGAACTCTGCTTTAATTGAGGATATTGAAAAGAAAGTGGTGCGCCCACCTCGGCCCACAGTTTAGCATTTAGGCAAAGCCTTTAAATCACACAGCTTCAAGGACCAAGCAAAGGCATCATTTTGAAATAATTTTTAGAGCATTTAGCTGTCAGCTGCCTTGGTGGCAGGGTGATAAACGCCTTTGAATTTGAGTTAAGCAGACTGACTTCTATGAATCTTTACTTGAACGACTGATGAACTCTCTAATGGTCTATTCCCACAATCTTTGCTGGAGAGGTCGGAGGTGTGTGCCAGTGGAAAAACCAGAGTGGGGCTGAGGGATTGGGGCACAACTATTTACTTTTTATTAAAAATTTTTTAATGTTTATTTATTTTTGAGAGAGAGAGAGAGAGAGAGAACATGAGTGGGAGAAGGGCAGAGAGAGAGAGGGAGACACAGAATCTGAAGCAGGCTCCAGGCTTTGAGCTGTCAGCACAGAGCCCGACGCAGGGCTTGAACCCACGAACTGTGAGATCATGACCTGAGCTGAAGTCAGAGGCTTAACTGATTGAGCTACCCAGGCGCCCCTGGGGCACAACTATTTAAAAGCTACCCTCTACTCTCTTCCCAGTGGTCAGTGTGATAAGCGCCCTTAAAGCCATGGCGGTGTGGCTGAACCTGGTCATCATGGAGACCCCAGCATCAGGTCTCTCCTCCTCCCTGCCCCCCAGAGCCCCTGACCATCCTTACACTAGGAATTGTGGCCATTTTCTGGGCTTTAGTTTCCTTCTTTAAAAATTAATTTGTAGAAATTTCAATCCAAGGTGTGATAAAACTGAATGAGATGCTATGTGGCACAACAATCCTGGAGAACTCAGAGCATAGTCCAAAAGTCAGGAGAGGCACACCTCATAGGATGCCCCCTGAGACTTGTAAATCTGATATGCAGGTAGAACATCCAGACAGAAAAGAAGGCGCTATCAGTCTTTGCCTTGGTGGGATTCTAGACAAATACTTCCCATAATAATAACAACAATAGCAACCTCTACTACCCCAACCATCACAAACACTGATGAACATTGCTCTGTACCAAGCGCTTTGTGCACATTAGCCCAGTGGGCCAACACCTAAGCTCAAGCATCTCTTGATATCCTTCCCCCCTCTAGAACCATTATAAATTGGATTCCCCACTTTCTCAGGGAGTTCATGAAGGAGAGACCAGCATCATTTTTTGACTTGAGAGTCCCTGACTACTTCTCGGGGCTGGTATCCAACAGAGCTGGAAAATAGGCCATCCCACTGCCCACAGGCGTGTGCTGTGAAACAAATGCAGGAAAGCAACATCCTCCCCTTCCATTATGGCCACCTGCTCCCTTTCAGACTGCAGTGCTTCTGAGACCCCCTATTCTATCACAAGACAGCTTTGATTCTTTTCAGAGATTCATGTTTATAATTGAACAACATCATCTTAAATTGTACTAAGGTAGTCTAATCAGGAAAGGAAAGGAAAGGGAATCACCTTATAGCCATTTATATCCAGTGCTTTTTAGGAACTGAGTGGAATCCTCTGTCTCTGCCTTATTTTTCACCCTCAGTTTACTAGGAAGAAATCTGAGTTTTACAGACTTTAAGTCACATATTGAAGGTCAAATCGGTGGTGAGTGGCAGAGCCGGGATATAAGCTTTTCCATGACTTCTTTCTGCCTCCTAAAGGACATTTAAAAGAATCCACAGCCTGCGTCCAACTGTGTTAAGAAAGAAGGAAAGCATATCTGCCAACACGCACGCACACACACACACACACACACACACACACTCACAAACAGAAACAAAACACACAGACACACAATGAACGCCCTCTTTCCCTTTGGCATTTAAACGCTGTTATGTGAAAATAGGTGGATGGAAGTTGTACACATGTTTACAAGCACAAGAATATTCTTGGGAGTCTTGGGATTTTATTTCAGACATATTTCAAATAGATATATGGAAGCAAGAAAGGAGAAGAGGCAAAAAAAAAAAAAAAGAAGTATCTGATGAACAAGCAAGTGGGAGAAACCATAAGAAATAAAGAGCATTGTAATTGTAGCCTGACTCCTTCTGGGATACACTAGCATGCAGGTGCTGTCTACACCATAGGGAATAGATCAGAGGCCCTAAGATTACTGTTTCATCAAAGATGATATTGAATCTGATCTTTCAGTTTGGTCAGTTGTCTAGAAAAATAGAAATGACATTGGAAGTTTCCAAAGTTTGTAGCCTGCATAATCTAAAATATGGATCCCCTTAGTTGCCTTGACAGAAGGCCTGGGTACCTTGTCTTTGGAACTCATCTGCTAATTGGCTACATATCTTGCCACACCTCCCAACTCATGCAACACTTGGTTCTTAGAGTCATACCATTAATCAAACTTCCTTGACTGACTTAACCAGGAAGCCAGCTCAAGAAACGAAACCAAGGAGAGCCATTGTCATATTGCTTTTTGCTTCTTTTCCAGAATGACCCGTGGGTAGGAACCTGGGACAGAGAATAAGTGTCCCCCATTTCCATGATCCTTAGAGACATCTGTCTTTCAGAAATGGGGCCAGGACTTCAAAGGGAATACCCATCTGCTGAGACACTCAAAGGGATCAGGCTTAACCTCAATCTGTCAACCTGACAACTGTTCTGTTAGGAAGTCCAGTGACCGTAACACTATACCTTCATAAAGCAAGCCTACATGGATTCTGTGGCCCACCGTGACTAGTGGTGTTATGAAATCTGTAGACTAAATGAATGGATTCCCACACTTCTTTCTTCCTTCCCACAGGCTCCTTGCAAATAGGCTGGCCTGTGGTGTAGCTCTGCAGGGACTCCCATCTTTCCACCTACTCTTCTTCTTCACTTGTTTACTAAACTTTGAGGACTCTAACTGCCTCTGTGCCTCACACGGGGGGGGGGGCAGCTTGTCATTTTTCAGTCGGTGGATTCTTTGTTCCACCTTCAAGTTTTTACTCTGGTATTATACTTGAACTATTCGATACTCTTTGCCTTTGTGCCTTGTTAAATTTTCCGCAAGAAAGAAAGAGAAGAGGGGGCACCTGGGTAGCTCAGTCGATTGAGAGTCCAGCTTCGGCTCAGGTCATGATCTTGTGGTTCGTGAGTTCGAGCCCCGCGTCAGGCTCTGTGCTGACAGCCCAAAGCCTGGAGCCTGCTTCAGATTCTGTGTCTCCCTCTCTCTGCCCCACCCCCCACCCCTGCTTGCAATCTGTCTGTCTCTGTCTCTCATAAATAAATATCTTTTTTAAAAAAAGAGAGAGAAGGAAGGGAGAAGGGCAGAGGGAGAGAGAGAATCTTAAGCAGGCTCCACGCTGAGCGTGAGCCCAACACAGGACCTGATCCCCTGATACTGGGACCATGACCTGAGCTGAAACCAAGAATCCGTCACTCAACTGACTGAGTCACCCAGTGCTTTTCTAAGTAACACCCAGCTCTGACCTTCTTCTGTATCTAACAGCCCAGCTCTTTTCCCAATTTGAGGTCAGAACCATCATTTGTGCCAAAAGAGTTTGAACACCTATATTTTGTCTTTCCATATCATTCCACAAATAGAAAAATGATTGGTCCGATTGTTTACTTGAATGGTCTTCCCATGATACATTGAGCTTTAAAATAACATCTACAGTTATTACGTCCTTTGGTACATATTTTTTCATGTCTTATACTACCAATCAACACGTCATATTCATATCTCCATTTCTTCATTCAAATGAGGAAATCGTTGAAGTGATGTCGAAATGGATTTCTCACATTAGTGTGGATCAACAGAGGCATATCTAGAATGCAAACAGGGGCACTTGGGTGGCTCAGTGGGCTAAGGGTCCGACTTGATTTCAGCTCACGTCATAACCTCATGGTTCGTGGGATCAAGCCCCAAGCCAGGCAGGGCCTGCTTGGGACTCTCTTTCTCCCTCTCCCTCTGCCCCTCCCTCACCAAAATAAATCACCTTTAAAAAAAATTAACAGTGCAAACAAAGAGCAGATTTCAAAGCTCCCATGCATTCACAAGCACACTCAGACGCTCTATCAAGGCAACCACAATAATTAGTCTGGGGGGCAGAAGATGTGCTTGCTTGACTGCGAATTCCCATCAGGTCCCTTGCACATCTCTTCTTAGGAGATATTTTGAAGTCAAAAAGGGAAGCATTCCTATTCCCCATATTTTCAGATGGAGAAAACAGATAAAAACGGACCCGATCTGACTAAAACCAGTCAACCGGAGAACCGAATATAGCATCTCCAAGTTCTGAATCCTCAGCCAAAAGTAACCACGAGGCCAAATTTTCCTCATTCGAGAATTAATGTGTCGGACTCCGCTGCTAATGGCATTGTAAGCCTGTTTATTATTATTGCAGACAAAATACAAAAATACGTAGAAAGTGGTTCCTAGGCCAGTTCCACATCTATAACCATATGATTAGCAAATCTTGTTTATTTAATTTTCAATACTCACTCGGCGGCTCAATAGACAGACCTAGTTATATATACACAGCCAATGTGATATATTCATTCTCAAACATGCAAATATTATACACCTCATCTCATTTCCCCTCTACGTACAGCCAGCCTTTGGCCGCAGTGCCTTCCAGACGGTCCGCTTCCTAATTAGGAAAGGATTTGGCATTTGTCTTTGTGACTACTCTCCACAGGTGGGAACAGAAGAAAAAAGAATTTTGTACCAGTTTCTTTTCAAACGTAAAGTTTTCATCTCTGCAGGAGCAATTAATTTTCTCTCCCGTTTAAAGTGACAGAACCCTTATCCTTTGCTTTTCATTTTAAGAGCCTGTGGATGCAACGTGGGAGCCAAGGCATACTGGGCTTTCCTGTTTCCCTGCTGAGCCAGATGAGTTGATTTCTAAACAAAACTCTCAGGATTCTGTAAAGGAGTTAGTAATCTGGCTGATTACCATTAAGTGCCAGATGATATTAATAATGAGAATGAACATTTTGAGAATCCATTTTTAGTCAGTGGTTTTTAAGATGTTCGAGAATCTCTACTCCACAGTCTTCCTGATGTCTGCTTTCCCTCCTTTTTTTAATGTTAGTTTTGGGAGGGGGGCCTTCAGCATTTTAAAAACTATAGAATACAACTCAAGACACAGTCTTTCTGATCTTTGGACAATAGTAGCTATGCTACAAACAGCCATGGACTTGGAAGCAAAGCCCTGGGTTCAAGATCAGGCTCCTATAAAGCATGTGAATGATTTGCCTGCTCTGTATCAGTTTTCCAATCTGTACAGTGGGAACAATACTTCCCCTACCCATCAGACGGATACATGGTGAAGATCAAGTCAGGTAAGACCACGGGAGTGCTTGGTTCATTGTGAAGCCGATATACCTGCACCCATTATGTCCTGTACAATGATATAAAGTGCCTTTATGGAGGGCCACACTTTTTCAAGTATTTCCCAATTCTTTCCACAGGGAATGGTAACAGTCTCAGGAGTCACTTAAAGAAAATAAAACAATAATAATGTAAAAGTTCAGACAGTAAGGTCTTTTGGAAAAAGGTCATGACAGGGTGTCTCTCAACTTCAATTTCCATATATGTGAAAGAAAATAAATACCTTACTTCAAAAACAGCCCTAGGATTTTTGTGAATTACATATACATAAATGCTTTGGGGCCAGTAACCAACACATAATAAATACTAAAGTAACGTTACTTCCTTTGTATACTGTTCATGCAATCTGATTTGCTCCTGGTTAGAGGAAAGCCCTTGGTCCTTTTTTTTTGGCGGGGGGGATGCATGGGGCCCTGCTAGAGGAGCCCAGAAACACCACCTGTCACTTGAGTGCCAGATGGTACAGAATCAGGAAAACTCTTCTATGTGAGATAAACCGCAGGGAGGGGAAGTGGGGATATTCATTGCCTCTGCCACTGATCTAGGGTTAAAATGTAGAGCATGTTTTTTCAGATGATATTTTTAAAATGTTTATTTATTTTTGGAAGAAAAAGTGAAAGAGAGAGAGCATGAGATGGAGAGGGGCAGAGAAAGAGGGAGACAGAGAATCCCAAGCAGGCTCTGTGTTATCAGCACAGAGCCCTGCAGTGGGGCTCAAACTCATGAACTGTGAGATCGTGATCTGAGCCGAAATCGAGAGTTGGACATTCAGCAGACTGAGCCACCCAGGTGCCCCTCAAATAATATTTAATGCAACCCACATTATGAAGTACATTTTATGTAGAGACTCCATATGCATAAATATATACATATACAGTCACAATTTGATGAAACGATCCCTACTTTTACTGTTGATATTATATGCTACTTCCTGGTATATTCATCCTATGATCTTTAAAAATAAGCTTTTTCTGACACCCTAATTGGTAGCAATCCAGGAGTTTAAAAAATGCCTCTTTAAGAGGGTCGCCAAGCGTGGCATCCAACGGGACAACTTCATTTGTCCCTCTCTGAGAGAGCCCCATCTGTTGAGTGACAAAGTCAACTGATATTGTTTTGCAAATCAGAAAATAGAAGGGTCATAAGGGGGACTGTAAAGAGATTAAAAAAAATTACAGAACAGAAAAAATATATACCTTGTTCTTTATTAGACTTTTTGTAAATGACTCCCAGGGAAAAAGTCCTACAATTTGCTTTAACCTAAATGCTAAGACTCTTTTAATAGCAGTGAAAGTGTGGAATCAATCTCGGGCCTCCCCACACTCTGCTCAGGGCACCCACTTCATCAGGCTCTGCCACTGCCACCATAAATAACATCTAGGTCTCATAAAATGCCTGCTACGTGGGACAAGCCCAGAGTCACATCACATCTCTGAATCCAGATTGTGGTTGACAAATATGCCCATTTTCCTTAGACACACAGCATGTTCTTTGCCACAATTTAATTGAAGTTTTTCATTAAAAAAATTTTTAATAGAAGATTCCATACAAAAGGGGATGAGTTAGCAATTGGGATTAGCATTGAGCCTCATGGCTTTCTCTTTAGTGTCTGACTTACATCTGTTCAAGTCAGTTTGTTTTATTAATGCTTACTGGCCTAAAGCTACTGCCATGATGTTAAAGATGCAATGTTAGCACAGCACTGACATATAGATTTGTTTCCTATGAGAAAGAAATTAACGATTGCAGAGGATATTGAACCCCTGGATTTCCTCCAAATTTCTGGCCTCTCTGTTCAAAGGTTGGATTAAAGATAGGGATTAGCAAGGGACTCCCAAGGGGGTTACCGTTAAGAATGGGGTGGAGATCAGGGAACTCTAGGCTGGGGGATCCAGGGTGAAATATCACCTTACCTCACTATGAGACCTGACTTCCTGCCCATCACTCACCCACCACCAGCAGGCAATTCGTATGGACCATGAGGCAATTTGTAAAGAAAGAAACAAAGTGGTCCCTTGCCTCCTGAATCATCCTAGCAGCTTTGTCAGACAGAATACAGGATTTTATTTGCCATAAGTACTGGGGGCCCTCTGTCACCAAGTGTAAGAGAGAATATAACCAACTTTTGTTTGATCCAGGCCAGAATATACACTAAAGACCACGAAAGGTAGAACATTCAGATTCAGTTTCAGGGTACATGAGTCATCTATCAAACCTCAAACTTTTGTCTGTTCAAATGTATAAAAACCCTGTAAACAATCCCCATTCCCTCCTCCCTGTGCTTCCTGAGGGCTCATCTAGTTTTGTGGGCTTCTGTCAATCCTTGTTGCCACTCAACAGTGGACTTGCTAAGCAAACCTGAGTTCCAACCCCTGAATGGGAAGAAGGTGGCAGGTACCCAGCTATGTGCCATTTTCTAAGTAGATAGCACAAAGGTGTTTGTACTGAACGAAAGGGATTCCTAAAAAGTATGTCACCAGACCTGGCTGGCATGCTCTTCCACGAAGAAGAGATTGGGCAGAAAACCATCCCTTCCATCCATCCCTCTTGGGGAGGGGGAGGAAATCCATGACCACTGAAGACAGACCTCTTTGTCAAAAGACACTTGGAAGCTATTCTCCCTGTCAGCATAGGGAGAGGGACAAGTAGAAAGTGAGGAGGCATGAGCTTGAGTCTTGAGGAAAACTTGAATCTGGGCATCTCCAGGTGTACTTAGACATTTGCCATCCTTACTGAGCATCCTTACTCTCTGAACCCTGAAGACAGCAAGCATTTATCTACATTCTGTAACTGTCAGCTATCAGAAATGTACCCAGCAAAGAGACCTGGGGGCCACTTGTTGCTCAGAGTTTAGCGACATTTTTTCTGGCCATTGTTTTGGATTAAACAGTGTTCGCTCCCAGATACCAACCCTCCTCCATCACATGCAGCATGGTCATCAACCTGCTTCTCTCTTCCCACATTCTTTCTTTCTCCCCAAGATCAAAACTAAAAATGGTGGTATTTCTAACAACACACATTTGTATTTTATTTTATTTCATTTCATTTCATTTCATTTCATTTCATTTCATTTCATTTCATTTCATTTCATTTCATTTCATTTCATTTTTATTTTATTTTTAAAGCTTTTATTTAAAAAAATTTTTTTTAATGTTTATTTATTTTTGAGACAGAAAGAGACAGAGCATGAACAGGGGAGGGGCAGAGAGAGAGGGAGACACAGAATCGGAAGCAGGCTCCAGGCTCTGAGCCATCAGCCCAGAGCCTGACGCGGGGCTCGAACTCACTAGCCGCGAGATCGTGACCTGAGCCGAAGTCGGACGCTCAACCGACTGAGCCACCCAGGCGCCCCTAAAGCTTTTATTTTTAAGTAACCTCTGTACCCAACATGGGGCTCTAACTTAAAACCTCAAGATCAAGAGTTGCACGCTCCACCAACTAAGCCAGCCAGGCGCCCCATCTGTATTTTAAAATGGACTCATCCCCATCGTGCTAAGACCTACTTCCACCGCACTCCATGTTGACCAGGAAAGATAAATAACACTGGCAAGTGTAAACTATCTCTCTCCTGGAGCAGAACACATCTTCCAGGAGAGATGATCTCTACGTGGAGCTCAGTAATGCTGCCTATGAAAGCAAAACCCCTGTAATTAGATCCTGGAGAAAGAATGAACACATACTCTTGTTCATAGAATAGGCTTATGTGATGAGGGTTTTATTCTAGAGCAGGGCTTGGCAAACTTTTCCTGCAAAGAGTCAGTAAATATTTCCGGCTTTGCCTCTGCTCTCTCTTGCAACTATTCACCTCTGTTGTAGGACAAAAAGAGCCACGGATAATATGTGGATGAACAGGCATGTCTACATCCCAATAAAACTTTATTTGCAAAATAGAGGTAGTGGGCCAGATTTGGCCTGTGGGCTATAGTTTGCAGACACCTGTTCTAGAGAAGAGCTCTCTCTTCTCCATGAAGCCGTCCCTCCTTCCTATTGGGCCTCTTGCTCATGGACCAGTGCTGGTGTCTCTCTCCACTTCTCTTTCCCTGCTTTATCCTTTATCTTTCTATCTCCCTTCCCTCCTCCTCCCTTGGATTTCCTCTTCTATGTCCTTAATCTCTTGTAGCTACATCTCTTCTAAAGCACTTGCTCACCTTTTGTAATAGAATGCTCCCCACCTTGGACCTGTGTACTACTACACTTGTCTAAAGCTCTGTCATTGAGATTTTCTAAACTTGCCACCAGTGCTTTATACATAGCAAGTGCTCCATAAGTGTGAATTAATACACCCATGACACTGAGGTGTCTTGATCCTTCCTTTCCTGAATCTCTAAACCAGGTCTTCCACCCACAACCTGCACACGAGCTGTTTTGCAGGGGCACCTCATCACCTCTGTGTTGGGACTTGTCAGCATCAGGGGTGAGGGTGCAGCCTCGGGGAAGGCACACTCTCTGAGTCCCCACCCCCACCCAAAGAGCAGTGTGCTGTCCCCCTGGTCACAGCCACACGGCTGGTCATGACTGGCGAACAAAGGAGCCCTGGCAGGAGCTTGGGGTAAGACACACAGGGAGCAAGGGTCTTTTGGGGAGGGTCCCAGAGGGCAGGTGGCCAGCCACAGGGCTCGAGAGGGAGGCAGTTCAGCCCAAGATCATGTCTGGCAGGAGGCAGCTTCTTTTTCTACATCCCCGCCCCCTTCATCCCGTCCTGGCTCCTCACCCCCTCCAGGAGAAGGGGCTCCTTCCCTCTGTTCTGCAGAATGATTGATTTTCACTTATGCCCATCCCGTTAGCCTGCCCACTATCAAGGTGGGGCTGAGGAAGGTGTCCGACTTCACAAGTCCCTGGGGGGAGCACTCCTCTGATTGTTAAAGCGCTCAGGAGACCTCTGGTCACCGACTCCATATGGGCTTTTTGGGGAAAGACCTTACCTGCTGAGTGTGCAGTCTTAGATGCCTGCTGTAGTTTTGGCTCCAGAGGAGATACCGTCTGGAGCCTGGCCTGAGGCCAACTTGCCCCTCATCTGGCAGGTGAGACATTTCCTCCTCCTGCTTCTTCTTGGCTTCTTGCTAATTTCACTGATGCACCAAAGCATCCATTTTTAATCTAGCCAAATCAATTACAAATGTTACAGATTGTAATTACCCAAGGAACTCCTGAAAACTAATTAATACGCAATCCTCACAATAAATTACCTCTTTCCTTTGGCTTTGTATTCCAGAAAACTCTTTTCTGAGGAGGCAGATAAAGAGTGTTGCTCAGGCCTGCCAGGGACAACCATCAGGCTGCTCTTTCTTTGGCTCTGTTGTGCGTTTTGGGGTATTTGTCAGAGGCGGCCCTGGGATCGGCTCTGAGCAGTGGTCACATCACTTTTTACCACTTTGGTGGGAGTTAGGTTATCTGTGAGCCCTGTGCTCACAGGGAGGAGCTTTGGTTTGCTTGGGGGAAAATCTCGGGGGGAGGCAATGGAAAGCAGAGCCAGGGGATTTTAGAGGGGAAAGCAAGGCACCATGTTCTCTTGGCCCTGGCGGTTCTCAGAGCCTCCTTCAGTAAGAGGGCCTGTCAGAGAAGAAACTCAAAAGTAGGCTTTGAAATTTGGTTTTTGTCTTTGTCTTGTCTTTTTTTCTTCCTTTCTTCCTTCCTTTCTTTTTTTTTTTTCTTTTGGAAACAACAGACAATGGAATCTTAAAGTTTGCTGAATCTCAGTTTTAGGTACCAAGAAAGCCTTTCCCTTGAGTGAAATGAAATAGGAAAGCAGATTCTAGAATTATGTCAATAATAAAAAATAGGAAATCAGCCCATTCACAGGACTCGGAGCCTTAAAGTTGTTCATGGGAGGTGTTATTTGTTAATATAATTATCTGTTACTATATAATTAGTGGATATTCATAAGTAATATGAAATCATGTGTTAATATAATTATCAGGACAAAGGAAGAAACGGGAAGCAAAGTTGTAAACATTCTAAGCATGGAATCAGAGGATGGAGAAATTTTGAAGCAATTTGATGTGCCAGGAGGGCCAAGGATGGCTGACAAAAAGAAAAATGTTGTTTGAGTCTGAACAGTAATGTGGATGTTACTCTCCACGGTCCCCAGGGAGTCGTGACAGCGTGTGTCTCTGTGTGCACGGTCGTGATATGTGTGTGTGTGTGTGTGTCTGTACGTGTGCATGTGTGTGGGTGGGGATAGGTTTGAATTGTGAGCAAGTGTGTGTGCTGTGGTGTATATATGGGTGTAGGCATGAGTGTGTGCACATGGACGTGTGCAGATGCGTAAATGCATGGGTGCACGTATGGGTGTAGGTGTGAGTGCATGTGAACGTGAATGTGTGCATTGGTGTGTGTGCACGTGGATGGGTGTGCATGTGTGGATGTATGTGTACATTTGCATGCATGTAGGTGGTCACGGGTATGCACATGAATGTAGAATGTACATGTATTCAAGTGCGTGTGTGTGGGTGCGTGTGTGTGTGTGTTGGGCGTACTGACACACTGGATCAGATAAGACCCTCATTACTGCTCTAGCCTCCACCTCTGTTTGTCTGCACAGCACACGTCTCATTGCAAATGCACGTTGGACTGACCGTCTCCGCTACTAGGCAGGGCAGAGCAGGGGAGAGAAGGTGCGCGCTTCACCCCACACCCAGTGGCTGGCCCTGAGCCTGGCTCCTGGGGGTCACTGATTCCGCATGTGCTGAGTGGAGAAAGCTGCACACCACCCTGAGCAGAATGGGGGACCCTGGGTGTGCATGGCGGGCAGTCTCACCTTACTCCTTCCTCATCGGAAGTGCTAAGTTCAATGTTGCAGGTCTGGGAGCCTGGGTTTCATTGCCTTTTGTGTTTTTTTGTTTGTTTGTTTATTTGTTTTTTGCATGTTTGTTTTTTAAAACAGAAATGTATTTCTTGAATTAGTATGGAATCTAACATAGAATCTAGAATAACTCCTACAGGCATAAGAAGAAAACGTTTTTAGAAATAATTCTTCCTGTAGGGAGGAAACTTCCCTCATGTAAACTCTCTCAGTTTCTTTTCCTGAAAATCTCAGAGTCGTCCTGATGGCCCTCCACCCGTGTCTCACTCCACACATCCACCTGGGTGTGTGCCATTTTGGTTTGCAGATGATTCGGGAGCTGATCAACCTCTTCTTTTAGCCACTGCTTTTTCTGGAAACAGTCATTCTTTCTCCCCAGTATTCTCGCCAGAACATTCCAACTTCTCTTCCTGTTCCATTTTCCCTTCTCCATGCCACTCACCTTGCCAAGGTGACCTTCAATAGAAAGATCTCGTTGTATTAAGTTCAAACATTGCCAGTATAGGACCTCTTGTGACCTCAAAAAACGGCCATTTGATACAGTTCCACTGGTTGCCACCACGTTGCTTGCAAGCCTGTGGTAGCATCTGATGACAACAGTGTTTTGAGCGGACATCACTGTACTCCATTTCCTAATCACTTACTCAGAATTAAACATGCCAGTATGGTATTCCAGAACCTCATTTCCTATAGATGCTATTTGCTCGATAACAGAGAGTGAAGAACAGATATATACCATTATCATGCAGTGTTCAAATCAAATAATAAAACATGCCAATGCCTACATTTAACACCTCCCTGTATTATCTGCTGAACTGTATCCATTCTGAAGTCAATCCATGATTTCTTCCAGTACGGAACTGTTGCCACCTCAGTGCCACTCCTGATGCTACTAGTTATTAGCTGAAGGACCTTAGACAAATCACCTAACCTTTTTGAGATTTACGTTTCCATTTTTTAAAAAATTTATTTAAAAAAAATTTTTTTTAATGTTTATTTACTTTTGAGAGAGAGAGAGAGAGAGACAGAGGGCAAGTGGGGGAGGGGCAGGGAGAGAGGGAGACACAGAATCCGAAGCAGGCTCCAGGCTCCGAGCTGTCAGCACAGAGCCCGACACGGGGCTCGAACTCATGAACCCATGAGGTCATGACCTGAATGAAGTTGGACGCCCAACCGACAGAGTCACCCTGGCGCCCCAAGAATTAGACATTTTAATAGCACTTAACTCATTGGGCTTTTCTGACAATTCAATGAATAGTGTATATAAAGTATTAAATATGGTGACTACCACCTGATAAGTCCTCTCTGAAGTAGGTCTGCCATAGCCCTTCCAGATCAATGCAAGGCCAGTTCTATTAGGATCATATTCTTCTGCTCCCTTGTGATACTTCTACAGCTAAATGGCAAATCTCTGGGGGCATTTTCTCCAAGTCCCCCTAAGTCTGAGAAGAGAGAGAACTTTCCATAAATTCATATATGCTTAATGGGAGTCCTACCCCCTCCTTTGTTTTTTTCCATAACCTATTCCTTGTGGAAATCTTACTACATTTTTCTTACACTTATATATGAGTTTATGTGACGAGATTTTAAATAGATTTTTTTATATTTGAGTGATTATTGCCAGGGATGTGAATCCCAAAATGAATTGAGGCGAGTTGCTAAGTTGCTTGGTAGTTAATAATTCTTGCCTCATTTTATGAGAAAATATTGGTATTGCAGTAAGTTTTTAAATAGCACATATAATTATACCCTCATTAATGATGTCAAATATTATTATTTAATACATTGCTCCAATTAATTATGTTTTTTAAATTAAACAGCTAATCTCTAACAAGTTATATTTAAATAATTATGTCTAATGCTAATGGGATAAAGACTGTGCTCCAGCATCTTCTTTATAAATACAAAATAAGATGACCTATAAAATTAAGTCTGACTCCATTTCCTTGGCCTACCAGCCCCTCAGCTTCTGCCCTTGACTCCCAGCTTCATGTCCCCCAACTAACCACACAAAGCTTATCCTTCCAACACCCTGAAGGGTTTACAATCACTGTGCACTCTAACGCTGGTCTTTTTTTTTTTAATATTATTTATTTATTTATTGTTATTATTATTATTATTTTTTTTAATTTACATCCAAGTTAGTTAGCATACAGTGCTATAATGATTTCAGGAATAGATTCCAGGGATTCACCCCCTATGTATAACACCCAGTGCTCATCCCAACAAGTGTCCTCCTTAATGCCCCTTCCCCATTTAGCCCATCACCCCCTCCCACAATCCCTCCAGTAACCCTCTGTTTGTTCTCTGTATTTAAGAATCTCTTATGTTTTGTCCCACTCCCTGTTTTTGTATAATTTTTGCTTCCCTTCCCTTATGCTCATCTGTTTTGCATCTTTAAGTCCTCATATGTGTGAAGTCATATGATATTTGTCTTTCTCTGAGTGACTGATTTCGCTTGGCATAATCTTGTCCAGTTCCATCCACGTAGCTGCAAATGGCAAGATTTCATTCTTTTTGATTGCCGAGTAATACTCCATTATATATATATATATATATATATATATATATATATATATATACACACACACACACACACACACACACACACACACACACACACACCACATCTTCTTTATCCATTCATCCATCGATGGACGTTTGGGCTCTTTCCATACTTGACTATTGTCGATAGCTCTAATGCTGGTCTTTATACGTGTTACTCTTCACCCTGAGGTATCCTCTCCTCCCTTTGCCTGGAGGAACTCACATGTTCTGCCCCAAGAGAAAGCTTCCACATTTCTCTCTCACAGACTTTCTTATTCCACCTACTGAGCTTGCAGGGTGCGTTGCCTGCTTCTCTGCTAGAACATTCACTGAACAACACTGTAGTTGAACTCGGTACATCTCCTCCTCACCCCCACTCCACTCCTGGGTTCTTCTGTACTCCCTTCCCAAGCAATAGCCCCCCAGTATACGGAAAGTAGATTAAAGGTTGTTTTTCTTCCCCTCCTTATTTTTTCTAAATTTATTTTTTAATGTTTATTTATTTTTGAGAAAGAGAGACAGAGGATGAGCGGGGGAGGGGCAGAGAGACAGGAAGACACAGAATCTGTCAGCAGAGCCTGATGCGGGGCTCTAACCCACAAACCGTGAGATCATGACCTGAGCCGAAGTCAGACACTTAACTGATTGAGCCACCCAGGTGCCCCGTTTTTTCTAAATTTATGAATACATAAATGAATAAAAGAAAATTCCTAGACAGTCAGTAAATGTTCATTGAATGAATGGATGGATTAAGTTAGTTAATAACCCTAAGAATTTTAGTGAGTTTAGGATTTGTACGATTTCAACTCATGGAAAAAAAGATCAGAAACCAAATATTTATATTGTAAAGTCAGCTGTTAAAAAGAAATTATACAGACACCTGGATGGTTCAGTTGGTTGAGCATCCAGCTCTTGATTTCGGTTCAGGTCGTGGTCTCCCAGTTGTGGGATTGAGCCCCTGGTAGGGTTCCATGCTCAGCATGGAGCCTGCTTAAGATTCTGTCTCTCTTTCCCTTTGCTCCTCCCCTGCTTGCACTCAATCTCTCTCTCTCTCAAAAATAAAAAAAAAATAAAAAAAACAGTATAAAGTAATGCCAATGTGTCAAATGAGGTAATTTCTTTAATGTATCTAGCAACATGTCTCTCAGTGAGCTTTCAAATACAGTAGATGTGTCTTATTATGCTTCTTATTGTCATTATTGCTATGTTAATCAGTAATTAGTAAGTGAAAATACTACCTGACATGACTTATGCTACCAGATGAAGCTAGAACATCTATGCAACAGTGCTATTTTCACTGACATTAAAGGAGCTTTTGAACAAAAATTATAATAATTTAGAAAATATAGTTTAATTATATATAATGTGTAAAATAACTTTACATATATATAATCTGCCCTTTGTTACAATTCTGTTACTACAACATCATGACTTTGTTAAGTGATATTTATTTACTCCTTCCTTGGGCCAAATTGCTATGGCATATTATACTCACATTAAATTTTATTGAAATATATTGCATAATGTATTTTATTATGGTGTTTATAACAAATTATCACAGTCCCTCCTACAGCGATTTTATTTTGTGACTCCTTGTGACAAACTTTTTGTGACTTGCGCCTGACAGGACACTCATAATCTCCTGTGTCCCATCACGGGTATGGTCATCGGAGACTGTCTCCTATTGAGTTGATATTTTAATATTCCAAAATAGGCCATATTAAACTTACAACTTTTGTTGTCACTTGAGCTTATAACTTCTTTTCATTTTTTATAAATTTTTTTTCAACGTTTATTTATTTTTGGGACAGAGAGAGACAGAGCATGAACAGGGGAGGGGCAGAGAGAGAGGGAGACACAGAATTGGAAGCAGGCTTCAGGCTCCGAGCCATCAGCCCAGAGCCTGACGCGGAGCTCGAACTCACGGACCGCGAGATCATGACCTGGCTGAAGTCGGACGCTCAACCGACTGCGCCACCCAGGCGCCCCTAACTTCTTTTCATTAACCCAATTCAAACTGTCCCTAGTTAACTGCTCAGATCAAAACACTTCCTTGAAGGTCACCAGTCATGTTTCTTGTAAAATCGATTATATCAGTTAACACTCTACTGGTTAAATTCCCTTGGAATTGCATGTGGCATAAATGACTTCAGCGTGTTAGGGTCAGGGCAACCTCCCTCTGAAGTTACTGACAAGTGTCTCTCACAGACCTTAGAAGAACACTCGATTTCTTAGCTGTCTGCTTGTACCAGATGAGAATCCATTGTAAACAACTCCTATCTTTTAAACTGTATATGATGAATGGAGTGGTGTTCCTTTTTACCATCAAGAAGATAAATAACTAACATCATATAATACCTGATAACATGTGTACTTCCTACTTGTTCCACTTACCCTGTGATTCCTCCCAGTGATGGTGGCACTCCCCTCCCGTGGCACTGGCACCCGGGATCACTCCACCTGACCGTCATATGACGTCATTATCAGGGAAAACACGTGTGGTCAAGTGATAGCCTGCAGGTAACTTGTAACCAAAATAGAATCAGGTGGCCACAAAAGGGTGGCTTTCACCCCAGGCTTGATGGTAGGAGGAGGCAGCATATAGGGCTCTCTGTTCTGAAACCAACAGCTCACGGGTTTTCTTCCTACAACTGAGATCAGAATGCATTGCTCTATAAACTCCTTGGAATCCCTGGGTGTTTCAGAAGGCAGGGAGATTGGATTGTGTTCTTACAACAAAAAACCCTGTGTAAAGAATTCTTTTAGGCTATAACAATAGCAACACAAAATCCTTTTATCTGAAACCTGAGAGTCTGATAGAAACATAGAATTTGGGAGACAGCTCCCAAGATAACAAAATAGAGTCTTTAAATAGCAAATGCTGATTTTGTTTTTTCATATAGACTCTCCAACTTCTACCCCATCCTGAAAATTTTTGAACTTCTATCCATGTCTGCCTTTTTTATTTTTTTTAATGTTTATTTATTAATTTTGAGAGAGAGCAGGGGGAGGGCAGAGAGAGAGAGAGAGAGAGAGAGAGAGAGAGAGAGAGAGAGAGAGAGAGTGAGAGAGAATCCCTAGCAGGCTGCACACTGTCAGCACGGAGCCTGATGCAGGGATCAAACACACACCGTGAGATCATGACCTGAGCAGAAACCAAGGCACTTATTAACTGACTGAGCCACCCAGGAGCCCCTGACTCTTTCATTTTAACTGTAAACACCTGACTCCAGTCCTTACGTTTCTAGCGCCGAGAATGCAAAGATCTGTCCATGGCAAGCCAACTAGAATCTCACATAAAAACACCAATTAAATCGAAGTTTTAGCAAATGATCTTGGAAAGAAGAGGTCCACTCTAGTACTGTCATTCTGCAATTTCAAAATTTTAAGTGAAATTTTCTTAAATACCTCATCTCTTCAATTTCTGTGGATGGCCAGTAAAAAAAAAAGAGACACATAGGATTATACGTAGTCTGGGGGCAGAGTGCATTTTCCTTGTGTTAAGAAAGGTTTGTTGTTTTTTTCTTCCTGCCATTTTTTAATCGGTATTTATTTTGAGCATTTTATGTGTATAAAGCAAGGAGCAAGAACAACGAGTTACACATTAATCTGAATCATTTCTTTGACCTCCAAAGGAAAGTTCAGTAAGTCAGTGCACTGAAGTCAAATAAGTAATTATTTCTAGCCTGTGTAATGATGGACTCTTTATCAAGTAAATAATATTTGGGCTTGATCTTCAGACGTATGGGGGTTTCCATTACCAGTGGTGAGAAGGACAGCACTGCACGTAGAGTCCATGTGTTTCTCTGAGCCAATTCAGAGGCACAGCAAAGCCCCATATGGATTTGAGGAGAGCTGAGAGACCAACTTTAATGGAGGGATTACACAGGAGAATATAGTTTGAAAAGTGGGATAAAGAAATAAGTAGAGATCAGATTACAGAAGCTCCTTTTTCTCCCCAGGTATGTAATATCAAGTCTCTATAATAGAAGTATTGATATAAACCAAAACTCTATTAACTTAAGGGGTAGAGATAGCAACCGAGGTTTTCTGAGAGCTCACAAAGTGCCCGCTGTGAAAAGACTTTGCTTATAATATGTGTTTAAGATGTTGATACTAAGTAAAAAAAGTAAAGTTTATATAAAGATTCTGCTTCATAAATGCAATTTAGTAAAACAAATATAAATAATAAGATATATATATGAAAAGATATATATATATATACATATATATATATATATATATATATGTCTGTCTGTCCATCCAGCTATTGATAGATCTATCTATTTATCTTGGGTCTCACTTTAAAACTGTTCCATCATTTGTACCATAAATTAGAGCTTGTTTTAAAAAAAAATTTAATGTTTTTATTTTTGAGAGAGAGACAGAGACAGAGACAGAGTACAACCTGGGGAGGTGCAGAGAAAGAGGGAGACACAGAATCCAAAGCAGGCTCCAGGCTCCGAGCCTGACACGGGGCTCAAGCTCACAAACTGCGCGAATTGTGACCTGAGCCAAAGTCAATGCTTAACTGACTGACCCAGCCAGGCTCCTCAAATCAGAGCTTTTTTTTACTGAAGTGTATTTGACACAACATTGTGTATATTTAAGGGAATTTGACACATTTATATGTTGTAATATTATTGAAACACCTCCTTCTTTAACACTCACCTACCTAACCACTTAAAGCCACCTGTGTGACCTCAGACTTTACGCTCACCCATGCTTTTGTTCAGCCAAGGCTCGTTCCTCCGGGATTGCTAAAGCTTCTCCCTCAAGCTATATTCTGCTGTATTCTCATATAAGGCTTTCAGTTTCTAATAGGTACCAGCATTCTGAGTTGAGAGAGAAGGAGGTATTTGTAGAAATGGGAATATCTCCTGAATCAAAGCTGTGCAAGTCCTATAACACTGTCCCTTTGGAGACAGTTCCCGATGTTATACTTTAGCATGCCATTTCCTTCACTTAGGATTCCCTGACATTGTTCCAGCAACCACCGCAGACTCTTCTAGCTACAGATGAATCTTACAATTTGGGTTGGGTATCTTACAGGATACAGTGAGGTCTATGAAGCTCTTTATCGTATCAAAGGACTCCTACAAATCTCCAGTTAAGTTAGTATGAGTGAGGGGAGTTAAAAAAAAAAACTAGCAAAGGGGTGCCTGGGTGGCTCAGTCGGTTAAGCGTCCGACTTCAGCTCAGGTCATGATCTCATGGTCCGTGAGTTCGAGCCCCGCGTCGGGCTCTGTGCTGACCGCTCAGAGCCTGGAGCCTGTTTCAGATTCTGTGTCTCCCTCTCTCTCTGACCCTCCCCCGTTCATGCTCTGTCTCTCTCTGTCTCAAAAATAAATAAACGTTAAAAAAAAATTAAAAAAAAAAACTAGCAAAAAGAGAAACCACGTCTCCCTCAGCCCTGGATAAAGGGATCTTAGCACAGAAGCGTAGATTCACAATGATGTGGATAAACCCCACATGTTGTAATGTCTCAACCACTTACTCTAAACCCTCTGGGGAAGAAACATAATAAAGAAGAGGAGTTTGGGGTTACAGTCTCTCACCACTCTTGCTACCTGCGCATGCCAAGGATATGAAAGATGGGGTGCATCCTAGTGAGAGTCTCAAGATTTTGGAAAGCTAGATTTTTTTCCTTTGGGCTCAAGGAGTACATAATAACTTCAGTCCTGGGACCAGCAAGGGTAAGAGAGCAACGTGGGCCATGACCCATCCTTTCACCACGGACTTTATCAGAGGGTCATCCTCGGAACCACACATGCTAACCAGCCACATGGATGTGTCTGTTGTATCAGAAGTGATCTCAACCAGAATTATATCTAGGCTTATAGGTGTCAACAAATCTAGGAGAGTATGGTAACCAAAGGAGATCCAGACACAAAATGGCGTTTCCTGGGGATGGAAGGGAGTGGGGTGGTTCTAAGTCCCAGTAAAAGGGGTTTTCCTCAATGACCTCCATAGAGACATCCATTGGCCTTGGGCATTATCATCTGTTTCTTTACCCTTAATTTCCTTAAATGTGCTCATGCCTCAAGCTGCTTTAAAACTAGTATTCACTGTCTGTACCTCCAGCACTATTATTTGCATGTCTTTTGTGAGTCATTAGGAGTCAAAACTGTTCACCAGAACATAAAATCATGTCAGAAAGGTAAAAATGTGGAGGAGTTAAAAAATGAGCACTTTCTGAAATAAGGGCAGTGCAGAATGGCATACGGCTTTCATTGGCCGAGAGCAATAAATGCGTACATTTCCAATGCAAGACCAACAATGTATAAACATTTATAACAGTAAGCGTTCGTTATAGAAATAAGTGCAGAGTGGCACTTAAGGAGATATGTCTATAAAATTATGAGTCAGAACATAAATGCACAGATTACCTTTTAATTTTTCAAAAGATCAAAACCTATGTCCACATTTTTAAATTTCATTTGTTTTGTTTTTTCTGAGAAATCACCCCTGACCTTTCCCATCGCATGATTTATCCTTGATAATGTTGTTTACTTTATTTCTGGTAACCAGGCTTATTTACTTGTGGTTTGAAGCATATAAGAAAAGGAAAGTCTTTCTAACATAACATTTGAGTGGCACTACCCCTTAGCACAGAAAGTTGCACCAAACATTACACAGAAATCTAAGTGGTTTCGGCAAATGTGTACTTCTCTTAGATATTCCGTTTTGTTTTGTTTTGTTTTGTTTCCAGACAGTGAGAAAATGTTGTTTTTCAAGTTCTTGAAAGATAATGGTGAGTGTTAGAGCAGTGTAATTGAGTGAGACACAATCACAGTTTGATTGTTTGGTGCCACTGTAGAGTGGTTTTTTGGTTTTTGTTTTTGTTTGGTTTTGTTTGGTTTTGTTTGGCCATTGAAACTTCCATGGCCCCATGTGTTCCTCTGTTCAAGAGAATGTATCCAATGGCAAATATTTTAGCTTGCCTCATTATGTTGTAGCTCTCTAGTAGTTATCCACAAATATTCAAGAGGGTGCACTTCAATGAGAAAATACGGTGAGAATGGTGGAGACCAGGTATGGGAGTGGGTAGTAGCCTGAGCTCCCATTATCATTCATTTCTGAAGTGACAGACTGGCCCACAAACACCTTTAGTCAGTTGACATCAGGTCATAATGCTCTTGAGTTGGATACCTTTGGGGGTTGGTTCACATCTCTAGATCACTTAGCTACGGAGTATGCCCAACCATACACCACAGACCCCAACTCTGTTTTACTACCAACCGGATCAGTTTCTAACAAAAGGACTGAGCAAATGAATTGACTTGGCTCATGGTACTTCGTCAGCTGTTCTAGATGAAGACTTTAAAGTGCATGTCTGAAGCCTCAGTGGATCCCTCAGAAATCTTCAGTCATACAGTTGCCAAATTTTTCAGCTCCTGACGATCCTCCACAGTGAACCAGCATCCTACATATTTTGTTTTTTTCAGGCCACTTAAGTCAACTCACTTCTCATAGAAGTTATGAGAACGTAAGGGGGAAACACTTGCTGGCAACCTGGTTGAGCAAGTGTTACTAAACACCTCCCAGGCCATCTCCATCACTCCATCTCTCTCTCTCTGTCTGTCTGTCCCCACTTTCGTTTTCATTCTTTCCTCACCCACTCTCATCCTGTTTTATTCGGCATTTCTATTTTTGTGAAGAATTTGGACCACATAGCCGACATCATCACAGATTCATTTGACCAGTAAGAAGTAGGACATTTATCACCACGACTTTTTGGTGAGAATTACATTGGACATTTTCTAGAACTCTAGACCACTTGACAGAGCCCATGACTGATTTTGGCTGTATTAATATCTCCTCCCATTTCATCCTTAGGCAAAGTAGCTTGTATATGTCAGTATCTACTGATTAAATTGAAGGATACAGGAACCCTTGATCTTATCTGATTATCGGACATCTTCTGTGCCATGTGTAGCTTTAAGATAATGAGAACATTTCCTAAACGCCCAAGGTCTCTCTTTTCCCGACTAAAATCGGAATCATAATATTGCCTCATAGATACGCATATCTGAATGCATTTTAAGTGAAATGAAAGTAAATGCAAAGCATCTGGCACACAGTAGGTGATTAGCATGCTAATATTTTTTCCCTTTACCAGTGGTGCCTAGTGCTTTACTCTGTATATAGGAAATTCTCCATTACTGGGTTTATTTTAATAAACAAATCAAAAAAAAAAAAAGAGCCCAAATCCCAGGGAAATAATAAATTATATCCTTCCTCGTATAAGTGTTGAATCGGTGACAGATTTCGTGATGCTGTGAAGAACTTGGCAAATGGGAAACTCTAGGGAATCATGCTAATTGTTCTGGGTGATGATGGATGGTGAGATATTCATACCGGGCATAATCTGTCTGTCTTTACGTGTTTACGTGTTATCAGCTAGGCTGCCCGTGTCTCTCCGACGGGGCACAGAATTCACACAGCTCTGCTCCTGAAGAAACTAAATAGAGGGTCAAGGACAAAAAGCCCAGTGTGAGCAGGGTGTCGAAATACTCCTCTGGGATGCATCCTCCCAGAGAATTCCATTGCATTTTCTCCTCGAAAAAGCCAGGATGCTACAGGGCTGCATTTTGAAGAGGCATTTGGTGGGGCTCAGCTTTTTCGGGAGGGTGATGGGTGATGGGTGATAGGTAGTCTGGGGAGAACATGGAGGATGAGTGTAAGTGTTTGGAATCTTAAAAGTGTTCTCTTGCTTCTCAGTAGGTGGCTGCCTCTTGAGGTCTGGCATTCACCCAAGTCTTTAGCATTACCTCAGCATTTAAAGAGGAAACAAGTGAAAAGAGAATCCACAAAGCTGCATTTTAAGCAGCATCAACATAGAGGAATGCCACAGGCTGGGTTTTGGTCACCCTGTTAGCATGCAGAATTATTTTGCACTATGGAAAGCTGTCTCTTCCCAACCAAGAAAACAAACAAAACAAAAAAGGCAGAACTAATTAAGATCGTCATATCTCAATAAATATGCAAATGAAAAATCAAAACAAAGAAATTCTATCTATCACATCATAAATTTGCAAATTGCTGTACAGGCTGGCTTGGATGAATTGCAAGGGATGGAGACTTGTTAATGGCTTTGCTTAGAAACTATTTGCAAGCGGCGTTTATTGGGTTTATATTTGAGGAGGAAGATGATGAACCTCCCAGGATAAAAATATTTTCGTGCCTTGTCTGCAAACGCTGTGGAAAGGAAAGGGGAATGAAAATTCCGGCGAGGTTTTGTGCTAGGAAATCTGCTTCCCCCTCATATCATTGCACGGAGAAGGCAGGTAAGATCCACTCTGTAGGTGAAGACAGTGGAGTGCAGAGAAGGGAGATCCCTGTTTCTCACTTGATCTTTGAAGCCAGGATTCAAAGCTGTGATTCTTTGACTCCGGGTTTATGTTTTATGTCTGATTTACATTTTCCCTACTGTACCACAGGATTCTCCAATACCATCCAAAGTGACTTTTGGATGTATGTCTCCAGGCTATCAAAAGCATCCTGGTGAAAAGGAAGAAATAAAATCACTTTTCAGGTGTTTTCTCCATACATTTCCCACATCTGGGTATGAAGGAGCAGCCTCCTGGGGCACCTGGGCGGCTCAGTAGGTTAAGCATCTGACTTCAGCTCAGGTCATGATCTCACTGTTTGTGGGTTTGAGCCCCGTGTCAGACTGAGCTGAGGGTGTGGAGTCCAGTTGGGATTCTCTCTCTGTCTCCTTCTCTCTCCCCCCCTCCCCTGCTTGTGCTCGCTCTCTCTCTCTCTCTCTCTCTCTCTCTCTCTCTCTCAATAAACTTAAAAAAAAAAAAGGAGCACCCTACTAATGGAAACAGTTTGATTTCTGCATAAAGTTGATTCCTTTTAGTTTTTAAATATACTTTTTAATATTTTATTTATTGTTGAGAAAGTGAGGCAGAGCACAGAGCATGAGCAGGGGAGGGGAGAGCAAGACAGGGAGACACGGAATCCAAAGCAGGCTCCAGGCTCTGAGCTGTCAGCACAGAACTCCACACAGGGCTCAAACTCACAAACCACAAGATCATGATCTGAGCCGAAGTCGGACCCTCAACTGACTGTGCCACCCAGGCGCCCCAGTTCCTTTTATTTATATTTAATGTAAGTTGGATATTGTGATTCTTTCTTGTTGAATTCATCAGTTTGGGAAAATGAGAGAAAGAGAGAAGGAGCTAAGGTAGTTGAATCTGTAAGCTGCAGAGAAAGCAACTCTTGATGATGTTGGCAGCTTCATTTTGGAAACTCAAGCCTGCTCCCTGCCATGTAGAATGCTGCCTGCCCTTAGAAGGTTCTCCCTGGATGCCAGGGCTCTATTTACTACTCTGGTGTGCTGGGCTAACATTTGGGTGAGGCTCTTTAGGAGGGTAAAGAATTGCCTGGAAGGAGCAAACAGCTAATGAGAGGGGGCCAGTGTGCCACTGCCTTGGGCATGAGGACAGTGCAACTAGCAGTCTGGCAATTAGCCAAAGGTCAACACACGTAGAATCATTTATTAACACTGACAGGAATATTAGACAGTAATGTCAGCCACACATCAGAGAGAGTGGTCCCACTAGGTGCTTGTACAAGAGAAAGAAAGGAGAGTGGTCACTGTTCTTGGCCAAGATTTCAAAGAAGAGATGGGATGCCAGTTTTGCCTTCAAGATGAGATAGATAGGCTGAGACGTCAAGGATGACTTTACTAGCATTTTACGAGGCGTGAGCAATTTTATCCAAAGGAAATAAGATAATGGACTGAGCAGTGGAAGGATATATATAGCAACCCTGACTGACCCCTTGCAGGGACACCTGCCACTAGCAATTTATCTTCTCTATCTATCCCCTTTCCTCCCTCCTGCCCTCCCTCCCTCCTTCCCTCCCCTCTTCCTTCCCTCCCTCCTTCCCCCCTCTCTCCTTCCTTCCTTCCCTCCCCCTTCCTTCCCTTCCTTCTGCCTCCCTCCCTCCCCCTTCCTTCCCTCCCTCCTTCCTCTTTCCCTCTCTCTCATTCCTCCCTCCCTCCCCTCTTCCTTCCCTCCCTCCTTCCTTCCTCCTTCCCCCCTTCCTTCCTTCCCTCTTTCTCTCTTTACTTTCTTTCCTTTTTTTCTTTATATCTTTCCCTATTTTTTTCTCCCAAATTTTCTTTTATCTTTTTAGATTAAAACATTTTAATATCATTTTTCTCACTAAAATAATCATTTATGGCATATGTATATATAAATAATATTATAATATATTATATAATATAATATAATTAATATAATATAATATAATATAATATAATATAATATAATATATTAGAAAATGTAGAATCCATGGAGGATCTCTCACTCGTTCAGGGAACTCCAAGGCCCGGGTGGAAAGTGTCAAACGTCACTTCTACTCACACTCTGTTTGTCACTATTTTAAGTCACTCTATTCTTACTGTTGAAATGTAACCAAGGTCAGACTGTAGGAGCATATTTTTCGTATGATCCCATGTTTAGCAACTGTTTTTTTACAAACTCATTTCTCAAGATCTTATTTCTTCCTTATGAATTTAGTTTCCTCCTTACAGAAATGTACACATTAGTCGTTCCTTCAGTGATGATCCATGTGTGGGAAAATGTATTTATTTTGCCCTCATTTACAAAAAATAAAGTTTTTTTTTTTTATGTTTTAGCCTGTAATTGCAGCTTGGGGTTTGTTTTCCCTCAGCATTCTGAAGACATTAATTCATTGTTTGGTGTTGTTTTGGTTTTTTCTGGCTAGGTGTAACATTGCCATCACTTTTTAAACTTTTTAAAATTAAATTTTGTAGTTTGGAGTAGATTTAGGTTTATAGGAAAGCTGCCAGGATATCACAGAGTTCTCTTTACCTAGTTCCCCGCTTTATTTGTGTTTTAATGGGAAATCTGTTGCTTTAAATGTCATTCATTTAAGGGCAATATGTCTTTTCTTTCCCAGTTTCTCTTATGTGCTCTTTCTTTATTGGTATTCATCCTGATGTGCATAATTTTGGATTTCGTTTTGTTTCTTAAATTTTCCTGCTTTCCAGAGTATTTCTTCAATTTGAGAGCTACCATCTTCCAACTGTTATGTTTTTGGAGATTGCCCCTTACCGATTTAACCTAAACCCCCCTGTATACATCTATCTTCTTGTTTATGAATTCTCTTGTTAACTGTGTCTTTTGTGTTGTTGAACTGTTCCATCGAGCTGTTTATTGTATATTTTTTCTTCTTCTTTCTTAATCTGTTCAATTTCCACATTTGCCTTTTTTTTTTTTTCCAAAAGAATATAATTCTTTCATTATGCTTCCGGAACTTACTCTAATCCCTTAATCATTTTAAAAAAATTAATGTTTACTTATTTTTGAGAGAGAGACAGAGTAGAAGCAGAGGAGGGGCAGAGAGAGAGGGAGACACAGAATCCGAAGCAGGCTCAAGGCTCTGAGCTGTCAGCACAGAGCCCAATGTGGGGCTCCAACTCAGGATCGGTGAGATCATGACCTGAGCCAAAGTCAGACACGACAGCTGAGCCACCCAGCTGCTCCTGCTAATTATTTTATCTTATTTTATTTATTTATTTATTTATTTATTTATTTATTTATTTATTTATTTATTTATTTATTTTTAACGTTTATTTATTTTTGAGACAGAGAGAGACAGAGCATGAATGGGGGAGGGTCAGAGAGAGAGAGAGACACAGAATCTGAAACAGGCTCCAGGCTCCGAGCTGTCAGCACAGAGCCCTACGCGGGGCTCGAACTCACAGACCGCGAGATCATGACCTGAGCCGAAGTCGGCCGCTTAACCGACTGGGCCACCCAGGCGCCCCTCTTATTTTATTTTTTTAATGTTTATTTATTTTTGAGAGAGAGAGAGAGAGAGAGAGAGAGAGAGAGAGAGAGAGAGAGAGAGTGGGAGGAGCAGAGAAAGAGGGAGACACAGAATCTGAAACAGGCTCCAGGCTTTGAGGTGTCAGCACAGAGCCCGCCGTGGAGCTAGGGGACCAGAGATATCATGACCTAGGCCGAAGCAGTCGCCCAACAGGCTGAGCCACCCAGGTGTCCCAGCCCGCTTATCATTTTAAATATCCTTATCCTGTAGCCTCTTCCCAGATCGTCATATTATTTCAGGTTTGTGGATATCTGCTTATGCTGCTTTTTTATTGCTGCTGATTCTTGCTTAAAGTGAATTAATTATTTCCTTGCGTGATCTGTAATTTTGTATTGGCATGCACCTTGGGCAGGCTATATCCTTCACCTCCTCCAATGGGAGCTCCATGTACTTAGGCTTTTGAAAGAATATCTACATGGTCATTTTATGTTTGTTTCTCATGAGGGCCGTAGGGTTTCAGCAACCAGAATCATTCTGTTTATACTCAAAGTACAATTTGGGGGGCCCAAATCTTTCATGTTATCTGTATTCTTTATTCATCAAGTTGTTCCCCCTTTCAGCAATTGAGTTTTCCAATTATTACTTTGTTAACATTACTTTCTTAAATTTAAGCCTCTATTTCTTGTTTTCATTTTTGAATTTCATATATGCCCTATCGAGTCACCCTGTAATGGTCAATGATTCTGATTTGGATTTCTTTTCCAATTCATACATCATTTTTATTTGTATTAGTTGTAACATCGTTTTTACATTGATAAGATTTATAACATTTATATTCTGTTTTATAAACATCACTTCCAGATCAGCCTTATATATTTAACGTAGCTCTATGCTCATCAACATTTTTCTGACCATGTCTTTCTCATTCCTGAGATGTTTATTCTGTTTCATCTTTGAGTTGCTTAGACTTTCTCACATAAAGTCCTCCCCTAGCCCAACCTGCACATCTGTAAGGAAAACACATAGCTTTAGGTTTCTTGAGGTCTTGCGTGTTTTCTGATGTCTTTCTTTTGCAAAATCTCTTGGCTTTTTATAAAATGCAAAATTATAAACCCTCCTAGTGGTTGAGTTGCTTTTGTGCTTTGGTCAAATATAAGTTTTATACTTTGGTCAAAAATAAATTGGATAGATTACTAAAATTAGTTGGTAGATTATTAAATCTACCTGTATGGATAGATTTCTGAATTCTCGGTCCTATTTTGTTGATCTGTGTGTCTATCACTCTGTCAGAAGCATACGGTCTTGATTAACTATAGCTATACAATATGTCCTGAAATTGAATGGAGTGATTCCTCCTTCCTACTTTATTTTTGTTTTCAAAATCGTTTTAGCTGTTTCCTTGGCCTTTCCACACGGATTTTTGCATTACATTTTCTATATCCACAGAAGTATTTTTGGAATTTTGATAAGACTGCATTATGTTTGTGTGTCATTTCAGGGAAAATTGCCATCTTTGCAATGTTGAGTCTTCTAAGCCATGTCCATTCCTCCATTTATTAAATCTTCTTGGATTTCTGTCATCAGCTTTTTGCATTTCTTAGCATACAAGTCTGGGATGTGTTTTGTTCTATTAACGCCTAGATGTTTCAGTTTTGTTTAGTGGTTATAAAAGTCTGGTGATTTTAAAATGTTCATTGTTACTACTATAGTTGATTTTTGTATGTCAATCTTGTTACCTATGACCTCATGACCTCACTTATAGTTCCAGAGGTTATTTTTTGCTTCTTTGATAGTTTTTGTTTTTGTACATTCTCCAAATGGGAGATAGTTACATTTCTCGTTTTCCTACCTGTACGCCTTTATATTCTCTCCCTGCCTCACTGAGCTGACTAAAGATTCTACCACTCTGTTGAAAGGCAATGATGACATTAGACATCTTGACTTGTTCCTAATCATAGGAAAGAGCATTCAGTTTTTCACTGTTAAGTATAATAGATGTAGGTTTTCATATGAGTTCTTTATCAAGGCCAGGAAGTCCCCCTTTATAACTATCCATTCTTGGAGTTCTCCCTAAACGGGTGTTTAATTTTGTCAGATGATTTTTCTGCATAAATTTATATGATCGTGTGATTTTCTTCATTAGTCTATTAATGTATGGCTTCCACTGATTGATTTTTTTAATATTGAACCCGTCTTGAATCCCTGGAATTAACTCTACTGGGTCAGGGTGTGTCATTCTTTTTTTATATAATGCTGAACTCAATTTGCTAATAGTTTGTTAAGGATTTATATTCATAATGGATATTTGTCTGTAGTTTTCTTTCTTTCTTTTCAGTGTCTTTATCTAATTTTAGTATCAGGGTAATACTTGACTCATAAATGAATAGGAAGGGTTCTCTCTCCTCTTACTTTCTGGAAAAGATTGTGTAGAATTGGTGTTAATTCTTTTTTAATCATGTTGTAGAATTCTCCAGTGAAAATATCTGGGCCTAGGCTTAGAGATTTCTTTTTTGAGAGTTTTAAATTATAAATTCAATTTTCTTAATAGTTATGGAGCTATTCAAGTGAACTATTTCATAGTAGGTGAATTGTTGTAGTTTTTACTTTTTGAGGAATTGGTCCATATAATTTTACATTGTCAAATTTATGTGCATAGAGTTTTTTGTGGTATTCCCTTATCCTTTTGATGGCTGCAGAGTCTGAAGTGATAGTCCTCTTTCATTTTTGATATTGGTATTTAGTGCTTCCTTGTTCTTTTCTTTGTTAGGCTTGTTAGAGGTTAGTCAATTTTATAGATTTTTTTCCAAACAGTCAGCTCTTTTTCTCATTGATTTTCCCTATTGTTTTTCTGTTTCAATTACATTGGTTTCTATTTCTTTATTATTTCTGTCCTTGTTTTCTACCTGCTTTGGGTTTATTTTGCACTTATAGTTTCTACTTCCTGAGATAGTAGTAGATTTTTGATTTTAGACTTTTCTAAGGTAAGCATTTACTGCTATAAATTTCCCTCTCACCATGGCTCTATGTCTCACAGATTTTGATAGGTTATATTTGCAATTTCATTCAATTCAATGTATTTTTTCTTCTTTCCCTTGAAAGATCCTATTTGACCTTCTGCATTATGTAGTGGTGTTTTTACTTACTTTCCAAGTGTTTGGGAACTTTCCTTTTGTCTTTCTGTTTTCAATTTCTGGCTTAATTCCATTGTGGTCAGTTAATAGACTCTTACAATTTTGCTCCTTTTAAATTTATTGAGCTTTATGTAGAGTTGAGGATATGTTCCATATGGGTATATATTCCATGTGCATTGGAAAGGAATATGTGTTCTGCTGTTTAGGGGTGAAGTATTTTATTAACGTCAGTTATAGCTTGTTGGTTGATAGTGTTGTTGCTGATTTTCTGTCTAGTTGTTTAGTCAACCATTGAGAAAGGAATTTTGGAGTCTTGAGCTATAATTATAGATTTGTTTAATTCTCCTTTCAGTTCTATCAGTTTTTGCTTCACATATTTATGCAACTTTGGTGTATACACATTTTTATGGACATTTTTATCATCATATACCCCTCTGCCCATGGTTATTTCCTTTACTCTGACAACACCTTATCTGATAGTAATAGAGCCACTCCTACTTTTTTTTAATTCATGTTTGTATGGAATATCTTTTCCATTCTTTCACTTGCAGTGTACCTATGTCATTATACTTTAAGTGATTTATTATAGACAGCATATGGTTTCATCACATTTTTAATCCACTCTGACAATCTCGCTTAATTGGTGTATTTCAACATTTACATTTAATGTTATTGGTATGTTAGGGCTAAGATTTCCATTTATTGTTTCTCTATTTGTACTTTCTCTCTTTTTTTTTATCTCTGTTTTCTTTCTCCTGTCTTCTGTGAATGGATATTTTTTAGAATTCCATTTTAATTTATCTATAGGTGCTTGAGTGTATAACATTTTTCATTCTGAAAATACTACATTATATACACACAACTTGTTATGATCAACTGGTGTCACATTGTTACCAGTTCAAGCAAACTGTACAAAACTTACCTCCCTGTACCTTCTTTGCCCCCCATTTGTCATATAATGATCTTCAATATTTTTATAATACAAGGAGAACATATCACACAAGTTGACAATGCTATGTTGTCAAACAAAGAGGAAAAAAGAAACCTTTTGTATTTATCCATATTTTTCCTCTTTTGATGTCCTTTCCTTATTCCTCATGTTCTAAAATTTCTTCTTTTATTATTTTATTTCTGTTTAGAGTATTCCCTTTAGCCATTCTTACAGGGTGGGTCTGTCATCAACAGATTCTCAAAACTTTACTTCCTATAAGAATGCCTTTAATTTTCCCTTCATTGTTGGAATTTTTTTTTTCTGATTTCAGCATTCTAGGCTGATAGTTCTTTTCTTTCAACCTTGAAGAATGAGTGTGCCATTTTCTTCTAGTGTCTATGATTTCTGAAGAGAACTCTGCTGCCATTCAAATATTTTTTTTCTTTAGTGTCATTTCCCTATGTTTCTCTCTCACTGCCTCTGAGATTTTTGATGTGCCTTTGTTTTTCAGAAGGTTGGTAGTAATTTGTCTTGGTGTGGATATTTTTGAGTTTATCTGTCTGGGCTTTGCTCAGCTTCTTGTACTTGTCAGCTTATGTCTTTTGCCAAATTTAAGAAATTTTCAACCATTACTTTGAATATATTTTCAGATTTTCTTCTTTTTGAGACTCTGATGGAATGAATGTTAGATCTTTTGTTATAGTGCACAGGGTCTTAGTGTCCTGCTCGTTGGTTTAGTCTATTTTCACTAATGTACAGATTGAGTAATTTCTATTGTTTTATTTTCAAGTCCACCAAATCCTTCCCCTGTCTCTTCGATTCTGCTGTTAAGTCCATCTGCTGAATTTTTTGTTCATTTATTTATTTTTATTTTTCAATTTTCAGCTTTCCACCTGATTCTCCTTTGTGCCTTATATTTCTTTGCAAGACTTTCTATTTCTTTGCCATATTTTACATTTCTGTTATTGTACACTTCTCACTTCTAAAATTTAATTTGATTTTTTATATTTTGTTTATATTATATATCATATATACATATATATGTGTGTGTATATATAATAAATACAATATAATATCATATTATATATAATATATATTATATTATATATATTATATATTATTATTAAATATAATATAATATTATATTATATATATATTATATTATATATAATATATATTATTATTATATAATAGTATTATATATTGTATATATTATATAATATTATTATATTATATATAATATATATTATTATTATATATAATATATATTATAATATTAATATTATATATTATTATATTATATATAATATATATTATATATTGTAATAATATTATAATTATTATATTATAATTATAATAATATTATATATTATATTATATTATATTATATTATATTATATTATATTATATTATATATATTATATTATATATTATATTATGTTATATTAATCTGTGATTTTCTATTTCTTTACTGAGGCATTATATTTATTTTCATGTATATCCATCATTCTCGGTGGAGCACTTGTGTGATGTCTGCTTTAAAATCCTCACTGGATGATTCTCTGTCATGTTGGTGTTTGTATCTATTGGTTGTCCTGATTCTTGGTGTGATGAATAATTTTATATTGAAACCTTGACATTTTGAATATTATGCTATAAGACTAAGATTTTATTTGAATCTTCTGTTTAAACTGGTCTCCTCTGGCACAACCCAGATAGGAGAAGAAGGGACTTTGTACAGCCAAGTGGGGGTGAAAGTCTAGGTACCCCATTTAGCCACATTGACACCTTGCGTGAGAGGGCCCCTTGTTACTGCTGGGCAGTGGAGAGAGTTTCAGGTCCCCTCTAGGCCTTCACTAATATCACTCTGGGTCACAGGGGCAAGAGGGCCCTTCTGCTGCCCTCCACTGGCATTGGTGGGGTTAGTCTTGTTACTAACAGTTGTGCATGGAAGTCCATGCTCCCCCATGGCCTCCAGTGGTATTGATGGGTAAGGGACCTCACTACTGGGCACTAGGAATGAAAGCTCTGGTTCCCTATTCTACCCACTCTGATGCCTCAGCTTGGGAGAAAGGAAGGGATTGTGGGCACCTTGTTACAGTCTAGTGGGAGTAGAAGTCTAGGCTCCCTGCTTCTCTTGGTGGGATGGGTGTGGGCCCACTGGTTTTTCGGTGGTGTTTGGCTGGAGTCAGGCTAGTATGGTTTAAACTGGTCTTTCTTGCTAGACTGCCTCTTCCCTTACCATCTGGCTAGAGAGAACTAGCTCTTGGGGCTCTTTTTCTCCACACCTGTTAGTATTTCCACATTGTCAACTTGTCTAGCTCCAAGTCAGGGATGTAAGGGGCAAAGACAAAAGACAGGGAGATCACCCCTGTATTGTCCATCAGTCCTGAGACCTCATCTCGTCAACTCCCTTCCCTCCATATTTCATCCACATTTCAGACTCTTCTTATGTTTGTTTTAAAATATCCAGGATAATTTATGAGGAGGAAAAAAGAGAAGTCTTCTCTGTCTATACAGAAGAGGAAATCCCTCAATATGTAATTTGATTTTCTAATTTATTACAATACTTACACTTTATTTGGAAAATGAGTGAGAGACATGAAGTTTTTTAGGTCTTTGCATATATAAATTAAATATATATATATGTATAATATCATATATGTATAAAATGTAATTTAACAATATATTATACGCTTATTTTATGTTATATATCTCAGTGACAAAAGAAACCACGTTTGTTTGAAATCAGTAAAATCACTAACGTGATAATTATGGTGTAATTAGTATAGAAAATCTTTGAAAAAGAACTCAAATAAAAAGTAATTCCCCCAAAGATGGTCCAAAACATAGATTTTTCTACATACATACTTGCTATATGTTCAATGTGGCAACTGTTTATTGTAGGTCTCAGCACACTGTAGACATTCTATAGAATAATATAGAATGAGCAAACGATGTGGGCCTGATTCACAATAGGCCTGGAAACATTATTAAGGGTAAAAAGAATTTAAGAATGTGAAGATTAGTATTTAAAAGAAGAAAATCTCAAAGAGATGAAGCCATCAAAGCAGTCATTCGGTGGAAATGAAGATGAGCTTTTAGAAATGATATATCACATTTTGTTGGATGCTGAGGAGTTGGAAATCCATTTTAGATATGAGAATTTGGCTACCTGAACAAAGTCTTGGAAAAACACTTAGTCTGGTGTGTTTGGAGGATCACAACGAGGACAGCCTGACAACTTGACTGTGGTAGGAAAGGTCCAGGTCCATCAATGACCAGAGCAGACCCCGCAGTGGAGGCAAGACAAGCCCTCGTTAGGGGAAGACTGACCCTGTAGTTCACTCATGGACTCCTGCCAACAGGACACTGGAGAGAACATCCCATCCATCAATACCATATTGCCATTAATAAGCAAGAAAGAGTCATTGCAAGTTCCTGCATTTGGAAGTAGCACGATAAAAATGATGCCTCAGAGAAGTTACTAGCCGTGCCAGTCTGAATGGTTTTGCTGTAGTTATAACCCAGGTGTGAACCAACAAATCGCAATGTCCGCCCTCCTGCAACGCCATGTCTCGGTCTTCTTTCGTGTCCAGGGTAGCGCGGTGGAATTAACATTTGTTGATTGCCTTTACTTTGCAAGGCACTCTGCTAGACAGCATCTGTGTGCTTTCTGATTCAGTATTCACAACACCTCCTGAGGTGTTATTATTGACATTCTGTGAGACTGAGGGGTTTTCCAAGGTCTCATAGCCAGGATTTAAGCTCAGCCTCTTGACATTGTACAGAATGTCATCTCAGTCCCCGGTAGGGTGACAGTTGAGTCAAGGCAATCAGTTCTTGCTGACTTGAGCTCATGTTACAGTTGGGCAGCTCTTACCTTCCTTTACTCAGCTGCTTTATCACCCACAACTCTGCCTGTAAAATATGATAACAATTTAATGCTGTGGTGCTGTGGAAACACGGTTCATATTTCTTCCCTTTTCTCTCCATTCGGGCAATGTCCCACCAGACCTTCGGTTTAGGAGACTGAGGGCCTGGAGAGCATGGAAGCTGCTCCCATCAGTCAGTAGACAATTAAGAAACTGGACTCTGATTCATTTCCCAAGCTAACATGTAACTGTGCTGCTGATTACCCATTTTCATTGTTTATGGCAAGCCAGGTGGATGAACGGCTCTGCCTGATTTATGAAGTGCTTGCCTTCTATAAATCACAGAGTAGAAACCCAGCACGCTGTTAATCCTAATTGGTTAAGTCCTAAGTAGGGAGTGATTAGAAAGTCTTCAGGAAAGAAGGTACCTCATGCAAATGAGGTAGATACACCGTTCCTTGGGAGGAAATATCCCCTGCTCACAATATGTGGTCAAGGTTTGTTGTCCATTCCTGCTACCTCTTACTGGTCAACCCCTGCTGATCTTCCATTTGTGAATAAACTAACATAAAAGGGAGAGAAGGCAGATGATGGGAAGCACAAGCACAGTAGAAAAGGAATGCTGTCTGCCTACTTACTTACTCCCTCCTTTATTAATTTCAACCTGGATTAATTGTCTAACTCCAATAAACCATCCATCATAATGAAGGAGAACTAATGCACGGACTCAGAGTGCTGTGAGTTACAGTGAGAAACATTAAAGCTTCTGGTCTCCGCTACCTGAATTCCAATTCCACTCTTCCCTGGGCATAGTTGACATGACATTCTCTGATACTCAGTGACACCCTTCTCAGATGTTTCACTTTGAGCCCAAAAGACCTTAGAGATCTTAAATATGTGAGGTTGTCCACCTCTTCTGACTGGAAATCTTCTGATTGGACTTAGAAATGCAGATTCTTCTTGCAAAGGAGGAAGGAAACCCAAAGATTTTATGTGATTTCCTCCCCACATCTCAAAATAATGGTGGAGGACACAGAAAACTGTGCCTGAAACATATTTAGAAGAGCAGGGAGTGTTGAGATTACAACTCCTAGAGGATAACTTTCATTCTTCCTTTCCAATCACTTGTAAACACTCCTTGTAACTTCTCTTTTCATTTCCCTCTCCTTTCTCCCCACCTCCCTCTCTCCTTCCCTTCCCTTCTGTATTCTTCATCCCTTTTTCCTTCCTTCCCTTCCTCTCCTTCCTTTCTTCTCCCATTTCCTGGGAACCCATGGCAGATGCAGCAGCAGCAGCAGGAGCAGCGTCACTCCAGAACTGGACGATGAGCCCCCCTGCATGGAGGAGATTGATTACTGTACAGACAACAGCTCAGACCAGGAAGGAAGCTTCTCTGAGCTGGACCGGCAGATCCAGGAGTGTGCTTTCAACAAGGATGAGGGAGGGGAAGAGGAGGAGGGGTCAGGACAGGGAAGAAAAGCCATCCCATAGCCCCAGGGTTGTAGTGAGTTCCAAGTCCCTAACCATTGGACTAACGGCTAAGTAGTTTCTTCACCATCAGAAACTACAGTGTTGGTGCAAAAAACCAGCCCACGTGAGCTCAGCAACCTATTTCCAGATTTTGTTCTAGTGTCACTATGCATAGAGACTGGCTACTTCATAATTATACCATTTTGCAGACATAGTTAGGTGGCCTTTGGAGCCCTTGCATGCTGCCATTATGCTAGAATGGGCTGCTTTCAGGATTACCATGGATCCTCTCAACACTATTTTGCGCTCCTCTCCATTCCTATGCTTGAAGTCGGAGCAGACTGGAAGGAGGAGTTGAGGCTACTTTTTGGCTTCTCAGCCAGATTTCTATGTGGTTGTTTAAGTTGTTCTAAATATGAGTATTACCTCCTATTGTTGTCTTCCTACTATAGCATCTGAGCTCCTCAGCACAAATTGTGAGCCCTACTGAGACTTCTGAGAGTCCTAGCAGCATATTTAGTTTCTGAATTATTGAACACGAAAGGCTGCACAACCAAAAATTTGCAAGCATCATGCTTGGTCTGTTTTAACAGTATATATTTTACAGATCCAGTATAAACCAGGACCCGTCCTAGGTTCTAAGGGAGAAGGCACAATACTGAATAAGACATGGCCAATGGTTTCTACAAACTTGAAAATCCTATGAATTCAGGCCACTAACCATAATGCTGGGAGGCAGCAAGCCATACTGGAAAAATCATTCACTTCAGGCTCAGACAGATGTGGCTCATATCTTGAACCTGGCAGTCACTTGTTATGAGAACTAAGGCAACTAATTAAATTTCCCCAAACCTCAGTTTTCTTACACATACAATTGAGATGAAGATGTCTATATCATATCTTTATCATAAATTTATCATAAAGATGAAACAAGATAATATATAATAATATAAAGGATTGGCACATGGTAGACACTCAACAATGTTGGCTTCTTTTCCTCCATAGTACAAGTAGAACATTCTGGATGAGTACTTTCACAGTTACACAAAACATTACCTAAAGCCACATGGTTGGAAAGTACTCCCTCTTCCTGGAGGGGATTGGGAAGGAGGTTACATAGGAGCAGAGTGTAGGAGGTTGGAATGTCATAGAATAAGTGAAATGGAGCAAGAGCCTTCAGCATGCAGAGGCAAATAGATTAGAGATTTAGACGACGACACATACAGGGCCCATGCAGAAAGGATGAGAAGGGGCATGGAAGACAGGTACTGAATGACAGATAAGATGGAGAAAATATGGCAGATCAAACTTACATTTGTCCAGATGCCATATATATATTTAGTTATGGTTAGGTTTGACTCTGAGAGATGGAAAATCCAAAATTGCAGTAGCTTTTGTGAAACAGGAGTCTATTTCTCTTTTGTGTGGTTTCCATATAGAGGTAGGCCAGAGCTGGTATCATAAGTACATGGTGTCCAGCACTTAACTTGTATGGGCTTCCGGGTCTGCTGTGTGTTGGTTGGTTTTACTCTTAATCTAAGATGGCTGCTAAAGCGTCAGCCTTTGTATCTACATGTCAGCGGCAATAAGAAAGATAGAAAAAGAAGAACACAGTCTCTGTATTTCAAAAGCCATGCGTTATGCTTCTCCTTAATCCCACCATCTAGAAAGAGGTCCTATGACCGCAGGTAGCTGCAAGAGAGGTTGGAAAATATAGTCTTTATTTGAGGTGGGCCTAGGGAAAAGGAAATAATACAAACTGGAGATCAAATACTGCCAAATACTTTCCTTGATAAACCAATCACCACCAAGAGATTTGGGAAACAATCATCTCAGAAAAAACTCATAGCAACCCTCTAGACCAGCAGAAAACCACACAGTAAAACTTTGCCATAATGTAGCCCCAAGACATAGGAGAAAGTCATGTGTGCTATGATTTAAGGAGCTGATGTTATTATTATTATTAGTAGTAGTAGTAGTATTACCACTACTATTATTATTTAGAGTCTCTTCTTTTTCCAACTCCCTTCCAAATTTCTTTGCTATAGTTCAGAAATCCTATATCCATTCTTTGCACTATGACACTCAGATGTCTATAACATATATAAGAGGTTTAAGGGAAATAACAAAGACATTGAATTCAAATCCCAGATAACAGCAGTCCTGAACTTCTCTCATAAACCTTTCCACTCTTAAATAGAAGATAACATAAAGTTTCTGTTCTTTCCTTGCTTTGAGGAGTCAAGAAGATAGTTTTGCTGAAAATGTAACTGTCGAGAAGGACAGAAATAATACTAACTCATCATCACCACTTTGTTCCCCAGCTCAAATTAGTTTATGGGATGAGCTTCTCATTACCTGATAGGTTTCTGAGAAAAAAGTGATCAGGACATTGTAAATTTCTATGTAGCATGTTCGGGGAAAGCCAGGGACATGGAACATGTGGTTCATCTATGTAACAAACATATATTGAACACCTATTATGTGTCCTGTACTTTACTAAGCTCTAAGGATGCAGAGAAAAGGACCCACTCTGCTTGCAAGTTGTTTGCAGTTCAGTGGGAAAGATGAGCAATACACACTTTAATACAGTGGCACATGCCTTTGTGAAGCTTGTGTTGGTAGACAATGTTGGAATCACCAAATCTAATGGAGCAGCAGTGGTGGGAAACATTACCAAGATGTGATAATTGAAGTGATTCTTGAAGGATGTACAAGGGTTTTCAGGTAAAAAGGAGAAGAAGGATGCTAAGAAGTAGAAAGAGATTGTGCAAAAGCCCTGTGTTGGGGTTACAGCTTGAAATAAAATGATGAGCGTGACCGGTTTAAAAGATGTGTTTGCATGCGGGTAAGGGAAGGGAGTGACAAGAGATGAAATTAAGATTGGCATCGAGATGATCAAGCAACATTTGACGTGCCTTGATGGAAAAGTTGAATTTTATTCTGAACGTGCTGGCAGAGACAAGGAATCTTCCGCAGAAGCATGCCCAGGAGTGATGTCCGCAGGCATGCATCAGCACCACTGCATAAGTACTTGCTTATGACCGATGGATTGGACACCCTGCTGTGCTGGTAGTTTAATAGCATGAGTACCCTAGGTGTAACATTTCCATATTTGAAGATCAGCAGGTTTGCAGTGAGGTGAGAGATAATGAGTGCAGTTTAGGGCCATGTTGAATACTGGGGGCCCATGACATGTCCATTTGGAAAGGACTCCTAGAAGCCAGAGGTGCATCAGTAGAAGGAGAGTTATATCCAGTGAGATAGGGACTATGTGGAAGTCTTGAACAAGTAAGCCCAGGTGCAAGTCAGCTGGGAAGGAGTTTGTTTGTAGGGAACAGAGGACCTGGAGAGAGAGCTTACTTCCCTCTCTTGCCACTGGGACTGAAGGCCATTCTGTGTCACACCTCACCAGTGTTCAGTCTGGGGGGAAGAGAGGACTCACTGGGAAGTCAACTCCAGATAGTCATAGGAGTGGCTCTTCCAGCCTGGCCAGACATGTCTCTTGCTGGCCAAACCACTATGGTGAACTGTTCTGAATACCCTCTTCTACCAAACTCAGAGCCAAACAAGATTACTCAACAATTCCTGGGAGTGGGAGGCTCCAGTGGGAAGCAGATGTGGTTCAAAGTGTGCAGGGGTGGGATGAGAGTCTAGAGAAGTGATGTTGGGGCCAGGTCATGGCACAGGTGTCGTGTATCCGTCGTTATCCAGTGCTCTGTCTGGCAGGGGTGTGGGTGGGGATGCTTCAGTTTCCTGGGGGAGCCCTGTGCACTTTCTCTGATGGGGGCAAAGGGGGGTAACTTGCTTGTTATGTCTTTAGGATAGTCCTATTGAGGGTAGAGAAGCACAATGCTTCTTGCGATCCCATAAGGATCATACTTCCATGATCCCCTAAGGGTGGAATCTACTGGCTGCTCTTGACACTTTCCTGTGATAGAAAACTTCTTAGCTTCATAGTTCCTACAGGAAAAAGATCCCTGCACAACCTGGCCCCAATCTTCTTTACAGACTCAGGTTCCGCTATTATCCAAACTCTTTAGTTTGCCATAGGACACAGCTTTATTTTATCCCATCACACATATACAGTGTGTGTGAACACACACACACACACACACACACACACACACACACACCCCTTCTTGAGCCACATGGCTCCATAAAAACCCTCTGAATTTTCAAACATGATCACATTTTTCTTCTGTCTCTGATGAGCATCTCCCATTATATCATGTGGGGGTTGCAAGGCCCAGTTCAAATATCACCTTTCTTCTGTAAAGCCTTTCCTAATCACCCAAGCCAAGTTATATCATCTCTCTTCTGTGTCCCTGTTGCACTGTTTAGGCATACCTTCTAAAGCACGCTTTCTATTTACAATTTTATTTGTGTATTTTTTATAGCCCCACCCCCAGTGGCCGATGGGTGGATTCGTCTAAGACACACGCCCCTGATATTTTCTTGCTATCTCTCCCTGCATCTAGCATACTTCTTGACACATCGAAGGCAGTCAAATGTGTCTTCCCCCCGCCTCAAACCTGAACACCTAAGGTCTCAGTGAAATCCCATATATTTCCCTTAAATCCCTTCATCTTCCATCTCAAATCAGAGTTTGTGTTACAGGAAAGGTAAGTGATTTCACTAAAAGGGTGCCTACCATGTGCACATCTCAGCCTCCCAAACTGACAGTTGCCACGGAAGACTGTTTCCCATGGGAGGCAAGCTTAAGAAGGAACAGAGTGGCCTTGCCCTGGCCTGTATTGTGCAAATATTTAGATAGAGCAGAGAAGATATAGGAGCAGAATCTCTAAGAGTCGCCAGTGGCTGCAGTATTCATCCAGGTGCTTTGGACCACAGGCTCGCTTCAGTGGGAGCTGGCACATGGCTCCCTGTGCCTCGTGCCAACTTGGCTGCCTGGCCACTTCTTGCAATCTTTTCAGTGAGAATCCAAAAACTCCATCCACTGGCTCCAGTTGCTTCCAGGCCTCCAGAAAAAAAGGATTCAGAGCCACAGGGAACATTTGAAAATAACCTGATTCTTGAGTTACAAGCTCACCTTGAGGGATGCCAACACAAGTAAGGTCGCATTACATCCCTAAGAGGAGGAGTTCTCATGCACAGCTTTTATTTCCCAGCCTGGACAGCCGAGCTGTAGAGTCGGTTTCATGTTCCAAGGGGAGCCTCTGCTCTCTGCCAAGAGAAGGAGCGTCCGTGAAATGCCTGCCATAAGTCATCCTTGTTAGGGACTCAGGACAGTGGCCTGCATGGTGGGTCTGAACATTTGCATTGGCATTAGAGTGATAGATTCCCTTAGCCCTGCTGGTCCACCCTGCTCCAGCCCCCTAAAGGCTCCAGTCTTGGAAAGACACAGACACAGTAGCCTGGGTACTCACCATGAGAGCTTTTTTTTTGGGCAAAAATAATTCATTAGGTCTGGAGCCTGCTGCTGTCTTCTCAACAGATGTCCTCTTTTGTTCATGCAGCACTTTGGCTTCATGAGTGCCCAACTGATTCTTGATAAAGAGTGTTGTTTAAAAAAAAAGAAAGCAGTAAAAAGACATTTTTGGGTAAAAATGGATTGTGTTATGGTCTTTCAGTGCCTAATAAAAAGAGAATACAATTGCATATGACTTAAAATCATCTACTGCACGCATTTCAACACAATGGAGATGGACTTGAGCTTGAGTTCCCTACCATACAACACACACACACACACACACACACACACACACACACACACACACACAATGTAGGTGCAGGGTAAAGCCTATAAACAGAGTGAGTGAGGGAAAATTCATTATCAGACTCATGATTACAAAAGCAGGGCACCGCTAGATAGTGCCTTTGCCCCATACTGCCACACACAAATTGAGATGGAAAACTTTTGGGGAGAAGGTGAGGCCCTCTCATCAGCATATGGCATAAACTGGTCTTCTAGGATGTATATATTTTGAGCCTGCTTCGGCCACGAAGAAAAATGGATTCAGTTCTCTTTGGAAGAGACTGCATACTTGTGGAAGAATTACCAAATAAACCACATCTGGGTCTCATGACAAGACAGAATAGAGCAATGGATGGGAGCCTGGAACAGCTGGTTATTCTGATTAGGAGTTTCTGACGATCTTTTCTAGGGTGAATGAGGTTAAAATGATTTCTTAGCAGCAGACACGTATTACTACCAACCCCCACTCCCCCTCCCAAAATGTTACTAATAATAATGAAGTACAGTTGTTGGGAACAATTCATTTGAGGTATCTGAGTGTGGCTTCATTCTCTGGGGGTCAGGACAAGAAGTGGTGTCGAGGTCAGTTCTGTATACTAGCTGTGGGACAGAGTGAGGGAGCAAACAGACTGACCGCCTTGCTGGCCAGAGTATGGAAGTTGAATGAATGGATGTTCTTTGACAGAATTGTACCAACCGATCCCCACCCATGCCTCAGTCTGAAGAGGAAGTTATTTTGAAAGGTATTAGGGGAGGAAAACCTATCTTCCTACTCGGCTCATACTCTTTTAAGCTCTCACTACCATTCTGTGTAATAGATGGGCATCATTATTGCCACTTTCTTTTTTTTTAATATTTATTTATTTATTTTTGAGAGAGAGGAGGCGTGGGCGTGTGAGCGGGGGAGGGGCAGAAAGAGGGAGAGAGAGAATCCGAAGCAGGCTCCGTGGTGTCAGCACAGAGCCCAATAAACGGCTCAATCCCCTAAACTGAGATCATAACTAAGAGCCAGACGCTGAACTGACCGAGCCACCCAGGCACCCCAATTGCCAGTTTCAAAGTGAGGTTCAGTTGTACTTAAAGGCACTTTGAGTAGGTGATGGAGCTGATTTCTGCCCCCAGAAAAGTTCTGCTTTCCCACTCCATGCCACCGTTAACATGTGCTGAACACGAATACCTTCCATGTACAATAGTCTATGACCACTGCATGTGCAGTCGTGTTACGCTTCACGCGCTAACCCTGTGAGGTAAGCCCTCTTGTTTTCCTTCTTCGACAGGTGAGGTTTCTCAGCATAAGAAGGCAAGCACTTGCCTGTGCTTATGCAGCCAGTAAGTAGTAGGACCATGGTTTCAACACAGGCGGTCTGACCCCTGGGTCTGCACTCCAAGGGAAAAGCGGCTCTTCAAACACCCCTGAGGGCTTTCTAGAAGCCACAGAGTAATTCCCTGTCTCCGCGAAGGGCGGGATCGTTGTTGTTTTCAATCCTTGATTCAAATACAAATAACTTGTCCTGGACATCCCTGCTTAATGCCCCCCACTCCACCTCAAACGCATAGGTTCAAAGTCACTTCCTCATGATTTCCTCCAAGTTCCTAAACTAGTTCACCTTGACAAGGAGTCTGTGTTTTCTTGCTTTTTTTGTGTGTCCAACGCACAGCCCAATGTCTGACAAAGGCAGGCACTCAAACCTTCACAAAACACATGAATCCACAAGTCTTGGCCAAGCCTGGCTCTTAGCTTTGGTTTGAACCCACCCGTCCCCTGATCTTTCTTCCTGATTCACTTCTCGCCTGGGTTTCAGCAGTGGTTTCCCCCACTGCTCTCCTCACCTGTGATTTTGCCTCCTTTACAGCCCTTCTCTGTGCAGCCCGATGATATTTGGAATGAGCATTTGTTTCCATTTCTGCTGCTTACAATCTTTTGGTGGCCTCCCACGGTCCCAAGGATAAAAGGCAAATGGAAGCCAGTACCTGAGCCCTTAGGGATCCAGCCACTGGCTAACTTTCTGGTATCCTGTCTTAACACAAGCCCCTACCAAAGTCATAAAACAACAGTTTCAGTTTCTGGAAAGCACTTTACTCTTTTGCTCTCTCTGCTTCCACCTCTGTGCCTTATTCTATTTATCATATCCTATATGTATCCTCCTCCCCGTAGCCTTCCCTTATCTGACTCGGATGTAGAAACCGCGTCATAGCTTTGGCTGCGTGGTATTACCTAAAGGTTCGTCTATCTCTCCCCGCCCCCACCCCCCGCCACTGCCCCACATCAGACTTTGCAGTTTTTGGAGAAGAGAGATGATGGTGTTCACTGCTATATGCTGAGGGCCTAGCACTGTGTCCAAGACAAGAGGGCCTTCGTTAAATATGTGTTGAATGACTGAGATCTTAATTTCCATTCCAAAGGTCTCCTGAGAATGACCTCCTACCCGTTGCCTCAGTAACCTATTAAACATGAATAGCGGAGCTGCAGAAAAGTAGGGCACGCCTGTGTCCAGCACAATCAGAGCAGCAAAGAAGCATCCAGGAAAAATCTCCCTCAGCTCCTGGTCTGTGATGCCTCCTGCTCTGTAATTTTCCAGAAGCAGCTTCCTTTTTTTTTTTTTTTTTTTTTTTTTTTCCTCCAAATGGCCTGTAGAGGTCAGAAAAGGGCCTTGGTTTCAGATCTCCAACTGTCCTCCGCCTGCATTAGCATTCACCCTGGGTGTCTACAATTAGGCAAACTTAGGCGCTGCACATAGGAGCGGAAATGCATTGACTTTAATAAAACAGAGTGTAAAACAACTTTAGATTGACTCCAGCCTTGTTTATTCTTGCACACTTGTAATTCTGGTTCGGTATATTCCCAGTGAAAGAGACCATTGTCCTGGGAACTGAAGCTTTTCCTTTCTCCATCGCTCCTGCAGCCAGTCCGTGGAGGCGAGCCGCACCAGCTCCCTGCTCCTGACTCATAGCAAAAATGGTTTTGTTTCTTAAGGAAAAACAATGACAAATTGGAGTGCGGGTACAATGAGAGGAGCTCCCACTGTCCTTCTAGACTTTTGGGGTTTTTTCGTGAATGTAAGTGCGTTCAGAGTCCAAAAAGAAAAAAAAAATTAAATAATAAATATGGAACAGCCGCTCTGGTGGACACCCATGTTGAAATTTAGGAATTGATGACTTTATTCCAGAAATTACTTTCTAGCGTATAGGAAAGAGCACTGAACTGGAATTTAAGAGCCCAGGATTTGAGGTCCAGCTCTGCAACTTTCATGTGGGATTGGGGGGGAGGGAGAGGATCCTTAATTTCTCTGGGTCTCAGTTTCTCCATCTGAGAGCTGGACCGGCTGAAATCTGAGGTCACCTCTATCTCTCATACTCACTGTGGCTGTGCTGGCCAGTCCATGGAGAAGGCCACCAGGCCTTGGGCTGGCCGCGCGCGCACAGAGGGGCAGCTCAAGGTGTCTCACACTAGCGCTCTGTCCGCCCGGGGCCCGAGGCCAGGCCCCGCACAATGATCTTTTCAGAGCCCAGGCCGATGCCGTTGAGACGCTGCCAATGCCCAGCAGAATAAAAGCTTCCGAAATCAGGGCTAAAAATAAATAATGAGACAAAGGGACAACATAAACAGGAAGACCTAAAAGTGGGGGAGGGGGATCGAATTGAGTCAGCAACGTTGGGGTGGGGGGAGCGGTGGGGAGGAATATGAATTTGCTCTCATCTGTGATCGTTGCCCTGCTGGGTGGTTGTGGGGTCACACGTGCTTGGGGAAGTGGCGCTGTCATACCACCCTGGGGAGAGGATGCCCTGCTCAGCAGAGGTGTGGCTGGTTCCAAGGCTCATTTCCTCCCTGCAGCGCAGCAAGCCCACCCATTCTACTCCCACTTCGCTGGCTGCTTGAAAAGTGTTCTTTAAGAGTCCTGTCCTGTTGCCTGCCCTCTGTTTCGGCACTGGGCCAGCTGCCCTCATTGACCTTGTCCCTCGGCATTAGGGGGCCAGCTTCCTCTTTACATACACTCAGGGTTTCAATGCAAATGACTCTGGGGTCTGGTGACTTGGACAGGAAAAGGGTTGGTCAAGGAAAGGGAGCTAATAGATATTAAGTGTGTTTCACATGCTGACCCCGGGGCTCGGTGCTTGATGCGATGGTCCAGGGACAGAGGAGCAGCTGTGGGGCAAGTCCCGCATGAGCTCCTCCCCTGCACAATTGTCTACTGTTCTTAGTTCTTCCTCCACCTTGCCAACGGTGGAGAGCCAGAGCAGGTAGAAGCATTGTTTAGAGGGTCAGCTCAGTGAATTCGGGGATATGCAGTGTGGGAGTCTTTGGGGTGAACGTTAGGGAGCCACTGACTGTCATTAGATGGTGACGGAGATTGGGGCACACTGGCCAAAAAGGAGAATAGGTGGGAGGGAGGCAGCGTCCCAGGGAAGCCAGAGGCCTAAACCCAAGGAGAATTCAGACCCCGTGAGAAATCCTGACTCCTAAAATTCAAAGTGAAGTCTAATGTTTAAGTTTTTTCCTATTCTGTGAGGTCTTGTTTTAAGCCATCCCCTCTGCCCTCAAACCTTCAGTAAAAGTCGACTTCCCCTTGGGGCGCCTGGGTGGTGCAGTGGGTTAAGCATCTGACTTCAGCCAGATCACGATCTCGCGATCCGTGAGTTCGAGCCCCGCATCAGGCTCTGGGCTGATGGCTCAGAGCCTGGAGCCTGTTTCCGATTCTGTGTCTCCCTCTCTCTCTGCCCCTCCCCCGTTCATGCTCTGTCTCTCTCTGTCCCAAAAATAAATAAAAACATTGAAAAAAAAATTAAAAAAAGTCGACTTCCCCAGAGAGCTGGGTTCTAGTGACACTTTAAGTTAATGGAAAAAGAACTTATTCATTTCAGATAAAAAAAGACTATCGGTAGAGGCTGTCAGAAAATTCAGCGGAAGCTGGGAATCTGAAAATTCATTTTCTAGGGCATTTACAGTTTCTGCACTAGAGCTTGGAAGCCGTTTTACTTGGAAATGAAAATGATGAAAATAATAGTGATAGTAATAGTTACCAAGTTACCAGGAGCACCTACCTTATCCCAGTTCTTGGGCTGAAAGTTTATTATTCACAAAATCCCTGTAAGGTAAGTGACTATCATTATCCCCTATTTTGTAGAGATATTCAATAGTGTGTGCAAAGTAGCAAGGAGAGAAGCCAAGTTAGGCTCTGAGCTGAGTGTGTGTGTTCTTCCGATTTTCTCCCTGGTATCATACCCCCTAAAAGAAAATCATCCTTGGTGGATCATTTGGTGGCAGCTCCTTCCATTCTTCCCTTCCCTTCCCTTCCCTTCCCTTCCCTTCCCTTCCCTTCCCTTCCCTTCCCTTCCCTTCCCTTCCCTTCCTTCCATTCCTCTCTTCCTCCTTTCCTTCCTTCCTTCCTTCCTTCCTTCCTTCCTTCCTTCCTTCCTTCCTTCCTTCCTTCTTCCTCCCTCTCTCCCTCCCTCCCCTTCTTTTCTTTTCTTTTCTTTTCTTTTCTTTTCTTTTCTTTTCTTTTCTTTTCTGTTTCTTGAGGCAAACTTGCTTTCATGCTTCCTTCCTCATATTTAACTAGAGATGAATCTGTAATTTTCAGCATCTTATTTTCAAACTTCGTCAAGACCTATTCTTTCCCTATCTACCTATTAATCTTAATTTTGCTCAGCCTCCTTTCCATATTTCTAGATGAAAATGCTGCATGACCTTTTGAAGGAATCTCCCGATGGGTTGATGGTGGTGGATGGTAATGTGCATGTGAAATTCGTGAAGCACTCTCTAAGTCTCCCGAAGCAAATATTGAGAGCAACATTTTTAAAGATAAATAACATGAATTTGAAAGAGCTTAAATGAATATCCTAGAGGAATATGGCCCCATCCCAGCAAAATCAGGTTTGGGTTGGGATAAGGAAGGATTTTCCTTATGATATTTGCTGTGGGTCCGGAAATAACTTTTCAGATTCCCATCTATCATGTCTGTGAGTGTTCTGGACAATATGAGATGTTCCCAGTGGCCCTATTCTTATTAGATTTCTATTTTGCAGCCACCCTTGAGTAAGGGTGCTTAGGATTCACTTCAAAATTATATACAGAAATCTATGAGCATCCTACAACCATTACCTAGTTTCAAGTGATACTCAATTTATTAGCCGGGGATCTCAGATCTCCAAATCCTAAACTATCACTACCTCTCAGCTTCACTTAATTTCTATTTACTAATGCTCAAGGGAGCCAGCCAGGTCAGCAAAGCCACTCAGCAAGGAGCAAGAGAAGAAACTTGCCCTCTTCTGTTGGAATTGGATTTCCATATCATTTGGCATAAGTCATTGATATTCCACAAGACAGTTTACCTGAGTCATGCTCCTCTTCTTCTGAATGTTTTTGTTCTTGTTGGTTGGCTAGTTGTTTTCTGCTTTTTTTCCTCATATGAAGTGACTATATGATGATAAGACGAGAGACATTTGACATTTTTAAAGGGCAAGGAAAATCAGGACCCAGAAAGGTAGAAGGAAGTCACATCTCAGGATCATCAATGATTAGCTGCTCACCCCCTGCTGCCATGTGCACACACACAACTTCTTAAGGAAAAACTCTTATATGGATCAAGAGCACAATGGAGCATTCAAGAACACTGATTTGGAGACCACTGTAGACAATAAATTTGTTGTGCTAAGAGGAAGAAGATTGTAAATAGAAATAACCGAGGCAACCTCTCTCATAGTGCCTTGTAATTGGTGTCACAAGACTTTCTTCAAGATAATATGGCAAAGATGATGTAACAGGGGTCTCCACGTTCACTGGTGGAAGTAACAGTAGGATCAGAGTGGGACCAGAGAGAAGAAGCAAATTAGGGCCCCCTCGCCCATTCCACTGTGGGCCTCAGGGGAAAAGAGCAATCCCATGGATTATGTCAGTAACTGTGTCTTACTTTTATATTGTTGAGAAACAATTACCACAAATGTAGCGATGTAAATCAACATCCATTTATTTCTTCACAGCTCTGCAGTCAGAAATATGGGAGAACTGCATTGGGTTCTCTGCTCAAGGTGCCTCAAAGCTGAAACCCTAGTGTCAGCCAGCCTGGCATCTTATCTGGAAGGTCAAGAATAGAGTCTGCTTCTAAGCTTGGTCAAGAGATTGGCTGAATTAAGTTCCTGTGAGTGTAGGACTGAGATTCCTGTTTCCATGCTAGTTGTTAGATGCTGTTTGTTCTCAGCCCTCATTCCTTAGCAGGTGGACTCTAAAAGCCGGCAATAGTATGTTGGACCTCCTTCACTCTCTGATTTCTTTTGCTGCTACCAGCTGGAGGTAACTCTCTGCTTTTAAAACTCTCTTGTGATTAAGTTAGGCTCACCCTGATAATCTCCCTCTTGTCTTATGATACAACATAATCACAATAGTGAAATCTCACCATATTCACAGGTTCCACCTATGATTAAAAGGGGATGGGAATTATGCAAGGGCAAGAGTCACTGCTTACCACAAATAGAATTGCTAACAAATGTAACATTTCCCATGTGCCAGTAATGGAATAAGCGTTTTACATACATTAACTCTCAGAATTTCTCAGCAACCTTATGAGGTAGGTACGATTATTGTCTCCACTTTACAACAGAAGAAGCTGAGGCACAGAGTGTTGGTATAGAATACACAACTACTATGTGGTTGAGCTGAGATTTGAACCCAGACAATATGGCTCCAGGTTTGTGCCAGATTTCTTAGCCACAGCTCCATGGATCTATCTAAACAATGTAATCTCTTAGATGAAGTCTTTTCCTTCTTTTATCGAAGCTTGAGTGTGAGCATGAGACCTAAAGCTATTTAGTGGGACAGCACAGGACACCGGTGGAAGGTGGCATAGCATTCATAGTTCAAATGACCCATGGCCTGAGCTTTAATCAAGGCTTACATGTGACAGGCCTACTTCTCCTGGGCTTCCCATGTTGTGGGCAAAGTCTTAGCTAATTGTAGAGTCTGTGTTTTCCTATAGTTCTCCCTCCTGTACATCCTTCCAGAGCAGTGGATCTAGCAATGAGTGCTGAGGTAGTCAAGGTACAGTGAGGTCTTCATGAAACAGACTTACTACTCTCATACCCCTGGGGCTCTTCTTCCCACCCAAATTGTAGGTCCGAAGGTCTATATGGAAAATCTACTTAGTAAACTAAACTGGTGCTTACTCTATGTGGGCTTACATGAAAGTGCCTGTGCTCAGTTACAAAGGAACTGAGGTATTGTTATAATTTTTCAATCTTCTACCAACTATGTGACATTATTTTGGCCTAGACATGATATAAATAAAAATCCTTCAAGATTCAACTAATTTAGAATCAGAGACTAGTAGGGGTGCTTGGGTGGCTCAGTCAGTTAAGTGTCTGATTTCAGCTCAGATGGTGATCTCATGGCTCATAAGTTCAAGCCCTGCATCGAGCTCTGCACTGCAGAGTCTGCTTGGGATTCTCTTTCTCTCCCTCTTTCTCTGCCCCTCCTTGCCCTCAAAATAAATAAGCTTTTAAGAAAAGAATCAGAAATTAGCAAAGGAAAAGGTTAATAAACATTAAACAAAGTTTATTTGTATAAAAGTATTTTATTTTGCAATGCCTTAATGTAAGTAATAATATTGCCATTGGAAATTCACCAGTAATATCACAGTTCGCATAACAAAAGACATAACAAGAAAGCAAAACCAAGAAATGTTTAAAAAGTAGAAAACCAAACAAAAGGCAGAAGACTGACCACACTGAATAATTGTGGTTATAAATGTAAATGCTATAAATTATATCACTAAGTGACATAGAATATCTGCTATGATCAAAAGGGAATCTAAAACTATTTTTCATTCATTATACCCAAACATTCCATTAAAAGATTCTTAATGAAAAAAATGCAGAGAGGAAAGGAGGTAATGGATAAAGATGTCCAGGGAGCCATTACCAAGGAAAAGAGTTGCAAATGGAAAACCTGGAGTCCAAAATGGACTGTGGAGACACAGGGACTGGTTTAGGGAATTGGAGGACACATTAATCAGTTCATTACCAGAACTGTAAGAGAAGGCCTTGATCATGAGGAGGAGTCATTTTTAGTCCTACTGGGGAAACTTGACCAAAGCACATGAAAGAAAGCAAGACAGAAAGTGCAGAAGGATTCCCACCCAGAGCTCCACTGCTGGAAGGGAGCCATGGACCTATGGTCAGAGGATGGTGGCCATAGTGATGCCATCACAAAGCTGAATGTCAGTAGTGAGGTGGTGTGCCCATCTCCTATTCTTTCTTCTGCCTCCCTTATACACCAGGTGACTTGGAAAACACAGTAAGTAGTTTGAAGGGGTAACTATATCTGTTGGGCTGAATGGGTTTTAACAGGTTAAGGAGAACTGGAAAGACAGTCTCCTTCAATTGTCTGCATGACACTCATGGGCCTCTACAAGGTAGCCTGCCCCTGTCTGCCTTTCTAGGTTATCTTCAAATATACATGGCCCCAAAGCCAGCTTCTCAGCCACAGTACCTATCCACCATCTCCTAAGTCTGCCCTCACAGTATCATCTGCTCAACTTTTCTCACTCTTCTTTCCTCCCTCCAAGACCCAGCTCAGATCTGAATCTCCCATAACTCCTGCTTTCTCTGTTCCTCCATCTATGACCTCTTCTGGCATTTATTATGCAATTAACTATATACTTCCATGCCCTACTAATTGGCCATTTATCTCTTTTACTGTGGTTTGATGTTTCACATGTGTCTGTCATTTCTTAGCAAGTACAGTATTTGCTCCCTGAGAACAGGGCCACGTCTTTTTATAGTACCGTTCATTATTTAGCACCTTCTAATTTCAGTTTGCTTACCTGAATTATTGTCTCACAAAATGCTCCCTGTAAAACTTCAGGTTAAGTATTATTTCCCTCATTGTACAGACTGAGTCAATGAGGCTTAGAGATATTCAAAAGCCTACCCTAACTAAGTCCTGTAGCTTATAAGGGGCATAACCAAGATTTGAAACAATGTGAGTGAAACTAAAATCCTCTACTTTCCCCCACTAAATCATGATGTCATCACACCTTTCTGGAGCCATCAGTCTAGATGATGTGCCAAAATACGCATAGCATATACACATACAAAAGAGGATATCCATTAGTATATTTCAATTTTTATATTTCATTTGCACACAATTTTTAGAATTGTAGCGGGGAAATAGAATCCCCAAATTAAATCTAATGCCTAGACAAAATAGGTATTCATACATGCATACACACATGTAAACACACGTGCATGGATGCACGCACACATACACAGATAAATAAGCTGGGAAGTGCTGCATATAGGTCTGCCTGAAAGGACATTGCTACCCTAATGGCACAATGAATGGTCTTCATTGGCAAGGATGTGGAGACCTTATAATCCCATTTAGAGTAGAAAGGTGTATAATCCCAGCAGGATGCTTAAAGGCTCAATTTTACTGCAAGGGTACCCAGAGCTTATAGATTCGGTGTTTGTCCAGCACATTACGTTGAAGTAGAGCCCTGTTACTTGTGGTATTAGCTTTGAAGGGGCTCCTCTATTGAAAATCTCTCTGTCAATCTACTAATTGTGAGCCCAGAAAGCATAATGAATCAGGAGGGTGCTCAGCAGTCCTGTAATTTTTACATGTTCTGGGTTTTCTTCCTTTAGGAAAGAGAGGTATAACAGCTCTGGAACCTATTAGCTTTAGCTAAGAAGCCTGAGAGGTAGAGAGAGAACTATGGAGGGAAAGAAACCACACCCAGATGTTTCATAGGTTTTCCAGAGAACTTGACTTCACCTTCTGGCACTAGGTATTCTCCATGTGCATAATGTGAATCATAACATTTCCTTACGTTGTGGCTCTTACACTTCAGCTGCATAAAAATCACACAGATGGCTTCTTAAAAGTCAGGGTCCTGAACCACAATCCTGATGATTCTGATTCAGCAGTTTTATGGTGTGGGTCAATAATCTGCATTTCTCACAAGTTCCCAGGTGATGTTGATGCTGCTGGTTTAGGGAGCATATTGTGAGAACCACTGTCCTAACAGACATGGTATGTAATCATAGGACACAGGAACATCAGGTCCCTTCATGAAAATGTGTGAAAATACTAATAGTTAGGAAACTTTTCCTAACATCAATCCTAAATATTTTCTTCTACTCCAGTTTCAGTGTTCTCTCTTGTATTGTGGTGCACGTAAAGAACTTTGTATTTTCACAGATAGATGCTTATGGCATCTGGTGCCTTCTTCCTATGTAGGCTAAGTTGCTGTCCACCAAAGAGGTGCTGACAGGCTCCATATCATTGATGGAAGCTTTGCTTTACTTTGCTTTTTTAAATGTTTATTTGAGAGAGAGAGAGAGAGAAAGTGGAAGAGGGGCAGAGAGCGAGGGAGGAGAGAATCCCAAGCAGGTTTCATTCTGTCAGTCCAGAACCTGATGTGAGGCTCGATCTCACAAACTGTGAGATCATGACCAGAGCTGAAATCAGGAGTCAGATGCTTAACTGACTGAGCCACCTGGGCACCCCCCCCCTTTTTTTTTCTTTCTTGAGAGGAGAGTCAACTGTCATTGGACCAGGGAGAATAGAGGAACTCTAAACTAAAGTAAAGGAAAACATTAATCCCTGGTTCTTCTACCCTCTTTTCTTTCCATTTTCCTTCTCTACTTTCTCTCCACTGTCACTTTCTTCTCAGGTTTCTTTCCCATTACCTTATCCTCTTTCACTTTCTTCTCTTTAGAAGGTTTGTTTCTCTTTCCCCATCTTCTCATTTTTTCCTGACCAAGTTACTGTGGACATGAGTTCACCATGGTCTGCCTTGCCAACATCCATCTCTATGACTTTATTTCCTCTTACTTTGTCCTCCATATACAAAGTTTTCTGAACAAAATGACAAAGTGAATGTCATTAGTTCTGATCCTAGAAACTTGTCTAGATGTTGAGCCTTTCAGACCAAGCAAGATGTTTGCCAGTTATAATGACCTTTTCTGAATAGCTTAGACACCTGCCATATACAAAACCTCTTTCTGGGAGACTTAATATGCATGGATTTCTGTATTTGTGCCCAGTGATATCATGACCCTAAACACAATGGATATGATTCCAGACCCAAAAAGATTCTGTTAGTTTATAGGCATTCTTTAGACTTAAATTGTGGAGGCTCCATCTAACACCAACAAGAGTGCCCTCTACTGGATGGTGACTTTCCAAACCAGTCAAATTTCTGTTTGTTGAAGAGTTTGACTTTGAGATATGCACAGAATAATAACACAAAAGCAGCACTAACAACAGAAGTAGACCAAGTCACCAAAGCAAAGATTTGAAGGATTGGATGCCATGAGATAACCACTGGAACTTTAGTGCATCATTAGGGCAGCAGCCGGAACTTCAGAACTACCGCCATGACCTGAAAAAAGTTTTGAGCTCTAGGTAGCCTGGTTGTATATTATTATAACAAACTGTGTGAGATAAACTAAAAATCTCTATTCTTTATGACTCAAGCAGCTTAATGTATAAATTATAAGAAAAGTTATTTTAAACTAACATCAGGCAAATGGCTATAATAAATAAGTGAAAGATCAATGTATACAATCCAGGGTTGATAATAGTGATTGATAGTAGCCACGGGGGTCAAAAAAAAATCCATGTACAAATGTACTAGAAATTTTAATCGTGTCTACCTGCCTATCAGAGACCTCTAGGGCAGGCACTTCTCTCAAAGAAACTGGTGGAAATACAAACCTAGATTGCAATATTGTGTATTGCATGACCCTACCTTATCACTGACATTGTTAGACCAAAGGTGAGTTCTACTTCAGGGACAGCAAATGCATTCTCTCTCTCTGTCTCTATCTGTCTCTATCTCTGTCTCTGTCTCTGTCTCTGTCTCTGTCTCTCTCTCTCTCTCACACACACACACACAGCAATTAAAATTTATGTATTTTATTCTATGTAAGTTATATCTCAGGAAATAAAAAATAAATCTAAAAAGCAAAAAAAAAAAGGATGAGTTAGGTCAATCAGATCTCTATATGGGCCTTTTAAATTAAGAATATTGAGATGATGATTTAATTAGCACAGGCAACGGAGGTTTTGAAAAGTCACAAGGCAAAATTGAGACCACAAAGGATGATATGCAAACTGAAGGTATAAAAAGGTTGAGCCCTTGTGTTGGCAGAGGGAGTGAGATGGAGAGCAGACAGACAGGGAGAAGCAAAGACAGGGAAACCACATAGCTCATGCGGGAGGATGAGGGAAGGAAGACCTGGACCAAGACATGTTTTTTTGGTACAAAGATTTTTTTCTCGTTCCGTTTCAGTCTATATCAGTCCTGACAATAAATCTGGTTTTCCTTGAGGCTCAGGGATGTAAAGCCCCTTGCCTGAGATGATTCGGCTAATATGGAAGGGAGCGTTATCTGAATCTAGGGCTGGTTTCCTTTACTCCTTCTGCTCTTTCCGTGACATGATACTATGCTACGGAATCTTACGAATGTGGAAGAAGGTATCCGTATTAACGACAGGCATGTTCTATCACTCAATGTTTTGTGTGTGCCTGTGTGATTTTGTGTGTAGCCTTCTTTTGAAAATTTAGAATGCGCCTTTCTGTCTTTCCCATTCAGCATCTTCTAACCATAGACTTTCTGGCAATAGAGTATTTCATCAGAATGACCGAACTTAACTAATAAAGCTTCACTTATATTTTACCTGTTTATTTTTATAATAGGAGTTGCTGGATGTTCATTGAACCTGTGGTAATTTATGAGTTATTTACAATGTTTTCCCAATATCTGTCATTTCTTCCTGTCCATTCCACCATTCACATACATTCTTTTGTATTTAATTTTTATTTATCCCTATTTAGTCTCCTCAGAGCAGGTTTTTTTTTCAATATATGAAATTTATTGTCAAATTGGTTTCCATACAACACCCAGTGCTCATCCCAAAAGGTGCCCTCCTCAATACCCATCACCCACCATCCCCTCCCTCCCACCCCCCATCAACCTTCAGTTTGTTCTCAGTTTTTAAGAGTCTCTTATGCTTTGGCTCTCTTCCACTCTAACCTCTCTTTTTTTTTTTTCCTTCCCCTCCCCCATGGGTTTCTGTTAAGTTTCTCAGGATCCACATAAGAGTGAAACCATATGGTATCTGTCTTTCTCTGTATGGCTTATTTCACTTAGCATCACACTCTCCAGTTCCATCCACATTGCTACAAAGGGCCATATTTCATTTCATTTCATTTCTCATTGCCATGTAGTACTCCATTGTGCATTTAAACCACAATTTCTTTATCCATTCATCAGTTGATGGACATTTAGGCTCTTTCCATAATTTGGCTATTGTTGAGAGTGCTGCTATAAACATTGGGGTACAAGTGCCCCTATGCATCAGTACTCCTGCATCCCTGGGGGAAATTCCTAGCAGTGCTACTGCTGCAGCCACTCTGGAAAACAGTGTGGAGGTTCCTCAAAAAGTTAAAAATAGACCTACCTTATGACCCAGAGCAGGTCTTAATAGGAAAATTTTCTTAATGGGAAAATAACTGATGTAAATAGTGGTAGTAGGGAAACATGGCCTAGCATTTTTTGAGTAGGGAAGACTATAAGTCGAGATACTCTTTTAAGGTCTACCCCTTGTGGCTCTGGATAAAAAGAATATAAATATTATGATTAATGAAGGAGTTTTACAATACCTTTTCCTAGGTCTCTGGACAAAACACAGTATGAGATAGTTGAGTGTCATAATCCTGCCAACCAATCATGGTCCTCAAATACAACTCACAGGACTGACTCCATCCATGAATTTTTGCCACCTCTGTCTTCATGGCCCCTGGAATACAGGAGAGACATCTAAGTAGCACCAACACCCTGGAGTGAAAAGGCTTTCAGTCTAAAAGTCACAAATTATATGAGAACAATGTCCAGAGATTCCTTTCAGATAACGAGCTCAATACCCAGGAGTTCCTAAAATCACAGAGCTACTTAGCATTGCCAATCAGCCTGGTGATCTTTGGTGTAATCAGACTTCCCAGAGAGCCAGTGTTTCAACTTTGAGTAAAACTGCCAAACTCCTAATAATAGCCATCTCTATAGTCATTGGCATTCATCCCTGGTGTTCAGTTGAAGTCCTGTATATCATATTCACAGATAAACAGAGAATGACCTGGGCGCCTGGGTGGCTCGGTGGGCTACACGTCCGACTTCAGCTCAGGTCACGATCTCAAGGTTCGTGGGTTCGAGTCCCTTGTTGGGCTGTGTGCTGACAGCTCAGAGCCTGGAGCCTGCTTTGGATCCTGTGTCTCCCTCTCTCTCTGTCTCTCCCAAACTCGCTCTTTGTCTGTCTCTATCTCTCAAAAATAAATAAACATTAAAAAAACAAATACAGAGCATGACCCTGGGCTGTGTAAACCAGGAGATGCCACTCCCTTGAGACCCCCAACATGTCTTTTCCCAATTTTATAAGCGCTCTTGAGCTGGCTTATACTTTGGTAAGAAGATAGGCAAAGATACTTGTAATTTGGTTACCTTGAATCTGAACGATGTATGCCCTACCCTTTTCTTTATCCAGCTTGCTTTTCCAAGGAACCAGGCCATATAGCTTGCATTTGTCTTGCCCTAAATTCTGATAAAAAGGGCATAAATAAATAGGAAAGGATAATATATACAATGGCTCCCAGCTCCCCATCCCACAGAATACCATACAGACCCCACCCGGAAGGAAGTTAAGAGGCCTGGGTTCTTGTCCCAGTTTAATTGCTGATAGTGTGACTTTAGGCAAGTAGTTAAATCTCTGAAAAACCCTTCTAGAATGAAAATAAAAACGCTGTCCTACTTTCCACCTGGGGCAACTATGAACAGATGTAATGATGCATGTGGCAACATATGTACACTGTGATACAAGTACAGGGGTCAGTCCAAGAGAAGACCGGAAGAAGGTTAGCAGGTGCCAGTGAGAGGAGAAAGTCCATTGTGTTGGGGATGCTGTTTTAAAAAATTTGTTTATTTTCTTTTTTTAAATGTTTATGTATTTATTTCTGAGAGAGAGAGATTGAGAGAGAGAGAGAGAGAGAGAGAGAGAGAGAGAGAGAGAGAGGAAGACAGACAGAGAATCCCAAGGAAGTTCTGCACTGTCAGCATGGAGCCCAATGTGGGGCTCAAACCCAGGAACCCTGAGAATATGACCTGAGTGGAAATCAAGAGTCAGACACTCAATCGACTGAGCCACCCACACGTTTGTGAGATTTGTTTATTTTCTAATTACCAGAAAGGAAGGGAGGATTCTGAAACTCTTAGTTAGAAGTGATCATTTCAGGGTGCTTTAGGTGGCTCAGGTGGTTAGGCGTCTGACTTCAGGTCAGGTCATGATCTCATGGTTTGTAAGTTTCAGCCCCACATCTGGCTTTGTGCTGACAGCTCAGAGCCTGGAGCCTCTTTCAGATCCTGTGTCTCCCTCTCTCTCTGCCCCTCCCCTGCTCACACTCTGTCTCTCTCTCTCTCAAAAATAAATAAACATTAAATTTTTTTTTTAAAAAGAAGTGATCATTTCAGTTTGATGAATATTTTTATTTAGTAAATATTTTATCTTATTGTAGATAGATTCCTTCAATAAGTGAACAATTATTATGGTACAATTTTTGGCATATGAGGGAAAGGAAGCACGTTTCTCTGCCATGATATCAAAATACTATTAGCTTTTCATTTCAAGATTTTGAGATCTAAGAAAGAATAATAACAAAGGAAATACCCAACAATTATTTTAACAAGCTTCCATGTAAAAAATGTGTTCAATTCTTGAACTGAAAAATACAGCAACAAAATGAATGGTGGTGTTTTCGATGTCATTGTTTTGTTGTATTCTCTCCACACTAACGTGCCTTTTTCATTTTACACATTTTGAAACTTTAAAGTATTTGTGTGGTCAGGGGTGGGGGAGGACTTTGGGTGGGAGCACTCTGATTTCTATTGAGACACATTTTCCTGGAGTTGTTTGCTTCTTAAAACAAGTCAATACCACCATTTATAACCATAACCCTGAAGGCATCATGGTTGCCTAAATACATAAACAAAATGAAACGTACAATTTGCAGGATCTTTAGCTGAGTACTTGAAAAATCTGGAATGGTTTGGGGGAAGAAACACAAGCAGTAAAAAAGAGAAAATCAGATGTGATGCTATCTAGCAATGTTTATTAAATGCCTATTTGTGGTTGTGTTTGGTATTCTAAAGGACAAGATAAATGTAATTGTGTAATCATAGAATTATAAAGCTGGAAGGGACTTAAAAATGTGTCTTATGTAGCTTGAAAACTTTACTGATGGAGGAAGCAAGGCTGAAATAAGTTGAGTTCTGAGGCCACTCAGCAGAGGAAGAGGACTCACAAGTTTCCGAAGACCTAGTCCACTGTTCCTTCCAACACACTTCCCTTTAGAGCACTTTTATATCAGCTGTGGCTAATGTATCATGTAAAGTTCCCTAACATGCATAGAAACAACCGAGTAATTTTCTAAACATGGTGTTACAACAAAAATCGACAGAACTTTAGGTTCTGTCAACACATGTGACCATAGGGAGGGGACATCCAGCCATTACTCAAGTCATATGATTCATACCAACAGTCCAGATCTTTCAGGTTCTAAAATGGATAGCTGTGTGGATGGGAAACTGCTTTGATGGCGTATAGGGCTGATTGTGAAAAGGGTGCATGGAAACTCTTCCGTTCCCTTCTTGTTGCCTAGATTTGCCTGGGAGTGGAGGCCAGGGAATTGTTAGGAAAGAAAATTGCTGAGAATAAATCAAATCACCAGTCTTTAGAGGAAACAATCAATTAGGTCACATGGAGTCAACCCCATGAGACAAGGGCAGGATTGCTCTTCATGGGCTGGACCTGAGTGTTGTATTTTCTTTCAAAATTGCTTTGCAATGACATCAACTATGGCACCCTCCCCATTCTCCTGCTCCACTGTTTACCATATAATAGCCCATTAGGAGGGTTTTGCTGAAGGCAGAAATTAACCTTTTGGAGAAATTTCATTCTATTAAGTCTAGTTACATGAATCTAGACTGATTTTCTTTCTGATGGGAAGATTTTCTTAGCCAGTATTTAAGGGCTCAGAAAAACATTTTGAGCTTGGCTGTCTGCAAGAGCCTTCCTGGTGGAAACAGAATTGTTAGTCAGTTACAGTCTCCATGGTGATTTTTTTAAGGCGAAGTTTGAATCAATCTTCTAAACATTGAGGCATAATTTGTGAATGCAATTGAATGGATAATAGTAGAATTATCAGCAATACAGTGTTAGCTTTAATTTTGGTATTTGAGACTTTCCACAGACTCGTTCATAACTGGCCTTCAAATTGGTCCTTAAACATGACCTTAAGAGCCTCCCTTCCTCAAGCATAATGTTCCAGCTGCCTGCCTGTGCTTTCCTTCACTCTATCTGCTTTCTGTGTATCCGGTCCTGAGCACTTTTCTAGACTATCTCCTTGTAATCCCTCGTATTGTATGCAATTCAGATAATCTAGGCTCCCTTGCCCTAGGAACTGCTACATTGGAAACAATTCCTGTTTGGATGTCAGGAGAGCTTGCTTAGAGCCCTGACTCTCAAAAGCAAGGTCTGTAGCTTTATTTCAGTCTTCTGATCTCTCAGTTTTCCCTTCTAAAAATTGAGCAAGTTGGGCTAGATCATTTCTAATGTCTACAGATTCCGTAATGGATCTTGGTTATTGGAACAAAATAAGACATTCATTAGACAGCACTGTTTTCCTGCTCTATATTTTTAATAGAGTGTTTTCTGTCCATTATCTGTTCCAATTCGTGTTCAAAGGTCAAAGTTATGAAATGCAGATAAAAGCTGCTATCAGCTAGTGAGACAAAAGGAATTCACCTCTCCAAGGAGACTCATGTTCTGATAAACCTTCAGAATGTGTCTGCAGACAGCGAGTGCTGTGAACCAAATGTTTCCAGTGGCAAAATAGAGGCATCAAATGATTTCTTCTTTATTATCTGTCTTTAAGTGTCTAGAAAGCCATTCAAACAAGAAAAAGGTCTAACAGCTGTTCATTGGCCAAGAATAAGTAAGTCTTTGAGGGTCATCCATTTAGGAAAATAGACCAGAGTGTGTGAACCCTTACATCGACCAAGACGAGGGAAAATGAAGCAGCTAGTGTTTTCTGGGCCTTTCATGCAGTTTCTTCCCTTCTATTACTTTTTTCCTCCATTTCAACCTATGCATAGGTAACAAGAAAGTAACAGAAGAAGAAAACTACCCAGAAGCTCTTGGAATGTGCTTCTTCAAGCTCTGCATAGCTACCATAAATACTTGGAGTGTTTACTATGTTATATTTACAAGTGGGGGGGGCAATATAGCCTAGTGATTAAGATTATAGTCCCTGGAACCAGATAACACAGTACCTAAAGCAGTGCCTGTCTCATACTTAGAACACAATAAATGTTACCTTTAGTAGTTGTTGCTGGTACATACTAAGTACCAGATACAAAGTGAGGGAAACAATAAGGTTTCTGCCTTCATAGACGACCCAAATAAACCCTACATACATTAATAAATATTTGTAAAACACTGTGTTTGAGAAAACTGTGGCTAGGAGAATAAAATGTAGTCCAATATTCCGGACTGTTCATCTCTCAGATACATCCCAGCACATTTCCAAGCTTGTGTTATAATAAATTGGACAAACATGGGGTTTCAGTTAAAATGTACAAGGTGTAGAATAAATTTACACTGCAGCCTGGGTCACATTGGTCTTGCCCTATTTTATAATCCCCCAGGCTGAAAAAGAGTTCTTGGTATTACAGGCATGAAAATGAACTCGGCTGCTTTTCTCCCAGATTCCTCTCCCTTCCCACACTCCAGACCCCTCCATCCTCTCCTATTGTCCATTGAGCACCCCCACCCCCCGCCTCATGTCTTGTGATCTCATGCCTAAGATCAATTAGAAGGTGGTTCAGTGTTTTACAAGTTACTTGGCTAAGACAATTACACGGGCGCTGTGAGTTACCTCCTGGGAGGATGCTGTTGAGCACGTGACATTAAATTAATTGTACGCTCGAATCCATTGGCTGTGCTGTAAGACAGAAGATCTGCTCAGATAAAGGGGTGGCTCAGAGAAGCCAGAAAGGGCAGGACAAATTCTAGGCCTGGAGACAAGCTAGCTGATGGGACAAATGTCTCGGCTGCCACCATCATGGTGACAGCAGAGACACTGATCTCCTCCAGGGCCAAGCTGGGCTGTACTGCCTCAAGCCTTCCCGTGTCTGTCCTCCCTGAAATCACTGTGGCCACACCACCCAGCAGGGCAGCACAGTGATCTCTGCCTGGAACCCATGTCTCCATTTCCCAGGCTCCATCGACAGCTCTGTGAGGAGAGTTTATGGAAACTTATGGGAGGATCCGTGTTAGTGCATAGCTGACTAAACACGAAACCTTGTCCCTGTCATGCTGTAGGACTGCAGAGAAGCCACACCAAGACTGGAAAACAGAAGAACTTAAGGCGATGATTTTGTGTGGGCTTTAAAGGGCAGTTATGATTAGAAATGGGACTGTAAAAACCGCATTTCCATGTTCCAGATTTATTCCCCCTGGTGACTTCCATGTCACATCCACTTAGTTTACAAATACACACAAAAGATTCCCCACCACAGCTGTAGGGAGCTCAGTGAGAGACTTGAACAAAAGAGCACAGAGTCCCGTCCTTTTGGCGTCTGAGGGGCCCCGGCCACCAGCTGGGAGGCGGCAGGAGCCTCAGTTTCTGTGGTGCTGATTTCTCCAGGGCATGTCAACCACCCACCCTCACTGCAGCCTGGCTCTGTCAGCAGGTGCTTCTGGAAGGAACACGGAGTACTTTCTAAACTGCAAACAGAGCAGGTTGTTTAGAACATAAAAAGAAATGGCAAAAAAAGAAAAAAAAAAAAAGAAAGTTCTCACTGTGTGCCAGGCATCGATCAGGCTGCAGAAATGCTACACGTGTTTTCTCGTGGCAAACTGGCCATTGCCTGGTGCAGTCTGACAAGTCCTGTGATCCAGAGGTCTGCTAAGTCCAGACTCGGCACCGCACCGTGTGCCAGGCTTTGTGCTGCTGCTTTCACCTCGGTAGAGGAGGGACGTTAGCAAGACTCCTCACCTCTTTCAGCCTGTAAGATGTCACATGGCAGCCGCTACCTGTGGCAAAGCTCCACGGGGACCCACTCCTTCTATAGCCTGGGTCCTGGACACAAAGCAAGAGCTTGCAGGGACCTCAAGGACAAACTGCAAGATGTAAAACCATAGAGCTAAGAGAAGCAGAAGAGGGTCCTAGGCATTAAATTCATTAAGAGGTGTGGCCAATACAGGCAGTTGCCAGTATTTAGTATTTAGTCTCCTAGTATTCCTCGCTCTGAGAAACGCAACTTTCTGGGGATGCAGCGACATGCCCAACCCAAGGCACGGTTGTTCAGAGACAGTCCGATAAACCTGCTTCCCGATTGTCTAACATCTATGAGAAGACTTGCAACCTGGATCCAGTCAAGAAAATCTAAGTGAAAGTCTGCTGGGAAGAGGGTGGGAAGAGGTGAGCCATGACGTTTGCCTTGCCAGTTACACAGAATAATTGTGGCTGCCCACACCTCTTCCTCCTTGTATAGTTTTCCTGTCTTGTACATCGATATGATGGCTGGCACTGCCTGTAGCCAGGAGTTTACTCCTGTAACCAGGAGTGTAAGGCCACAGGAATGGGAGAGATGCTGGCCCTAATACAGCTGAGTCACTAAAATGACAGTAGTCATTGCCTAGCTCTGTTGTTATTGTGGGAGAAAAAGCCTGGTTCATTAAAGCCTCTGTAACTGGAATTTCTATTACAGAGAGCTAAACGTGTTTCTAACTAAGATGGTGGAAAGGGAGGGGCTCTTCCATTTTCTGGAGGGAGGCTCAGCATTTACAAGCTAGTCCTAGGTGCATAACAGAATTAAGATGGACCCAAGCAAATATCACTTTGTGGGTGTTTGGGCAACACAAGACGTGTGGTCTCGAAGTGGCAGCTGAAATTCTCAGATGGCTGGAGACCGATGTTGAAACACCAAAAAAGCCTTTTGGGGGATATTTGACCACCTCTGTCGGGACATATCAAAAGACTGTGGCCCTGGTAGAACTGAAGAGACCTAAGAAGAAAGGCTGGACTTCTCTGCTCTCTGGGTTTTGTCTTCCTGGAGAACTACATTAACACGAAACAAAAGGAAAAGCCTGTCTTCCTCAGGGCCTTATGGCATGCATCATTTTCACGCCCAAGGGGAGCTCCAGCGTTGTCTCGCTGTAAAGAGCCACATTCCCAGTGCCACGTTCATGCCTCTCTCTTGCCATCCCGCTCATGCTTCTTGCCACTTCTGACACTTACACACTCTCCTGGTCGGACCCCTGCGTTGCCTGTCAAAGAACCTCTCTCTCCCCTCAAACCCAATATGGCTTCTCCCTGCTAATGTGCTGCGTCCGTGCTTTGGGCAAGCATTTATCTTTTCCATCAGTGCTACTTTCCCCGAGCTTTCACTGGTCACTTGAGTGGAAAACAAGCAAAACAAAGCAAACAAACCAGAATAAGGAAGAGAGCCAGCCAAATGCACCGGTCATTCAAGCTGAATCCCAATGGTGATGGGGAGAGCTTGGGATAGAGCATTTCTAGCAGAGGGCGTTGGATTTGGTCTTTCTTGCTTTGAAATGCATTTTCTTTTAGGGAAACTTTCTTAACCTTTCAGCTCCCTACTTTGTTCACCTGCATGGGGAAAATAATATAGAAATGGCACAGCTGTTGTTTTTGCTGAGATGATTTATCAGAACAATTAGAATAGTGCCTGATACACAGTAAGTCTCCAAGAAACCTACCCTATTTGAGTGATGAGGAAATCATTTTATTAATGAATATTTATTAAGTATTGTTTATATTGCTTGGCTCCTGGAATACAATGTTAACCATTAAGCTTTGGTGCCTACCTTCAGGATTCTTATAATATAATATATTTTAAAGTCAGTAGATAAGCCCCACTCTTTGGTGTTACAAGTGCCATGATATAGAATAAAAAACAGGGTTCTAGATGACATGTAACCTACCAGCAGAGAAGGCTGGGAAACACCTAGGATCCCAACATACATTTAGGGAGCACAAATTCTCTTTGCCACAGTAAGTCCATTTGGTCACTAAATATCCTGACTCTTCTCCTCAGTGTGAAATGTATTTACCTTCTCAAGGGACACAGCCTTATGTTCAACCCAATCAGTGCACTGTATTGTCTCATCCAGTTGGAAGAAATAAACCACATAGTGATTTGACCAGGAGAAATTAAAAAAAATTTTTTTTTTAAACATTTATTTGTTTTTGAGACAGAGAGAGACAGAGCATGAACAGGGTAGGGGCAGAGAGAGAGGGAGACACAGAATCTGAAACGGGCTCCAGGCTCTGAGCTGTCAGCAGACAGCCTGACGCGGGGCTCAAACTCACGGACCGTGAAATCATGACCTGAGCCGAAGTCGGACGCTTAACCGACTGAGCCACCCAGGCGCCCCGAGAAAATTTTTTTTAAGTATACTTATTTTGAGAGGCAGACAGAGACAGCATACGTGGGGAAGGGGTAGAGAGAGAGGAAAAGGGACAATCCCAAGCAGGCTCTGTGCTACCAGCACAGCATGCGGGACATGAACTCAGGAACTCATGAAACCATGAGATCATGACCTGAGTGGAAACAAAGAGTCAGAAGCTTAACCTACTGGGCCACTCAGGTGCCCCGGTCTGGGAGACTTTAATATAAAGAACTACTAACTATAATAGGAGTAATCAGGGGTTAGTTAGTCGGAAGTCAAGAGAACTATAAAGAATACAGGAAAATATATTCTATGTTCTATACAGGAAAGATATAAGGAGCAGTCACATCTGTGAGGCTGAGAATCCCTAAGGATATTTTATGCAAGGTCCACCCCCCCCCCCTTCCGGCATCCAGAGCTGAGATCCCACCTGACTGGGGAGGCCATTGTGTAGCTCCACGTGATAGAAAAGTCACTGTGGTGTCTTGCTGGGAAAACTTGCTGGGCATCTACTCTGGAATTTGCTGGAAACCTTCTCCCTAGGAAAGCTGTTCTCAAAGAGACCTCTCACAGGTGGTGCTCTCCCATGAAGCACTCACAGAGAACATGATGCCAAGCAAGCTTCTGGCTGCCAGGAGTTGCTGGCCTCTGTGCAATGCAGGAGCCTGACTATGGTGAAGCCACCCACACGCAGGGCCACACCCAGAGAACACACCAGAAGCAGGGAGCAAACCCCTTGTCCTCCGGGAATCTTTCTCCAGTGCCACGTACAGCATCAGTGCAAGCTGGCGAAGGGGAGATAGTTAACAGTCCCGATTCATTTTTGCAGAACAGCCAAAAAGTTTGAATTTGTTGCTGAGAGGGAGCGGGTTGATAAATAGCACAAGCATCAAACCCAAAGCAGACACTGCACAGAATTCTATCCCTTAGGCAGAAGGGTCAGCTCTGAGTCCAGGGAGTTGGGAACTAAAATGTTACCTTCCTTGCACCAGTAACCATGCCTGGATATCTTAAGAGACCTAGGTTTTAGAGCCGTTACTTTACTTTGCATGTTTGCTCTCGTATCTCCCTCTCAGCTTAATTAAAACTAACTCTCACACTCAATCTGGCCTTTGCCCTAAATCACTTTATCATACTGGGAGGTTACTCTGGACATTTGTCATTCAAAGACTTTTCCAGTCCCTTCTCTTTCTGTTTGGACTTCAGAAACAATTAGTTTTTCCAGCCCTGTGAGGCCCCCAAATTTCCAGACTCTTTCTATTCCATTCCACTTCATTTCTGCTTGTAAACAGGCTGATTCTTTATTGAGCCCACCTCTTTCTTTTCTTTTTAAATGTTTTAAAATGTTTATTTATTTTTGAGAGAGAGAGAGAGACAGGGTGCGAGCGGGAGAGGGGCAGAGAGAGAGGGGGAGACACAGAATCCGAAGCAGGCTCCAGGCTCTGAGCTGTCAGCACAGAGCCCACTGCGGGGCTCGAACCCATGGAATGCGAGATCATGACCTGAGCCAAAGTCAGTTGCCTAACTGACTGAGCCACCCAGGTGCCCCAAGCCCACCTCTTCCTTGTAATACCTTCCTAAATCCACAGTAGTAGCTAATGCATAACTAATAGCAACTGTTCTGTTTTCATTGTTAAACATGGATCATCTGATTCTCAAGTACCAGGTTCTTCTTAGCTTACTGCTCAACCTTATCCAATGCCATGTACACCAGGTTGTTGTGATGTCAGTGCCCCCTTTTTGGGACCAATATTCACTTTAGTCCGGATAATTAATGTGTGCTGTCTCAGCACACCCACCCTAAAATCCCAGTGTCTTCACAGAATAAAGGATTATTTCTCATTTAATCCAAATCTGATATAGATTTAACAGCCCTCTTGTGTCTTCAAGCCACATTTGTGGAACACACAGCGTTCAAGATCAACATGGTAGGAGAGAAAAAAAAAACTGTGTCAAAAAGGGCTTCTCAAAATAAAGAGTGAAGGCAAGTATGTTCCAGCATGAAGGATCAGCATTGCAGAGAAAGCATGGTGCCACTTTGGAAATATACAAGGAACTAACTCATCATTCTTGATGATGGAGAGATGTATCCCAAGATATCATTACATTGGACTTCTCTTTGTTCAGGGCTTTGGACATGTGGAGACCACATGGAAATCACAGCTGGACTGAAATATGAAGGGACAGAGATATGCAGTACCTATGTATGTAATCAGAGTATTTTTAACGTCTTCATTTTCAGAGATGAATATACGTTCACATTACTTATGAAACAGATCATTTTTCTTTCACTCAACAATCCTGCTTTCAGGAATGTTCTAAGGGCTATAATTATGAACTACTAGGATAGAGTGATTTGTAAGTTATTGACCAAATGGGGACACTTTTGTGAGTGCAAGGGTATGCTATAAATAATTAGACTGGGACATGGGGCGCCTGGGTGGCGCAGTCGGTTGAGCGTCCGACTTCAGCCAGGTCACGATCTCGCGGTCCGTGAGTTCGAGCCCCGCGTCGGGCTCTGGGCTGATGGCTCAGAGCCTGGAGCCTGTTTCCGATTCTGTGTCTCCCTCTCTCTCTGCCCCTCGCCCGTTCATGCTCTGTCTCTCTCTGTCCCAAAAATAAATAAACGTTGAGAAAAAAAAAATAATTAGACTGGGACAACAGTGTGAACTGGTTCTATGCTGGATGAATGGGGATGTGTGGTATCATGAAATTTCTATGTAAGCATCATGAAATGTGTCAGGTCACTATTTACAGTGTAAACTTAAATAAATAATAGTGACAAATAGGCAGGTATTATAATTCTCATATGAAACGATGACATTATAAGCAGTAGATAAAGTAATGTTATAAATAAAATATGTGAGGGGCGCCTGGATGGCTCAGTTGGTTGAGCGTCTAACTTCGGTTCAGGTCATGATCTCGCGGTTTGTGAGTTCAAGCCCCTCATTGGGCTATGTGCTGACAGCTCAGAGCCTGGACCTGCTTCAGATTCTGTCTCCGTCTGTCTCTGACCCTCTCCCATTGACTCTCTCTCTCTCTGTCTCAAAAATAAATAAACATTAAAAAAACAAATAAATAAAATATGTGATACATGGAAAGAGTTCACAGCATATCAAGATGTGAAAAACATAGTTTAAAAACTTATTCGCATTTATAGTGTGGGGGAAAAGATAGTGAAAAACTCCTACAGTTTATTAAAATTGTTTAACTTAAATGGATGAATGGTAGAATGATATATGTGTGTATATATATATATATGTATATATATATATATACACACATATATATATAACATTTCTTCTTCTATATATATAAAATACTTTTTTTTCACTTATATTTTCTAGTTTAATTCATTCTTACCACTCAGCAGGCAAGAGAGTCTGTATTTTAAAAAGTTACATTAGGATCTCACCAAGGTTTTTACAAGTGGATTCAGCTGAAGGGCAGCTCAGAGTCAAAGAATAATAATTCTTCCCAAATGTATAGCACTTTCACGTTAAAGTGCTTTCGTGTGCATTATCTGATTTGATCTACTCACCAATAGACAGGTATTATAATTTTCATTTTACAGTTTCAGAACCAGAATTTCTGAAAGATTAACTTAATTGCCCAAAGTCAAACAGATATTTTGAGGCAAAGTTGGAATTGTTAACTCACATCTGCCAACTCTGAGTTCAAATTTCTTTCAAAGGTAGCTTCTGAGGATCCTTCTGGGTCACTGGTTGTGACCCAAAATTTTATTACAGACAGTGCTAAGGAGCCACTATTTATTTGGTTGGAAGGGGCCTCTGGAAAATTTGTCTTGAAACTTCACATGAAGTGATGTGCTTAGCAGACTTGTTCCTGCCTGATCGACAGAAAGTTAAAACACTGAAATTAATAAAAATGCAACCCCCGTTCTCATCGTAAGAAGATTTCACTGAGTTTTAGGGATGTAACATTTAGGATTTTCTCTTCCTTCATTGAATTTATTATTTATTATTCAGTCCTCAGGAACTTCCTGAGGAGGTGAGCAGTACTGGACATAAGACTCAAATTTAGCCAGGGGACACCGAAGTAATCAGCTCAAACCACAAAGATCTTCCATTGCTGTTTCTGTGTAAATTAAATGCTAAACTTGGGAAGGGTAATAGGGAGAAGTTATGGGGCGAATCCCTAATATATGTTTTCCTTTGCTCATTCTAATGAATAGAAACTCTGTGTCTTCTGACCATGCATATTCTTGAGTTAGAATAGCCACTTAACTTCATACTTAAAAACATTTTTTAAATGTTAATTTATTTTTGAGAGAGAGAGAGAGAGAGAAAGAGAGAGAGACAGAGCATGAGTGGAGGAGGGGCAGAGAGAGGGAGATGCAGAATCCAAAGCAGGATCCAGGCTCTGAGCTGTCAGCACAGAGCCCGGTGCGGGGCTCAAACTCAAGAACCATGAGATCATGACCTGAGCTGAAGTCGGACGCTTAACTGAGCCCCCCAGGTGCCCCATTAACTTCATATTTTAATAATTGTTTTGAATGACCCGAGAACTGAAGGACAGTCATTCACACGTGTATACTTTCTAGTCCTGAAACTGACAACCATGTCTTACAGACATGGCCTCAGTTTACTTCATTATTGTTTAATATTTACTATTCCTTAAAAATTTACATCAGATATTTAATTAATTATTTTCAGTAGATTTTATGTCAGATAATCCAGAGTTCATATTGTTCTGAGAATCAATCATGTGCAGATAAGTTGCAGAAATTGAAAATGGTTGCCTGGCCATGTATTCAGGTAGGAAGGAAGAGGACTTAGCTCATTCCAGGGAAGATTTTTTTTTATTGATTTATTTTAATTTTTTGACGTTTTCTCGTAATTTAATTTGCTGGTGGTAAACAAATAAAATTAGATCTTGTTCTGCCACCTCAAAGGAAGGAAATGTGAATGCAATAGTCAAAAGAGTGTAGACCCCAAGTGAGAGCCACAGTTGAAACCCTAGCTTCACCATTTAGTAAGGTCTAGTTACATTTCTTATTTCATTTCCACCTTAAGAAAGTATCTAACTTGTGAAGTTGTGAGGATCGTATGAAATAATGTATACAGAATGTCTGACAAAGAGTAGGCATGTGGTTTTCCCTTGTTTGGTTTTATGTTAAATATAAAGTAATAGATTTGCTCTATCTAATGATAATGGACTTTATGGGAAACATGTAATTATCTGGTTTAGCTTCATTTTTTTTTCTTTTTATGAACTACTTACATTATTTTTCCCATTAACAAGATGTTAGTTTTGACATTTGCCTCAAATGACGAAATAAGGGCTATTTCTGCAACATGGAATATACTAGTCTGAGAATAGTGATAGTAACAAGAAGAGAACCAACAGCCATGTTATGTGTCATGACTGTAGCTCTTTGAGGTGGGGAAACAGGAGGTCGATTTAGATCAAGTAACACCAAATAGATATCCTCAGGATATGTTGTGAGCTATTAATGTGATTAAAAAAATGAATAAAGGTGTAGAAAACACCAAAGTAAGTAAAGTATTTTTAATGGCAGATTTGAAAAATAACCATATAGAATTTTTAAAGTCAAAAGTAGTCATTTAAAGTTTAATTTAGAAGAAATTTATAGAAGAAAATTTAATTTTAGAAAAAAAATGTAGACGTATCTGAGTCAAGAGATGATCAATAAGGAAACAGTTCTAAGGATATTAATATCAGAAAGAAAAATAAATGAAAACTGTGGAAGATAGTTTAAAACCCCCCCAAATTGGCATCTATATCACTCATGAAATGTGTCTGTTCTTTAACTGCTATTTTGGCACATATCGGATTGCATTTCCTGGTCACTTTATGCATGGATTGTATTGCATGATGCACTCTGGCCAATGAGTAATGAATGCATGTGAGGAGTATTTCTTCTCAAGCAAACATGTAATTCCTAGAGTATTCTTTTCTCCTAAATGGTGACAGGGTCCCTTAGCTTGTGACCTGGAGTAACTACCATGAACACAGTATCTCTGATGAATCTAAAATTAACATATAATATGAGCAAGAAATAAATGAGTTATGTCTTGGATGGTTTGGACCAGTGAGATTTGGGGCATATTGGTACCAGTAGAATTTAGCTCAGAGATTAACAAACTAACATCTAGGGGCCTTTCGCCTCTTTTTGTAAATAAAATGTCATTGGAACACAGCCGAACTCATTCACTTAGGTACTATCTATGGCTTCTACTGTGCTACAGCAGCACAGTTGAAAAGTTGGTCCACAAAAGCTAAAGTATTTGTTCTTTTAAGAAAATTTTTGCTGTTCTCTGACCTAGCCTTAACTCTCTGATAAAGAAATGAAAGAACAAAACCCATCAAATATCTTGTGAAAGTCTCCGCTGGTGATAATTTAAAAGAAAAGGAAAAGAAATGTCAGAGATGCAGTAAGAGAATTTTCTTAACTTAAAAAATAGATGATAACCCGTTGCGAATTGTGTTTCCCTTTATGATAGAGTAGATCACAGCAGACTGGTGTTCCTGTTGGAAAAATTTAGAAAGTCAAGATGATATTTAAATATAAATATAAATAAATAAGGATATGTTTGAAGGCATTAGAGACCTGCCAATAAACAAGACTCAAAGGGCCAAAAGAGCTAGAATCCCAGAAAGAGAGGGATCATAGAGAGTATGTTCAATTCTGTAACTGCTTCATCCTTCAAAGAATCTGCAACTTTCTGGTGACAATTCAGGTATAAGGCCGCTGTTAAGATGCAAAACAACTGGGGAACCTTTTAGAACTATGGGAGCAGAGAGAGCAAATGTGTTTCGAGCTGTCAAATAATCCCGGACCTGGGGGACCATAATTCTGTTGAGGAAGTAGACTCAGGGGGTAACCCCAACATTTTGCTGCTTTCCCAGAAGGAATTTTCAGTATAAAAAAAATCTATGATGATAAGTAGCTAAGTAGAAAATCAAAAAGTCAGAAAGTCTTATTTATAAACATCCCTAAGACCTGGTGGACCAAACCAGGGGTGGGTAAGACCAACAATAAGTCATGACACTTGCAACCCAGAATTAGGTAACCTCCATCTCTGATTGGAATAATTTTATTTGTTGCTATTCAATCCGCCTAATAAGGGAGAAGCTTGCACTGGAGAAAGATAGACCCTGCAGAAACTTGTAAATTTATCATACATGGAAAAAAACGACCATATGTGATATCTGATATTCAACAAAAAAAGTACAACAGATGAGAAGGAAACGAAGTATAAAACAAGAGCAACAAAAAAATGGAAAGAAATAAAGTAGTGGCTGTACAACAAAATATAACTGCTAATTATGGTGCTTTAAATGGTCCAAACACAGGGAAGAAAAGAAAAGAGAAAGAAACAGAAAGGGTTCAAATACTCTTTAAAAGAAAAAATCATAAAATTGGACTAAAGGAAAACATGTGCTTACAAGACACACTTTTTAAATGTGAGAGCACAAAAAAAACCTGCAAGGTAATGGACGAAAAACAATATGCCAGTTAAACACGAATTTAAAGCACATTGGCTCAGGGGTATCTGGGTGGCTCAGAAGGTTAAGCATCCGATTCTTGATTTTGGCTCAGGTCATGATCTCAGGGTTGTGCGATCCAGTTCCGTTCTGGGCTCCGTGCTGGGCGTGGCGCTTCCTTGGGATTCCCAATCTCTCTGCTTTTGCCTCCCTACTTCTCTCTCAAAAATAAATAAACTTAAAAAAAAAAAGTTGACTTAAATATATTAATAAATTAGACTGTAAGACAAAAGTATTATCAGAGAAAATGAAGGAAATTACATAACCAAAGGGTTAATCTATCCAGGTAATATAAATATTTAAAAATTTTATGTGTCTAATAATATTGTTTTGAAATATATATAGTAAAAATGAAAGACCAAAGTGAGAAATAGAAAAATATTCATTTGCAGTGGGAGATACTAATACATCTTACTCAATAGCTGTCAGAACAAATCAACCAAAAAACAGCAAGGATATGGGCAATCAAAACGGCAACATTTACAAACCTGAATTAATAGACACAGATCTCTACCCCCAATGATAACAAAATGCATTGTTTTTTAATGGGACATAGGACATTTATCACAAGTAGTCATATACTGGGCTTTAAAGCAAGCTTAGCAAATTTCAAAGAAATAATTGTATTCAGAGTAAATTTTCTGTTCACAGTGGAATCAAGCTATAAATCAATAACAAAAAGCAAATTCCGCTCTTTGGAAAATAAGATTATCTCCAAATAAGCCAGGGATCAAAGGAATCACACTGAAAATTAGAAAATATTTTGAACTAAATAATAATGAAAATACACCCTATTAAAACATGTGTGATAAACTTAAGTCTCTTAAGTCTACAGGAGAAATAACCATAATTGAATATACTTAGAAAAAAATCCTCAAAAACCAATAACCTCTATTTCAAGAAGATAAGGAAAGAAGAGTAAATTAACCCCAAATTAAATTAAAATAAGGAAATAATAGAAATAAGGCACAGTAGTGGAATCAAAAACAAATATACAACAGAGAATTTGAATACAATCAAATTAAGTTTTGTGAAAAGACTTTCAAGAAAAAGTTACTAACATCAGGAATAGTAAAAGAGATATCACCATAGGTTTTACAAATACAAGAAGGAGGAGGAAGAGAAAGAGGACAGAAAAGAGTTATAATCAAATTTATGCAAATAAAATGGAAAACTTAAAGTTGGTAAATTTCTTGGAGAAAAAAAACACAATTTACCCAAATTAACACCAAGAGAAATTTTTAGGTTGCAAACCGTATAACTATTAATAAAGTTGAATGTGAGCACTATAAATTGCTTACAAGAAATTTCTAAGGCAAGCATTTTCCCTGGTGAATTTGTAAAAATATATAAGAAAGAGCATGAAACCTACTGACATATACTCTTTCAGAGAATATTAAATAAAAGGAATCACTTTTCAAACAGTTTCATAAAGCTGGCATAATTCCTTTCAAAAATCTCACAAAGATATTACAGTAATGAAAATTATGCACACATATGCACACAGTAACACATCATGCAAGCTTGAGTTTATTCCAAGTGATCATGTATGTGTTGTTTAACCTTTGATAATCAATTAAGTTTTGCACCATGCTGATAGAGTAAGGAGGAAAATGACAAAACAATCTCAACAGAAACATTTGAGAAAATTCAACACCTGCTGATGGCAGTAACAACAAAATCCTCCTAGTAATCTCTGATTTACCAGTAAATTCCATTATCTGAAAAACAGTATCTAAAAAGGAATCTGTAGCAAATATACTTGATGATGAAATCTTAAAATCTTCCCCCAGAGATTGAGAGTCAAAATGGAAGCCCCTACCATCACTCTTGAAGGTACTTGTGCTTCAATAGTGCAATAGGCAAAAAAAAAAAAAAAAAAAAAAAAAGCGATTCAAAGCATAAGGAATGGAAGGTAGTAACAGAAATTTTGTTTACAGTTGACACAATTATATGTAATTTTCAAAATATACAAAATATAAAAACTAATGAGTAAATTTAGTAAGGTTGCTTGATATAAGGCCATTATAAAATATCACTTTTATTTCTATACACCAGTAACAAATAAAAAGGAACTCAAATGTTAATAATGACACGTTTTATGATAGAATAAAAAACATCAAATACCTAATAATAATTCTAACGAAAAAAATCTCGAGACTCCTGCTCTGAATATCCATAAAACATATTGAAAAAATTGAAGAAGGATGAAATAGAGTCTTATGTTCATGGGATGGAATAATTGCTACTGCACAGATATCAACTTTCCCCACATTGGTCTATAGATTCAATGCACTTCCAATCAGAATATCAAAATTTTTGGATAAGGGTAGTTTACATAGTGATTCTAAAGTTTATATGGATATGAAAGGGACAATATCCAAAACAATCTTGAAGAAGAATAGAGCTAGAGAAATTGCAAAACCAGAAAGCAAGACTAATTATAAGGTTATGGAAATTAAGGTAAGAGTTTTTAGAAATAAATCAATGGAACAGAATAGAAAGATCATAGTCAGGTTCATTCAATATGAGTCAAGATGACACTACAGTAGATTAGGGAGAGGATGATAATTTTAATAAACAATGTTGAGTTAACTGATATTCATACATTTAAAAAAAATGTTGACCTTGATCTCACATTAAGCTCTAACATCAATTCCAAGTGTATTGTACATCTAAATGTAAAAGGCAAAACAATAAGGCTCTTAAAAGAAAACATAGAATAAATTAGTAGCCTTGGGGTAGGACAGAAAAGCAGTAACCCAAAGGGAAAACTATTAATAAATTAAACTCCATTAAAATTAAGGAATTGTATTTATTAGAAGAAACCATTCAAGAGTAAAAAGGAAAGTCAGAGTAGGAGAAGATATTTGCAATAGAAAAACCAAACAAAGGATGCAGGCAGAATATATAAAAAGAACTTCAAATAATTAATAACAGGAAGCATAGCTAATCCAATTAAAATTGGACAAAAGACTTGAACAGACAATTCACAAAAGAGGACACCAAAATGATCAGTAAACTTATGAAAATGTACTATGTATTCAACATCATTAATCATCAGAGAAATGTAAATAAACCCCACAGTGTAATGGCACCACACATCCACTGAAGAAATAACAAAGAATGACTCTATTGGGTTGAGAGTGGAGTGTGGTGAGTGAAACATCTTGGGTGCAAAATTTCAGAAGGTGCTTACTCTTAAATTTGACCAAGTGCAGAGTTTTGCACAAATCTGAAAGTAAGTGCCTCCATAAATTTGGTACTCTAGGTATCTAAATCTTAAGGAGTAACCCTCTTAGGTTCATGCAAGAAGCCACAGTACAGAGCTCCATGAAAATGAGCACTGTCTTCAATTTTCTTCCCTAGTTGATTCACCCTACTCATGACCCTCATGTTCAATATTGCTGAGGACAGAAGCTATGTATTAATTGGCACAACCACCTTGATAAACATTTTGATATATTTACTTAAGATTCATATCCACATACCCTATGATACAGCTGTCCTAATCTTAGTTATACACTCAAGACAAATGAATGCATATATTTGTCAAAAGTCAAGTTTGAGATAGCTCATGAGAACAAATTCCTACATTGCCCCCAGAGAAAACAATTCTAACATCAATCAAAAGAAGAATCTGTAAATACATTTAGGTATAATAATTCAATGGAATAGTATAAAGCAAAAAGAAGACTTAACAATGTCAATTATACATACATGGATAATCTCACAAATAGAATTTTCAACTGAAAGCAGAAGAACACACAAGATCATATTAATGGATTTATAGTAATTTTAACAGAAGACAAAACTTATCTATGCAATTAGAAGTCAGAAAAGTGGTCTTAGAGAAAAGGCACTACAGAGAAGAACTTCCACAATGCCAGGGATATCACACATCTTGATGTGAAACTCCTGAAAATTTTGGAAATTTATTCAGCTATGCATTGATTATTTGGGCAATTTTTGTCTATTGGTCTTTGCAAGTCTATCAATTTGTCTTCCTATAGTTTGAAACTCTATTATCAGGTTCATACAAGTTTAGGATAGGCAGGGGCATCTGGGTGGCTCAGTCGAATATGTGTCTTGATTTCAGCTTGGGTCATGATCTCATGGTTCCTGGGATTGAGAACTTTGTGGGGCTCTGAGATAACAGTGCAGAGCCTGCTTGGGATTCTCTCTCTCCCTCTCCCTCTGTCCCTCCCCGATTAGCATGCACATGCGCTCTCTCTCTCTCTCTCTCTCTCTCTCTCTCTCTCTCTATCAAAATAAATAAATAAACATTTTTTTTAAAAGTTTAGGATAGGCATATCATCGTCATGGACATTTTATCATTATGAAATAACCCTATGTATTTATGGAACCATTCTTTGCTCTGAAACTAAAATCGATACTCCTGTTTTCTTTTTTTTCTTTTCTTTTCTTTTTTTCTTTCTTTTCAAGTTTATGTATTTATTTTGGGAGAGAGACAGAGTGAGCAAGGAAGGGGCAGAGAGAGAGGAGAGAGAATCCCAAGTAGGTTCCATGCTCAGCACAGAGCCTGATCTGGTGCTCAAACTCATGAACTGCAAGATCATGATATGAGCCAAAATCAAGAGTTGGACACTTAACCAACTGAGCCACCCAGTCGCCCTGTACCTGTTTTCTTTTGATTAGTGTTAGTTTGGTATATCTTTTCCCATCCTCTTACTTTCAACCTATGTGCTTCTTTATATTTAAAGTCTGTTCCTTGCAGGCAACGTATATTAGGATTTTGATATGCTATCCAATCTAACAATCTCTACTTTTTAATTGATTGGATACTTACATTTATTTTATTTTATTTATTTTATTTTTTTAATGTTTATTTTTGAGAGAGAGAGATACAGAGTGTGAGCAGGGGAGGGGCAGAGAGAGGGGGAGGTAGAACCTGAAGCAGGCTCCAGGCTCTGAGCTATCAGCACAAAACCTGATGCAGGGCTTGAACTCACAAACCATGAGATTATGATCTGAGCTGAAGTCAGACACCTAACCAACTGAGCCACCCAGATACCCCTAAATGTTTACATTTAATGTGGTTATTGGTAAGGTCAAGTTTTGAACTACTGTCTTGCTTTTTTTCTCTATGTCTCATTTGTTACTTATTCCACATTTTATTTTTTTCCTTTTTTGGATTAATTGAAGATTACTTTATGTTTTCATTATATCTCTTTTTTTACTTATTAGTCAATTACATCTAATATCAACTTATTACTTATTAGTTTTATTATTTTAGTCATGCTTTAGGGTTTACATATCTTGATTTATCGGAGTCTAAACTCTACTATGTAAGTTCCCATATGGGTACAAGAAACAAAAATATACTTCCATTCCTCTTCTCTTGGTCTTTATACTATTGCTGTCATATATTTACTGCTACATATTTTTTAAATCCTGTAATCCTGTTATGATTTTTGCTTGCAGATTTATACAAATTTCACACATATGGTTTACTCCAGTGAAAATCTCACTAAAAATGACAGAAACTTTCAATATCACAATTCAGTATCTAAATTTAAAGTATATTTTGTTAAATATCCATGGTACTTATATAAATTTTTTTAAAAAATCCTAAACACAATGCGAAAATGCTTATAAATGAACCACAGAATCGTGATGAAAATCCTACAGGTTAAAAATGAATGGATTGTTTAAAAAAAAAAGGCTGTAAAAGAAAATCTATAGTTCTAACTACCCTAAGCAGAAAACAAATGTGTTTAGAAACAGAGAAAGTAATTCTTCAATTTAACAGGTGAGAAGTAGAAATGAGTAAACCCAAATCAAGAAGCAGACAAAGAAAAGAAGAAGAAGCAGCAGAAATGGATGAAAAACATAATGAAAAAATAAAGATTGAAAAGAAAACAAATTGTTGGTTCCTAAAAAAACAAGATAAATAAGCCTCTGACAAGCATGATTTTAAAAAAGAGAGATGACAATAAATCCTGACTGTGACCTAGATATAATGACAAAATTAACAGACATTTTTACCATGTTGAAAAGGTATGAAATACACATAATTAGGTGTATAAAATTATATGAAATGAATTAATTTTACAAAATATATAAACAATCAGATTTGAGGAAAAATGTAAAAATCAATTAGACTGTATTTTTAATATATTGAAATGGAATTACAAATCTTTGCTCGATACTAAAACAAGTAAAAAATTTGTAATTCAATAATTTACATGTTTTTGCGGGCATGGAGAAACATGTAGTCTCAAGTATTTCTGATGGAAGTGAGACTTGCAGCTATGGCTTTAGAGGAGAGAGAGAAAGAGAGAGAGAAAGATTTTGCAGAATTATTTCATATGATTGTGTGGGGAGCAAAGCCTATAGCCATGGGGCAAGCCAGCAGCACGGAGATTCAGGTGAGAGTTGAGCCTGCTGGAAACTCAGGCAGAATTTCTGTATTGACGTCTGGAGGCATAATCCTTTCTTTTCTTTCTTCTTTGGCAAAACTCAATCTTTGCTCTGTAATTGATTGCATGAGGCCTACCTACATCCACATTTTAGAGGCTAATCTGCTTTACTTGAAGCCAGCTGATTTTATTTTATCTTATTTTCTTTTATCTTATTTTATCTTGTTTTATTTTATCTTATTGAAGTATGTTAGTTTTAGGTGTACAACATAACGATTTGACAAGCCTACATGTTATGCTATGCTCAGCACAAGTGGAGCTACCATATGTCCCTGTGCATCACTATTACACTACCACCAACTGTATTCCCTGTGCTACACTTCTTATTCCCTTGACTTATTTATTCCAAAACTGGAAGCCTGTACCTCCCACTCCCCTTCATCCATTTCGCCCATTCCCCCCTCCCCTCCTCTCTGGCAGCCATATATTTCTTCTGTATATTTTTTTGTTTCTGCTTTTTGTTTGTTTACTCCTTTTTTTTTTTTTTTTTAGATTCCACACAGTAGTCAAATTATTTGGAGTCTGTCTTTGTCTGACTTGTTTCACTTAGAATAATACCCTCTAAGTCCATTCATGTTGTAATGAAAGGCAAGATCTCATTCTTTTTTACGGCTGAATAATATTCAATTGCATATACATATATGCCACATATTCTTTATCCATTAGTCTATGAATGGACACTTGGATTGCTGCCATATCTTGGTGATTATAAATAATACTGCAATAAACATAGAGGTAAATAGAGGTAAATATATCTTTTCAAATTAGTATGTTTGTTTTCTTTGGGTAAATACCCAGTAGTGGAACCTACTTTTTAAAAATTTTTTAATTTAAAATTTGATTTAAATTTAATTAATTTAAATTTTCTTTTAATTAAAAAAAAATTTTAGTTAAAAAAAATTTTAAGGAAGCACCATACTGTTTTCCACAGAGACTGTACCAATTTACATTCCCACCAACAGTGCACAAGGGTTCCTTTTTCTCCACATCCTTACCAACACCTACCTATTTCTTCTCTTTTTGATACTATCCATTCTGACAGGTGTGAGGTGATACCTCATAGTAGTTTTAATTTGCATTTCCCTGAGGATTAGTGATATTGAGCTAATAGACATGAAAATGTCTATTAGCCATCTGCATGTCTTATTTGGAAAAATGTCTATTCAAGTCCTCTTCTCACTATTAATCAGATTATTTGTTTTGTACATGTGTGTTGGATTAAGTTCTTTATATATTTTGGCTATTAACCTCTTATTAGGTATATTATTTGCAAATATCCTCTCCCATTTAGTAGTTTGCCTTTTCGTTTGTTGATGGTTTCCTTTGCTGTGGCAAAGCTTTTTATTTTGGTGTAGTCCCAATAGTTTATTTTGCTTTTGTTTCCCTTGTCTGAGGAGACATATCTAAAAAATGTTGCTGTGACCAATGTCAAAGAGATTACTGCCTATGCTTTCTTCAAGGAGCTGTATGATTTCAGGTCTCATATTTAGGTTTCCATGCATTTTCAGTTTATTTTTGAAAACGGTATAAGAAAGTGCTTCAGTTTCATTCTTTTGCATGGAGCTGGCCAGTTTTCCCAGCACCATTTTTTGAAGACTGTCTTTTCCCCATTATATATTCTTTTATCATATATTCTTAGCTCCTTTGTCATAGATAAAGCCAACTGCTTTTAAATGTTAGTCACATCTACAAAACACCCTTATAGCAAACATTCACCCTAATGTTTGACTAAACAACTGATCACCATTATCTAGCCAAGTCAACACTTAAAATTAACCATCACATATGTCAGAGATGAATTACTATTTAGCAATCATAAGTAATGAATTACAAAAGAGATCCTCTTTCTCCACATCCTTGCCAACATCTGTTGTTGCCTGAGTTGTTAATGTTAGCCATTCTGACAGGTGTAAGGTGGTATCTTATTGTGGTTTTGATTTGTATTTCCCTGATGATGAGTGATATTGAGCATTTCTTCATGTGTTGGTTGGCCATCTGAATGTCTTCTTTGGAGAAGTGTCTATTCATGTCTTTTGCCCATTTTTTCACTGGATTATTTGGTTTTTGGGTGTTGACTTTGATAAGTTTTTTGTAGATTTTGGATACTAAACCTTTATCTGCTATGTTATTTGCAAATATCTTCTCCCATTCTGTCGGTTGCCTTTTAGTTTTCTGATTGTTTCCTTCACAGTGCAGAAGTTTTTATTTTGATGAGGTCCCAGTAGTTCATTTTTGCTTTTGTTTCCCTTGCCTCCAGAGACGTGTTGAGTAAGAACTTGTTGTGGGCAAGATCAAAGAGGTTTTGCCTGCTTTCTCCTTGAGGATTTTGATGGATTTCTGTCTTACATTGAGGTCTTTCATCCATTTTGAGTTTATTTTTGTGTATGGTGTAAGAAAGTGGTCCAGGTTCATTCTACTGCATGTCACTGCCCAGTTTCCCCAGCACCACTTGCTGAAGAGACTGTCTTTATTCCATTGGATATTTGCAAGCTGGTGCAGCCACTCTGGAAAACAGTATGGAGGTTCCTCAAAAAAACTAAAAATATAACTACCCTACAGCCCAGCAATTGCACTACTAGCCATTTATCCAAGGGATACAGGTGTGCTGTTTTGAAGGGACACATGCTCCCCCATGTTTATAGAAGCACTATCAACAATAGCCAAAGTATGGAAAGAGCCCAAATGTCCATCGATGGATGAATGGATAAAGAAAATGTGGTGTATACATATAATGGAGTATTACTTGGCAATCAAAAAGAATGAAATCTTGCCATCTGCAACTACGTGGATGGAACTGGAGGGTATTATGCTAAGTAAAATTAGTCAGTCAGAGAAAGACAAAAATCATATGACTTCACTCATATGAGGACTTTAAGAGACAAAACAGATGAACATAAGGGAAGGGAAACAAAAATAATATAAAAACAGGGAGGGGGACAAAACAGAAGAGACTCATAAATATGGAGAACAAACTGAGGGTTGCTGGAGGGATTGTGGGAAGGGGGGTGGGCTAAATGAGTAAGGGGCACTAAGGAATCTACTCCTGAAATCATTGCTTCACTATAGGCTAACTAATTTGGATGTAAATTAAAAAAAAATAAAAAATAAAGTTAAAAAAATAAGTAATGAACCAGATTTTCAAAGAGCAATATAATGGTATCTCAAAAATATTAGTAAAGTAAATAAGAAACTGAATGGGATGACTATGTAAGTACAACACATGCAATTTACTACACACACACACACACACACACACACACACATACACACACACACACACACACATACATAAAACAGAGTAGCATAGATTGTTCAAAATTTAGTGGACATCTAGGTGGAAGTGTGCAAAGGTGATGAAGCACAAAAAGAAAAAAAAATACATGAAACACTAGAGGTGCCTTGCATGATCTGAATTTAAGAGCATCCATTCATTAGGGACTGAGGAGTATGATTAACTCAGTTCTGTGCACGTGAGATAGAGAATCAAGTGTAATATCTTAATTGAACACAATTAAACTATTTTTAAAGTCCATATTGAATATTCTATGGCACTTTGAGATTAAAGGACATTTACTGAAGCTGGGAAGTGTACCTACTAAAATCCTACAGAAAATGTCTCTCTTTAAGATGGACGTCAACCATCACCTCTGTCATCACATGGTCATGAGGGACACAGCACTAACACAGAACAAGAAAATAAATACAACATATGATGATTGGAAGAAAGTTAAAAACGCCTCATTATTCTCAGGTGATAGATGAATGTCTACAAAGAAAATGTAGGGAAATCTATACAAAAATATTTAGATGGACTAGAAAATTTCAGCGAGGTTATTGAAGGTTTTGTAATGCCCGAAGTTCCGAAACCTCCCACAGAAGTCCACCAGAGTCGTAAGTCAAAGCCAAGCGGCAAGGGTCGTTTATTGCAGGTTCGAACCTGGTCCTCTGCGCACTCGTCGCCGGTGACGCAAGAGGCCATGATCAGGGTTGGTACAGCGTTTTTATAGACAGAGACAAATAGCACAGGGGAGGTTTCAAATTATGAGGGGCCTGATTAGTTGATTTTAAAGTAAGGACATTTGTTGTTCTCTGATTGGGCGTCCTTTGTCTGTCCTTTGGCGGGAAGGCTTTGTCCGTTACTTGTGGCGGGAGGAAAAAGGGGGAAGGGGGAAGGGGGTAGGGTAGGTGAGGAATGTGCTAAGCAAGCAGGTTTACAGAAGCGAGAAATGCCGGTTAGTTTATGTACAATCACTCATTCCATTACATATCAGACTGCATTTAGGAAGGTTTACAACCCATTCTACTACACAGCGGGTTACATTCAGGAAAGGCCTCACAATGCTCGTAGCAAACAGCAAGCAAAACAGACTTCTCAGCAATTGTATTTCTTATCAAAGATCCATAATAAGCAGAAAAGAGAACCCAGCTTTAAACTAAGGCAGGGCTGTCATTTGGATTGTTCCTTTCAGTTTGTTTTAAGTAATCTCTATGCCCAAAGTGGGTCTTGAACTCATAACCTTGAGATCAAGAGCCACATGCTCCACTGACTGAGCCAGCCAGGTGCTATTAATATGTGATATATTATAAAATACCAATATATAAAATTAATAACATGCAGTAGCAAACAACACGTAATTTCTAAAATTGCAGCAAAAGGAAATCAGGTGTTAATCCTGTAATATATCTAACAAAAATATAAATGATCTTTCAGAGTAAAAATATAAATTTTAATTAAAGGACCTTTAAAGAGACCAAAAAAAGCATAGATCTATACTGTACTAAAAAGGAAGAATCAATATAATAAAACTGTCAATTGTTGTCATAGTAATCGATTAGCTAAACACAAACTGATTAAAATCTGAAAAGGGTTTTTCTTGAGAAACTAATTCTAAAATCCATAAAAATGAATTAAAAAAAACACATCCAGTGTACTTCTGGGGGAAAAACAAAAGGTTAAGAGGCAGTGGGGTAGGTGATACTTAAATTTTCAAGTAAATATGATGACAAATCTCTCAACTTATTAAACTGATAAGAACAGATACTACACTTGATCTTAGCCAAAAGGCCGAGAAACGATTAAATCTCTCAACTTATGTAGTCACTTCAGAGTTTCTTAACATTAGTACTACTGGCATCGGGACCAGATTGTTCCTTGTTGTGAGGAACTGTTCTGTGCATTGCAGGATGTTTAGTAGCATCCTTGGCTTCTACTTCCGCAGTTGTGACAATCAAAAGTGTCTGCAGACTTTGCCACATGTCCCCTTCTGGGAAAATTGCCCTGATTGAGCACCACTGCGTTAAAATAATTAAAATCATTCGATGTTGGCATTGGTGTAGACAGACAGACTCATTACAGAGAGGAAAGAAACAGGAATCAGATGTACATGGGGATCTGGCATATATAGAAGTGCTATTACAAATTCAAGGGGAAAGCTTCAACAGAGGATTCTCTGATAATTAGCTACTTATGGAAACTGATAAGTCAAATAGATGTCTTATATCATACAAAAAAATAAATCTCTGATTAATTAAAGAACTAAGTGTGAAGATCTGAATGCAAAATTAAAGCAGTATCCAACCTTTTACTAGCATTTTCATTTGTATCAATCAGTCCTAGAACAACTTCACACATACATTCAAGGAGATATTTCAGATACTTATTTTGCCCCAGTTTGTACGAACAAAAACACGCATTGGGAACAATTTTACTATCTCTCATTAAGATAAATACACTTTATTTTTAATTTAATGGAATACTGTGTATCTGTTTAAATGAATTAGCTAGATCTAAAACTATCAGCAATTTTGGAGTAAACCTCCAAAAAAAAAAAAAAGTAATACCAAGAGAAAAAAGCAAATTGTAAACTGATACTTACAGTAAGATATCATACATTTAAAATGTGAAAACAATAAAACACAATAGAATAGTATATATTTTATAGTAGCCTACACATATATTAATAGATGGAATACCAGGAGGAAAAAATTATATTTCTGAGAAGCAGGGGAGGACAGACAGAGGGATGATGTGGGATTTTAATTACAGATTTAAATAAATCTGTAATTAGAAAATGTTCTAAAGGAAATGTGGCACAATTTTAATATTTGTTAACGTTTGATCATCAAACATAAAACTATGTTATATACAGATGATAGCTAGCTAGCTAGCTATTTCTATGTGTGGAAAGTGTGTTCATAATAAAAATATAAGGCATTCTTGGTTGCCTGTACCATGGATTAGAGATATTGTTAGTGTCTAGAGACAAAATTAAATCTACCTACAAATATAAAAAATGCAATTTAGATGAGTCATTGACAGGCCAAAGGTGACTTCCAAGGCAAACTTTTTTTTTGCATCCCTCTCCTGTAAAAGTGTCCCTGCATGAGATACAGGGTGCTTCCGAGTTTTCTTAGCGAAGGCTCCACGTTCCTGCATGAGGGCCAACTGAACACAGGGATGTTCTCTTTCCTGCTCGGGAGGTGATCAAAACATACACTTTAAAACCTTCTTCTGTTTTGCATTGTGACTTTGCAGCAGGCTTTCCACTATTATTCAAATGAATTTTAATGCATGACAACATGAATTCAAATTTTTCTATATTACAGATAGCTAACTGATGAATCGACGTGATTTTTATTCCCTGTTTATTAATGAGCCCTCTCTTTCTTCTCCCCTCTTTACTCTTTACTTCTTTTTCTCACCTCAACACATTCATCTCTGTTCTCATTTGCTTGAATGTCCTTTCACTGGGCTTATCTTTTTCTCCCAAAGCCAAAATAATGATGCACATTATTCTTATCCGGCTCTCTCCTTACTTTTCCATTTCCAGCACAGATTTGGCCTAACCAGTGGATCATTGATTAGATGTTTACACAGTACACTGGATCTTTATTGCCCCCATTCATTTGTCTTATTCAAGGGAAATAAGATTAGATCTACTTTAATTATGTCATTTCTAAAGATATGTAAAAACTTTTAAAGTTTGGGGGTAATACAGAGTGGATAATGTTTCAAAATATGGTTGTTGTTGTTGTTGTTGTTGTTGTTGTTGTTGTTTTTAATAATTTAATAGTAGGCCTCCTACCTCTTTAACCTTTCTATGTTGAATTGAAAACAAGCAAAACAAAAGTACAGGATACGATTTATCTTGCTCTCCACGAAGAAGTCTGACTCAAAATACCTTCTCTGGAAGGAGAGACAGGCATAGGACTGGAGCAGATGTTTCCCCCTTGAGTTTTCATTTAGGCGCCTCTTCCAAATCTGACACGCACTCAAGGCTTTGTCACTCTAATTACCATTAAGTTCTCTTTCCTTTTATCACTCACACACTCAGACCTATAAACTCCAGGCAATCCCATATCAGTGACAAGTGTGAATTATCTGATTGAGATGAACTCCATTCACCACTTTCTTTGCAGATGAGAGGTGCTTTATTTCCATCAGGTGCAGATCAGGTTGGAATTTGGTTTGACACAAGAGGTGGTCATTGTCATGACCCCTGGGAGAGTACCCACCCAGAGTCTGAGTCCCCTTTTACTCTCTCAGAAGCACAAAGAAGTCAAAGAGGGTCCACCCTGCAGCTCTACTATAGGAGTCCTGAAAAAGCAGTCAGTGTGAAGTCAAAGCTATCACCATGGTGACCAAAGTGGTCCCAATCCAGCTTTCCAGGAGACTGCAGAAGGGCTGTAACCAGGACCTGATGCCAGCCAGATAGCGGAATGGCCAGAAAGCCTGAAAGTCAGGAAAAACCATCATTTGCTTCATTTTCCCCCATAAAACGCTAAACAAACCTCTGGTGTTGTGTCAAGAGAGTCCTTATTTGCAGTCATATGATGTTACTATTTTCTATTACAAATTGCAAATTCAATTCGCAAATTCAATTATCCTGGAGACAGCCAACCAGTAAGCTTAGCAGTGTTTGAAAAGAAGAACAAGTAGTACACAGGTTTATAAACACATATAGAAATACAAAACTGTTCACATATAAGCTCCAATAAAACTGAAAATGGACAGCTGATAAATCCAGACTGGGGTAGAAATGGAGCAAGGGAGTTTTGGTGGTCAGACCTAAGACAGAATCTGGATTTGTGTGTTTTCTGGAACAGTATTCCAAAATGATCCTCCATGAGGGACACTCTATTTCTTTAATTTTTAAAATGATTATTTTTTTTTTTTTTGAGAGAGAGAGAGAAAGACAGATTGTGAGCAGGGGAGGGGCAAGAGAGAGAGAGAGAGAGGGAGACACAGAATCCAAAGCAGGCTCCAGGCTCCGAGCTGTCAGCACAGAGCCTGACGCGGGGTTCAAATTCATGAACCGTGAAATCATGACCTGAGCCGAAGTTGGGTGCCTAACCCATGAGCCACCCAGGCGCCCATATTTTTTTTAATGGTCAGTGAAGCTTGGGAAACTGCATAATTCAACTTCTCCTAGAGATTCATAAAAGTTATTAAACATATTTAAGAGTCCAAACATCCTTAAAGAAATCTCATCTTACTTTATTTAACATTCCCCCAATTTGTTTAACATAACACGTTTTTTTTTCTTAAGAAGCCTTTTTGGCAGTTCTCAGAGCTTTGAGAAACAATGATGCAGTGTAAATAGATTTCAAGTTATGGAAGGCATCCCTTTAAAGATAAGACTCACATTCTAAGATTTTTTATTTTTTTTCATGAAAAGCCACAGAGTTTTACAAGACATGTTTTGAGGCAAGACCTATTTAGGTCTTTGCTATTCAAAGTGTGGTTCCTGGAACAGCAACATTGGCATCACCACAGAACCTGTTAGAAATGCAGAACTCTGGTTCTGCCCCAGAGCTATGGAACCAGAATCTTGCATCATCTCTAAGAAGCCCCAGGTTACTCTGCTGCACAGAAAGTGTGAGGAAGCATATTTTAGGAGACTCACACTTTTTTTAACTTTAAAAAAAATTTTAAGTTTATTTTTGAGAAACACAGAGATAGCATGAGCAGGGGAGGGACAGAGAGAGGGAGGGAGAGAGAGAATCCCAAGCAGGCCCTGCACCATCAGCACAGAGCCTGATGTGGGCCTAGAACCCACAAAACCATGACATCATGACCTGAGCAGGAGTCAAGAGTCGGATGCTTAACCAACTGAGCCACCCAGGCACCCCAGCAGATTCTCAGACTTTCTAAAGTATATGGATTTCATGCCTCTCTGTAAGCAAGCTGGGAAATACAGACGAGAATTATATAATTAAGGTTAATGGCGTTTGTCTTTTAAAATTTGAACATTGAAAAATTTTTAAGAGAGTAAAAGTATTAAAATATAATGTAAACCTTAGGGGTGCCTGGATGGCTCAGTCGGTTGGGTGTCCAACTTCGGCTCAGGTCATGATCTCATGGTTTGTGACTTTGAGCCCCTCACTGGATTCTGTGCTGACAGCTCGGAGCCTGGAGCCTGTTTCGTATTCTGTGTCTCCTTTCTCTGCGCCTCCCCCACTCATGCTCTGTCTCTCTCTGTCTCTCTGTCTGTCTCAAGTAAATATTTAAAAAATTAATATATATATATTATATATATATTATATATATAAACATATATATATAATATATATATATGCACACATACATATACACACACACATACACACACACACATACATATATATAATTTAAACCTTGAAGACATGACCAGTTTATAAATAAATACATATCAGCATTGGGTCTGGATCCAAATAACTGGATCAACATGTATGATTAAATCAAGAGAATGGCAGAATACACAAAACCAGAACAAAGCTACAACTCCCATCTGACTGGGACTTAGATTTGTTTTTTTAACGTTTATTTATTGAGAGACAGAGAGATGCAGAGCATGAGCAGGGGAGGGGTAGAGAGAGGGGGAGACACAGAATCTGAAGTAGGCTCCAGGCTCTGAGCTGTCAGCACAGAGCCTGACGCAGGGCTTGAACTCACAAACTGTGAGATCACGACCTGAGCCAAAGACAGTTGCCCAACCAACTGAGCCACCCAGGAGCCCTTTGACTGGGACTTAGAACAATTTTCTTGTGAGAAGGGAAAAGCATTTGGTCACACACATACGCTGTAGTTATATTGACACGTTATACGCAGAATCCTCATTCCATTTTCCAAAAGGGGCAACTGTAAGGCTTAGAAATATTCTTATTATTTGAAAATATCTGTGCTAACATTTGTGCATTACTCACTTACTGGTTTATGAATTCATTTCACAAGTATTTTCACTGGATTTAACACTATCCTGAGATCAGTAAGACATAAAATTTCCCATGAGAGGGTGCATAATCTTGTTTATTAGATGGATTATAATTAATCCACCAGGTTGAAAGCATGCACATTGCAAGGTTACGACAAAGAGTTCTATAAATAAAAAAAAAACGTACATGACAGATGTTAGGTACATATGAGAGTGTGTTTAAGGATCTGGAAAAATCCCCATGTCATTATTTATCTGTGTCTTCTCATATCACTCAGAGGTAGTAGAGAATTAGTGTAGTATATAGGTAGAGGGTGGAGTAAGATTCTCTTTCTTCCAAGTCTCTGTGTTAGTCTTTTTTGACTTCCTGCCTTCCTTATTGAACTACTGTTCAATGGTTTTTTCTGAACAATGGTTCTTTGAAGACAGTAGCTTCCCAGTGGATGCTTGATTCTTTTCAGCACTACCTAGTATCAAGCTGATCTCAGAGTTCATACATGTAAAGCTCAGGATAAGAGATCTTGGAGAAAGAATTATGAGTGATTCAAAGGTAAAACATTGGCATAATTTAAGAAGGGAAGCCAACTTTGCATGCAATTAAGCTAATGAAATATGTGAGCCAGGAAATATACTGTGTGTTCATGCGCATGCCTGTGTGTGTGTGTTTGTGTGTGTGTGTGTGTGTGTGCGTGTGTGTGTCTGTGTGTGTGTCCCAGATTCTGGTTTAGTGGCTGCTCCCTGTACTGAAGGTAACCAAAATATAAGGAGAAGATAATTTAATAAAGTCTAACTGGTGATATCTGTGCTCATTAAGATAGGTATTCTTATTTATAAAGATAAGAATGATATGATCATATTTGTTAGGATTTAGAAAAAGATAAGAGGTGAGTCTATCAAGAATGGCCCAGGGGTGCCTGGGTGGCTCAGTCAGTTAAGTGTCTGACTCTTGATCTTGGCTCAGATCATGATCTTATGGTTGGTGGGTAGGCTATGCACTGTCATTTGGGAGCCTGCTTGGGATTCCCTCTCTCCCTCTCTCTTTGTCCCTCCCCTGCTCACACACACTCCTCTCAAAATAAATAAACTTTATCTCTATCTCTGTCTCTCTCTCTCTGCCTCTCTCTCTGTCTCTCTCTGTGTGTCTGTCTCTGTGTGTGTGTGTGTCTCTCTCTGTCTCTCTGTCTCTGTCTCTCTGTCTCTGTCTCTCTGTCTCTGTCTCTCTCTCTCTCTATATATATAAAAGAATGGCCTAAACTGGGGCACCTGACTGGCTCAGTTGGTAGGGCATGCAACTCTTGAACTCCGGGTTGTAAGTTCAAGCTCCACGTTGGGTATAGAGATTACTTAAAAATAAAATCTTGGGGCGCCTGGGTGGCACAGTCGGTTAAGCGTCCGACTTCAGCCAGGTCACGATCTCGCGGTCCGTGGGTTCGAGCCCCGCGTCGGGCTCTGGGCTGATGGCTCGGAGCCTGGAGCCTGCTTCCAATTCTGTGTCTCCCTCTCTCTCTGCCCCTCCCCCGTTCATGCTCTGTCTCTCTCTGTCCCAAAAATAAATAAACGTTGAAAAAATAAATAAATAAAATCTTAAAAAAACAAAACAAAACAAAAAGAATGGCCCCAAATATGCAGAAACTGGTGTCAGGAACAGAGAAGAGACTGTGTCAATAACTCCACTGAGAGGTGATAAGGATATGAAACAAGGAATGTTCTATGGAGATAAAGTATCAGGGGGGATATGAAGCACAATATTTAAGAACGCTGGAAGTGAATGGCATCACAGACAGTGAATAACCCCCTCTGGAGCAGAAGTACAGGGAAGTGTTAATAAATATCAGGTGTCTATCACAGTGTATAGGAGAAATTTCTTAAGACAGGGAAGTGTTTATAAATATCAGGTGGCTATCACAGTGTATAAGAGAAATTTCTTAAGACTTTTGGGAATAGAGAGCAAACTATTTTGTCACATTCATTTTAAGAACTTGACATGACTTACCTGTTGGAAAGAATTTACTTCTGGAAAACTAAGAGACACTCTGATATAACCCAAAGAAAAGGAGAAAGGAGACCAATTGTTTTGCCTTCTTGAACTAAACTGAAGTTCATGACAGAGAAGTACAAGTGTTCTCAGTTTTCCTTGTACTTGTTGCAGTTTATTTTGCCGGAAGAGGAAGGAAATCGACAGTCTGTCCAGCGAGAAACAAAGATTAAACTTTGGTATAAAAAATGTCAGCATTCTATCTCCATAGAACAACAACACCAGTGATAGGATAGAAGGAAGGGGAAAACAAGGAAGATAAAAGGAACAGAAAGGACGAGGAAAAAGACAAGAGAGAAAGGAGGAGGAGAAGGGGGAATAGGAAGAAATGAGAGGGTCCTGTTGTCTGTGAGGCCAGCCCGAGAAGCCATAATAGAACTTTCTTTCTTTAAAGAACAAACATACTGTCTCTTGCCTCTCAGCCTCCTCTTTTTGCTGTCTGTGCTTTGTAACAGCCTCCCATTCTTCATCTCTTTGAACACTGGAAGCCCCCTGACTACTCCCTTCCTATAAGACACCAAAGATCAAATTAAAATTGCTGTTTCTTTGGAGCCCAACAATTGAGCCTTATGCTGGAAATATAGAGCCATTTGAGTTTGGCTGAAGAGGTCTTGAAAGAAATGAGGGAAGGCTCTTCATCTAAGAAAATCCATCCTGATTCCCTTGGTATATCGGACCTCATCTGGTATGGACCTAGTTCTTCTAATGGGACCCACCATTGGGAGCCTATGAATACCAACATGAGGAGAAGTGCTCTTCCATACAAGGTGTCAGCATTAATAATGAAAAGATTTTTTTTTATGCAACTTGTTTACAAGATCACCTGCAACCAAGTGAAAGCCTTATAATGGGAGAAGTCATGTTCGTGAAAGTTGACATAAATGCTAAATCCTGACTCACACTATTCCACTGACCCAGGCGTGTGGATGAGGGCTGTGCTTTTTAACTGAATGGTCAAAAGCAGAAGATATTGACTGACTCCATGAGAAAGAAAAAAAAGAGAAATTTCTCGTATCCCAGCACCTTTACTAGGAAAGTAAAATGCATGATCTTTCCTTTTACTGCCTAATTTAAATTACTTGGGTAATTACTTGGCCAACTGAACTAACTGATCATGATAGTTTTCCATTCACCCTGGATACTACCTTAGAATCTTTCTTAACACCGTATGTAATAAAGCCACTGTTGGTAGATAATTATTACTCTCTAAACCCTACTTACCAACTCTGTCATAAATTATTTATCTGAGGAGAGAAGGAGAAAGAAGTTTCATAGTTTTAAGAATTGGCATCCTTGAAACAGGCTGAGTTGGCCCAACCTGTGACAAAGAGGTAAAGTTCTGGCAGCTTCTATGCGGTGGTGACATCTTTTGGTGTAGCTCCATACCAAGATTCAGACTTCATCTGGGTTTAGTCCACAGTGGACTGTAAGTCCACTGTATTATACCATATGGATATAATTGCCAAGGCTACCATCACTCTGTGGACACATCAAACTTTTGGCTGCATGCCATTAAATGTTTGAATTATAAAACTCATTTGTGATCATCACACATTTGGTATATTTATCTGCCTCCCCTTTCCCTATGGGGAAAGAATGCACTGAACATCCTAATGTGAATATTCTGTTTCACAAAAGCTAGATTTCTCACATGTATTCTACATGAATATATTGCAATTCTTATTCTTTTCATCCCCTTAAAACTTAGTTTTGCATAGCCCTGCATGTAATTTCCCCAATTCTTTGCTTTTTTAAATTTTTTTCCCCTGACAATGATAGATCCAGTGTCTCAATAAACTCCATCCAAAACCGATTTTCTGGACCAGCCAACTCTGTTCTTTTCATTATAATCTAGAAATAAGCAGTATGTATACCTGAATGGTTAAGGGCAAAAAATTTGTATCAGACATATTAGATTTTGCAACTGTCTGGCTACGTGACCTTTAGTGAACTTCAAAATCTTTCTATGGCTCACTTTTGGTGCTTGTGAGATAGTAATAAGAGCATATTAACGATGCTGTAAGCTTTAGTAAGATCAAATGAAATGATAAAGGGATGTGCTCAGCAGTCCCATTAGTTAGCACTCAGTATGTATTAGCTATTGTCATTATTCCTTCTTTATAACTCCAATGGCATTAAGTTGCCACATGGAAAACACAGTGGCGTGACAGCAGCATTAGGTCCATAATGATTTTATGCCCATGATACCTAAACTTACTTTTGTGACTTAATCTAACTATTGTTAGTTAGTCTACCATTAATAGCTGAAGCTTCTTGATGGTGCGAAATCTATTTTACATATAATTACTTAAAAGGCCATTTTAGCTACAGTAGCAATTTCATCTGACTTCATGCCATTTCTAAGTCACTCAGTGTCAGAAAGCCTACCTACTCTTTAGGGAACTGGTTCCTCCCAAGATTCCCCATGTCAGGTTGTCCTGGTACCATCAGGAAAGATCACAGACTGGGCATCAATCATCCAAAGGCGTTTATCAGTCACCCAAAAGAGCATAATGCTTTGCTAACTATGGTGTGCACAGCGAATTCTACAGACATAGCCCCAGAATCTAGTACCTTGTCTTAAACAAAGCACTTCTTCAGGGAGAAGGAGAGAGTGTCTTTGTGTAGAATGAGAAGGGGCGTATCTTGGTGAAAAGAGTGTTCCCTGCAATGTCACGAAAGACTCGACTTCACTGGGTTCATCCTTTAGCAGTTCACTTTCCACCTCTGAATCTGTTTATTTCCTCTTTTTAATGTTTATTTATTTTGAGAGAGTGAGGAAGTGGGGGACAGGCAGACACAGAGAGAGAGAAGGAGAGAGAGAGAGAGAGAGAGAGAAAGAGAGAGAGAAAATCCCAAGTAGGCTCTGCATGGTCAGCGCAGAGCCTGACAAGGGGCTTAAACTCGCCAATCATGAGGTCATGACCTGAGCTGAAATCAAGAGTTGGATGCTCAACCACCGAGCCACCCAGGTGCTCCTGAATCTGCTTCGTCACTGAAAAGTAGAATTATAGAATCCACCTGCTTTCCAGGGTTCTTAATGCTTCGAAAACGTCTGCAGTGTGCCATAAATACGGATAAATCACTGTTCTGCAAAATAATAATAATAATAATAAATATAAAATGATCAGAATAGAAAATATGTGAACAATAGATAATTATACATATTCTTTTTTTTTTTTTAATTTCAACTCTGTGCCAGACGGAAAACAGAACCATAAGCAAGTTGGCTGGGGGTATGGGTAGAAATTACTCTATTACACCATGTTGGTTAGTAGTAACAATTTCATGAGTAGAAAACAGAGAAATCCTAATTCTGGGTAATTTTTTGTATTACTTAAGCAGAGATATGAAACAGAACATTTTTTTTATGGAGAAAAAAATGCCATTTTTCATGGTGATGGGGAGTTTTAGCAGGGGAATAAGGTCTTGAGAAGTGGTTCGTAGAGTTCATTGGGTAGCATTTCTTATTAGCTCTGAGGCTCTAGAAACAGGACCACCCTCCCAAGGAGCTTCTGACCAGAGCAGTGGGATAAAAGTCCCAAATGGCTTCCCATTGTTTTTAAGGTACAAACACAGTGTATCTTGGGGGATTGATGTGGGAAACAAAGGCAGAAGGAAATGGCAGATGGAATTACATTTCCTTATAACCTGCAGCCCATTGACAACTACTTGAGGCCAGCTGTGTAAAAGTTTCTCCAGGAACTCCCTACTATCTTAATGTTAATGCTTTGCTAGAGGGAAAAACAACCTTAGCTTGACAACACTAGGCCTCCAGTATCCTGGGAGTCTTCTTTAGTGGAGGAAAATCTCTTGGGAAACTTCCTCTGTAACGCCCGAGGTCGTGAAACCCCCCACAAGAGACCACCAGAGTCGTAAGTCAAAGCCAAGCGGCAAGGGTCGTTTATTGCAGGTTCGAACCTGGACCTCCGCGCACTTGTTGCCAGTGACGCTAAGAGGCCCCGATCAGGGTTGGTACAGCGTTTTTATAGACAGAGACAAATAGCATAGGGGAGGTTTCAGATTATGGGGGGGCTGATTAGTTGCTTTTAAAGTAAGGACACTTGTTGTTCTCTGATTGGGCGTCCTTTGTCCTTTGGCGGGAAGGCTTTGTCAGTTACTTGTGGCGGGAGAAAAAAGGGGAAGGGGGAAGGGGGAAGGAGGAAGGGGGAAGGGGGAAGGAGGAAGGGGGAAGGGGGAAGGGGAGGAATGTGTTAAGCAAGCAAGATTACAGAAGCGAGAAAATGCTGATGAGTAAGTATTTTCATAATCTTAGGGTATAGCAAACTAAGTCTAGAAAAATTTAACGGTGCTCACATCGAACAATAGGCAAGACATACAAAATTTTAAATTCATTTTCTACACCTCTTGACTTCCCCACCTCCCAAATGTATGTATATATGTATGTATATCTGTATGTATGTATATGTGTGTGTGTGTGTGTGTGTGTGTGTGTGTGTATATATATTATATATATATATATATATATATATATATATATATATATATATAAAACCAGTCCCTCCTCACAACCCCAGTGCAGCTCTTTCTGTCCATGGGTCCTGTCCCCATGCTTTAATAAAATCACCTTTTTTTTTTTTGCACCCAAGATATCTCAAGAATTCTTTCTTGGCTGTTGGATCCAGACCCCACCATCACCCCAAAAACCTCATCAGTACAACTTGAACCCCATCTCTAAATATTACCATTGTTCTCCATCTTCAACGGCAGCATTTTTATAATTTCTCTGATGCACCATGCTCTCCACACACGAAAAAGGAGTATGGGAAATGATGCCCCTCTGGCTGAGACCGCCTTTCTTTACCTTTTTGTTTAGTTAACCCATCCTCTCTACCCATCCTAACTCATCCTCTCTGGTAGGTACCCAGTCACTACCTCAGAGAACCATCCTCTGAGACTCCATACCAAATCAGATCCCTGTTATAAGTTCTCAAGAACACATCAGTTCTTTTCCTATATATCTGATGTGTTCGAAATCATGGACATTTCTGCATCATTATTTGGCTGGCGATCCAACAGCCTATAAGCCCCATGGCAGAGGCAGTGTTACCTGGTACCTTCAGTACCAATAAAAGGTCTGCATCTGTTCACTAATAATTGCTGCATGTGTTAAGGAATAGCTTAGTAAATGAGCAAAGGAAACACACCCTTTACAATTGTAAAATATATTTTATCATTATAGTAGTTATGTGAATTTAGTGTAGAAAAATATGAAAACATAAAATTATAAGTAGACAAAGATATTTATATCATGTAAGATTATTATAATTTATTAATTTGTTATTTATCACTTATTAATATATTAATAAAGTATGTTATTACAATCCTTCCAATCATCTGAATGCAGATGTTCATTCATATATATATGAATTCATATATATATATATGCAGATATATATGTATTTAATTGGATTATTAGGCACTCATTGTTCATAAGCCTGTTTTTTAAAAAAAAATGTTAGATGTTTATTTATTTTTAATAGAGAGACAGAGCGTGAGCAGGGGAGGGGCAGAGAGAGAGGGAGACACAGAGTGTGAAACAGGCTCTAGGCCCCAAGCTATCAGCACAGAGTCCGAAGTGGGGCTCGAACTCATGAACTGTGAGATCATGACGTGAGCAGAAGTCAGAGGCATAACCAACTGAGCGACTCAGGCACCCCCATAAGCCTGTTTTACAACTTATTGATACCATGAAAATTTTCCAAGGTCATAACTTGTTATTCACCAAAATAAAATTTTTTAATGTTTATTTATTTTTGAAAGAGAGACAGAGAGACAGAGCACCAGCAGGGGAAGGGCAGAGAAAGACGGAGACACAGAATCCAGAGCAGGCTCCAGGCTCTGAGCTGTCCGCACAAAGCCAGACTCGGGGCTCAAAGTCACGGACTGTGAGATTATGACCTGAGCCAAAGTCGGATGCTTAACTGACTGAGGCACCCAGGCGCCCCTCACCAAAATCATTTTTAATAGTTAAGTAGTCTTGTGGCTTTTTGTCAAATATCTCAATTTATTTAACTAATAGCTTATTGTTGGCATTTAGGTTATTTTAAATATTTTATAGTAAACAGTTGTGGAATAATCAGTTGTTTTGCTAATTTTCTCATGCCCTGCTCTTAGGATAAATTTCTGAACATGGAATTATTTAGCCTAATATTTTGATACATATTGCCAAATTGTTTTTAAAAGGAAAATGATTCCAAAGCTTTCTCACACTAGCAAGATGTAAGATTATCTAGTCACACTGATCTCAAGAATATTATTTCTATTCTCCTTATCAAACACTTTCAAGGTGATAGACAAAATTTTGTACTTTATTTTAATTTGTATCTCTTGATTACAAAGAAGGTTGAATTTACACATAGACACAAATACATGCAAATATGTATTTATACTCATATATGCATATTTATAAAATCTTATTTTGTTCATGCATTATATCTTGAATTTCTATATATATGACACTTATTATTTATAAAGATCATATTTTTTCATATTTCTGTACGTATCTTTTGCTTTTCTTTTTTTTTTAAGTTTATTTATTTTTGAGAGATTGAGAGACAGAACGTGAGTGGGAGAGGGGCAGAGAGAGAGGGGGGGAGACACAGAATCCGAAGCAGGCTCCAGACTCTGAGCTGTCAGCACAGAGCGTGATGCGGGGCTCGAACTCACAAGCAGTAAGATCATTACCCCAGCCGAAGTTGGCGCCCCCTTCTGTTGCTCTTCTTACCTGAGGTTTTTTTTTTTTTTTCTCAGAAATGTATAAATATTAAAACATATATTTTAACGATCTACTTCATTTGAAGCATTTTAGATTTTCTCAGCTGGTTGATCCCTTTTGATGTTAATTTACTGATTTGTTATATAGTGACACACATTTTAATACATTGACAGTTATATCTTCTTTTGTTATTTTCTTGTTATTTATAGGGTGTGTGTGTGTGTGTGTGTGTGTGTGTGTGTGTGTGTTCTTCACATCTTAATAAAGATTTTATGTTTTGGTTGCTATACATTATGAACTAACTTTTTTCCGTATGTTTTTCAAATAAATTTCTGGTTGTTCCATCAAATACTGATACCACAGGCTGAGAGGGGGTCCCATAGGACCAGACAAGAGGGTCCTTGGCTGCATGGAGAAGAGAAATTAAACGTGAGCCAGTAGCAGGTGAAAGCAGAGTTTATTGAAAGTATAGAAAGAATGCAGGTAGAGACAGTGTGGCTGGAATACTCAGAAAGGAGAGGATTGAGTCTTGTCTTTGTTTGGGACCTGGGGGTTTCTACTGAGGATTGCAGTCTGGTGCACCTGTCCTCTGAGGCATCCAAGTACAAGTTAGAACAAAAACGAGGGCCCAATTCTTATTCCTTGGAGCCAGCGGTTCTTGGTGCCGAGGCATCTAGCGCTGGTGGACTGGGATATGCATATGGTGGTTTGGTCCTGTCATTCTCACCTGGGCCTTTCTCAGTCGTTATCTATTCTAGAGAAATCATTACCTCCTTGGTCCTTACAATGAGGACTTTTTGCATTCTGAGGCATGTGTAAAGTGGACGTGCAGGTCCTAGCAAGAAGAGAAGCAGCAAAAGGAACAAAAAGCAGATATTTATGGAGTCCTTCAGTGTATGTATCTCAATACGGCTTAGACAACAATCAATTTTTTCTTGATATGCCACTTTTAACATATAGTTTTTTTTAACTTTATTTGTTTCTTTGGGGAAAGAAAGAGAGAGAGGCATATCGAGTATGGTGTGGGGCAGAGAGAGAAGAAGAGAGAAAGAATCCCACCCAGGTGTCCCAACACATAATTTTTTTTTAATCGTTGCTTATTTAAGTAGAGTTGATATATAATGTCATATTAGTTTCAGGTGCGTAGCATAGTGATGCGACGATTCTATACATTATGCAATATTCACAACAATTTTTATATGTATTTATTCAGTCCTAAATGTAGAAGACAGGACAAACTTAGCAATGAGGAATTGAGACAAGCTTCTGGGAAGTGGCTATGAGCTGCAGAGCCTGATTTTCTAGACTGAGGATTTAAGGACCAAGTCCAGTCCCTACAGCAAGATAATACAAGAAGTACTCCTTAAAGAAACAGGGGTAACTCAGAAACCAGACTGATCCCAGAATGGGTCCCAGCTGGAGGAGCAGAGTCATGTAGTCCCTGAAACTCCCATGATCACAGCAGAATACTGAAGGGTCAAGCTCAGGCCCAGGCAGCCGGGAAGGGCTAGTGGTTAGTTTGGGGTCACTGCTTGCTGGTTACCTAAAATCACAATAACGATAAGGGACACCATGTCTCTTCATGCTTCCAGTCTTCAACCTATTTTTTTCTTAGAGACAAATATGAACTTATGTAGACCAATGGACTCAGTAAGGGGGACCCACAAGAAGTAGAGAATTAAAGCAGAAGGCTGACAGAAATAATCTAATGAGTTCTTGGTTTCACATTCACACGAAAACTGTGTAGAACATTCTGTAATTGACACAGGCACTACTTCAGAAAAAACTTTTTCCTGTTTATTGGCATGAAACACCAAGTAGTCAAATCCTCCTTGAATTGTTCGGTGTTACTTTCATCTAATCTGCCCTTACAATTACAATTTCTGTCAATTTTGGCCATTTGTCCTTGAACTTTTAAAATACTAAGACATATCTATCTGAGCAATTAAAATATAAACCATAAAGCATAGGCCTTTCTTTAAGAAAATCCATTGTGACAATGTAGAAATTGCAGGGCGATGTTCAAGGTGCGAACATAAATACTAGTGTGCCTCACTTCTGAATAGGACAATAAGAGTATCCACAATTGTGAAGCACACACTTTTCCACAAATTTCCTCAAATTACAAAGTCATCTTACTATATTAACATGTGAGGCAATTGAGAGTAATTGTGTATTCATGATTATTTGCAAACTCACAGGCAAGGGAGCCAATAATCATAACCAACATGGAGGCACCTTCTTGAAGAACTTGACACAATCTTGCAATGAAGGATCTCCCACCTCCGTCCCACACACATCTTTCTTTCCCTCTCTCCCATCCCGTGCGGTCGGAGATCGCCACTAAGGCATTTTTGTTTGGATCCCTTAAGAGCCTGTTTTTAACAGCTAAGAGTAGGGGCACCTGGGTAGTTCAGTTGGTTGAGTGTCTAACTTTGGCTCAGGTCATGATCTTGTGGTTTGTGAGTTTGGGCTCTGTGCTGATGGCCTGGGGCCTGATTCTGATTCTGTGTCTCCCTGTTTCTCTGCTCCTCCCCTGTTCACACTCTGTCTCTGTCTCTCAAAAATAAACATTAAAAGAAAAAAACAACAACAACAACAGCTAAGAGTAATTTCTCACTTTTCTTTCCCCTTTGTGTCCCCTAATGAACAGATCCTCAAATACTGCTTGAAAAATTGTTGGGAGTAAAGACCTGGAAGGGGTTTCTTAAAAGTAAGAAACCTTTGGGGCACCGGGGTGGCTTAGTTGGTTAGGCAACCAACTTTGGCTCCGGTCATGATCTCACAGTTTGTGAGTTCGAGCCCTGCGTTGGGCTCTGTGCTGACAGCTAGGCACCTGGAGCCTGCTTCAGATTCTTTGTCTCCCCCTCTCTCTACCCCTCCCCTGCTCACACTCTGTGTCTCTCCGTCTCTCAATAATAAATAAACGTTAAAAACTTTCTTTTAAAGTAAGAAACCTTTACTATGTTAACTGTCTTTACTTCACGTCTTGAATCTTTTACCTTCCTAGAGGTGCTCGACTCAGTAAGTAAGATCTTAGTCTTAAACCAGAAATGGCATTTTAGCCAACACGCTTTGAGAAATTGGTTGGTACAAGAATTTAACCACCTGTTTATAGGGGGTGGCCAGGAGTTATAGAGCTGCAGGCTGATTCCTTTTTTTCTGTGCTATTGTGATTTTAAACTATATTTAATGGGCCATTTGAAGGGGGAGTTTTGCCACCTGGGGGAGCATTCCAGAAAACTGCATTAGTTGCTGGGCGTATGAATATCAAAGTCAGTTTCATACTGCAAAGAAGCTGCAAAAATTGTGAGGGGGAATGACCCAGAAAATCCAACTAAGGCAGGTTCCCCCTGAAGTCTAAACCTCTGGCAATATTTATAAAGCAACTTCCATGTCTCCTGTGTGGTCACAAATTTCTCTCCTAAATTGTCAAATGAAACAGAGATATCAGAGTAATTTGTTTAGAAAGCATGTCTCTTTTATTTCTTTCATATGAGAACAAATATCTATCCCACCATCCACATGCTATATAACATGGGTACCATACAGAGACACAAGGTCTTGCATTATGCTTTTTCGTTAAATATTTTGTATGCTTACTCATCCCCCTGGCTTTTCATATGATTTTAAAATGCAAAATTACATTACATACTATTTTTAAAACATGACTCTATAATTATAATTATTTTTCCTGATGAATATTTAAGATTTATGTAATTATTAAATATTATAAATAATGCTTCAAAAAACTTTTTTCATTAATATGCATTCTCCATTTCTTTTTGAGTATTTAACTGCAAAGAGGGAGCTCTTTTTGAATTTTTCTGTTCATTAACACCTAGCTCTCTTCTGCATTTTCCCTCAACATTTTATTCAAATATATCCAGAATTTTTAAGAGCATATAACAGGTAAGTTATATTCAAAAGCAAATAAACCCTTGCCAACACATCTTACTATCTCCTTAGAGTATATTCCACAATATTAATTACTTGTCCAGAACACATGAATATTTTAGAAGCATTAATTTATCTTAACAATGTGCTTTCCAGAAAGATCTTATTAATTTTCATTTTCTGAAGCTGCATTGGACAATGTCGTTCTTACTGCATTCTATGCAATATTATCATTTGTCATTGTTTTTTCACATTTCCTTGTTTGATGGACAGAAAAGCTGCCTTTTTGCTTAATTTTCAATTTGTTAGTTTCTTATAAGAAATGTTTGTATAGGTTTTTAGCTCTTTTTGTCTGTTTTCTGAATATTTTGTTCATGGGCTTTGTCCATGTATCTTGTTGGTATCGGTTTTCTTTCTATGATTTGTAAGTGTTCTTTACATAGTTATGATGTAAACTTTTGTGATGAATATTGCTCCTGTGTTATTAGGCACACAAATGGAGGATATTGGTGAAACTTTTTGTGTAGCTGCACTTTTGTGAACTTGAAATGATCATCTCTACTTGATATAATAGCTTTCTACTTGAATCCTCATATATTATACCTGTATCTTAAGAAGACCAGTTTCTGTGCCCTGGAAAACTAAAGTGGTCTTGGAACAAATCAGAATCCATTACCATTCCAAACCATTAGTCTTGTAGAGCTATCTCGACTGAGTTGTGTCAGGAGAAGCAGAATTTAAGCACATCTTATCCATCAAAGACTGCTTCCTGAGACCAGACAACTCCCTACATCTTCTATTTCCTTCATAACGAACACTCATATAATGAATGTTCAGCTTAAGAAATAATTATCACTAAAAGATTGAAGCCACCTGTGTTGAATCAACCTTGTGTTGATTACATTCTTCTTATCCTTCCCTAACTAGGAAAAGATACTGTCTTCATGTTATCACTAAGTTTATCATTGCTAAGAATTTCTTCGTAATTATATAAGTATACAATCCTGAAATGTTTAGGATGGTTTTCAACTTTATACATATATATATGCATATATATACGCATATATATGTGTATACATATATATACGCATATATATGTGTATACATATATACATATGTATACACACATATATGTGTATACATATATATGTATATGCATATATATATGTGTATACATATATATATGTATATGCATATATATATGTGTATACATATATATACATATGTATACACATATATGTGTATACATATATACATATGTGTATACATATATATACATATATATACACATATGTGTATATATATGTGTATACATATATGTGTATATATATGTGTGTATATATGTGTGTGTGTATATATGTATATATATATGTGTGTATATATGCATATATATGTGTATATATAATATATATGGTATACACTCATATTATATGGTATAATATACCATATGGTATACCATATATTATATGTATATGTATATTACATAATATATATACATATAATATATATGGTATACACTCATAAGTATAGAACAATATTTCAATATTTTCACCCAACACTGTGATTTGAAATTTGCACATATTCATATTTGTTTTATTGTGTTATAGTATTCCGTTGTAAGTATAGTGCTGATGGACATTTAGCTTGTTTTTCTTCTTCTTCTTCTTCTTCTTCTTCTCCTCCTCCTCCTCCTCCTCCTCCTCCTCTTCCTCTTCCACCTCCTCCTCCTCCTTTCCTCCTCCTCCTCCTCTTTCCCCTTTTCCTGTTTCATTATTGTTAACATTGCTGATAGGAACATTTATACATATCTTTGAGTATCTGTGGGAGTTTCTCTAGATCAGAATATGCTCCTTTCTCAACTTGACTTGAAATTTGATTTTCAAGGTGGTTCTACCAGTTTAAATTCCTCTCCCTCATTAGAATGTACTATTATCACAGCTTTTAATTAGTGATATTCTGATTGTGATCATAGGTGTCTTATGGTTTTAATTTTCATTTCTCTATTATTGAGTGGAGCTTCTTTTTATATGTATATTGACCTTCATCTTTCCTCTTCATTGAATTTCCTTCTCATAGATCTTGCCCAATTTTTATTGGATTGTTTATCTTTTCTTATTGATTTTCAGGAATTTTTAATATAGTCAGTATATTAATATTTGTCAGTTATACACATGGCCACTATCATCTCCCAGATCACAGCTAATTTATTTTTTTATTATGAAGTATTTCATCCATACAAAGTACAGATATGGTGTACATATAGAAGGCTTAAAATATTAAAACAACCTTGTGCTGAATACACACCATATCATCTGATAATAAAAATATCACCAATGCCTTTGAAGCCTCCTGGATGCCCTTTACTCTTTCTTATGTTAACCACACTTGTGAGTTTTTAAAATTCAATTTAATTAAGACATAGTTGCATACAATAAAATGCACACAAATTTAAGCATAGTGTTGGGTATGCTTTAACAAGTGTATATTCCCATAATCAAGATAGAGAGCATGTTCATTATCCCCAAATGTTCCTGTGTGTTCTTTTGCAAATAATAGCCCCCTAACTCTGTGCCCTCAAATAACCAAGATAAGCTGTCATAGATTTTTTTGAGTGTTCTAAACTTTTATATAAATATAATCTTACATTATATTTATATACTTGGTGTCTCTGGCTTCTTTTGCACAGCATGGTGTTTTTGAGATTTATCCATGTTGTTTCATGTATAAGTAGGTAGTTCCTTTTTAGTTCTAACTTGCATGTCATTGCACACCATAATTTTCATACCCACTCTCCTGCTGATGGACAGCTGAGTTGTTTCTACTATTTTTAGCCATTATTAATATATTTACTATAAATATTTATGTACAAGCATGAGTATATACTTTGTGCAGGTGTATGTTGTTATTTCTCTTGGCTATATATAGAGAAGAGAAATTTTTGTGTTATATGTAAAACTTACCATATGTAACTGGTGTATGTAAAGTCTATGTTTAACTCAACATTTTCAAAGTGTTTGCATTATGTTACGTTCAGACCACTATGCTTCCATTAATCTCTATCCACTAGGTAAGTTTAGTTTCTTTTTTCTTTTTTTAAAATTTTAGCTACTGTGATTTTAATTTGCTTTCCTTGAGGATGAATGCTGTTGAGCATCTTTTCTTGTGCTTATTGGTCATTCATATATTTTCCTTGTTATGTGTCTATTGACATCATTTGTCCTTTTTTTCAGATTAGGTTCTATTTTTATTATTGAGTTAAAAGTGTTCTTCATATATTCTGGATACAAGAGTTTTGTGTGTATATATATGGCACATACATATTATATATAATACATATATGTTTTTAATGTATATTCTTATATATATTAGACATAGTTTTTCCAGTCAGTGGCATGCCTTTTAATCTTCTTAATGATGTCATTTTTATTAAATTCATTGAAGTAAAATTTATATATAATAACAGCATCCATTTAAAATGCACATGGGATGAGTTTTGACCTATTAAACCACCACCATCATAAATATATGGACCATTTCCATCACCCTGAAAAGTTTTCTTTCCCCTTGGCAATCCATCCTTGCCTCCAATCCTGACCAATCACAAGCAAGAGCTGATCTGCCTTCTGTCAAAATACATTAGTTTGCATCTTTCAGATTTTATAGAAATGGAAACATACCATTTTTATATCTGATTCTTTCACTCAGCATCGTGATTCACCCATGGAGATTCATCCAGTTGTTACCTGGTTTAGGAGTTTACGACTTTTATTGTGACATACTATTCCATTGCATAGATTGATTTTACCACATTGTGTTCATCCATTCTCTAGGAGATGGGTATTTGGATCGCATCTTATTTTTTCGTATTGTCAATAAAGCCTTTAGGAATATTTAAGTACAAGTCTTTGTGTAGGTATCTATTTTCATTCGTTTTGGGTAAATACTTAGATGGGTTCATGTAGTAGGCTTGTTTAACTCATATTTATTCAATTTTTCGTGTTCTTATTTGGGTTTTTAAGAATTTTTTTCTTGGATGTAATTTTTTATCAGTTATGTGTTTTCCCAATACTCTGTCCTATTCTATGGCTTACCTATAGTTTTACTAGTGGTGTCTTTCCAAAAGGAAATGCTTTTAACCTAAATGTAGTCCAACTTAACTCCTTATTTTATGGTTAATGCTGTCGGTGTTGTATAAAAATTTCTTCCTAAGTTTCTATCTAGAAGCTCTATAGGTTTAGCTTTGACCTTTAGTCTTGTGTTTCATTTTGAGTTCATTTTTACATGCAATGTGAGGTACCCGTTGACGTTCATTTTTTTTTCTATATGGACATCAATTGTTTCAACACTATTTGCTTAAAAAGAAAAACACTTTCATTTCCTCTATTACCTCAATATATTTTATGAAAATCAGTCGACCATATATGTTTGAATCTATTTCTGGACTCCCCATTCTGTTCCATTGATTTCGATATTTACACTTTTATAAGTACCATAAACTAGGACTGGACTAAAAGACAGGAAATAAATGATAAGCCCAACAACAAACACCAGCAAAGCCTTTCCAGCTTTACAAGAGGATGATAATTTGTTTCCAAAGTGGTTGCACTAATTTACATTCACACAAGTGTAACAAGATGACCTGATTAATGTGTCATATGCATACAAACTCTTAGGATCATGTGCCTTTTAAAGTTTGGGGTGTTTGTTTGTTTGTTTGTTTTCTGCAGTGTAGTTCATGCAAACTGGTATCCCTTTGTGGTTTTATTTCTTGGTAAACAAACACCAACATTTGCTGGTAATTTTTTTTTTGCTGAGTCTGGATTTTTATTTGTCTTTGAAATACCTGTTCATATCTGCTCTAGGCTGTAATGGCATTAAATTGTATAGATTAATTTGGAGAGAATTAAGTTCTTTTAATATAGAGCAAACCTATTAAAAATCATTTACTTTTGCCTTCCTTAATACCATTAAATAAGGATTTATCATTTTGTCCATGTATCTTTGTTGTTAGACTTGTCCCAAGGTTATTGTTTCTAACATTTCGGGAATGCAAGTGGTATGTTCAAATTACATTTTGTAATTGTGTATTGAGGGTGTATAAGAAACACAACAGATGAACATAGAGGAACGGAAAGAAAAATGAGATAAAAACAGAGGGAGGCAAACCATAAGAGACTCTTCAATACAGAGGACAAACTGGGGGTTGCTAGAGGGGAGGTGTGTGTGGGGGATGGACTAAATGGGTGATGGGCATTAAGGAGGGCACCTGTTAAGATGAGCACTGGGTTTTGTATGTAAATGATGAATCACTGGGTTCTCTCCCGAAACAATACTACACTATGCTTTAGCTAACCTGAATTTAAAGAAATAAATTTAAAATTAAAAAAAAAGAGTTATAAGAAAACTTTGGGGTGAAAAAAAACTTCACCTTACTTTTTATTTTGGTCTTACATCCAGAAACCTAACTGTACTTTTTAAATTCTTTTTTTAAATAGTTTTAAATTCTTAATTTCAGTAAATTAACTGTTGACAGCCCCAGGCTTCTTTTATGTATATATTATTAATATTCTCCCTTATGATCAGGATTTATTTGCTTACTTTTTTTCTTTACTGGTAAAGACTTCCAATAGAATATTGAATAAAAGTGATAGCTTTTTTTTTTGCTTGTTTCTGATTTAAAAGCAGTGCTTCTAAGTGTTTATTGTAAAGTCTAATGAGTTTTTGATAGATAATCTTTATTAGGATAGAGACTTTCCTTCTATAGAGTCCAAGTTTTAAGAGAGTTTTACTATTATTACAAATAGATGCTAAATTTTATCCATTTTTCCCTTCTATTGAAGAAATATCATAAGGATCTCCCCCTTTCATCTGTTAATGTGAGCAACCATTAAAAGGTTTTCTAAAATTAAATCAATGTTGAATTTGATTCTCCTCTCGGCAATCACTCATTGTCTTCATTGTGTCAGGTATTTTTGCTATTATCTGGGAGTAAGTACACAACAATGAAGAAGAAAGAGTGATGATTAAAGCCTTCATTATTAGAAGAAAGCAAAACGAAACAAGCACACAAATATATAAGATGACATTTGGCGATAAGTGTTTTAAACACAAATGAAACAAGGTAGAGATTGGTAAGTGCTTGTCTTAAGTCCATTTAGGCTGATGTAACAAAATACCAGACCGGAAGTGGATAAAGAATAGAAAGGATATTTCTCACAGTTCTGGAATTTGGGAAGTCCAAACTCAAAGCACCAGTGCGGTCTCATTCTGGTGAAGACCCTTATCTTGGTCCGGAGTGGGGTCTTCTTTGCTGTGTCCTCAAATGGTGGGCATTTAATATTTACATTTGGGGGTGGAGGGTACAAACATTCAGACCACAGCGTTCCACCCTTAGCTCTCCGTTTTGAAGCAGGTGTTTATGAATGTCCTGTCTGATGGAGGGTCTGGGTGGCTCAGTCTGTTGAGCGTCCAACCTCCGCTCAGGTCATGATCTTGAGGTCCGTGGGTTCCAGCCCCGCGTCAGGCTCTGTGCTGACAGCTCAGATCCTGGAGCCTGCTTAAGATTCTTTGTCTCCCTCTCTCTGTGCTCCTCCCTCCCCTCACTCTCTCTCTCTCTCTGTCTCTCTCTCAAAAATAAACATTAAAAAAAATTATGAATGTCCTGTCTGATAAAAATGACATTTCAACAGAGACTAGAAGGGAGTAAGAAAATGAACTGTGTGTATATATGCAGGAAGAGCTTTCTAGGCAACGGTAATGGGCAGTGTCAGGGCCCCGCAGCAGAAACACAGAGGACCGGCTGGTCTTTGTGACTAGGGGAGGGAGCAGTAACAGTATGAGTGGTAGTGGATAAAGTCAAAGAAGCAGCAGAATGTCAAATTATGTAGGTTCTGAACAATCAGATGCTTCCTCATAGGGTCTTCACCATGGTCAGAACTAGGCTGTTTTTCTGAAGTAGAGAAAACACTGGAGACTTGGAGTGTGACTTAATCTTTAATACAGTACTCTACCTTCTTTGTGCAAGATGGGGAAAATGTAAGAGGTCAGAGGTAGAAGCAAGCAGGAAGTTAAGAAGTTGATGCAAGACTACAGATGACAGAGGAAGGTTACTTGGGTAAGGAAAAAAGGTGTGGATTCTGTGCATATACTGAATGTCCCTAAAAATAGCAAATATTTTTTTTTAATTTTTTTTTCAACGTTTATTTATTTTTGGGACAGAGAGAGACAGAGCATGAACGGGGGAAGGGCAGAGAGAGAGGGAGACACAGAATCGGAAACAGGCTCCAGGCTCTGAGCCATCAGCCCAGAGCCCAACGCGGGGCTCGAACTCACAGACCGCGAGATCGTGACCTGGGTGAAGTCGGACGCTTAACCGACCGCGCCACCCAGGCGCCCCAGCAAATATTTTTATAACATTAGTATTTTCCAGGTACTCTGCTAAGGGCTATGTAAATACATACACATTTCATTCACTCCTAACAATTTCAGAGGGTAACTGCTATCATTGTTTTAATTTCTGATTTAAAAGCAATTAAATTGAGGTACAGGGAGGTGAAATACCTGTTTGTGTTTTATTTATTTTATTTTTTAATGTTTTATTTACTTTTGAGAGAGAGAGAGAGACAGAAAAAGACAGAGCGTGAGCTGGGGAGAAGCAGAGAGAAAGGGAGACACAGAATCCTAAGCAGGCTCCAGGCTCCCAGCTGGCAGCACAGAGTCCAACACGGAGCTCAAATTCATGAACTCATGAACTGTGAGATCATGACCTGGGCTGAAGTCAGATGTTTAACAGTCTGAGCCACTCAGGCGTCCCCCCACCCCCACCTGTTCATGTTTTAAAAGGGTCAAGGGATAGACTGGTGGCCCAGAAACAACAAACAAGGTCTACCTCTAAAGATAGCACTAGGGAAGTGTCCCAGGCCACAAGCTGACACAGAAGAACTCAATGGGGGGAGGTTTACATGTTGCCTGAGGCCCCAGTGGGGAGGGCCAAAGAAGCTTTAATTGTTATTAAAGATGTGTTGCTTAGGATAGAAATTTCCACTCTTGGAAAGAATACAAGAAGATCCCTTATTGAAGCTAATGGAAAAGGAGTAGAATTATAAAATTTATTCTATTGTTACTGTTAATCAATATTTTAAAAGGGATACCTAGTTTTCCTGAGTCTGAGAGTCACAGTGAGCTTTTCTGTAATAGACAGAAGGTAGACAAAGAAGTAGAGAAGCTGAGATTCTTGCTGTATTCTCCTGCTCTGTTTACACAGAATGATTACTATTTAAAATGAAAGCTGAATCTGAATGTTCTTGGCTGAATGATAGAAAACTCCTTTCCTCCTCTTCTTCCTCTTCCTCCACCTCCTTCTTCTTCAAATGAAGCTCTGTGCATTGCTAGTGTGATGGCACCAAAGACCACGTTTTATTTCTTGCAGAAAACTGTCAATCACACGCTTCTGAAATTCCCTCAGCGTCCTAGCTGCTTACGCACACTTGGTCATTTCTATCATTTCCCCAAGAGTGAAGTCCTCCAGATCCCTTAGGTATTTTTTGTTCATCTCAGATTTATCTTTAGTTTTTTTTTTTTAATGGTTTTCCAAATGCTTAGGGAACTAGAGTTTAAGAGAGAATAAAATAGCAGTAAATACAGAAGAAAATATTTTAGGTATATGAAATGTACATGTGTATAAAAATATTCTATGTGTATACACAAACATATATATATATATATACACTTATTTGTAGATAGGTATGCATATAATATGTACATGCATTATATGTAAATATACCAAATATGTGCATACTTATATACACACATATGTATACATTTATATTATATACTTATATGATGTAGATTTATAACACATATAGTTATATGCAATATTACATGTTTTAAGTGATTATATGTTATCTAGCATATGATGCAATATATACATTGTATATAAAGGTTGAGAATTTTTCAAAATCCTAAACAGCATATATTAGGTAGCCACATCTCTGAATTTGGGTGTGTACTTACAATTTGTAAGACTTGGGGAGATCTGGTGAGTGGGCTGAAAAATCAAGTCTAAATGGTCTGCAAGGACTAGATCAGAATGTGGAACAGACAAACCCAGACATTTGTGCTCCAGCTGAACATAGCTCTAAATATTTATGGAAATAGGTTATGAATAGAGAACTATATTAGGAAACTTGGGGGCAAATAGTATTATAATAAATGGCCTCTGATTTGTAGTTTACAGTAAGATTAGCAAGGTAAAATGCACACATATAATGAAAGACAAAGGCAATGTAAGGGCATATTCCATAAGAATGACCTAGTCAAAAAGACATAATTTCAGAGGAAGGAAAAATGACTTTTCACTGAGAGACCAGAGACCAGAGAGGACTTTGGAAAGAAACTAAGATTTGAATTTGATGGTGAATACTGCATATGCTCTATATAGACAGAGGGATGAGGATACAAGCCTGTTTAGATCTGCATCAATTCTCTGCCTTGAACTCCCAACTTTGTCTACTTATGGTTTCTCCTTGAGTTCTGGTCAGTATCAATCTTTCATTAATCATCAAGGACATCCAGAATCCCAGTCTCAGCCCTACCTGGCTCGGCACTCTTGGAATTAAATCTTTTTTTTTTTTTATGTTTATTTGTTTTTGAGAGAGAGAAAGAGCACAAGCTGGGGAGGGGCAGAGAGAGAGAGAGAGGGAGGCACAGAATCTGAAGCAGGCTCCAGGTTTCGAGCTGTCAGCACAGAGCCTGATGGAGGCTTGAACTCACAAACCGTGAGATCATGACCTGAGCCAAAGTTGGACGCTTAACCAACTGATCCACCCAGGTTCCCCAGAATTAAATCTTAACTGAAAAGATCCTACTAGCTGGGTGTAGGCCAAGACTGTCATCTTTGTTTTCTCCTGCATCTTCTCTCTACCAGGGACATGTTAGATACTCAGCAAATGTTTGGTTAATGCAAAAATGGATTCCCATTCAACCTGAAATCTTCTGCCTTTCACTCTCATCCTGCAGCAAATCACAGTTTAGCTTACTGTGCTGAACACAGAACTGGATATGTTATTAGATTTATGTCCCAATGACCAGAATCCACAGCAACTAACACCCTTTACTAAAGTCCAGCCTACTGGGCAGGTGTTGACACTGCACTTGGCTTGTCACTTCCTTCATCCAGGGTGTATTGCCATGAATGGCCAGATCGCCATGGGGACAGGGCTGCTGCCTGCCTGTGTTTGAATATTCTTGCCAACCAGGCTTGCCTCCTTTTGTGCTCTGTGCAGTGATTTTCACCATCATCTCTAGTTCCAAGCCTTTCCAATATCAACAACAGCTTGAACCATGTCTAAACTGCTAAATACTGTACAATGGCCGTCTGACACATTTCAGGACAACTTCTGTTCCTGCCTTTTTTTTTTTTTTCAAATCGGTTATTATCAAGTCATGGTTTCCTTCCAGGTGATCATTTCAAATGGAAGGATTGGCTTGAGACATGCAAAGAGGCGTGAACATTCTGAACGTGTTCCCAGCACAGCGAGTGGGTGGAACAATTTAAATAGAGAAGTTGTCCTCACCCCAGTAAGGATAAACACCCTTTTTAATGGCAAACATTTATAAATTTTTTATTATCCTGAGATAAAAAGCAAAAGTGATGTAACATTCTGCACAGGTAGCTTCAAAATATCAACACTGTGCCCTAACTGTAATACAAAGGAGAAGTAGAATAAATGGGCGTTAATTAGCAATGTGGATGATCATAGTTCACTGGATACAAACGTTCCTAAGTAGCCAGGTTGGTATTTTCTCTCCTCTGAGTCACAATTTATTCCAAGACATTTTGTATAGCAACTCCTGTTTTCCTTTTAGATCTATATTCCAAATCCTTATTGAGCATCAACCACACCCCAGGCTATAACACTGCTATTAAACTCCTCCACATGGCAGATGAGGAAGATGAACAGGTTAAACCAAATTTTCCCAAGCCTTGTTGTTGGGAGGCAAGGGAACAAAGTTTCAAAAGCAAACCTGCCGGTTCTTCCACAACCAACAGGAGAAGCCCCTGCATTGGGTGGATGTAGTCACTTGAAGGCAGCCATGGGGGGAGTTTCTAAGGACAGAGCTGGTATACTATTTCTTTTTAATTTGGCTGCTTGTTACATGGGCATGCTCAATTTGTTCAGGGAGCTTTACAGTTATGATTGTGCTACGTACACTTTTCTCTACATATGGTATTCATCAATGAAAATTTGGAGGAAACACACACACACACACACACACACACGTTAGGATCTGAATCCAAACAATTGCTTATGCCTGCAGCCAGGCTCTTAAAGAATCTCCACTCCAAATATCATATCCTCTTCTTTGTATGCTTTCTTTTTAAACCATTTTATTAGCACTGGTCTGCCTTTGAGAGGTGACTTTTTAGACCCTCCTTTACTGGGCAACATTAAGAAAAATCAGATTCCTCTGGGGAGGTGGGTGTGAGAAGAAAATTTTGAGATACTGATCCTAATATGAGCTCTACACGAACTCAAAGGTTCTATGGGTTCCAGGGGTGCTTGGGTGGCTCAGTCGTTTAAACACCCTACTTTAGTTTAGGTCCTGATCTCACGGTTCGTGAGTTCGAGCCTCGTGTCAGGCTCTGTGCTGACAGCTCAGAGCCTGGAGCCTGCTTCAGATTCTGTGTCTCCCTCTCTCTCTGCTCCTCCCCTAATCACACTCTGTCTCTCTGTCTGTCTCTCTCAAAGAGAGAGAGTTTAGTTTAGTTCTGAAATGAAAGATGGGGCCCGTGGAGACCTCCAACAGAGGAAGTTTGCTGCATCAAAGTAGTCAGATGGGAATTTTGTGTGAGAAGCTGAAACTTGTTCTCTACATGAAAAATTGTGGATTAGATTGCTTTCTGGTGACCTAGCTTTAGAACTAAGATGGTTTTTAGGAATTTGGGGCACCAAATTTCACTTGAACAATATTGAGAATCCTAAACAATGAAGGAGGTGGTAAATACGCATTTAATTTAATTCAATTGAAAATAGAAAAGAGAGATAAAAGAACGAGATGCCATCTGCCATAGTGTTCTACCTCAAGCCATGGAAAGAGTTAAGTCTGAAATGGTCGGTAGTTGTTGAGGTCATACTCGTGACTTTAAAGACTTTCTAGCCCTTGAGGAAGTGAAACATGTATTTCTAGGCAATGGATCAGTGTGTATCTTCACCAGAGAAGAATTTGAAGAATTGAGGGGCCTCCAATTCTTGATCTCAGTACAGGTCTTGATCTGAGTCATGAGTTCAAGCCCCATGCTGGGTGTGGAGCCTACTTAAAAAAAAATTAGAAAAGAATAATTTAAAGAATTAAATGAAGAGCAAAAAGAAAAGTGATTAGAGAAGATATGCTAACAAAGTTATATTCAAATAGCATGTGCACTCTGTTATATTTTATGTCATCAAAACATTTTCCAAGAATCCATCTAAATATTCCAATTAGTCACCTTGCAAGCTGACGTTACAACATAATGTCCATGCCATACTGAACTTTGTTTTCTTTCTCCGCCTCAGTAATGCTCAGAAACGACTGATGTTGTCAGGTGAAATGAAAATTTGTTACCAGATGAAAAGGAAAGTAGAATACAATAAACTTTTTTTTTAATGTTTATTTTTAAGAGCAAAAGAAACAGCGTGAGCGGGGAAGGGGCAGAAAAAGAGGGACACAGAATCCGAAGCAGGCTCCAGGCTCCGAGCTGTCAGCACAGAGCCCGATGCGAGGCTCGAACACATGAACCATGAGATCATGACCTGAGCCAAAGTCAGGTGCTTAACCAGCTAAGCCACCCCAGGCTCCCCTAAACTTTCTTTTTTAAACCGGTGTTTACCTAGCACAAAGTTAATATTTTGGTGGAAAGGTAGCTTTATGTTTGTTGTTAGGATGAAGACTTTGTTACATATTTTCTTTAGTCCATACTATAATCCCTGTATTATGTTTTGCTTTAAAGATGAAGACACTGAGGCCTACAGAGGATAACGTGCCCACTCATGTCAATGAGACCACAATTCATAGCCAAACAGATCCAACATTGCCCCTGTGAAGCTCCTGAAGCAGAAGCCTTGTAGGAGACATAGACCATGTTTAAAACAAAAGCAAAGATTCCCCAGGGGGGCTCAGTCGGTTCAGCATCCCGCGCTTGACTTTGGCGCAAGTCATGGTCTCATAATTTGTGAGTTGGAGCCCCCCCCACACGGCTCCATGCTGACAGCACAGAACCTGCTTGGGATTCTCTGTCTCCCTCTCTCTTTGCCCCTCCTCGCTCACATTCTCTCTTTCTTTCAAAAATAAATAAATGTTAAAAAATGATATATATATATATATATATATATATACACACATATATATATATATATAAACAAAAATAAAATTTCAGAACATTCTCCATAGGATTTCCACAAGGAAAGAACAGAGAGGAAAAGTATGTGAAGATGTAATAGAAGAAATTTCCCCTGACCTGAAAGACTGCACGTTGCCAGGAATGTTTCCGACTATGTGAATAGTACCTTGCTACATTAAGCTTTCCTTTTTCAATGTTAACAGTCCCCCCCCACCCCCGCCGCCTTGTGTTCGAATTGTCTGTGTTTGGTTCCATGCTTTCTCTCACAGAGGTGGATGGCCTCGCATATTTGAGAATTCTCAGTCATCTTTACATATCGTGAACAAGAATCTGCCTTGTTCAGTCTTGGTAGCAGGACATTTTCTCAAGCCCCCAGGTTCTGTTTGTATGACACCACTGCTTGTCATCTTGAGATTATTCTGAACTCTGATGGAAAAAAAATCACTTTTTAAAGATTCTCTCCTTCACTTGCATGTGTTAGCAATTTTCTCAGCTCCCAGGTATTTTATTGTCTCTTCTGCTCTTTCCATCAGCTTTCCATCTCTTACAAATGCTACAAGGGCCACATAGGCTGACGGCACCCCTCCCATCTTTCCAGCCCTGCTAATGATTATGTATTTATTCATTTGTGAACATACCTAATTTGTTAATAAAACATACATATACGTAAACTTTCATATAAGCATGTAACTCGATTAATTTTTAATTTTTTAAAAATGCTCTATTCAGTTTTTGAGAGAGAGACAGAGACAGAGTGTGAGCATGGGAGGGGAAGAGAGAGGGGGAGACACAGAATCCAAAGCAGGTTCCAGGCTCTGAGCTGTCAGCCCAGAGCCCAAGGCGGGGCTCGAACTCATGAACCGCTACATCATGACCTGAGCCCAAGTTGGACGTTTAACCGACTGAGCCATCCAGGGGTCCCAATTTGATTAATTTGTAGAAAGAGTGCACTTGTATAACCAGCTCACAAGTTAAGAAAAAGACACTTAACAGATATCTCAGAAACCTTCCTTCTGTGCGTGTATCATGACTAGCTCTCGCCTTGCCCATGGCATCCGCTTCCTGACACCATATTAGTTTTGTCTGTTTGAATGCTTTATACAAGCAGGTTCCTATATTATATATTTTGTGTCTTCAAGGAACTTCAGCCTCATATTTGGAGATTTCCCCATACTGTTACATGTATTTACTTCATTTGTTCTCATAGTTGCACATGTTATCAACATGAAATTATTACCCCTTTGTCTATACTTTCTACTGTTGCTGGGCATTTAGATAGTGTTCAGTTTGGGATTATATGAATAAGGCCGATATGAACTTAGTATTATACGTCTTTCTCTGAACATATGTATGAAGTTTCTTTTAGGAGTATACCTAGGAGTCAAATTGCTGGTTTTCATTTCTTTTATTAAACATGTGCTGTCACTTCAATAGGTTTTAAAATAGAGGAAAAATAAGTACATTGGATTAATCTGCCATTTTTTACTTGAAAGCCTAATGCATGGTTTTGACTGATAAAATCATTTAAAATCCAATACTAATGACACTGCTGACACTTTTTGACTTTTACATAAACCAGAATGAGGAAACTTTGAGTTCAGCACTATTAAAAATAAAACACACCCAAACTTGTAAACACTGAATATTTCTTTTTATTCTCTCTTAATGCTTCAGTGTATATTTAGCTTCCAGAATTATTTAGGAAAGGCATGTACAGAAAATCCATTATTAAACTTGTTTTTCGAAAATCCTGATCTTACCATCTCTATAGAGCTGCAGTTGAAAACAAAAATACAAAGAAACAAAAAAAGAATTCCGTGGCTGATTTTTTTCTTGCTTGCTGTTTTGATTTGTATTTGTTCAATTATGCATCTCTGAATGAACCTGGCCCCTCTTCCTCTAACCTTCTTCTGAACTTAAATGATTTGTATGTGGTGTAATCATATTTCCTGGTCCCATGGCACTCCAGAGTCTAACTGTGTATGCCTCCCTCTCATTTCCATACAGAGAACCAAATGCTTGGCCAACTTCCCTAATTAGAGTCGCTGGGCCCCTGTGGCCTCCTGGCAATGCCCTCTCTTCCCAGCATTCTTCCAGTTTTGCCGGGTTTTTTTTCCATCGCTCCCTGCAGTATCCTCTCCTTCATTTTCCCCTGCCTCTAAGGAGCTGGCTTCAACATTTGTTTATATATCAAAATAATTGAGGGCTAAATTAATTTTCAGCTTTAATTTATCAAGCTCCTTTTCAATTGTGGTAGTTCTTCTCCCCCTTCAGACTCTGGACTTTGGCAATTAGCAAAGGTTTTGAAAACAGCAAGTGCACAATGGGTATTGATTGATCGGTTGATAGACTGTGTCCTCCAGGCCTGGAGTCTCTGATTTTATGATTGATTGACTTGCTGGATTTTCTTCTTCATGGGTTCCCCATGCCGGATCATTAAATCACACAGAAAGCCATTGAGCGTGTTTGTAAAGTCCATTCTTTTAATATCTCTGCTTCTTTTGTAAAAGAGGCTTAATGGAAGAATGAATAAAAACTCCTTCACTATGAGTTTTGTAAATGACAGGAAACATATTTCATATCTTTTCATATACTAAATACTCGATATATTGGCGAAGACGTAGCAGAAGCTAAAGTTTAGGGGAAATATGATTGTGAAGTATGTTGGACAGCTTCAAGATGGTGATTAATGGTCTCCACTTCCTGATATGTATGCTGTGTTTGATCCCCCCCCCACCTAAGCATAAGCCAGCCTAGTGACTTGATTTCAAATAATAGAAAATAGCAAAGATGGTGGGATCTCACCTTAGTGAATGGTTATAAGAGATTGTAAGTTCCATATTGCTAGCAGAGTCTCTTTGTTGACTGTCCCCCATGCTACCTTTAATAAAGCAAACTGCCATCTTGAAGAGGCAAGGAATTAAGGGTTGCCTCTGTCTAACAGTCATCCAGGAACTGAGGCCATTAGTCCAACAGCCCTTGAAGAATGAATTCTGCCAACAACCACATCAGCCTAGAAATGAATTCTTTCCCCATTGTGCCTTTAGATAAGATTCCAGACCAGACCAATACCTTAATTATAGCCTTTTGGAAACTCTGAAATAGAAGACTCAAATAAGTCATGCCCAGACTCTGATCCACAGCAAGTATGAGATAATAAGTGTGCATTGCTTTAAGCCACTAAATTTATTATAATCCATTATATAGCAATAGATAATGAATACAGAATGGTCATGTTTGTGGAGTGTCATCTCTGTACTGGACATTGGAAGAGAGCTGCCTGATGCACAGAACCTCCTTTGGCCTTAACAACCATTCTGCAAGGTATGGCTTCGGTTGACATATAGGCATGACTCTACATTGCAAAGATATCGAAAAAGCAGTAGCTGAGAGAAATTAGCCTAGCCTGCCCAATACCACACAGAGCCAAGATTCCAAAACCTGAACTAGATCCTATGAAAATGGGAATAGGAAAAAAGGAAAGAGAGACCTCTGTGAGTCCTGGTTCCATGTGTCAGGAATAAGATAGGGGATTGAGCTTTAGGTAACACAGGTGAAACTGGCCTCCAAAATACAAGAGAAGGTGAAATAATGTTAACAGGGTCTAAGTTGTGATATACAGAAATAATACTCTAGGGGAGGTAGAAAATCAGTTTGAACTCTCTAGTGTTGCCTAAGAATCAGTTGGCTAATGAAGTTATAGAAAGAATTCAAAAAAGAGCCACAGAGATGGTGTCCAATTTTTTTTTCAAAATCTGTTGCAAGAAATTTCTTTTCCTACTCATTTTTTCCAGGAAGGCAATGTTTTACATTGCTGAGAGGTTCTTAGGCTGGCTAGAAATATAGGTAACAATAATGCAGCTGAAATGCTATACATTTGTAATGCAACTAACAGAATGCCAGACACTAGAAATGATACATATTAGACAACAACAACGAAATAAACCCCCATAAGAGAAAAATAAATTGCTTAACTAAATTATTTCCTCAAGAAAGTCAGCTGTGACAGAAAATTTGTGAGGATTCTGGGCTTTTGTAAGAGTTTTCAAAACTGCTACCACTAACCATATATTGTTACTTCTAATTTCTTTACAAAACAACATACTTTTTCTTGATACAAATATATTGCTGGTACTATTCTCATTCACAACAGGCATGAATAGGGATACACAGAGTGAGGTGTTTTGTTTAGAGATAACTAGATAAGAAGTTGGAAGAAGGAGTGCAAACGAGAAAGGGATTAAGAAAATAACTGGGTACAAAATAAAACAAAATAAAATGTTTGCTGGTAAAAGAATCGGCTGAGTTAGATGTATTAGTAAATCCATCTCGGGAACAAATTGGAAAGCTAACTCCACAAATTACCTTCTGTATATGGCTCGTCAATTCCTGGGCCTCAGATTTCTCATCTTAAAACTCAGATTATAATGTTTGCTTCTACATTAAATGGCCTAAGGTAGATGGCAATTTCTTGTAGTGTGGTAGACTCAGAATGATGTCTGTTCAATCTGAAACTTGAGTCTGTGTTACCTTCATAAAGGGGAATAATGGAAGTCATAAAGAAAAAAAACATTTGGATCATCATCTTCCCATGATAGATTTCTTTGGTGAAGGTGGAAGAGAGCTAGAAAATGGAAAAGAACAGATCAAACAGAGGCAAAGCCTAGAAAACGTAGCCGAGCCCAGCGAGATGTCTAGCAAACACATTTCCTCTTCCTCTCGAGGCAAACTGTGTGACTCCCTTACAGGGGAGAGAGACCATGTGAGCAGTTCTTGCCAATGGAGAGTGAGTGAAAGTGATTTGTTTACAGTTAAATAATAAAAGTTGTACCTAAGTGTGTCTTCCCCATGTGTCTCCTCTCTCCCATCTGCCAGCTGGGTTATAACTGGGAAACGCTGAGCTGTGTTTTGAAGAAGGGCTACCAGATAAGAGCAGCCTGAGTCCCTGAATGGTTGGCCTAGAGCATGGGCTGAGTCCCATATTGACTCCTTTGGACCGAATATGAATGAAAAAGAAAGCCTTAGTGTGTTGATCCATTCAGAATATGGAATTGTAAAGGCAACTCCTATTATTTACAAATAGAGCATAAATGGGAGAAAAACAGGGGCATTGTGTAGCCAACGGCTGAATTTATGTTTGGGAAGTAAAAGTCTAGGTTCCGAGAACACATCAAAACTCATTGATAATTTTTTGTGTGTGTGTCATAGAAATATTCCCCTTGGATTCCTGTCAGTGGTCAATTTCTCCTGTCCATTGAAAATCATTGTATTTACAGCAAAATTCTGCATGTGTGGCCATTAGATACGAACGGGATACCAGCATACTGCCCAGACTGATTGCTCCAAAATGGATTCCCAAAGCGGGTGAGGAACCTCTCGACCGGAGATGGGTTTATTTGGAAGCTAGCAAAGTGCAAGAGTGTGTTTTTTGAGTTATTTGCTTAGGAGCTCAGAATTTAAACTTGCAACATTGGCTCAGCCACTCGTTTAAGGTAATAAAAGTTGCTTCCGTTGGAGATATAATATTCAGAATACCCATTGTGTATATTTTTCCAATTAATTGGACTTTAATTACTTTGCAGAAAATCTATAAAAGAGTCATCAAAGTTTTCAAGATGAGAACAAGCTGGTACGTATTCCATTTACCTTCCTAAAGCTATCTCACTGTGAAACTTAAAAAAAAAAACAATAGCCAATTTAATTTTCTTCTGTTGAGGTTTATAAAAGACCCAATAGAGGCTACTTTCTCTAATTTTTAACAGAGATAGCTCTATTTAGAAATACAAATGCTGAGAAGGAAAACAGGCTCAGAAATACTGTTTTAAATCAAGGTGACCCTTTATATTAATTTCTTACAGTGCCTTTGAGTATATGTATGTGTACACAAATGTATATATATGTGAATATATATGTGTGTTTGCAAATATTTTGCATACACACACACACACACACACACACATATGACTACATCAGTATTCAGCCCAAGCAAGGTAAAAAATTCCAATAAGGATATAGTAACATCAAACTAATTTCTTGATTTTTCTATTTCCATATCAATTATTTTTTTGAGTACTTTCTTCCTTTTGAAGGGGGCAACTAAAATGATTATACAGGTAAAATATGTTGAATTAAATGCATTTAATCTCTCTCTCTCTTTCTATCTATCTATATATATATGCGTGTATCTATCTATCTATCTATATATATATACACACATACATACATACATACATACAGTGGGGTGGAGGGTAGAGATACACCATTGAATTAGACATGATGGTTTGTCTTGAAGGAAATTATTTGCCGTCAGCTGGTAAGAAGGACTTGGGTACCAGTGATGAACAAAGGAAGGATGAGAGATTTGGAAGAGAGGGAAACAGTGCTGAATGTGCTGGGGCTGTATTCTGCCATTTCCTCTGTACAATATTGGTGTTAAAATGGGGGAGGAGCCATTTTTAAATCCCATCCTAAACATGTCCAGTGTGGTCAATGACAAATATTATTTTTGGCATTTGCAGCAGCGGAGCAGACCAGACGGGGAGCTAGAAGCGAAATAAAAAGTGAAACCTGAAATTAAAAACACGTCAAAATCCATCAGTTTGGTATGGTTGAAATATATTCTTACCTAGTGGGAACTGATTGCCCTTGAGGGTGTCTCAAATCTCTTTCCAGCCCTGCACTTTGATGCTTTAAGATCCTGAGCTGGGAGATAATTGGCTGAATATTTTGCCTTTGATTTGGAATTTCTAACCCTCCACCCAGTCCTGTATGTTGTTGCTACAATGTTTATTTTCTGACCCGGGCCACTTGCACCTACTTCATGATACTGTTGGGTACTTTCCTGTAGCCTGAAATTAGTTTAATGGTCCTGACAATGAATTTCCAAGTAATTGCAATGGCTTCACTCCATGATATGTCTCTCAGGGCACTCTTGGAAATTAAATGTTACTTCTCAACAGTTATTTGCTTACTTCATCCCTGTTTTATTAAATAATCATAAAAACCCTTTTGAATTTAAATATGCGTGCTCTATTATCTGAAAGGTTTGGCAAGATAAAGAGGCTGGGTGAAACTAAGCTGACACCATGCTCTCTTTGCTCTCTCACTGGATGTTCCATTGGTATTGTGTTCATCTTAGGCTTTATGGAGCTTACTTACTGCTCTGTGCCCACTGGGGTCCTGCTTTCTTTACAACAACTGTAGCAGAAATGCCTGCTGTTTAGAAGTGGCTTGAGCCTTTCAACAACACAGAAAATACTTCAACCTAGTTTACAGCAAAGGAAGAAGTTGAATATTCTTTTGTATTGGAGGACTTTTCCACAGGATTTCCAAGGATTTATTCTGATTGAAAAAAATAGGCAGTGTCCTAAGACACCTGCAGGTGATCTTGTAACAATGATTACACACCTTTTCTGAGTCCAGTTGATGAGAAGGATTTGCCCCTCCTGTTGGAGTCCTTTCCTTCTAGAGGACTTGTGGAGGTTGTCCACCTGCACAATTGGAGCGGAGGAAGTTGCCTTCATTTGAAGAATTTCACTCAATGAGACATTAAGTGACTTGTCCAAATTCAACAAAATAGACTTCTGCCAAATCCCCATTTCAAATATTCCAGAGCAGTATGGTGTCGGAGAGAGGTGTTCAGCTTTGGACAGACACACTTGGTCTGAGTTCTGGGACCATCCCTTTTCATCTGAATGACTGTCCACATCATAACAGCATCTGATCTTCAGGTCTTAGAGAAAGAACAGTCTATCTTTCAGGGGTTGTTGTTGGTCCTATAAAATGGCTTTAATCTACCCCAAAATATCATAGATACTAAGAAATAATAAATACTATAATTCTTAGTTCTCTCATGATTATTTCTAACAGTCTGGTTGGTTTAAGACAGGCACTTGTGATATGAGTCATGATACAGCCCAGAAATTATTCTTAGAAAACTTAAAGTTTTATTCCTTGTATGTGAAATTTACCTGACCACTTGACATGGTAGGTTCTTGTTCATCAAAAGCACACTATACAGATCTGATGATTTCATGAAGGAAGGCTACGTGTATTAGCTAATGGAAAAAGAGAATTTCCATTTTCATCCCCATACCCCCCTGTATGGCTCTATTGTGTGATCTTAGGCAAACAAGTACATTTTCCCATCTCTTTGGGGAGGAAGAGCAGAGGGCTCTATCTGCAATATCAAGGCTATATCTGTGTAAATTATTTCCAAGAGACGAGTGAGATTGACTGCAATAATGTCCCTCAAGTACTTGGCATTCCTTGGAAGAAAACATGATGTAATTGGACTTTAATAACTTGGATGAAAATGTATCCTAGGGCCATAAAATGTTTCTCGACAACATTAGATCTAGGCGAGTTATTATGATTACCTCCTAAGAAGTGTTCGGATTAACGGATATGTGATTATAAAGTCCATTACAAAGGCAGAATCAGAAGAAGGGAGAGGTACAGAAAAGGACCCTGATATTTCAATGCTTCACACTCCTGGACATTTTAGGCAGAGAAGTTATTTTATCACTTGTATTGCCAGGCTCAGTAGGGGAATAGCTGAACGAGGAGGCCTGTCTCGAATACCATTTCCACCTTCCTACTTCCTTTGTATCACAGGCTGCTTAAAGGAACTTCCTTCAATCACAGTGTGTAAGAGCAATGCCATGAGAGTGAAAACACTTGGGTCTACCATTTCTGCCTCCAGCAAGTATGTGATTCATACAAACATCCATTCAGCAAAGTCTGACTGAATACCTTCTGTGCGAGGTGTTACACATACACAGACATAAATACAACATGATTCTTGACCTCAGTTAAAAATGCTCTAGTGGAGAAGACCAGATGTGTGCAAATACACCTCTTTACAGATTCCTAAAGCATTATGGCTGATTTCCCAGTGCTGATTATTCCTAGTCAGTTATGCTAATCTCACCCCCACCACCTCATTATTATTGATGGATTCAGGGATGAATGTGGGTCTAAGCCACTTTGGGGTATTGAAACACTAGAAGTGACTTTCTAGAGATTTTTGGTAGGAAAAAAAAAATTCCCCAGCGTTTGGTTTGTCTGAAAAGACCGTTCCATACCCGTAAGTGAAACTAGCTTAAAGACGTTAAAGCTGTTGATAGCAGAGAAAAGAGAGAGAGAGAGAGAGAGAGAAACTGCTTTGGATAACATAATTAAGCAACTAGTTGAATCTTGCTCTGCATTTGGACTTCATCTTATATGAGCTAATAAATAACTTTATTGCTTAACCCAGTCTAAACTAAATGTGTGCTTCCTTGCAGCCAAAAGCATGTTAGCTGAATACTGGTTTAATTTTTTTTTTAAATTTTTTCACATTTATTTATTCTTGAGAGACGGAGAGAGAACATAAGCAGGGGAGGGGCAGAGAGAGAGGAGAGAGAGGAGAGAGAGAGAGAGAGAGAGAGAGAATCCAAAGCAGACTCCAGGCTCTTAGCTGTCAGAACAGAGCCTGACACAGGGCTCAAACTCATGGACTGTGAGATCATGACCTGAGCTGAAGTCGGAGGCCTAACCAACTGAGCCACCCAGGCACCCTTGAATTCTGGTTTAATTTAATGCTTTCCATGTCTCCTGACAGTTCCCTCAGATTCATATTTAAGATACAGACTCTCCAGTGATGCATATGGAGAATCAGAAACTCCCATCCACTTGTACCAAAATGGGGCCCATGGATTGGGGTTTTTTAAAAAGTACCCTACGTGATTCTTATACCCAGGAAAATTTCAGATGATTGTTCTTATTGCTATAGTAGAGGCCAGAATCAAGTACAGGCGAAGCAATCAACTCAGCCTGGAGGAGTTAGAAATGCTTTCTCAAAGGGACATGGGGTCTGTGCCTTGAAGAATGAATGGGGGCTTTCCAGGTTGAGAAGAGAAGGAAAGATGGTCCCAACAAAGGGAAGCTCAAAAAATCCTTCTCTTTATGGTCTTGGTTGCCTCATCTATAAAATAAAGAAAAGCATGCCCCCTGCTTCTCTACTGCTCTCTGTTTTGATGATAAGTTTAGAAACTGGGCAATTTCAATGTCATTTGCCTCTTGATCCACCTCAAAAATGTTCAGTGTAGTAACTTGTGGAATTTTCTACATAAGAACTTCTCTTTACTGGAAAAATAGAAGTACTTGGTAAGCTGGATTATAATATAACTACCATACAGATAGAAACTTTCTTGTCCACTTTTGTATCCATATGGCCTTTCAGAGGACCCGGCCCGTGTGCACCCAAATGCGGTTATTGCATAAGTGAATTGAATTGATGGCATTCAAGTATTCAATTAGATATAGAACTTTTAAAGATTAATTTCATACATAAAGCGAACAATAATTATAGTGATGATACTACAATAACATAAATATTTGGAATTTGCCTAGCCACCTTATGTTTTTAAATCATCCATTCAAGTCACATTTATAAAACATTTTCTAGGCATCAGGTGCTATTCTGAGCACTGAGGATAAACCAGTAAACAAAACAAAATCCATGCTTCTAGAGGCTTACATTCCAGCAGTAGAGTAGAGATATCATTTCCGTGTCTAACCTAAATTCAGGCATAGTTATCTATAATTCATAGACGATGAAAACAAGTTTTATATCTTTGTGAGGTCACTCATTCTGTCAAACTTGTGACAGACACAAGTCGCGTGACTTCCAGCACAATAATGAGACTACTTCTGCACTGAGACCGTGTGATGCTTAATGCGACTCTCTTCGAATGAGTGAGTGTTTAAGATCTCACCATATGTCAAGCTCCTCCTGGGTGTGTGAGAGTATATTTAGAACCCCTAAGATATAGCAGGCGTCTTAAGGAAACTGTTGCTTCCTTGTGTCTGTGCCCCTCATCTTGTATGCCTTTCTGGAAACATAAACACACACATGCTTCACAAAAGCAGACTCCACTTACCTGGGTCATAGTTCCCAACAGAGCATTGGGAAGGCAGACCGCCACTCAGGAAGTTGTATTAACTAAACAAAGGGAACAACTGTAAAGGCACTTGACTTGGGCCATTTTCTACTCATGCCTTAACCATATCTCTGTCTAGGGCTCTGTTGTATTTGAGATCGTGCTTCCTGTTTCAGTTCAAAGAGCCACAGGCGGTTTTCGTAATGCTGGGGCCTAATATCCTTTACCCGGCACGGACACAACTCATTTATCCAGAGCTTACTTTCTAGGAGAATTGACTCACTGAAACATAGACCAAAACTAAGGTGCATCTGTGCAGCAAGGAGAGCACTAGTTCATGCCTGCTCTGACGTGCTGGGGTTTTGCTCTTTGCACTGTTCTTGGAACTCTTCACAGGAGCTCCACAACAACAGTGGTGATAAAGTGGGAACAACAAGAAAAAGAAGGGCAGTTACCCCTTGGGGAGCAGTTTCCTCACACACGATGTCTTATTTCATCTCTCCACCAACCCTGCAAGTTGAGCACAATTATTATGCCCACCTTCTAATGAAGGCACTGAAATTTAGAGAGTTTAATTTATTTTTCAGTGTCACAAAGGTCATCAGCAGGGAAATGAGAATTTTAATGTCTTTCTATATCTATCTGTCTCTCAGATATAATCTTTGCCTTCATTTATCTGATTTCCTAACCCATGGTAGCTAATAAATGGAGAGAGGTGAAGAAAAGACAGACAGAGAAAATTTATAACACAAAAATGCACAGTAGCTCGGGACATTTTAGTCTAGTGGCTTATGACCTTCTACCCTTCCATGGCTTCTAGGATAGCACATTGACTATGACATAAAGATAATTTTGAATAATGAAGTAAAAGTGAAATTCCACCGGATCCTTTTGCCGAAGGATAGATGGAAGAGATATCTATATTTTCTTTTTTTTTTTAATGTTTATTTTTGAGAGAGAGAGGGACAGGGCATGAGTGGGGGAGGGGCAGAGAGAGAGGGAGACACAGAATCTGAAGCAGGCTCCAGGCTCTGAGCTGTCAGCACAGAGCCTGACGTGGGGCTCAAACTCAGGAACTGTTGAGATCATGACCTGAGTCGAAGTCGGATCCTTAACCGACCGAACCACCTCCTATGTCTGCATTTTCAAAACAATTTGAAAATTGAAAGTTTAGATATTTAAAATACACTAAACTGCAGGTATATGAACTGTTTGCTTATACTGAATAGCTCATTTATAGCCATGGTTAGTGTTAATATTGCTGGTATTACCTTTATGCATCTACTGTACATCCCTACTATTTTTAGCATGATAATGAGGACTTAAAAATCTTACGGTGGACATATGTACACAAGGTTAACCAGCTGAGAAGATAAAATTAATAAAGAAGAGGTGATTCTATCATTAAGACTGTGCGAAACTCAATTTTGAATATCAGTGTCCAAATACTCACTGGTTTGAAGAACCACATTCCTGGCTATCAGTTTTATTTCCACTGGGTCAACTTGAACAGAGAAGTGTTTCTTACTGAGTATGAATAATAAAGGTAGGTGTTCTTCCTTATCCTGCATTACATTTGAAAGTCTGTGTATGGATATAGATCCCATTACTAACAAGACCACTGATATTAAGCATGCAAGAATCATCAAAGTCAGTCTGCCACCATGACAAACACCTAAGGAAAGAACAGAGAGAGCGCAGCTTTTGCAGGTGAGCCCAGCAAAATTATTCCTGGTGGTTTATGCATATGAATGAAGCTGCTTTGAGCATCTTAATTGATTCTTTATTTTATATAAGTTTATTTATGTACTGGCATTTTTAACTATATTGGGGAAATTGACCAATTTACTACCTTCCCGCGAAGACGAAGTATTTTTTGCTTGGAAAAAACCTCCCCGTATACCTTCACTGGGTATATTTTTCCCAACTACCATGGTACTTGACCTCTTTCACTCTGCTTGCCCCGGTCAACAGCCTCTCACAAACACATTTCCACTAGTCAGAAACCTCCCTTCCATATGAAGTGCTCCTGCCCAGATGAGAAATGGCAGAGGACAGCATCATAAGGTCTCATTTTCGATGCAACTGATGCTACTTCGAAGAAGAGTGACACTGATTTACTCTCAACCGAAGGTAAATATTTGCTCTTATTTAGAAAAAAAAAGGATTTTTCATTTTCAAGCAAACATACTTGCCTATGTCTTTGGTCCCACTACACCTTGAGCTTTCTGTAAGCCAGAGCTAATTCATCCTTCTCTTAAATATCTTTATGTGTCAGCTCTGTGTATTAAAGGAAGCAACTTTCCAAACATTTCCTGATATTTTGCCTCATTAGCCTCTCAGTATATTTTTTTAACCAACATCTGTGATCCTCTGATGTAACCATAATTGCAAAGTGGGGGATTAGTCAGTGAGAAAATTGGAGAAAGGAGATGTATTAATAGGATAGAGACATGTTTCTTACAGAAAATATCCATTTATACCTAACAGGGATACATAGCTCACCTCTTGTACTAAGACAACAGAACAGCCTTAACTGCAAATAAAAACTCCCATCTTTATTTCAAATCACATTATGTGTTTAACCTAGGCAAATAAATGGATTTTTACTATTTACTGTATTTTTTACCTCTTAGTTTCTTCACTAAAGTTCTATTCTTTTTTTTTCTTTCTTTCTTTATTTTGAGGGGAGAGGGGCAGAGAGAGAGGGAGAGAGAATCCCAAGCAGGCTCCACACTGTCACCAACATGGAGTCCCGACGCAGGGCTCAAACTCATGAACTGAGAGATCACGACCTGAGTCGAAACCAAGAGTCAGACACTTTACGGACTGAGCCACCCAGGCACCCCTAAAGTTCTACCTTTTTTTCAATATCTTCAGTTCTTATTGTATCTACTTTAGCATGTTTTGTTACATCATTTTGACTTCATTTGTTATTGTCACTATGGTTGCTTTGCTGCTTTGCTTTGGCCAGAGTGGAGATTGGGAATTGGTCCGTATTTCACCTGACAAATAGACCTGGCAAGTCCTCAGGCACTTACCTAATTAGTCAAAGATGTCCCATTCCATGTCATGCATGCCCTGCACATGTCTACACATGAAATTTTAAAAAGAACAATCCCAAAACACTTTTCTCTAAATCAGAAGATTTTTTTTTTCAAGATCAAGTTGGTCTTCTTTGGAAGAAACTTACTCTTCCCGGGAGCCAAACAAAAGACTTCCAATCAGGCATCATCCTTCAGTGCTGTGTGCACTTACTACTTGTCTCTTATTAGAGAACAGAAATCTAGATTAAGACTCTGCCATTGTAGATTTCTGTAGCCTCCATGTCTCTAAACAACATATTACCTGAAGCAGAGAAGAAAATGTGGCTCATCAGGAATCACAGCCTTATTACTAAAATTGGTCCAACTGCCACTTAAAGAAACTCACCATGTGTCTCTGGTTAGGCTCCCCAGGAGAAGAGTCTGAGATGACAATTCATGTGCAGGTGATTTTTTGAGGGAGTGTCCCCAAGATAAACTGGTAAAAGTTTGGGAGAAGAAGGACAGGCAACAGGAAGAAGTTAGTCCAGGCTGTGATTTCAGGCAAAGTCTAATCTCAACCTGATCCTGTGGGGTGCTGTGAAATGTAGTTTGTACTTCATAGTTTGTCAAAACTCAAAGCCCAAGAGCTGGGCTTTCTTAATCATGTAACAGTCAGCCATTGGCTATAAACTGCTCAAGAGGCATGTGAACTCCTAGGAATTTGGGGTTGGGGGGTATGATAGCCAAAGGAATTTATATAAAGAGGTAGTGGTCATTAGAACTAAAGTGCACAGAAGGTGGAGAGAAATTCACAGATATGATAAAGAGAATCCAAAGGGACCTCAGAGGAGCACTGACAATGTTTGCTATGCCATGTTTACTTCTAGAAATATTTGCACATATTTTGTATTCTGTTCATTCAGTGTCAATATGTACTATGAATCTAGTTCAGGGATGGCCAATAAAATATAATGTGAGCTAAGACGGCCAACAGGTACATGAAAAGGTGCTCAACATCACTAATTATGAGGGAAATGCAAATCAAAACTACAATGAGATACTGAATCACATATGTTAGCATGTCCATTACTAAAAAGACAAGAAATAACAAGTGTTGGTAAGCATGTGGAGAAAAGGGAACCCTTGTGCACTGTTGGTGGGAATGTAAATTCGTGCAGCCACTATGGAAAACAGTTATGGAGGTTCCTCAAAAAAAAATTAAAAATAAAGCTACAAGATCCAGCAATTTCACTTTTAGGTATTGAGCCAAAGAAAATAAAGGCACTAATTCAAAAAGATATGTGCACCCCTGGTCATTAAAGCATTATTTACAATAGCCGAGATATGGAAACAATAAGAGTGTCTATTGATGGATGAATGGATAAAGGAAATGTGATACATAAACACACACACACGCACACACACACAAGCAGAGTGAGAGAGAGAGAGAGAGAGAGAGAGAGAGAGAGAGAGAGAGAGAGGAATATTATTCAGCCATAAAAAAGGAAATCTTGCAATTTGTGACAACATGAAGGGATCGTGAGGGCATGTTAAGTGAGATAAGTCAGACAGAGAAAGGCAAATACTATATGATTTCATTTATATATGAAATCTAAAGGAGGGGAAGAGGAAGAAGGAGAAGAAGAGGGAAAAGAAGGAGAAGGAGAACGAGAAGGAGAAGAAAGAATAGATACAGAGAACAGATTGGTGGTTGCCAGAGGCAGGGGGCAGGAGGTGAAATGAATGGAGTCAAAAGGTACAAACTTCCAGTTACAATATAAGTAAGTCATGGGATGTAATGTACAGTGTGGTGACTGTAGTTAGCACTGTACTGCATATTTGAAAGTTTCTAAGAGAGTAGACTTTCACTGTTGGAGAAATGGATAAAGTACACCAAAGATGGCTGATTGGACTAAAACAAACTCTGGTCTCTAGCTTAGAGACCCCTCCTCCGGGTTCTTCTTCCTTTGTTTGCTGTGTGTGTGAAAACCACCCTCCTCCCCCCCCCCCCAATTTGGAGGCTGATAAGTATAAATTACCCTTCCCTGTCGCATTTGGGGCTCAGAGCTTTGGAGAAACGGTCTCCTCTGAGCCCACCGGTGTTAAATAAATCTCTAATCCACCAAGGTCTCTGAGTGCCACTTAGTTTTTCCACCAGCATTCCAGCCTGATTCCGTAACATCACAAGTTCTCATCAAAAGAAAAAGAAAATTTTAACTACATGTGGTGACTGATGTTAACTAGATGTATTGTGGAGATCATTTCTCAATACATACAAATATCAGATCATTATGTTGTACACCTGAAATATAATGTTACATGTCAATTTTATCTTAATTTAACAAAATAATTTGAGAAATTTTTTTAAAAATATATAATTTGAGCTAAATACATCATCTGAAATTTTCAAGTAGCCTCAGGGAACAATATCTTATTTTATTCCATATATCAACATGTGATTGATAGATATTAATGAGATACTTTATGTTTTTGTAGTTGGCCTTCAAAATCAAATTATGTATTTTGTACTTACATCTCATTTTTGACCAGTTTCACTTAAAGTGTTCAGTGGCCATATGTGGCGAAAGGGCTACTACATTGAGCAGGATAGATCTAATGGGTTTCTTGAGCTAATGTATTGGGCTTTTACTGAGGTACAATATGAAAAAATATGCTAATCTTGAACCATCTTCCCTGTTTTAAAAATACCCCACCTCCTTCCACAAAGGGGCCCCCTATGGCTACCTTTGTGCAGCGTGACAATCCATTTGGACATCACTGATTAGATCCTGATCATTTGACCCAAGCTGGCCCAACTCTGTTCACTTTTCTGAGTATAACCTGTATTCCCAATGACTAGCCAAATGTTGATTCCAGCATCTCCTGAAGCTGGCTTTCTTTTTGCCCCTGGGCTTGTTGTTGAAATACGACTATAACCTTTTTTTTTTAATCTTCTATTTTTTCTAAGTTGCTTGCAACCCTAGGAATCTTAACTAGTAATGAAATGTGGTACCCAAGTGCCAAGACACTGTGAATCTCACTGCTCAAGGCACAGGGCATTGAATCTTGCCCATACTGGACAGGGAAGGCAACAGACCATGAAATGTTGATGTTCACTGTCTTGAGACTCAGACCAATAGATCTCATTAATAAAGCTTTAGAGGACGTGGTTACAAAAATGTAAGGATGTCATATCATTGTGTATAATTCTTCTATGGAAGTCCCAGATAGATACAGCAAGACAAAGAAACAGGGTCAACCTAGTTGGAAGGACATAAAAAAAAAAGTGCATTTGTAACCATATTACCCTAGAGCTTATTCTCAACACAGAAACTGGAAAGATTATTCTAAAATCTACATCAGATCATGTCTCTTTCTAAAAGTATTCAGATGGTTTCCTACATCACTCAGAGTAAGAACCAAAATCCTTAAAATGGTCCATAAAGCCCCCAGGACCTATCGTCTAAGTACCTCTCTGAACCATTTCCTGTTACTACTCTCCTTACTCATTCCACACTGGACCCTTCGTTGTGGCTCAAATATGCATGCACGCTTCCACATTGGACACGTTGTACTGAACCCTCTTTCTGAATCAATCTTACTTCTTCCCTCACCTTCTTTAACACATTCCTCAAACGTCACCTCCTCAATTAGGCTGACTCTGACCATTTTCTTAAAATTATCACCCTCTCTCATCAGTAGCACTACCCAAATCCCCTTAACCTACTCTATGATTTTTTTTTTTTTTGCTAATACAGCATACAAGAAATGTGTTTATTTTGTTTATTTCTTATGTGGGTATTCTTCCACCATAAAAATGTAATCCTCATGAAGTCAGGAATTTCTTTTTCATTGATCTATACCACTGAAGTATATATTGATGTATACAGGAAACTTGTATTATATGTATTAGGAGGTTCTTATATATTTGTTGAATGAATAAATAATGGATTCATGGTGCCAGAATTAATCATCTAAGAGTACAAACAAACAAAAAATGGGAACATGGCCACATTTCAGGGGCATTATGGTATAGTCTCCTTTCTGCTGCTAAGATTACTGGTTGCAATAATGTGGAATTGCTAAGATGGAGATCTCTCTTGGGAACTAGAGATATCCAGGACAATTCTCAGCTTTCTTCAGACACCTCCACCTGACTTGGACCATGGAGTTTGTAGAAGTCCACACTGACTTCCATTTCAAAGTCAATTCTATGAGTAGAACAGAAATGCAGCAGAGATTCCCCTCCTTATGTTGTCGTTGCTTCTTGGTGTCTACCAGTGACACTGTGGCAAAACAACCAACCAAATAAATAAATAAAAATAGGATGTCAGCAAACATGGGGGAGTAGGCAGCTCCAAGAACCCATTTTCTCAACAGAGACAGAGAAACATCAAGCCAAATTGTCAAAATCTTCTTTGTCAGAAATCTGGAAAAAAACAATTTAAAAAAGTTTATTGCAGGGCGCCTGGATGACTCAGTCAGTTAAGCGTCCAACTCTAGGTTTCAGCTCAGGTCATGATCTCTCAGTTTGTGAGTTCAAGCCCCATATCAGGCTCTGTGCTGACAGTGTGGAGTCTGCTTGGGATTCTCTATCTCCCTCTCTCTGTTCCTCCACTACTCCCGCTGCCTCTGTCTCTCTCAAAATAAATAAACTTAAGAAAAAAGTTTATTTTTGCAGATGACATGATATCATACATGGAAAACCTGATAGACTCCACCAAAGGTCTGCTAGAACTGATACATGAATTCAGCAAAGTCGCAAGATACAAATCAATGTACAGAAATCAGTTGCATTCTTATGCACTATTAATGAAGCAACAGAAAGACAAATAAGAAACTGATCCCATTCACAATTGCACCAAGAATCATAAAATACCTAGGAATAAACCTAACCAAAGATGTAAAAGATCTGTATGCTGAAAACTATAGAAAGCTTATGAAGGAAATTGAAGAAGACACAAAGAAAAGGAAAAACATTCCATGCTCATGGACTGGAAGAATAAATATTCTTAAAATGTCAATACTACCCAAAGCTATCTACACCTTCAATGCAATCCCAAAATTGCACCAGCATTCTTCTCGAAGCTAGAACAAGCAATCCTAAAATTTGTATGGAACCACAAAAGACCCCGAATAGCCAAAGTAATTTTGAAGAAGAAAACCAAAGCGGGAGGCATCACAATTCCCTTTGTAATAGCCTCTATTACAAAGCTGTAATCATCAAGACAGCATGGTATTGGCACAAAAAGAGACACATAGACCAATGAAATAGAATAGAGACTCCAGAATTAGACCCACAAAAGTATGGCCAACTAATCTTTGACAAAGCAGGAAAGAATATCCAATGAAAAAAAAAAACAGTCTCTTTAACAAATGGTGCTGGGAGAACTGGACAGCAACATGCAGAAGAATGAAACTAGACCACTTTCTTACACTATTCACAAACATAAACTGAAAATGGATAAAGGACCTGAATGTGAGACAGGAAACCATCAAAACCTGAGAGGAGAAAGCAGGAAAAACCTCTCTGACCTCAGCCACAGCAATTTCTTACTTGACACATCCCCAAAGGCAAGGGAATTAAAGGCAAAAATGAACTATTGGGACCTCATGAAGATAAAAAGCTTCTGCACTGCAAAGGAAACAATCAACAAAACTAAAACGCAACCAATGGAATGGGAAAAGATATTTGCAAATGACATAGCAGACAAAGGGCTAGTATCCAAAATCTATAAAGAACTCACCAAACTCCACACCCAAAAACCAAATAATCCAGTGAAGAAATGGGCAGAAAACATGAATAGACACTTCTCTAAAGAAGACATCCAGATGGCCAACAGGCACATGAAAAGATGCTCAATGTCGCTCCTCATCAGGGAAATACAAATCAAAACCACACTCAGATACCACCTCACGCCAGAGTGACTAAAGTGAACAAATCAGGAGACTATAGATGCTGGCGACGATGTGGAGAAATGGGAACCCTCTTGCACTGTTGGTGGGAATGCAAGCTGGTGTAGCCGCTCTGGAGTTTCCTCAAAAAATTAAGAATAGACCTACCCTATGACCCAGCAATGCACTGCTAGGAGTTTACCCAAGGGATACAGGAGTGCTGATGCATAGGGGCACTTGCACCCCAATGTTTACAGCAGCACTTTCAACAATAGCCAAATTATGCAAAGAGCCTAAATGTCCATCAACTGATGAATGGATAAAGAAGTTGTGGTTTATATACACAATGGAATACTGTGTGGCAATGAGAAAGAATGAAATATGGCCTTTTGTAGCAACGTGGATGGAACTGGAGAGTGTTATGCTAAGTGAAATAAGTCAAACAGAGAAAGTCAGATGACATATGTTTTCACTCTTACATGGATCCTGAGAAACTTAACAGAAGACCATAGGGGAGGGGAAGGGAAAAAAAAGGAGAGGGAGGGAGCCAAAACATAAGAGACTCTTAAAAACTGAGAACAGAGGGTTGATGGGGGGTGGGAGGGAGGGGGGGTGGGTGATGGGTATTGAGGAGGGTACCTGTTGGGATGAGCACTGGGTGTTATATGGAAACCAACTTGACAATAAATTTCCTATTAAAAAAAAAGTTTAAAGCAACCAAGTGGTAGGAAGCTATCTTGCATATTTACTTGCCCTGTCTCTTTTCACTTCACAGTTTGGTGGTAGTCTTAAAGGCAGCAGCTCATTATCTCAGTGTAGGAATGGAGTCCCTGATTCAGGAGAGACAGGAACAGACCTTGTTTGCAAACGACTGTGTTGTGTCTGCCTGGGGGCTGCCTAAAGGGCTGACACAAGTCATTAGCCTTTGTCTCACCTCTCCTAGAACTCACTTGGGGTGGAAAAGCACCAGGCTTCCTCAAAAACATTGTAAAGCAAATAAAGGAGCCACAGTCCCTTGTGTCAAAAGATTATGATTGAGGCATATGATAGGCACCTGGGACTCAGGGAACAAAATCTTGGAAGACGATTCTTCCAGAAATAGGTCACTCAAAAGCACATGTGCATACTGGGGAATTTAGAGAGTCATGCATACACCCAGGGCAAGATGCATGCTCAAGAAAGACCTGACAGAGGGGCACCTGGGTGGCTCAGTTGGTTGAGCGTCCAACTTTGGCTCAGGTCCTGATCTCATGGTTTATGGGTGTGAGCCCCACATCAGGCTCCGTGCTGACGGCTCAGAGCCTGGAGCCTGCTTCTGATTCTGTGTTTCCCTATCTCTCTGCTCCTCCCCTATTCATGCTCTGTTTCTGTCTCTCTCTTTCAAAAATAAACATTAAAAAATAATAAAAAAAAGAAAGACCTGAGAGAACACCAAGCTTTCACCTGTGGCTGATCTCGAGGTTCAGAGCAAGCAGGATGTGAAGGCTAAGGCAGAGTTGTCCGTGGTCTGGCTAAATGTTGGAGTAGTGCCCCAGCACATAGCCAGTGTGAAGAGACTCAAAAAGACCTTTATTGTTATTGTTATCATCATCATCACTATTATCTGTGTTTCTTTTTTGTTTTTCCATTCTCCACCACCCCATCCCATTATGGAAGGCAAGAGCTTGGCATTCAAGGAAATATCTGTCAAAGAACTAGCTGAACACGAACTATTCCTTTAACAGAGACTTCAGAGACCATACATGATAAAGAAAATATACTTTATAAAATGAGTCAGCAAATCACTAGAAAAACAGCTACAATCTACAACAAGCAATGAAAATGAACCCAGAAGAGGGGGGAGAATCTCCTTGCCAGAGCTACCACATTATAATATTCAAAATGTTCACTTTTTAACAAAAAAAATGTATACAGTATGCAAAGAAACAAGAAAAATGCATCTCTTTACAGAAGAATTCTACAGAAACTATCCCTGAGAAAGCACATACATTTGACTTGCTAGAGGAATATTTTAAAATAAACTATCTCAAATATGCTCAAATTGCTCAAGGAAATCATGGACAAAGAGCTCAAGAAAACCAGAAGGATCATGTACAAACAAATAGAAGATATCAATAAAAGAATAGGAATTATAAAAAAAAAGATACCAAAAAGAAACCCCAGAGCTGAAGATTTTATAACTGAAATGAAAAACTCACTATGGATATTTTTGATGGTTAATTTTTATGTATCAGTTTGGACTCAGGGATGTCCAGAGAGCTAGTAAAACATTATATCTGGGTCTACAAGGATGTTTCCAGAAGAGATTTGCATTTGAATCCCTAGACTAAGTAAAAAAGATGGTTCTCACCAATGCTGATGAGCATCATCCATAAGGAAGGGCAAATTGCCTGTCTTAGATTGAGCTTGAGCTGGGACATCCACCTTTTCCTTCCCTTAGACATCAGATCAGTGCTCCTGGTTCTCAGGTCTTCTAATTCTGACCAGGACTATACCACCGCTCCCACTCCATTTCTTTAACTTCTTTGTAATTACTCAAGAGAAATAAAGCACATGACCATTAAAAGACTTACACATGAATATTCATAACAACGTTATTCACAACAGAAAAAAAGCGTTTAAAGGAAACCATTTAAATGTACATCAGCAGGTGCTAAATCAACAAGACGTGGTGTATTTATACAATGGGATGCTACCTGACAATGTTAAGAAATTAATTTTCAATGCATGAATGGATCTCAAAGCACTTATGCTGTCAGATAATCCAGACACCATAAAGTACATTCTGTTTAATATCATTTATATGGAATTCTATTACAGGAAATACTAATTAATAAGGGGTATAACAGATGAGCAATCACTGGGGTCTTAGGATTGTCGGAAGCGGGGAAGACTGGAAGAGAGCAGGGGGTAATTTTGTGAAAAAGTGGTGGGAATGTTCTTTATGTTAATTATGTTGCTGGTTAATTCCATGTATACACTTGTTGAATCTCACCAAACAATACACACACACACGTCTATTGTATGCAAAATATACTTCAAAGAAGTTGATTCAAAGATATAAGGAAAGTTAGACATACAGGGATTTTGAAGAGAACTAATTTTCTTTTGCTCAAATCAACTAAGCCCAGTTCTCATGGACTCATAAAACCTAGGAGATAGGATATTAAAAAAAAAAATAACTGAGCTGCAATTAACAAAATTAGAGAACTGACTCAGTAGCATCTCTAAAGAATTTTTAAGCTACGATGTAGAAGATTTTGTAGCCCATGTGACAGAGGCTTCCCCAAGGGAAGAGAAGGATTTACTTCCTAATCAGGCACTAGCTAGAACATGTTGGAGCACGTTGAAAGTCATAGTGGAACCGGCAGACTGATCACACAGAAAATAGGCTAGCTTCTCCTATTAGAGAGAAGAAAGATTCTGTAAGGAGACTGTAGTTATCTGTATATAATCCATTATGTTGGTTGCTCTTGGGGCATTCTCTCCCTTTGAATCCGGGCTGGACCTATGACTTGCTTAACTAATATACTGCAGCAAAAGTGATTCGAGTCAACTTCCATGACTGAGCCTCAAGAGTTATATAGCAGTTATCTCCACTTTGGGATTGTTCCCTCGTGGAAAACAGTTATTATGTAAAAGGCACGGTTATTCTAAAACCACCATGCTCTGAGGAAGCCCAATGTATCCACAAAGACAGAGAGGGGCCATAGGAAGGACCTAAGGCAATAATAGACCCACATGGAACCGTGGAAATGGCAAACTGAACCTTGTGCATCCTGACCCACGGAATCATGAGAAAATAAAATGGTGCTGTTTTAGGTCACCCTGTGTTGGGGTTCTTTGTTATGCAGTCATAATACATACCTAAAACTGAAACTGATACCTCAAAATGGTGTGCCACTGTAACAAATATCTAATAAATGGGATTTGGGGACAGAGTTGCGCATAGGCACCTCCGTTGCGAATAGGCAGAAGAGTAAAAAGAAGCTTGCTATCAGAAGCTAGAAAGGAATTGGAAACATTACACATGAAGGTTGGAGGAAAAGTAATTCATGAAGCATAGTGACAAAACATTTGGCAACACTGTCACCTTTGGTAACCTGGAAGATAGAAAATTTACTCAGTGAATTTGTGCATCTAGCTGAGATTTCCAGGTTGAATGTTAAAAGTGCCAACTGCCTTTTTCTAGCTGTGTTTGATAATACACAAACAGAGGCAGGGGAACTAAAGAACAAACTGTTCAATTTTTTTTTTAGTAGAATCTAAAAATAAAATCAAATCTGAACTTACTAGTTTGGAAAATAGAACTGGTTTTCACTCCCAGCTTCCCCAGTCAGAAAGAGATTCTCCAAGTAAGAAATGTTCTCAGAGCTTGGATCAAATCCAGGGCTCCTTTGGTAAAAGATGGCTTTGGGGTCAGATCAAATCAAGAATGCAGGTGTAAGTCTTTTGTTAAGACTTCAGAAAGATTTAATATGGTGCCTTGTAGACTAAACTAGACAGAAGGACTTCTAAGAATCTTAGGAATATGGTATCACAGCAGCCCAAGGTAGAATATGGCTTGTCTTGAGGATTTGTGAGGGTGTGGCTTTTATCTGATGACGTGAACACTGACACAATTCAGAGAAAACCTGCAGAGGTTTTAATATGCTTAAATTGATGGAAGCACTACCAGCTTGGAATAAAAGGGACAGGGAGAGTTCTAAATGATGACAGTCTTTAGGGCACCTGATCATCTTATATACAGGAAGTGGGCTGAAAAGACCCTATACTACAACATAGGCCATGTCATCTTTAAAAGAAAGAATGAAAGATGCTATAAAGGTCAAGACGAGCACCTCTGAGAGCAGAGTCAACACACACACACACACACACACACACACACACACACACACACAGAGTTTCCGAGGAGTAGAACTGAGCCCTAAACAAGGAATATCCATACCTCCACATACCCCTGGGGTAGGAGAATTAGTGATATGTGTTACCCAGGTAGCTTTCAGAATTTCCATAAACGAGTGGCTGATGAGCATCTCTTTTTATTTCCTATCTGCATGGAAGCATCCACTGGAGTTAATCTACTTCTGTGTTTCCTTCTGCATCACTCACTGTATGTGAGTCAGTGTACAGGTCTACAGATCAAGAGGACTTGTACTCATTGAGCTCGCCCTGAGGAAAACACAAAAGGAGCCTCCTGTACTCCTGGGTCTGATTTAGAAAACACTACCCTAGATGTCAAACCCAAGCATGATGTTAAAAGCGGTCGTACTTTTGGGGCTCCTGTGGTGTGAGAGGTGAGTATATTTTGCATGTGGGAAGAAGGTGAATCATTATAAATCAGAGCGTGGATTGTGGTACTCTGTTCCGTTGGTTATTTCCAGTAAATCCTAGCTGATAATATTTATCTCCTTGTCCTTCTTCCAACAAAGTCTGGTCCAGGGTGAGGCAAAGGAGGTGCCCAGGGCACAGAATTTAAAGATCTGCTTACTCAGACTTGTGTTCAAGTCTTCTAACTTGCCTCGCTCTAGTCCTGACTCTGCTCTGGAATCAGGCTCAGCCTGTGAGTTGCTTTAGCAAAACAGAATGTGTTGGCAGTGGCCCTGTGCCAGTCCTAAGCCCAACCCTTATGAGTGCTTGGAGGCTACTGCTTTTGTGCTCTTGAGAACTTTGGGTCTCCATGCAAGAGTTTGCATCGTATTATTGCCGAGAGCTCATGGAAAGACAAAGTGGAGAGTCCACGTGGAAAGGGAGAGGGCTCTGATGCCCAAAGCAAAGATGCCCAGCGGTGCCAGCTTCCCAGTTGAGCCCAGCTACTAACTGACCTACCAGCCAAATGCAATCACAGGAGTGAGTTTTAGTAAGAACAGCTGAGCCCAGTCCACGAATTATAATTGTGGGCAAATAAAATGGTGGTTGTTTTAAGCCACTACATTTTAGTGCGATTGTTAGGAAGCAAGAGATAACCAGAACAGAAATCATTCTTGTTCGTTTTGGATGCTCTGATGACTTAAGCAGGAAGTCATCACGGGAAGGGGTAGAAAGAAGAAAAGCACAGAGGAGAGCAGCTGGTAGGCAAAATACATCAATGAGATTTTTTCACAGATTCTCAGAGGTAGGTGGGCTGGAGGCTTGGATACCCAGAGTGGATGGGGTCAGAGAAGGACTAGAAATATTATTTGGTAACAAAGTCACTATTTATCACCAATCTGGTTTGGTCTGGAACAAAGAGACTATTCATCTGATAGTGTGATATAAATGGAAGTTAGTGTTATTAACCTATCACAAAAGAAAAAAAAAAAACATCCTGACAGGCCAGGGGCCTGATGGATTTTATCCAGCAGAGAGCACTATCGTGCTGGGCCTTATGCACAGCTCCATCCCAGATTTAGCACAAGCAAGGACCCGGATTGCTCTATATCAAATGTCTTGCACATAAACATGGCTGTAGAGATACAGTGCCGAAGGCACTCAGACCCCTGAGCTAACATAAGCACAATGTTGGCATCTTGTGAAGGCCTTGGAGACCATTTCTCCCCTGTAGGGATTGTCTGTCTGGGTCTAGAAACTTTGTGCAAATTATAGACCTGGGGAGTCTCAACAGTAAGTGAATATAAATGAATGTGGCCTCCCAGGAAATACAAATACGGGCTCATTATTTTGTTTTTCAATCCAGAAAGGAGCACACTTTGAAAAGGCAATTTCAGGCAAGAATAAAATAATAGTAATAATAAAGATAGCTCTGCCTAAGTCAATTTTCTGCAAGTGGCAAAACCTGATAGGCGCCCACAAAGTAAAGGAACATCTACCTGCCTTAAGCACAGCGACCTCCAGAGAACTTACCAAGAATCTATCATCGCTGGGCCCTTTACAAAAGCATCCATTCAGTACATTCATCCTAGGAGGGGGTGGGAGTGATGGGGGCACAACTGTATCCCTTATGCGGGCTTCACAAAATGTATTGTTAAGAGATGAGTAATATATGAGGTGATGTAAAAATGTTCCATTTTAAACATTTCCAAATTGGCCAATTTCCTTGATCTTTAAAAATATTTGCAAAGTGCTGCGATGATGGAAACATTTTGCTATCTTTAAAATGCATAGACCAGATTCATCTTGGAGATGGCTGTGCTATTAGAATATTTTATGGATGCCATTTCTGCAGGCCTCCTGGTACTTGGAAGGTTTAACAAATGGTGCCAGGAAGTGTTTGCTGGGTTTGCCTGGCTATTTAGGTCGCTTGTCTGGGCTTCTTGCTGCAGGAGGTTCTAGTTCATACAAGACGCTGCTGAGCTGAGACCTCTTATAAGGTCTCTATTCCTTTGTTCAAAAGTCACCTTGCTCAGTTAGGCCAACTTCTTTATTAATACTAAAACCTGCCTCCGGGGCACCTGGGTGGCTCAGTCTGTTAAACGGCGGACTTTGGTTTAGGTCACGATCTCACGGTTCATGGGGAGGAGCGTGGCATCCGGCTCTGTGCTGACAGCTGGAGCCTGGAGTCTGCTTTGGATTCTGTGCCTCCCTCTCTCTCTGCTTCTCCCCTACTCTGTACTCTGTCTCTCTCTTTCAGAAATAAACATTAAAAAAAATTAAAACTTGCCCCCTCACTCCTTGCATTTACTAATCCTTATTCTGCCCTGTTCAAAAAGAAATTAGTGAATTATTTCTGTTAACTAGAGATGGAATGAAAGTTCTGTGAAAGCAGATCTTGTTTTCTTTATCCACTGATGTATTCATGAGTCTAGCACAGTGCCTGCAGCTCAATACACACGTGTGGAAGAAATAAATGAATGCGTCTTTGCGAAGGCTCTTATTTCTCTGATATATAAACCTTGTCTACTCAATGGGAATGATTTTTCTAGTTTTCAGGACCTCTAACCTATACAATCAAAAATGTTTCCACGCAAATCTAGTTCATGTTGGGTGAGACTTGAGGACGGTTCACTTTTTTATACAATCCCAGTGACTAGTGATATCAGTTTGATTTTCAACATTGACATTTTTCTCCAAGGATGTCCAAATTGTTAGCTTTCTCAGCATGTGCCCACATAATAGGATTGAACTAGTACGACTCACTCATGCATTTGTTAGATATACATTTATTTAAGAGGCTACTTTTCATCAGATACTGGGTTCAGCCCGTGGATACAGAAATGAATCAATAGTCAGCATGTGTCCTCAAAGAGTTCACAATCTGGTACAAGACAGAGATGAGAACATTTATGCAACAGGGATAGTATCTAGCTTTTTCTACAAAAGAGGCAGGAGCAGAATGCTGACAAAACATGGAGAAGACAGCTTGGTACACAACAGGTGATAAATGAACTGACTCTTGGAGGAAGAAATGGAGGTGTCCAGGTGGTTTGGGTGATGAAGGAGGGAAGGTCAGAGAAAAAGCATTCTGGGCAGAGCATACCCCATGGGAAAGGGACTAGGGTGGTCCAGGAACATTGCGACTTTGGAGTGGGGCAAATGTCCTGTGGGATACTGGAAAGCTTGACTAAACTCAGTTCTTGGGAAAGGGCTCCTTGACTCTCTGGTCAAAGAAATGATACAGCTTTCTGACTCTCAAATCACTCACCTTACTAGGGGCCCAGCATCTTTGGATGCTATATGCCTAGTAGTGATTTTGACATATCTCATATGGGGCGCCTGGGTGGCGCAGTCGGTTAAGCGTCCGACTTCAGCCAGGTCACGATCTCACGGTCCGTGAGTTTGAGCCCCGCGTCGGGCTCTGGGCTGATGGCTCAGAGCCTGGAGCCTGTTTCCGATTCTGTGTCTCCCTCTCTCTCTGCCCCTCCCCCGTTCATGCTCTGTCTCTCTCTGTCCCAAAAATAAATAAACGTTGAAAAAAAAAAAAAGACATATCTCATATGTATATCGTTTCATCCAGGTTGTTTCATGGTCTCAGTTTGATAGGAGCCCAAGCATGTAACCAGGTCTAAAAATGATAGCAATAAGTGACACCGTCTAGAACAAGCCCATTAACAAGCTTCCTGTTAATAGATATAAAATTTATACAGAAACACATACACTTGCACACTCATTTAAGAAAAGCAAAGTTGGTTAAGTCCTTGTCCACTGAAAGGACTGGGAGCAGTTGGTATATTAATAAAGATGATGCAGAAAGTGATTTACCTGCAACATCTTTCACTACAAGTATCACCAGTTTGTCTGATTTGACCTGGCTGGCTGGAAGATTCAATGTTTTTCTTTCATATTGCCAAATGCACCATCTTACTATTTGTTGGACATGCTTAGGAATTTGTAATGGTTGTTCCCTTTACCAGGAATGTTCTCCCAACTGACATCCACATGGATTTCCCCCTCATCTACTTTAAATCATAACTCAGGGGCACCTGGGTGGCTCAGTCGGTTAAGCGGCCGACTTCGGCTCAGGTCACGATCTCACGATCCGTGAGTCCGAGCCCCACGTCGGGCTCTGTGCTGACAGCTCAGAGCCTGGAGCCCGTTTCAGATTCTGTGTCTCCCTCTCTCTCTGCCCCTCCCCTGTTCATGCTCTGTCTCTCTCTGTCTCAAAAATAAATAAACGTTAAAAAAATTTTTTTTAATCATAACTCAAATGTCACCTTCACCGTGATGTTTGTCTAGGGCACCCAATTTAAAATTCCAACTGCTCCTCATTCCCATGTCCCACAGCCTCCTTCCCTGGGCTCCAGCACTCCCAGATGCCCTTTCGGTTGCTGAAATTTTCCCACAGCAGGGGGTTTCAGATGAGATGTTTGCAGTCTTGCTTCAGGGCCTACTGAACAAGTGATGGGGAAGTTGAATAGGCAGGGTCTACTTCACCAACACTTATTTTAATTCAGTTCTCTTCAGTGGGCTTTATATTCTTTGACTCAAAGGAATATATCGCTTAAATTGTTGTGGGCTTTACAAAGCTAGAAAATGTCTGGTAGATGAGAAAACTCACAGTACTAAATCTAGGAAAGTCAGATTCCAGTCTTACATCTCATACAGACAAGCTGTATGAGAGCTTATGAGTATCTTGCCCCTATTTTGTACCTGTGAGATGGTGTGCAAAAGAATGGTGTCTTGGTTCTATTCAAATGGATTTGTGTGTGTGTGTGTGTGTGTGTGTGTGTGTGTGTGTGATCTGAATAGCTCAATATAGTCCCTACTGTTGCAGAACAAAGAAGTGGTTGCTCATGAACATTGTAATCATTACAAGACAGAAACAACAGCAAAAGCTGACATTAACTAGGTGTAAAGAGAGCCATTCATAAATCAAGAAGTGATGTTCACATAGGGACATAACATAAGTAGTTGGAAACATAAGTAGTTGGACATAGGAAGCAGGCTAGATGCCAAAAGGTGAGAAGAAAGGTCAGTTATGGCTAGGTGGAAATGAATATAAAGTAAGGATCTTGGAGCTCAAAGCAAGGGATTCAGAGTCTGGCTTTTCAGTGATCAATCTGGTGAGGACTAAAGTTAAGTCATGTTCTGTAGCCAAAGACATGTTTTGAGAGTCATCCTACAAGTGTACCCTCCCACGCTGTGAGGCTTCAAGTAAGAGGAACCATTTTGCTCTTGTGTTTGCAATATCAAAAGCAACAGCAGCTTCTCGCACAGTTTCAAAGGAAATTGGATAGCTTCAGACACACCCACAGGATCCCTGATAGCAGCTGCCATGGACATCCTACCCCTCGTCCTGAGTGCATCGTGATGAACATGAGCCCGCTCTTACTGAAAGGTCAAAAGAGAAATCAATGGAGAGAGTAACTTGAAACAGTATAGACTTTCCCTATATTTGTGATGTGTTGAAAAAAATTCCTGTCTCTCAGCCTCTGCTAAGCTTCATTTCCCTCCCTTTGATTACTTATTTCGAAGGACTAAAAAGGACACAACTCTTGTCAGAACTAATTTATTCTTATGACACCACATTATTAATTCTGGCCCAAGTGCTTTGATTTTTAAAAGTTCTTTGAGTTATGATTAACCTTTGCACTGAGGGAAGTAAAATTTGTAATTTTTTGTCTGTTTTAAAAAACAAATGCTACCTTATAGGATTTTATTTAGAGCTTAGCTTCCAAATTCAGAAGGAGATTTAAAAAAAAACAAAAAAACAAAAAACCTAAAATCTCCTCCTAAATTTCTTGATTGAGATACTAATAAAGTGAGTTGGATATCTGATTTCTCAGATTATATCACATTAGAAACAATGTTTAGGACTGAGAACATGACTAAATATTACACATCATAATAGTAGCTGGGTAAGAACTGTTATCCTAATAATAGCAAAGGAGAAGACGAAATATTGCGAGAAATGAGATTCAAGTACTTGAATAGCCAAAAAAAAAAAAAAGTCATTAGAGAATGTTTACAAAATATGTACTCACTAAATAGCTCGAGGATGAAAGACAAAGCAATTTGTCCAGCTACAGCCTTAAATATTAATGCCAATTAGAATAATAAACACATATGAAAACTTAAAGAAGGCAGAAAGATCCGTTTTTAGAGGCATGCTCATTAAATATTGAACTGGGAAGATAAAAATTAACTCTTGAAATGATAATTCCCTTCTCTTTCACCCTCTAAAAAAAACTTGGGGAGATTTGATAAATTGCCAAGATAATATCTGAAATTAATATATTAGAAAACAGAAAATTAAAAAGATAAATAATTGTAAGAACTAGGTTTTTGTTGTTGTTGTTGTTTTTAGTAAACCTTAATGACAGTCAAGTTTCTTGTAAAGGTAATCAAGCAAATTTCAAGAAATTAAAAATAAGAAATCTATATACTCCCAGGGGCACAGATATGGGAGAGATTAAAAGTTTCAAAGATTTATACTATACAATTGCATGGATAATTTTGAAATATCTATATGAAATGGGTTACTGTCTATGCTTTGTCTCAAACTAGAAGAGGCACTATACTAAATGTATTAAAAAGAAGGAAATTAAACATGTTATTAACCTTCCCCCAAACTCTTTGTCCAGAGTTAAATTTGGTGAAAATAAAAAAGAACAAATAATGTTCATACTTTCTACATTTTTCTCCATTATGGAAAGCAATATATTTTTCTCAATTAAATTTATAAATCAGGTGCAATTTTCATAATACACTTGATTTTAGCTAAAAGGCCGAGAAGCGATGCAATTTTCATAGTAAATCGTGAAAATAACTCAAGAAAATCCAGAGGCTTTTTTAAGAACAGAAATATATTAATAAAACATTAATAATCTAAATTAACATGTTAAAATAATAGCATACAATTAGAGTTTATGCAGCAATATGAGACTACCCAACTTAAGATATATATTAATATAATTTATCACTTAAACAAAAAAGGGAAACTATCAATAGATATTAAAGATAATTTGAAGAAAATCTGTATTTTTTTACATACAATAACATTAAAAAAAGCTTTGAACAAACTATAGATAGAGAAATACTAACTCTATAAGATGAAGATTTCAAAATCAATAGCCAATATCAATGATTAAATAATGAAAACATCTTATCATATGCATACTATAATAAATAATATGTACTATTTTATTATATTTTCTCTATAAAGTATATCTTTATTTCTTTTATTTGAGAGAGAGAAAGCAAGTGGGGGAGAGGGGCAGAGGGAGAGACAGAGAGAGAACCTTAAGTGGGTTCTGCGCTGAGCATAGGGCTCAATGCAGGACTCAATCCCATGACTTTGGGATCATGACCTGAGCCAAAATCAAGAGTCAGAAACTCAACTGACTGAGCCACCTAGGTGCCCTTACTTGTTATCATAGTATATTTAAAGTTTTACTGAATGTTCCAGCCAATAAAATAGAAAAAAAGAAGAAATAAAAGTATTAATTAGAAAAGGGAAGATTAAAAAAAATTACAAGAATTTGGTAATTGGGTTGCATGCAAAGTAGATGTATAAAAGTAAATAGTTTTCCTATATAACAACAATAAAAAGTTAAATCACCAGGCACTTCAAGAAAAACCAATAGTGTGCCTGCATGTGTGCACACACACACACACACACACACACACACACACACAAACATTAGAAACAGACCAACCGAACCTGAAAGTAAAATAAATTATTCAGGTAATAGAAAAAAACCTTCAGAGGATTTTTTCATCAGAGGGGCTAAAGAAGAAGTTATACAAAAACATGATTTAACATTATGTCACAAAAAGTAGTTATCAGAGACAAATAAAAATATATCTTTTGGGCTAAAAGTTAATTTGGAAGATGAGCATATATATTTCTTTTACAGGTCCAAAATGTTTGGCCAGAGAAAAATTACAGAATAAAGCTAAGCGTAAGAATCATCCAGCAGCACAACAAGCATTTAATAGGAGTTTGTAAGAAAATAAAGAAACATGAACTGAGGGTATAAAGGAATAAATATTATTAGAGTTTGAGAATAAATGAGTTTTCATATTGCAAGAACCCAACAAGTGCCAAGTCAGAAGAATAAACGAAACTACATCTATACAAATACTGGAGAAAAGAATGCTTGAAAAGTGTCAGAGAACAAAGAAAAAACAAAAAGCAAAACAAAACGTTGTTCCCCACAGAGGAAAAAAAAAGTCACAGATCTTAGCCTTCTCTTCAGCAACACTCTACGTCAGAAAACAATGAAGTAATGTTATTAAGAAGAAATCTATTAAGTATCAAATTGAATATTATTCTTTTAAAATATTTTTTTTAAACATCCAGTAGGACATACTTTCATTAATGTTACTCTCTTTCTTTCTTTTTTTTTTCTGTACATGCATCACTCCAAGTCCTTTTTAGAGTTGTTTTGAATGTTGTCTAAAATATCATTTCACATTTTTAGTGAGCACATGAAAGAATAATATATTGATTGGGTGAGGATTTTTATGTGAAAATACTTATCTTTACCTCAGAAGACTTGGGAATGTCTCTCAATCTATTCCAACTTTTCTTGATCTCAAGACTTAGAGACTGAATACTCTTCACAAGCAAAAATAATACATTAACACTTTATTACTTTCAGAATGAATCGCATTCTCAGGATAAACTCTACTTCATCATGTATTTTTAAATTTTATTTACCATAATCTTTTTGAGGACTTTGGCACCTATGTTCATGAGGAAGAGTGCTAGGTAGTTTTCTTTTCTTATAATGTCTTTGTCTGGTGTTTGATATGGTAACACTGGCATAATACAAGTTGAGAACTTTCTTTATCTTTTCTATTTTCTGGAAGAATTTGTATATAACTGGTATTAATCCTTACTTAAACTTTTGGTACAGTTTGCCAGTGAAGCTATCTGGAACTGGAACATTGGCTGTTGAAATTTTTAATTTCAAATTCAATGTATTTAATAGACATTGGGCTATTCAGACAATCACCCCTTCATGCATGAGCTAGGTAGTTTATATATTTGAAGGAATTGATTTATTTCATCGAAGTTATCAGAAGTATCAGTGTCTTAGTTCATTCAGGCTGCTATACCAAAATACCACAGACCGGGGAACTTATAAATAACAGAAATCTATTTCTCACCACGACAGAAGTTGGAAGTCTGGGATGTGTGTCATCGTGGGTGGGTGAAGCCCCTCTTTCAGGCTGCAGACTACTGACTTCTCGCTGTGTCCTCAAACACAGGGGCAAGAGATTTCTCCGAAACCTCTTTTATAAGGCACAGAATCCCATTTGTAAGGGTTGCATCCTCATGATCTAAACAACCGCCAAAGTCTGCACCTACTAATGTAATCACTTTTGGGGGTTAGGATGTCAACATATGAATTGGGGAGGGGAGGGGAACAGAAACATCCAGACCATAGCAGTGGGCATAAATACTGTAATGTTATTCCCTTATTATTCATTTAATGTCTATAGTATCTTTAATGATGTTGCTTATTTCATTCCTGATGTTTTTAATCTATGTCGTCACTCTTTTTGTCTTTATCAGTCTGACTTGAGGTGTAACCAACTGCATTGATTCTTGGGAAGAATCAGCTTTTGGTTTCAGAGCTTGTTGCTCTGTTTCTATTTTTTCCAGCTTTATTGAGATATAATTGACATATTGTGTATATTTAAGACAACCTGTTGGCTGGCTACACTTACCTATTCCAAAATCATTATCACCATAGCTTTGGCTCATACCTACCTCCTGTCACATCATTACCATTCCTTTTTTTGTGGTGAGAATAATTACTATCTCTCTTAGCAACTTTCAAGTATATAATACAGCTTTATTAGCTATAATCACATTCTGTATGTTAGAACCCCAGAACATTTTTTAATGTTTTTTTTTTAAGAGAGAGAGAGAAAGAGGAAGGGAGGGGCAGAGAGAGAGGGACACACAGAATCTGAAGCAGGTTCTAGGCTCTGAACTGTCAGCACAGGACCCGATGGGGGGCTTGAACTCATGAACCAGGAGATTATGACCTGAACCAAAGGTCAGACACTCAACCTACTGAGCCATCCAGACGCCCTTAGATCCTCAGAACTTTTATAAATAGAAGTTTGTACCCTTTGACCAATGTCTCCCCATTTACATCACTTTCCCAGTCCCTGGTAACCATAACTCTGTTATATTTCTTTAAGTTCAGCTTTTTTTTTTAAGTTTATTTATTTTGAGAAAGAGAGAGAGAGAAAGAGAGCTTGTGTAAGCGGGAGAGAGGCAGAGAGAGGGGGAGAGAATCCAAAACAGGCTCCACATTGTCAGCGCAGAGCCCAGTGAGGGGCTTGATCTCACCAACCATGAGATCATGACCAGAGCCAAAATCAAGAATTGGACGCTTAACCAACTGAGCCTCCCAGATGCTCTGAGTTCAGCTTTTTTAGAATCCAAATACAAGTGACCAATCATACAGTATTTATCTTTCTTTGTCTGACATTTCACTAAGCATATTGCCCTCAAGTTTCTTCCAAGTTGTCACAAAAGGCAGGATTTCCTTTTATCTCATGACTGAATTTATATTATATTGTATTGTATTGTATTATATTAATTTATTATATTATAGTAATAATATACCACATTATATTTATAATATATAATACAATATATAATATAATATATTTAATATAATATAAAATATATTTATAAATATATAATATTTATATAATATACAATATTATATATATTTAATATATAATATATAATATAAATTGTATATAAATATTATGTATATACCTAAATATATGTATATATATTACTTATATGTTGCATCTTCTTTATTCATTCACTTGTTAACCAAAACATGGCTTGTCTCCATATCTTGATTATTGTGAATAATACTGCAATAAACATAGGAGTGCAGATATCTCCTTGAGATCCTCTTTTCATTTCCTTTGGATATACACAGAAGTGGGATTGCTGGGTCATATGCTAGTTCTATTTTTATTTATTTATTTATTTATTTATTTGAGAAAACTCCATGCTGTTTTCCATAGTCGTTGTACCAATTTACATTCTCATCAATAGTGTGCAAAGGTTTCCTTTTCTCCACATCCTTGCCAACACTTGTTATCTTTTGTCTTTTTAATGATAGGTGTGAAATGATTTGTCAGTGTAGTTTTGATTTGCATTTCACTGATAATTAATGATACTGATAACTTTTTCATGTACCTATTGGGCAATTGTGTCTTCTGTGGGAAAAACTGCCTATTCAGTTCCCATGCCCATGTTTTAAATCAGATTTTTTAAAAGTTTTATTTATTTATTTTGAGAGAGAGAGAGAGAGAGAGAGAATGAATCCCAAGCAGGCTCCATGTTGTCAGCACAGAGCCTGGCATAGGGCTTGATCCCACGACTTGTGAGATCATGACCTGTGCTGAGATCAAGAGTCGGATGCTTAACTGACTGAGCCACCCAGGTGCCCCAGATTGTTTTTCTACTATTGAATTGTATGAATTCTTTATATATTTTTGGATATTAACCTCTTGTCACCTATATGATTGACAATTTTTTTTTCTCATTTTGTAGGCTTCCCTTCTCATTTTGTTGATGGTTTCTTTCACAGTGTAAAAGATTTTTACCCATTTCTTCACTGGATTATTTGTTTTCGGGTGTAAAAGATTTTTAATTTGATGTAGTCCCACTTGTTAATTTTTGTTTTATTGCTTATGCTTTTGGTGTCTATCCAGAAAATTGTTGCCAAGACAAATGTCAAGATTTCCCTTACATTTTCTTCAAATAGTTTTACAGTTTCAAGTCTTATTATTGAGCCTTTAATCCATTTCAAGTTCATTTTTGTGCATAATGTAAGACAGGGGTCCAATTTCATTCTTCTATGTGTAGTTATCCAAGTTTTCCAACACTATTTATTGGAGAGCTATCCTTTCCCCATTCAGTATTTGTGGTTGCATTGTCAAATATTAGTTGACCGTATATGCAAGGACTTATTTCTGAGCTCTTGATGTTGTTCCATTTGTCTATGTATGTGTGCTGGTACTACCATATTGTTTTGAATACTTCAGCTTTGTAATATAGTTTGAAATCGGGAAGTGTGATGTCTTCAGCTTTGTTCTCTCTTAGGATTGCTTTAGCTTTTTGGGGTCGTTTGTGGCTCCATACAAAGTTTGGACTTCTTTTTTCTATTTCTGAAAAGTGTGCCCTGATAATATTGATAGGGGTTTTTTTTTTTAATTTTTTTTTCAACGTTTATTTTTTTTCGGACAGAGAGAGACAGAGCATGAACGGGCGAGGGGCAGAGAGAGAGGGAGACACAGAATCGGAAACAGGCTCCAGGCTCTGAGCCATCAGCCCAGAGCCCGATGCGGGGCTCGAACTCACGGACCGCGAGATCATGACCTGGCTGAAGTCGGATGCTTAACCGACTGCGCCACCCAGGCGCCCCTGATAGGGGTTATTTTAATGTATAGATGTCTTTGGGTAGTATAGATATTAAAACAGTATTAATTTTCCCAATTCATGAGCACAGAGTATATATTTATCTGCTCTACTGTATTGGTTTTAATTTACTTTTCTTTTTCTATTTTATTCAGATGGAAGCTGAGCTAATTTCTTTGAGACTTTTATTCTCTTCTTATATAAGTTTTAAAGTATAAACTCTACTCTCAGTAATGCTTTAGCTGCATCCTATATATTTTGATACATTGTGTTTTCATTTTTATTCAATTCAAAATACCTACTAATTTCACTATAGTGATTTCCATTTTGACCCATGGTGTCTTTAGTTGTGCATGTTTAATTTCTAAATATTTGGAGATTTTCTAGATAATTTTCTATTATTGATTTCTAGTATAATTCTCTATGGTCCAAGAGCATACTCTGCATTATGTCAATTCATTTAAATATTTAAAGTTTTTTGTTTTTTTAAATATAATTTATTGTCAAATTGGCTTCCGTGCAACACCCAGTGCTCATCCCAACAAGTGCCCTCCTCAATGCCCATCACCCACTTTCCCCTCTCCCCCACCCCCCATCAACCCTCAGTTTGTTCTCTGTATTTAAGAGTCTCTTGTGGTTTGCTCCCCTCCCTCTCTGTCTGTAACTGTTTTTCCCCCCTCCCTTCCCCCATGATCTTCTGTTAAGTTTCTCAAATTCCACATATGAATGAAAACATGGTATCTGTCGTCTCTTACTGACTTATTTCACTTAACATAATACCTTCCAGTTACGTCCATGTTGCTGCAAATGACAGGATTTCATTCTTTCTAATTGCCAAGTAGTATTCCATTGTATATATAAACCACATCTTCTTTATCCATTCATCAGTTGATGGACATTTAGGCTCTTTCCATAATTTGACTATTGTTGAAAGTGCTGCTGTAAACATTGGGGTACAAGTGCCCCTGTGCATCAGCACTCCTGTATCCCTTGGGTAAATTCCTAGCAGTGCTATTGCTGGGTCATAGGGTAGATCTATTTTTAATTTTTTGAGGAACCTCCACACTGTTTTCCAGAGCAGCTGCACCAGTTTGCATTCCCACCAACAGTGCAAGAGGGTTCCCATTTCTCCATATCCTCACCAGCATCCATATTTTCCTGGTTTGTTCATTTTAGCCACTCTGACTGGCATGAGGTGGTATCTCAGTGTGGCTTTGATTTGTATTTCCCTGATGATGAGTGACGTTGAGCATCTTTTCATGTGTCTGTTGGCCATCTGGATGTCTTCTTTGGAAAAGTGTCTATTCATGTCTTCTGCCCATTTCTTCACAGGAGTATTTGTTTTTTGGGCATGGTGTTTGGTGAGTTCTTTATAGATTTTGGATACTAGCCATTTATCTGATATGTCATTTGCAAATATCTTTTCCCATTCTGTCGGTTGCCTTTTAGTTTTGTTGATTGTTTTCTTTGCAATGCAGAAGCTTTTTATCTTGATGAGGCCCAATAGTTCATTTTTCCTTTTAACTCCCTTGCCTTTGGAGTAGTGTCGAGTAAGAAATTGCTGCGGCTGAGGTCAAAGAGGTTTTTTTCCTGCTTTCTCCTCTAGGGTTTTGGCGGTTTCCTGTCTCACATTCAGGTCCTTCATCCATTTTGATTTTATTTTTGTGTATGGTGTAAGAAAGTGGTCTAGTTTCATTCTTCTGCATGTTGCTGTCCAGTGCTCCCAGCACCATTTGCTAAAGAGACTGTCTTTTTTCCATTGGATACTCTTTCCTGCTTTGTCAAAGATTAGTTGGCCATACATTTGGGGGTCCAATTCCAGGTTCTCTATTCTATTTCATTGGTCTATGTGTCTGTTTTTGTGCAATACCATGCTGTCTTGATGATTACAGCTTTGTAGTAAAGGCTAAAGTCTGGGATTGTGATGCCTCCTGCTTCAGTTTTCTTCTTCAGCATTACTTTGGCTATTCAGGGTCTTTTGTGGTTCCATACAAATTTTAAGATTGTTCTAGCTTTGGGAAGAATGCTGGTGCAATTTTGATTGGGATTGCATTGGATGTGTAGATTACTTTGGGTAGTACTGACATTTTAATAGTATTTATTCTTCCAATCCGTGAACATGGAATGTTTTTCCATTTCTTTGTGTCTTCTTCAATTTCCTTCATAAACTTTCTATAGTTTTCAGCATACATCGTAAAAACCATGCATTTAAAGACCACAGCTAATATCCTCAATGGGGAAAAGCTGAGAGCTTTCCCCCTGAGAATTCCTATGAAATAGGAATTGAACTCCTCCTTGTGTATCCAAAAGAAATGTGTTTATAAGTTCACCCAAAGACATACAATAAAATGTTCATAGCATCACTCTTCATGAGAGCTTGAAACTGAAAATTAGCATAATGTAAAATAAATAAATTATAGTCTCTATATACAATGGAATAACAGACAGCAATGAAAATAAATGAACTGAAACTATTCTCCAAAACATGATGGGATCTCACAAATTATAATGTCCATAAAAGAAGCCAGATATGAAAAACTACATTCTCTATGATACCATTTCTATAAAGTACACAGGGGGGCCAAACTAATTCATGGCGTTAGAAATCAACTTAGCGGTGTCTTTTGATGAAGGATGGGTGTAGTCACCTCAAGGGAAGAGGATGGGTGGGGGGTGTGGTTGGTGGTTTGGAGGGGCAGTGTTCTGCTTCTTGAACTAGAGCTGGTTGCCAGACCAAAGTGTACATTTGTTATATTTACACTTGTCTAAAAGTGTGTTTTACATAAAAATGTACCCCTCAAAGGCCCAAAACATTCTAAGTAAATTAAAAAGAGTTTAAATTGTAAAACTGATTTAATTGTTGTACTGTTGTATTTTGTACAATTGTAAAAAGTACAATTATATTTTGAAATATCTCAACTTGTAGGGAAATATTCTAGTGGAGCTTCTATTTTTTAATTTGATACATTTATTTTCTACTAGAATGGAATAACATTGAAATTATGATTTCATAGTACTAAAATTGGCAAAAATTCAAAATAATTATAGAGCAACTCAGTTGATGAATTTCTTTTATAAAGACATTTGTCAAAAAAAGAAAACTATTATATACACAGAGAAGAGTAGAGTTAAGGCGTTAACAATTTCAGGTTTATTAATCATAAAATGCACTTTGAGGTCAAATTTTAAAAATTAAATTTTTAAAGACATAACAAAAAATTTTTCAGAAAAGTGTTAGTTGCTCCATATTACAGACAGAAAGAGCTAAGAAATTGATTAAATATTTATGTTAAGAATCACTCTACTGTTTATGTTATATTTTAATAGTCCTAAACAAGATCATTTTTTCTAGTTTTGTCCCCTTTTACCCAGATATTTGTTATTTTTATTTCTTAGCTATAATGTAACTTTTGAAACTGGTTTTTGAAGAGAATTATTTTACAGTTTCACTAATATAATATACCAATATGCTGATCCATACATAAATATTTCATAGATATACATATGCCATTTGATGATAATTTACATGGCTGCCGTATGGACATAAAAACTCAACTGTTAAAATATTAAATCTCCCCAAATGAATATATAAATTTAAAGCATTTCAACTCAAAATCACAGAAGTTTTATCACGACACCGGAAAAGTATTCTAAAATATGCCTCAAAGAACAAAAGTCCTGGAATAATCAAGTTAATTGAGAATAAAAGGGAGGCTTGTCATAATAAATACCAAGAATTATTATAAGCTATAGTTACTAAGACAATACAGCCTTGATGTGAGGATAGAAAAACAGAACATGAACAGAGTAGGATTTTAGAAACAAACCTAAAATATCTATAGAATGCTGATACCTGACAGAAGTTCCACTCAGTATTAGGAATGAAAGCATACACTTTGTAATTAGCTGTGCTGTGGCAAACAATTATCCTTGTAGAAAAAAAAATCTATCTCTATAAATGAAACTATTTTCATATGGGACATTGATCTCAAAGTGAACAGCCAAACTTTAAAAAGAAAGTAAAGAAAAAAATATTTTTACCAAAATTGCCCACAAACCATAAGGAAAAAGCTTGATTAGTATTATAACAATGAAATTAAAACTTCAGGTAACAAAAGTAGTGAAGATACCATGTACGATCTGAAATTCTGTCACAATTGTATTGTGTGTGACCAGTAAATTTAGTATGCAAGTTACAGGAAGGATCCCTAAAAAAAGTTAAATAAACACAAACAATTGAATAACAATATAGGCTTGGGACACCTGGGTGGCTCAGTCAGTTAAGCATCCGACTCTTGATTTGGGTTCAGGTCATGGTCTCACGGGTTTGTGAGTTTGAACCTTGCTTTGGGCTCTGCGCTGACAGTGCAAAGCCTGCTTGGGATTCTCTCTCCCTCTCTCTCTGCCCCTCCCCTGCTTGTGCTCTGTCTCTCAAAATAAATAAATAAACTTAAAATATATATATAGGTCCTTGGAGCCACCAGGGTGGCTCAGTCAGTTGAGTGTCAGACTTCAGCTCAGGTCATGATCTCATGGTTCGTGAGTTTGAGCCCCACATGGGGCTGGCTGCTGCCAGTGAGGATCTTGCTTCAAATCCTCTGTCCCCCTCCCCCACTTGTGCTCTCTCTCTCAAAAATAAATTTAAAAATTTAAAAAATATATAGGCCTAAATTTTAGAAGAACAAATTTGAATGGCCAATAAATACACTGAAAAAATAATCAGTTTCACTAATCATGAAAGAATTGCGAATTAACACTGTATAAGATTCCAGTACATACCCATAAAATTGGCAAAAAAATTAAAGCCTGAAAATACTAAGTATCAGCAAAGATGTTGAACAACATGAACTCTTGTGCATTAAGACCGGGAATTTTAATCGGTACAACTACTTTGCAGAGACACTAGCACTATTTAGTAAATCTGAAATTGCATGCACTGTTTAACCAGCAATTCTATTCTCAGGCTTATATACATATTAGAGATACTCTCACATATGTACTTGAGAAGGCATGGATTAGAATGCTTATTTCAGTCTTATGGGCAAATGTGAAAAATTAGAAAAAAACACAAAATATTCATTTAAAATGGATAAACAAATCATATTATACTATATAGTGGGATATTATATGTAAATTACAAATTGAACTAGATTTACATAATTCTCTACAGGTAAGTTTCAAAACTGTGATTTAAGGGGAGGAAAAGCAAGTCTCATAAATATGATTTTCTATAAAATTTATTACAAATACACTTTATTATACAATATGATATTTAGGAATACATATATACTTAGTAAGTACAGAAAAATGTATAGAAGTGATGAACATAAAACGTGGTTATCTTTGGTAAAACTGGAGGTACAGTAGGAGGGGTTAGATGGGAATGTGTAATGGAGAAAAATAGATGGGCATTTGATAAATATTTTAATATTTTTAAACTTTGAAATGTTTGCAAAGTTGTTTGCCACTCCATGTACCATTTTACACACACACACACACACACACACATATTTCAAAAAATAGAAAGTTATTCAAGTTATTCAAAGTATTCTGATAGTATTAGGAAGCCAATATGTACGGTATGACCCAATTTTTTCTCCATATGGATGAATATATATTCATAAGTGTGTTTAACGATAGTAGAATGCATGAGGGACTGAAGCAGAAGCTATTACCGTGATTCAATCCAGCTGAAAAGATGGGTGATTTTAATCTTTATATTCTTTCTTTATAGTTTCTTAGTTTTCTGTATTTAGGCATATGGTCTTTGATAGCTAGGGGAACGGGGTCATAGTGTCAAAGCATCATATTTGAGTAAAAATACTACCAGACAGTAAGTCCCATAAGACCCTTGCCTCTAGCTGCTTTTATCCCTGCTGTTTCCTTAGGAGAGAACGCTCATTCCCAACATGCATTAGGTTGTTGGCAGGGGGAGAATGAATGAACTAACAAAATAAATTATCAATTAGGCATTGATGAAGTCATTAGGGCACACGATTTAACCAGCATTTACTGAAAACCTTGGCTTTAGAGAAAAAAAAAAAAAGATGAAATTTATGCCCTCAGGCACCTTACTGTCTAGTGCAGGAGTCCAAGGTGCAAAAATGTGATTTTTGTTGCACTGGAGTGTTCCAAATGTTTTTTTTTTCAAATGTTAATAAGCTACACACCACCCTCAAATCAGGCTTTTATCTCCCCAAATTAATAGATTTATAAATAGATATTAATAGATTAGTAGATTTTAGTGGATATTTGTGATTCCATAGTCCACATGCTTTTTTTTCAGGCTTGGGAATTTTGCACTTGCACAAGAGGACACCTGGGTGAGCCTTTCTTTCCATCCAGATGCAACTATACTGCTTCCACCAATCTCAAGATGTCAGATACGGGAACGACAGATATTTGTAGTGTTCGACACTAATTACAAATAACTCTTATGTTTACATTTTGTTACATCAAAATGAATCTGGGAGACATGTGGAGTGAATTATTAGCTGACTAACTAAAAACAAAACAACAACAAAAACCCAGCTCTGAATTCTACTGTGGCTATGATGGACTAACACACACCAGGGCAACCCTCCCCATGAGAGCAACTAAAAAAGTTGGATAACATGTATTAAAACAAAACAAAAAACAAAAACACATTTATGTGAGGGTCTTAGATATCTAACAAGGCAGCCAGGATGTGATATGCCAAAGTATCAAAGGAAAGGTGCTAAGGTGAGTCTAATATTCTCCTCTACCTTTTCAGCCCATATTGATTCCCTCACAGGATATGTGAAGAGTCTGAGAAACAAGTTAAGAACAGCTGCTCCAAAGCAGAGAAGTTGAGCAGAGCTTTTAGTGGTCTCATAGGGATACGAGGAAGAAATCAGAGTTCACAGGTCTCATTTCTTGAGTGCCCAACATCCCACATAGAAGGAAAGAGGAAAGAAGTGAGAACTACTTTCCCATCCCTGGATTCTCTGATGTGTGCCTTGTGCCAGCTGCAAGGTGGAAAATATGAAAAGAAAGTAGATGCTGAGGGACTGAGAATCTGAGAAGCATTATGGCATGAGAGAGATGGACATTATATTCCCAGCACTCTAGGTGAAGGGGCTATCATATGTATATGTCATATGTATAAATCATATATAGAGAGTGAAATATATATGCCATATATATGTATATGTATACATATACATATATACATATGTATATGCATATGTATACATACATACATATGTATATGCATATGTATACATACATATACATATGTATATACATATGTATACATACATATACATATATATATGATATTATATATTCCATTATATATATGAAACACCAGAGCTGATAATCTCAATACTTCAGAATAAGAATGTTATATTACAGACGAGCTCTTCCTTTTTCTCCTTTTCTTTTATTTTCTTAAAAAAAAAATGATTCTATACCCATCTCTTTCTTTGTCTTCCATTTCTTTTGTTTTTCTTGTGTTCTCTGAGGTGACCAGGCCAGTGAACCCCACCAGAGGAGCCACTCAAGGCTCACAGGTGGCCTGGAAGTTGAGGGTGAAGGGTTGGGGGTCGGGTACTTGGGAGCTGGAACTGAAAAAGCAGACAGGGCTCAGGAAGCAGCTGGGGTTGTTAAGAGTTGAAGGGTTGGGGCTAGGGAGGTGACCAGAGTCAAGCAGGTGACAAAAGTCTGGAGGGTCTGAGGAATCAGACACAATAGTACACATACAATATCATTCCATGCATATTAAATGTTATAAACGGGCAAGAATCACTAGGGGTGTCAAGTCATGATCATGGTTACCTTTGGAGAAGGAGGCAGAGACCAGGAGCGCCGGGGGCTTCTTGCTGGGACATACATTTCTATTTCCTCACTTGGATAGTGAAGAACTTGACTATGTGTTTTTGTGCATTGGTGCATGAAGATTCATCAGGCTGTACTCTCAGTATTTGTAGTTTTTTTTTTATATGTAAGTTATATTTCAATAAAAGTGTTCTTGAAATGTAAGTATAAATTCTGACCTGAGTTTTTATGAGTAAATGAGAATTAGCTGAAAGTAAGGCAGGGAGAGTTAAGTAATTGGCAGTGTGAGCGCAGGTTCAGGAGCATCAAAGAGCAGGATAAACGTGTCAATGATAGCAGATGTGCCCATGAAGTGGAAACTTTGAGGCAGGAATTGATGGGGAATGGAGATAGAAAAGCAGGAAGGGACAGACACATAGAGAGGTTTGTGTCTAATACTCAGAATTGTGGCTTATGAGCTGTAGACAATGGGAAACATTGCAGAGTTATGGGGGGAGGTGGAGGGAAAAAGCCCTGGGAGGATTGTGTTTTACAAAGCCAGTGACTTTTCAGCAAGTGAATGGTTAAAGAAAGTGAAAAGCTCCAGGTAGGGGAAGCAGAGAGGTGAAGCCTGGGTGGCAAGCATTGATTCAATTTATATTTAGAACTGTGACTAAAGAGATATGATAAGTTTCTCAGCAAAGTGTGTTTTTAATCCTGACAGTTTAAAAATCATAACGTAACTTACCAACATTTTGTGTTATATATGGAGAGAGGAAAGTGTCAGAGTATTACAGTCCTCATTTTTTATTTGATACTGCTTGAAATTGATAGATTAGTAAGGATATTTGTATAAATTATGGTATTTAAAGTTATAAAGGCAATGATACAAGAAATAGAGTCTATAAACATTATATGAAAACTAAAACCCAAATCATACAAAGTGAGTGAAAACATTGGCTGTGGAGCAAATAACAGGTACCATAAGAGAAACATTGAAAACAAATGGAATAGCATAAATGACAGAGTTCAGAACAAAAATATCTGTTATAGCAAGAAATGTCAGTGGGATAAACTAAGCCATTGAAAGAAAAAGGCTCAGATTATATCAAAAAAATAAAACCTAACTACATGCTATCTATAGGGGACTTATCTGAAATGGACACATCAGAGTTGAAAGTGACATATAGACTAAAATCACACGAGGCAAACAAACAAAACATAAATCAAAGCCCGAGATACTAACATCAAATTCAATCCAAGATACAAACATAAATGACAACAGTGCTTTATCATAATAAAGGGCACAAACACATAGAGAACCAAATGCTCATGAGTCTTCATGCACCAAATAACAAAATAATTAAAATGTGTAACCAAGAATTGCAGGTAATAAAAGGAAAAAAAATAGAAAAAATGTTAACTAGCAGAGTTCAACCTCTCTCTCTTCCCATATATCGAATAGGTACATTTTAAATGTTTCACAGAGTATTGAAAGTGCAGTTGAAATTTTTTTTTTAGAGTTTTTGAATTTATTTTTGAGAGACAGAGAGAAACAGAGCATGAGCAAGGGAGGAACAGAGAGAGAGGGAGACATAGAAACTGAAGCCGGTTCCAGACTGTGCTTGTCAGCACAGAGCCCAATGTGGGGCTCAAACCCATGAACCATGAGATAATGACCTGAGCTAAAGTCACATGCTTAACTATTTACAAACATTGACCACATATTAGGAAATCAGAAATCCTCAGTCAATTCTTAAGTGAAAATAATATGAACCACATTCCCGAATAATTTGTATGAAAACTACTAAGGAATTCTCAAAACAGATACCAAAATTTTAAAAAGCACCCAGAAATGCAAACAAATTCTCTACTTTCTTAAAAAGAAAATCAAAGTGTACAAACTTCTAGTTATAAGATGAATGAGTTCTGGGGATCTAGGGCACAGCACGGTGACTAGGGTTTACAGTTTTAAAATGTGTATTTGGAAGTTGCTATAAAAAACAGCTTTAATAGTCCCATCATAACAACAACAACAATAACAACAACAAAATGTCTCGATTATATTGCAATAAAGCTGGAAAAAATAAAATATATAAATTAAAAAATTGGAACATTTTACTCACTTGTCATTACCACATGGTATTTGAGGCAAGAAAAATTGGCATGCAATTTGGAAAGAAGGAAGTGAAAGAAGGAGTTACAAAAAAAAAAAGAAGAAGAAGAAAGAAAAAGAAAATGAGGAAACAAGCACAGATCTGGGACTCCTTGTCCCACATCAGGCAGCATCAGTGAGATCAGGAGGCTCCCCCCAGGGGTGTGTTGGTATTACAGTCTGATGCGTTTTGTCAGGTAAGACCTAGGCAATGCATTCCCTGGAATTTCTTGTTGACTCAACAAGAGAGACCTGAGTGAATAGCTATGCATCACCTCCACACTGCTGAGAGAAACCCCAACTACTACCATCTCAAGAACCCCAACTGCCTAAGAAGCAGGAGGAGCCTAAGCAAAGAACTGGTTCCACAACATCTCTTCTTATTTACCTCTTGGGGATCTAATTCTCCCTGGTTGTTCATTATAACTAGGATTTTCTTTTCTTTCTATAGTCCTTGGATATATTCTACTCTGATTCAATTCCCTACACACGCCCCACTCCTAACCCTTCAACTGTATTTTCTGCAAGTTCCCACCTGAGACTGCAGTGGACTCCACCATTGAGGATGTACTTACCGCCATCTTGCCTTCATTAAAAACCCACTGTCATGGGAGAACATTGATTCCTCCCTCTCCGTCTTGATCTTTAGCATCAGCTGAGACTAAGACCAGACCGATGCCTCCCCTGGACCGCACACTTTAGAGGACCCCACATAACATACGTGAACAAGACGTTTGTTTAAAAGTTTGTTTTAATGTTTATTTATTTTTGGGAGAGAGAGACAGACAGAGCACAAGCAGAGGAGGGGCAGAGAGAGAGGGAGACACTCCAGGCTCTGAGCTGAGGGCACAGAGCCTGACGCGGGGCTTGAACTCATGAATGGTGAGATCATGACCGGAGCCAAAATCGGGTGCTCAACTGACTGAGCCACCCAGACACCCCATAAGATGTTTGTTAATGAACACATGGAGAATTTTTTTTCACTTGGGATGCAAAACTCAGATGTAGAAGTCATAGCTCTAAGCATCTACCCTCATGACTAACGTGATTGGGACCCCAGAGAAATGCCGTTCCGAGCTTCTGGCCCCATGTATTTGAGAAGTCAGGCACATCAGGTATGCTGTTTATGGGCTCTGCTACCACATGTGTCAGAGATAGACACCATCTCAGAGTCTAGGGAGTTTTTGAGGAGCGTAAATTTAAAAAAGAGAAGACAAATTCACTTGTCAGATCCTTTTTTCTCATTGTGGCAAAAATACAATTTTGCAATGTTTTGGAGAGCACATTGTAATTTCCTAGCAATCTTGAGTGTCATGTCTTGTCTTTCTTTTCCTCCCTTCCCGCCCCAATGCTATACTGGTCTTTTCTTCCATCTTCTGAATACTCATAAATGGCAGCCCAGTTTCCAAATACAGAAGCCTGGCAGCCATCCTATCCCCTTTCCTAATCTCAATCCCTCACACCGAATCCAGCAGCAAAGCCTCTCTTTAGCACTTCCATGATATTTCTGGTATAATTTTATGTCCCTTCTCATACCACCGTCTTCCTCTAAATCACTTTTTCTCCCTGAGACTCTTCCAATGTTCTCCTAACCATGCTCTCCCCATCTCATTCTCCAGACCTAACCACAGTTGGTAGACAGAGAGCTCCCCTAAATAAAAAATAAAAATAAAACAATCTCCTTAAAGATATTGAGCCAAACACCATAAATAAATTACTAAATGGGATCCTATGACACATTAAGAGATTAATGTATACTAACAGACAGGAATGGATGTTACAACATTAGAAATTGTGTCTAACTTATTAATGACGATCTCTATATAGACCCCAAATTCTATTGATAAAGTGAAGCACTTATTTCTGATCTAAGTTGTATTTTTATTATGTTGTCAATACCTTATGAAAAGGCAGCACATCTTAATTTATTTAATGTAAGTAGATATAAATGCATCATATTTTATTTATGTGTATTTTATTTATGCATAAGTGTATGCATATATATCCTTTAAAGACACATACACACAGGGGTGCCTGGCTGGCTCAGCTCACATCATGATCTCACAGTTCGTGAGTTTGAGCCCCACCATTAGTGCAGAGCCTGCTTGGAATTCTATCTCTCCTTCTCTCTGCCCCTTTCCTGCTTGTGCGCTTTCTCTCTCTCTCAAAATAAATAAATGAATTAAAAACAATCTTATAAAAAATACACATGCACACAGAGACATATAAATATATTATTTATATCATTGTATAGATGTGATCTTACATATATTTTTTACACTTATTTATTTTTTGGGGAGACATAGAGAGACGGAGCACATGTTGGGAAGGGGCAGAGAGAGAAGGAGACACAGAATCCGAAGCAGGCTCCAGGCTCCAGGCTCTGAGCTGTCAGCACAGAGCCCGATGCAGGGCTCAAACTCACAAACCATGGCTGGAACTCACAAACTGTGAGATCATGACCTGAGCCGAAGTTGGATGCTTAACCAACTGAGCCACCCAGGTGCCCCTGTATAGATGTGATCTTAAGCTTACTTAACAGCATATGCATTTTTGCTTGGTTCACTCTTGTTCCCTTTCAAACTTTATCCTCCCGACTAAGTAAGCCAGGTCATCAGCTTAGCATTATACGTTCTAATTTCATGCCCATGTAATTACAAGTAAACATACATGTATGCACATATATCCCCATGGACCATACATACACAAAAATCCGTATACAAAAAGAGGTTGTTCATGAGTTTTGACATTATTTAACAAAAAATATTTTTTTTAATTTTTTTTTTCAATGTTTATTTATTTTTGGGACAGAGAGAGACAGAGCATGAACGGGGGAGGGGCAGAGAGAGAGGGAGACACAGAATCGGAAACAGGCTCCAGGCTCTGAGCCGTCAGCCCAGAGCCTGACTCGGGGCTCGAACTCACCGACCGCGAGATCATGACCTGGCTGAAGTCGGACACTTAACTGACTGTGCCACCCAGGCGCCCCACAAAAAATATTTTTATAATATACAGAATTTTCTGTATATCGTTTTTCTCCCTCAACAAAACGCCTGGTGGGATTCCTTCCACATCCACATGTCTAGCTCTGGACATTTTATTTCTAGTAAATATTCTACGGTGTGGGTATATCATAATATATTTAACCTATAATTTGAATTCACATGATTTCCTCATTTTGTCACTATAAGCAATGCATTATAAGATAGCTGTGTGTAATTGTAATAGGTTGGGTTTCCGGGAAAACAAATTCCGAGTGCCTGGGAATTGCTGCAGGAGGCTAATTGGAGATTGCTCCCGGGGACAATATCTGTTTGGGGTGAGACACGAGGTTTGGGCAGAAGGAGAGGTTGAATAGCAGAGCAGTTGTATCAGAAGGCTCAAGGAGTTTGGGTAGCTCTGACATTGGGTGTTGGCTCAGTCATCCCACTTGAGGCAGGGAAACCAAACCCCTGTACCTCCATATCAGATGCTGCTTCCAGGGAAGGGGTAACCTTGGGTGGATGGGGCAGCTCCTTTTAGATGATGATAATTCCTGGAGAGTAACCTCGCTGGGAATTATTGCAGAGCTTTGTCTCATACCACTTTAGCTAACTTGGAACTAGGCTGCCCAGAATCCCTTTCCCTGGACTGTTCCAGGTTGGTGGTAAATATGCAGGAAAGCTGTGTGACATTCAGAAGACAGAAGCAATGCTGCAGATGTCTTCTCATGCCTCAAAGTCCACATAGGCCACCAGGCGCTGGTAACTTGCACACACTTTTGTTAATCTACCAGCTCACCTGATTGGTGAGTGCATGGACCCATAATCCCTCCCACCACATCTATTCCTGTAGTTTCTCTGAGTCCTGGGTCAAGTGAGCATGCTGCTCCATAATGAAGGGTCCCATGGCATTGTGGGTGGAGCTGGTGAGAGGCCTGGACTACAGCTTGTCTTTGTTCACTGCAGCACAGCCTCCCGGGTTCAATGTGCCCTGCCTCTTGTCCATGCTCAGCTTTCCTTCCTGCCTGCTGATCTGGGTGACCCACAGGGACTTCAGGGCCCTACACCAGATCCCGGTGACAGATGTCTCCACCACCTCCCGTGACTGTGTCAAGGCTACTCTCTATAATATGTTCCTTATTCTATATCACACATAGCAGATCTGTTCCCCCGAATGAACACTGACACAGCACTCCTCACCGGCAGAGGAATTAGTGAATCGATCTTGAGGAGGAGATCTGGTGGTGTTCTATAGTGTCCACCACAGTGCTTTATTCCCAGAAAACTGACTCCCAGGATTAAGATGGCTGGATTGAAGAATACATGCATTTTAAAATTTAATAGACGCTGCAGGATTCATATCCCAAAAAGCTGTAAAAATGCAAATCTGTACAATGAACATAACAGTGCCTACGTGCATTCCACACTATCTTTGATGCTATATTTTTTTTGTTTCCTGATAATTATGAGAATATATCTTTATGATTTAAATTCCATATTTCCCTCTCTGCTATTAAATTTGAGCCCCTCATGTGTGTTGGCCATTTGACTATGTACTTTTGTGAATTTCTTTTTTTTATAGCTGTTGGCCATTTTTTAATGTTGGATTCTACATATTTTTACTGGTAAGTTTATAAATGTTCTTTGGGCATTACACACATGACCTTTTATCTACTATCCTTGGTATCTATCTGCATTGAAAAAATTTTAGTAAAAACCTATTTTTATCATCTATTGACTTTGATAACAGTATATTTTGTTGTCAATATTGTGGTTTTTTTTTTTAACACTGGAGTGTTTATGCCACTGGGAGTTTCTTTGGGAAACAGTAGAAAATAGGGGTTCAAATATATTTTCATCTGATGGATAATATTCTGTTAGTACTATTTATTAAATAATCCATCATTTTCCACTGATTTGAGAAATAAATTTTGCCATTTTAATTCACATATATACAGGGAACTATTTCTGGGTTCTTTATTTACTTCTACCAATAAAAAATTCAATAAATTATGAATACATTTATAAATATTTAATCTGATAAATACACATGAAATCCAAGGTAAACATCATGATTGATAAGTGAAATACAAGAAGTATTGCCATTAAAATAAGGAACAAAGCACCTTTCACTTAAATTGTTTTGAAAGTGTGAGTCAATGCAGTAAGAAAAGAAGTATTGAGGATCACAAAACAGAGTCAAAGTTATAAATATTTGACATGGTATGGTTGTATACTTGAAAAAGATATTTAACTGAAAAACTATTTTAATAGTAAGATAATTCTTATAAATTTCCTGGTTAAAAAATTAACGTTAAAAAAATCAATCACTTGCTAGACACAGAGAGTAAAGGTAAAAAATTAAATTCAGGGACTATCCCATTTGCAAGAGTAACAAAAAAGATAAATTATCGAGGAATAAACTGGAGAAATGGTCAGTGTTTGTTCGAAGGAACTGACACAACTCTACTGAGAGGCATAAACGCAGAACTGAAAAGGGGAAAGTGCACTTTTTATAAAGATTCAATATCATAAAGAATTTGATTATTTCTACATTTATCTATAAATTTATTATAGGGTTTGGGTATCTCAAGGACAGGGCATAGGTCTTGGGCTCCCAGGACAAGAAGAAGGGGAAGATCCAGTTGGGAGTTAAGATAACGATTTGGTCCACTATTTTCTTACATCCATGTAGTAAGGAATAACAAAATCACTTTCCTATATATCCTTTTTAATTTGTGCTTTCTGATTGGTAAGCAGGCTAATCCCTCAGTAAGTCTTAACAAGTTTGGTTTCTGTATCAGTCCTGTAGAAGGACAGTTGTCCCAGAAGCTCTTGTCCTTAACTTACAGCAGGCCTGTGGGCAAGACCCACAAAGAAGAAACATGGAAATATTTCCTTAGCTTAAAATTGTACACTAGTTTTTTTTTTCCCCTTAAGTTCATTTATTTTGAGAGCGAGAAAAAGCATGAATGGGAGAGGGACAGAGAGAGAAGAGTGTGACAATCCCAAGCAGGCCTTGCACTGTCAGCGTCGAGCACGATGTGGGCCTTGAACTCATGAACTGTGAGATCTTGACCTAAGCCGAAGTCGGACCCTTAACCAACCGAGGCCCCCAGTCATCCCTTAAAACTGTACCCTTAAGCATTGTCTATGTACTCCGTTCACTTAGAAAATACTCTCTCTGCTTCTACTATGTTGCATTATCATTTCCTTTTTATATGTCTATTTAGATCAGTGGTCAGCAAACTATGGCTTAAGGTCCAAATGTGGTCTGCTGCCTGTTTTGTAAAGTTTGAAACATAGCCACACCTATTCATTTACATATTTACATATTATCAATGCTTGCACTCACTCTGCAATGGCAGAATTGAGTAATCTTAACAGAGATTGTACGGCCCACAAAGCTGAAAGCATTTACTACATGAACCTTCATAGGCAAAGGTGGCTGATATTGTTCTTGACCATAAAAATGTTGAGAATAAGATTTGCTTTCTTCTGTTAGCATACTCAGCACTCCAGCCATAGATAACACTCAAAAACATTTTTTTTTGGTATTTATGGATTATTAGAAAGAATATTCTTTAAATTCCGAGATAAGTGTAGATTATTAAAGTTTTATTTATTTTTGTGTTTCCTTGACTTTTTTTTTTAATGTTTACTTATTTATTTTGAGAGAAAGAGAGGGAGAGCACATGAGCAGGAGAGGAACAGAGAGAGAATCCCAAGCAGGCTCTGTACTGTCAGCACAGAACCCTCTGTAGGGTTCAATCTCACAAACTGTGAGATCATGACCTAAGCCTAAATCAAGAGTTGGATGCTTAACTGACTGAGCCACCCAGTTGCCCTTACTTGAATATTTGCAATGGAAAATGGGGTGGGGGTAATATGGGCAGGAAAAACTATGGGCCAGAAATGGACAAAGGTTGAGATATAAAGAAAAGACAGATTAAGAGAAAGGATTATAATAGGGACAAAAAGTGTGGCATGCGGGTAGGATACATCATGGGGGCTGGGAGAGGGGCAACAATACTAAAATACCTGTAGATCAAAAGATCTGGGGTTTATTTCTGTTCCTCACTCCTTTTTAAAAAAATTTTAATGTTTATTTTTGAGAGACAGAGACAGAGCACAAGCAGGGGAGAGGCAGACAGAGAGAGGGAGACACAGAATCCAAAGCAGGCTCTAGGCTCTGAGCTGTCATCACAGAGCCCAAGGCGGGGCTCAAACTCACCGCAAGATCATGACCTGAGCCAAAGTCGGTTGCTCAACTGACTGAACCACACAGGCACCCCTCTGTTCTGATTCTTAGAATAGTCTCCACTCCTTTTCCCATGCAAAACTAAACCCCATGATTTCTTATTTCCAAATATGTAGAAACCATTCACTTGTCTTCATTCCCAATTCCGTCACCCCTTCGCTATAAGCCAACCTTGTACATTTCCTGGCTCTACACTAGACTCCTAATTGGACTCTCTATTATTGCTATTAGGATGTTTTTAAGTGTAAGTAAGAGAAAATCCAAGTCTAACTGGCTGAGGGATAAAGAGAATCTATTGTATTACTTAATTAGAAATTATAGCAACAGTTCAGACTTTGGGCAGGATTGTATCAGGAATCTAGGTCTATTTCTCTGCAGTTCTTTCCTTTTGTGCTCTTCCATGGTGAATATTGTCCTTAGGCTGGCTTCTTTCCTGGTGCAGGATGGTCATCAGCAGCAGCAGCCCACACCTCAGCTTTCCTCATTCACACTCAGGAGAAGAGAAAAGATATCTTGTTCACCAAATACAGATCAGAAGTCACAGGCTTTGAAACAGTTGAATCAACCTGAGCCAATAACTCCCCAAGAGGGATGGGATCACCTTGCACAGCTTCTCATTTTTAGGTTGGTATAAGTGCTTGAAAATAGGGTTGCCATTGTCCTTGACACTGATTGTGTATCAGTATCTCCTGAAGGGCTTGTGAAAACACAGATCACTGGATCCCCTTCTCAACTGATGATCTAGTAGGTTTTGGGTGACACTCCGCATTACGTGTTGCTTGTAAATCCCCAGGTAATGCTGATGCTTGCTGCTTTACACTTTGGGAACATGTAATATAGAAAAAGATGCATTGGAAATTCTTTTCCAAAGTCATAGAAGCTGGGACACATGTAGAGCACCATTCTTTTCAGAGGAAGCATAAATATACTGTTAGGTACATTCATTTTGCAGACTTAGAGCCTTGAGTTCTGAGAAGATTGAGTGAGTGCTGGGTTACATGATTGTGGTAAGCCTTGACATGGATCTTAATTCTTTCAGCTGTGCAACTTCTAGTGCTGAAGGTTCCCCCAAATTCCTAGGTCCAAGGAAAGAGGGGAATTCTCTAATCATTTCTGGAAGTATATGCTGGGGGGATTGCTGTTCCACTTGGTCCCACACTCTTGGAAAGTTGAATCCAAGGATGGACTTAAGAATTAAGTACAAGGAACAAAGAAAGTATTCAGTCCAAGCTTCTATTCTCAAGATGATCTGAAGTACTTGGAGACCAATATTAATAATAATAGTTTACCTCCAATGGTAGGTTAGAAATGGTAAAAATCAATGTCTGGCTGGACTGGCCCTTGCTGATGTTATTAAGAAGTCCAAGGGGGGCTTTGAATCAAGAGAAGTTTAAAAGCAAGGCAGAGCCCCACTAAGAGAATGCTAACTAAAGCAACTCTGTCCCTCTGGCCCGAGGCACCTTCTGCAGGTGATAAATGAAAAGACATTTCACCTAATTTGCCAAGTAGCCACAGCTTTCTCTGAGGTCACAAAAGTCACATCTTTTTATATCTTTTGTTTTTCATTGGATGGTGGCCTCTAATTGCTTTGGTTAGCTTGGGTAGCCATATCAAAATACACAGACTGGGGGGCTTTAACAGCAGAAATGTATTCCTCACAGTTCTGGAGGATGGAAGTCCAAGATGAAGGTGTCAGCAAGGTAGGTTTTGTTCTGATGCCTCTTGTCTTTGCTTCTAGGCAGCACCATCTTGTATATTCTCACATAGCCTTTCCTCTGTGGATGCATGTGGAGAGAGAGAGAGAGAGAGAGAGAGAGAGAGAGAGAGAGAGATCTCCAGTTGTCTAGTGTCTCTTCTGATTAGGGTAGTAATCTCATCATGAGACCCCACCTTTATGACCCTCCCAATTACCTCTCAAGGGCTCTATCTGCAAATGCCATCACATTGGAGGTGAGGGCTTCAGTATATGTATTTGGGGGTACATATTCAGTCCATCACACTGGTCCTTGATTTAATTAGGCAGCAATGATTCTTCCCCTTTAAAAATAGAGTGAGAGGGGGAGAAAAAAACAGAGCTAGGAGAGGAAATCGTAGTTGGGCAAAGAAATTAGAATTGGCTCTCTGGCTCTGCTCAGTTAAGAAGATTCCATGATAGATATCTGTAATTGTGGGCAGTTATCAGCACTGGACCCCTTCTGCAACTCAAACCAAATATTCTTCTCTTTTCTTTTATAGGTAGAGGATGCAAGTGAAAGGTGATGTGTGAAGCTTGGGAAACAAGCCTGGAAAAGGCCCCCTCCCCAGGCTGTCAGCTGCTTTTGTCACAGGAACTAGGAACTGTGAATTACAGACTCCCTGCCTCCCAGACTAAGCTGCCCCCTGCCCCATGGACCTCCCTCTTGTTGCTTTCTGATTATTTCAGATTCCTGTAAAACAAGCCTGAGTTCAGAAGCCCTTGTTGCGAAGGGAGACAAAACACACAGGTGACTATAGCACTGCTCACAAGTGCCACTGCAGAAGCAATGCCTTTTACCAAAGAGCTTGCACCCGAAGGCATTTCTAAGGCATAATCAGGCCTCACTGTCTTGGTAGATTAAGAAGAAGAACACACAGATAGCGTTTCATAATGTGAAGAAGCAAGTCTGTGTGCGTTATCTGACTTGATCTGAGGGACAGCACTGCGAGTTTAGAATCAGAAGGATCCCCCCACTTTACAATTGAAGATATCTGAATTGCATGATGTCTTCCTGTGAGGGCATTGGGGGTTATGCGATTGTGGATGTCAGAGTCCATTAATATAACAAAGTGCCATTGGAGGTGTGGTTTAGGAAAGGACAGTTGGACAGTGCCCAACACACACACACACACACACATACACACACACTGCAGTTATAGTACTCTGCAAATCACACTCGTCTCTAGATCTTTGTTACATGATGAAGTACACATACTTCATGTTGCCAGAACAGCGAGCATTTACTGTATTCCAGGCACTATGCTAGAACCACGTTAACTATATTATCTCTTTTAATCAATACTGAAAATGGTGCGATTAGGAATCACATAACATTGCTATGCATTTTTTTACACATAAGAATTCTAGGCCAGGGTGGGGGCAAGTTACATGAGTGTTCCATCGCTGGTAAATGGAGAAGTATGATATAAACAAAATAGCTGCATGCCTCCAGCTATTCATACAACATTCATTCATTTAACTAAATTATTATTGCACACTTACTTATTGTCCCAGACATAGCTCTGGGCATAAGATATAAAAACCTGCTTGGGCTCTGCCTTGACAGAATTTGCCATTTAAGTGGGGTGAGAGTTACTAATCAAATGAGTAAAACTATACTTACAAAATAACAACTCTACTAAGTGTTGTGAAGGATAAGCTCCTGGTGATGTGAAAAAGCTATGACAGGAGATGTTTAGCTCATCTGGAGTCATGGAAAAGTTCTGCTAAAAAGTGATGTTTGAGATAAAATCTAAAGATTGCCTAGGGGATAGCCAACTGAATGGGAGTGCAGGTGAGCATTCCAGGTGGAGGAAGAAATAACATGTGCAAAGGCCCTGGGCTTGAAGAGACTGTGGAAGAAAAAGGAGGCCAAATCACACTGCCTTTCAGATCATACTAAAAATTGGGGTGGCGGGGCGCCTTGGTGGCTCAGTTAGGCGACAGACTTCAGCTCAGGTCATGATCTCACAGTTCGTGAGTTCGAGCCCTGCATTGGGCTCTGTGCTGACAGCTCACAGCCTGGACCCTACTTCAGATTCTGTGTCTCCGTTCTCTCTACCCCTCCCCTGCTCATGCTCTGTGTCTCTGTCTCTCAATAATAAATAAATGTTAAAAAATTTGAAAATTTTTTGGAGGATGATGAAAATGATGATGATTTAAGTGTCGGACCGAGGTATGGTAGTTCCACACACAGATTTTCTTTTTGAATTATAAACCTGGCTACAAAGCAGGGTGGGCTAGAGGGACACAAAAGTAAAGCTTATCTCAGTATCCCACGCAAAGGTGATGGTAGTTTGTAGTAGGTAAGTGGTTATGCAGATGAAGTCATATATCTCCCATTAAGAGGTGGAATCTATTTCCTTGGACCTGGTTTCATCTCAGAACCTACTTTGATCAACAGAATATGTTGTAATTGACATTAAAATACTCCTGAGATGCAGCCTTGAAAGTTCCTGTGGGTTCTGCTTTCTCTCCCTTGTAATGTTTGCAAGCTGGTCTGACCTACTGGTAGATAAAGGGCCACATTGGAAAGAAAACCCAGCAACCCTTGCAACCCAGCAAGCAGCAAGCACTAATCAAGTGCATACATGAGAATGATTTAGACTTTTCAGATTGCTGGCCCTCCAACTGAATAACCGCAGTGAATCAGAAAAGGAACCTCTTAATCAACCCCACATCTCTAAGAAAGAACACACTGCTGATTTAGCCTAATGTTGCAATGGTTTGCTATGCCCTAATAGCTACAATGGAAGGGCTGGGGATAATATAGACTTCAGTCATATTGAGTTTGCCTCCAAGATATCCAAGGTAAGGGACAGAAGATCTGAGAGATCACAACTGGGTTTCTTGCACAATTGATAGATTGTGCTGAATTCACCAGTAGGTAAGATTGAGGTAGCAAATTTATTTGTCAAAAGACCATTGAGTATAGTTTTCAAGTTTAGGGGAAAGGTCAGAATTGGAGATAAAACATCGGAGTCATCGGCCTACAGATATGTGAAGTAAGGGATGGAGATAAGAAAGCCTGGATGTGATACAGTACAGAGGTTTCACCAACCTCTGGGCTGCCTGGATTAGAAACCCAACACTGTTAATTAATTAGTGTGTGGTCTTGGGCATGATCAAGTTTTGTCTGAACTCTGTCACAGGGATACTGTGGATATTAAATGAGCTAAATATTTAGATATTTAGAAAAATAGGTGAGCCACATGTTTACTACCTCTTTTAAAGGACAGAGCAAGGGGGCGCCTGGGTGGCTCAGTCAGTTAAGCGTCAGACTTCAGCTCAGGTCATGATCTCGCGATCTCACGGTCCGTGAGTTCGAGCCCCGAGTCGGGCTCTGGGCTGATGGCTCAGAGCCTGGAGCCTGTTTCCGATTCTGTGTCTCCTTCTCTCTCTGCCCCTCCCCCATTCATGCTTTGTCTCTCTCTGTCTCAAAAATAAATAAACGTTAAAAAAAATTAAAAAAAAAAAGGACAGAGCAAGAAGAGAGAAGGTAAAATGTTGAGGGACATCGGCACACAATTCCTGAGGCGAAGAGGTGAAACAGGAAACAGGGAAAGGGGCAGCTGGAGAAATTCAGGGCTGTCACAGAAGTCAAGGCAAGTAAAGAGTTTTATGAAGAGGAAGATTAACTGGGCCAAGTACCGCTAAAATATCAGGAAACGTGAGTTCTTTAAAGTGCTCACCAGTTTTAGTAATCAAGAGTTCTTTGGTGAGACTAGAAATACTTCCTTAATGGAAGGTTGAGTTCAGAAGCCATGTTGGAGTGTACTGAGGAGTGAGCAGGAGGTAAGGAAATGAAGATAATAATTCTTCTGAGAATGTTTCCTGTAAAGAAGAGACTGACAAATAGGGGAATATGTGTGGTCTTAGGAAGAATTTCATTTTTTAAGATGTAAGGAACATACATTAGTTTTCTGTTGCTATATAACAAATCGCCATAAATGTAGTCACTTAAACTAACTTCCATTATGGTCTCACAGTTCTGTAGGGCAGACATCTGGGTAGGCAAAACTGGGTTCTCTGCTCAGGGACCCCCAAGGCTGAAATTAATGTATTAGCGATACCTTGACTCTTCCCAGGAGGTTTGGGGGAAGAATTTAGTTCCCAGCTCATGTAAGTTGTTGGCAGAATTAAGTTTGTGTGGTTGTAGGACTAAGGACCCCATACATATACCTCAGTAGCTTTATTGGGGATCAATAAAGTATCATTGGTCATTTGTATAACTTCTTGGAAATATATCTATTCAGATATTGTGCTTTTTTTTTTAAGTTTTTATTTGAAAGAGAGAGAGAGAGTGAGAGCATGAGCAGGGGAGGGATAGAGGGAAAGAATCTTAAATTCCACCCTCAGTGTGGAGCCTGACACAGGACTCAATCACACAACCCTGAAGGTCATGACCTTGAACTGAAATCACTGAAATCAAGAGTTGGCTGCTCAACGACTGAGCCACCCAGGTGCCGCTGTGTGCTTAATTGTAAGAGTTCTTTATATATTCTATATACAAGTCTCTTATCAGTCATATAATTTTCAAATGTTTCCTCCCATTCTGTGAGTTGTCTTTTCACTTTTTTAATGTTTATTTATTTATTTTGAGAGAGAGAGAGAGCGTGCGTGCATGCACAAGTGGAGGACTGGCAGAGAGAGAAAGAGAGAGAGAATCCCAAGCAGGCTCTACCCTGTCAGTGCAGTGCCCAATGCAAGACTCAGTCTCACAAACTGTGAGATCATGACATGAGCCAAAATCAAGAGTTGGACGCTTAACCCACTGGGTCACCCAGGTGCCCCTGCCTTTTCACTTTCTGGATGATGTCTTTGAAACACAAAATTTTAAAATTTTGATGAAATCCAATTTATCTGTTTTTATTTTGTCACTTGTGATTTTGAATTTCTAAGAAACTATTGCCCGATTAAAAATCATGGGATTTACCCTTACGATCTCTTCTAAGAATTTCATAGGGTTAGCTTTTACCTTTAGGTCTTCAATCCACTTTGAGTTAATTTTTGTATATGGTGTTAGGAAGGGGTCCAAATTCATTTTTTTTTACATGTGGGCTTCCAGTTGTCTCAGCATCTGTTGGGAAAACCATTATTATCCTCATTTAATTGTTTTGGAACATTTGTTGAAAGCCAGTTGACCACAAATATAATATTTATTTCTGGACTTTCAATTCTACTTAATAGTCTATTCACCTATTCATGGGCAGTATGATTACTTTGTATTCATTATTTTAGCTTTGCGCTTAAGGCTTGAAATGATCATTGGAACTTCTAATTTTGTTCATGTATTTCAAGATTGATTTGGCTATTTTGAGTCCCTTTCATTTCCATATGAATTTTATGATCAGTTTGTCAATTCCAGGGGAAAAAAAAAGGCAGTTGGAATATTGACGTAAATTTCATTGATCTGTGGACCAATTTGAGTATTATTGGCATTTTAACATATCCAGTCTTCTGATCTTTGGCAAGGGGTGTCTTTCTGTTTATTTAGGTCTTTAACTTTTTAACTATAAACTATAGTTTTAACTATGAAAACTATAGTTTTCAGCATGCAATTCTCACACTTAAGTTAAATTTGTTCCTAAGTATTTATTATTTTTGATACTATTATAAATATAATTGCTTTTTAAGCATTGTTTATTGCTAAGGTACAGAAATTTTGTCTATTGATAGTTTATTCGGTAATCTTACTGAACTTACTTGTTACTTTTAATTGTGTTTCTGTGGATTTTTATACACAAGATCCTGTCATCTGTAAATAGTGATAACTTTACCTGTTTTTTTCCCAATCTGGATGATTTATATTTTCCTTTTCTTATTTAAACACCCTGGGAAGAACCTCCAGTACAATGTTTAATAGGAGTGGCGAAACAGGATTTGTTTACAAAACATCCAGTTTCTCATCATCAGGAATATGTTAGCTGCGGGTTGTTCATAGATGGCCTTTATTAGTCTGAAGCATCTCCCTTCAGTTCCCAGTTTGTTGACTGTTTTATCATGAAATGATACTGAATTTTGTAAAATCATTTTTTCTCCATTTACGAAGGTGATCTTAGAGCTTTTGCCTTTATTATTAGCATAATTTATTACTTGAATTGATTTTCATGTGTTAAACCAACGTTATAATCCTGGGGTAAATATCACTTGGTCTTGGTGTATAATCCTTTTAATACATTGCTAGATTCATTTAGCCAGCACTTTGTTGAGGATTTGGGGGTCCCTATTCATAAGGGATATTTATCTATAGTTTTATTTTCTTGTGTTATCTTTGTCTGTTTTTGGTTTCCGGATAATACTGGCCTCCTAGTATAAACTGACAGCAAAGACGTATCTAGCATTCTGTGTCTTATTAGCAAATACCTCCCTGAGTCCCAACTTTCCTTTTTCAGAATGGAATCCCATGCTTCTTCACATATGTAGGTATAGATTGTCATGACCCTCATTCAGTACCACCTCTGTCTCTTAATGCTCTTCTGCAAAAAACAACTTCTGTCTTGGGTTGTTCTGCCCTCCTGCTAGCTTCCTATAATATTCTCTGCACCAGCCCTTCACTAATTGCTCTCAAGAGTTCCCTTGGACCTGTGTCCTGGGAAGATAGGTTTAAGGAGAGGACCGTTTTGAAGGTCTATAACTCTTCCTACCTTAGGTTGATCCAGATGATACAGACCAAACATTAAAGAGCATAGGAAACCTCAAAGGTTAAAGTAAAGAATGGACTTTGGCTCTTCTAGCTTACAGAAAGGTCAAATGTAATTAACCTAGAGTACTACTGAGAAATACACAAAGGTATAGAATATAGCTGATCAGATAGGAAGAAATGGAAGGAACCAGGCTATACCTCTCCAGCTGAGGAACTAAAGATTATTATTCAGTGCTAAAGAGTTTCCTTGGACTCAATTCCAAAGTAGCAGTCAGTTAGGATGGAGTTAGTTTGTGAGGGAGGTGTACTCTAACCTTAATCAGCCCTCTATAATGTTAAGCAAAACCATCTCCTACCAGGGGCACCAAATTACAGAGAAACCACATAAACATAAGGTAAGAACAGGATCCAGGCTGGTTAGGACATAGCAGCTGAGATTAATGGTTCAGGTTTTGGTCCATTAGATTACATCCAAATGAAAGCACTAAAAATCCCATGTATGCTCATTTCAAAATAAATTGCTTTCCTGACTACTTACACTTAAGAATTCGATGAGAAATATCCTCATCATTGACTGTGTCCTAGAAGCAACTCCTGTTTGCCACATCCTCAACTGAGCCTCTCATTTTTAGAGCCAAGAGTTTTGTTTCATTTTGTTTAAATTACATCTTGTGTCCTCTCTCTCTATCGCCCTGTTTCTCATTGTATTTGCTATTTATTGTTTGTCTCCGGGTAAGGGAGGTACAAGGAAAGGGAGAAACAACATATTTCAAGAAGCTTTGGACCTGTTTTGACTGGAATCTCTTTAGTAGTCTTGGGGTAGAATGTGCTGTTACAAAGGCAATTTCTTAATCATCTTAATTAGTGTTTGTGCAGTTCAGAGCCAACACAAGCATCCTATTATTTGTCATTTCTAAGAAATCTCAGGATAAAACAAAATGAGAAGATCCTTATCTCTAAACCATTATTGTTAAGGGCATCTACATTTTGATCCCTCTGTGTTCATGTATATAAAAAGTTACTGGATCAGGGTTTCTAAGAATGTCATATGTGCAGCAGAAAACCAAACTCAATTCTCCAGGGGATCCATTTGAATCCCCTGAGAAGCTAAGATACCCACAGCTTCAAGAAATGAAGACTGAAAATACAGGCTAGCTGACCTGTTACATTATTGAAGCAAAAGATGGACCCAGGCTAAAAATAAAATGGTGAGGAGAATTTTACATCCCCTATTAATAAGACAAAAAACAGGCACTGAGCATTTAAGCTTAATTAAGACCTTGGCAAAGAGCTGTTATTTTTTAAAGTAGATAAAGAGAAATTAAGTAGAAATTGTTAGCTGTAAAATCAGTATTTCTGAGTGATGTTTATGGGCTTCACTAATTTATTAAATCATTTCCACTTAATTTTAAGCAAAATGAAAGATGAGAAGGATCTGTGGGTGAGAAGAAATGGTGTTGCTTCCTGGTAATTCTCATCATTACTTATTCTTTTCCCTTCAGGAATTAAGCATCAAAAGTAGGGCAGAACCAGAAAAATGTTGACAAGCAATGGGGAAGTTTTGAGGTATGTTCCCAAGAATGTAATACTTTAAACAGTACGAAAGATTAAAATCCTGTCAACAAGACACTGTTGGACAGGAGGAATGTAAGCGATCTTGTTTTGAGGTCAAAATTGCTAATTAAAAAAATGTTTACTTATTTATTTTTGAGAGAGAGACAGAGAGAGAGAGATGGAAGGAGAGAGACTGAGTGGGGGAGGGGCAGAGAGCGAGGGAGAGAGAGAATCTCAAGCAGTCTCCCACTGTCAGTGTGGAGCCAGACATGGCTCTGGAACTCAAGAACGAGAAGATCATGACCTGAGCTGAAACCAAGAGTCAGAGGTTTGACCAACTGAGCCACTCAGGAGCCCCAGGGTTGCTAATTTCTTGAGTGTCTTCAAACTTCTCTCATTATGTTGACACAGGATCTGAAGAAACCTCCAAAATGGTTACTAGACACGGTGACAGCACACAGGACCCGGGCCATGAGGCATCCGGCTGACACTTGAAAAGAAGAGAGAGACGGGTGTGAAGGCCAGGCGTGGGGTTGGCATTTGCGAGGCTTCGTACAGTGCAGCGGTGATAGGAAAAACTCTGTTGTCTGCCTGCCTGGGTTTGAATCCTGGCTCTCCTCACTCACGGTCAAGCTTTGGGAATTTCTCTTACGCTCTCTGCCCTCCATTTCTTCTCTATGCAATGTGCATAAGAGTAGGATGTAGCTCGTGAGAGTAAGTTGTGGAAAGAACATGTTGAGTTATTCCCTGAATGTTAGAAATCGTTATGAGGATGATTGGGGTGATGGTAATAACCGTGCAGTGCTGCCCAGAAGAGACGACCTTCAACTCATCCTGAATTGCACTGACCCAGGTTTTATTTTGTCCCTTTTTCCATATTAGCCTCTAGGGATCAGGAATACTCAATGATAGTGGAGTTTTGGTTCTAGATCCTGTTTCGTATGTGAATTAAGTCCCCAGATAGCAGCTGATTGGAACAAGTCTGGACTCCAGGGAGAAAGAACTAGGATTGCCAAGGGTTTGGAATACTTTTAAGGCCCAGTCACGTGGTTTGAGTTTCCAAGAGGATCTTTTATCCCATAAGGAGAAGCAGACAGCAAATCAGGAAAGAAGTCCTACAGGGTGGGTTAATATGGGGACAGGAAGAATAACAGAGTGGGAACAACTTTAGTGTATTAGATATTAGGTGGACTTCAAATGACCCTTGAGTGGCCTGGTATTAGTTAGTGTGTGCCTCCCGGGGCAAGCAGGAGACTCTTTTGCTATTTCTGTAGAATTCCTACCCAATAGGTCATTATGTTTTATGTCATGTTACCCATACCTGTCATAGCTGACAAGACCAGGGATGGCCATCAGACCTAAAGGCAGACATCTACAGTCTGGCCAGGGACCCCAGTACTTCCAGAGAGGTTTCCCAGCAGCAATTACACTGTCAGTTCTAAGATGTGACACCTGATCTATTAATAGAAAGACATGGGCGGGATTCTTGTTGAATCCACTCAACAAGAGAAAAAAAATATATAGTAACCACAGACCTGTACCTTATGGACAAATAACTGTATGACAATGAAATACAGTAACTAGTTTTTCTAATCCCTGAGCGATCAGTAAGCCTGTACGTTACGTTCAGTATATTGTGCCTCAGTAGCATGAAAAAAAAGTGTAATAGATGCTAAAAAGATGTCGAAATTAGAAGGATTTTTCAAAAGGTTTTGAAAATTATAAAAATGTGCACTGAGATCTCTGCAAAGCTTAACTGTCTAGATAATGCCTTCTTTGGTGTTTCTGGATAGTTACGATTTAGCTGTTGTTATTGAAAATAGTGACTGACAAAATAAATGGATGATTTTGAAGTGCAACCCCTTTCTGAGGGGGCTTCAGACATATGAACTTAGGATGCCAAATAGAGCCCCACAAATTTTGTAATTGCAAATGCATAGATTGCCAGCCAAATACAGACCTGCAAATTTTATCATCACAAACATATAGATTGTTAGAAGTAGGAGGGACCGGGGAAGTGAATTTATTAAGAATCTCTTCTTGCCAGGTCATATCCTAGGACATTTACCTGTTTGTATTTAAATCCTCTCAATATTCACATGTGCTGGGTATCGGCATTTCTGTTTCACAGATGTGGAAACTGAGCTACTGGCTCATATAATCTAGCAACCCATTGCTGCGCAGCAAATTTTCTAAAATTCGGTGGCCTAAAACAATTCTACGATCTCTCGTGGCTTCATGGGAATGCTTGGCTCACCTGGATGGTTCTTGCTCAAGCCTTCTAATGCTCAGCTGGGGCTAGAGTCACCCGAAAATGCTGCTGAGCTGGACGTCTAAGATGGCACCTTTTTAGTCTCAGTGTCACTTGAGATGGTTTGATCAGCAGGGGCCTGGCTGAGCTGAGCATTTCTCTCTTTCTCTCCACGTGACCTTCCACGTGGTGAATGTGGGTTTCCTCACAGCATGGCAGTGTGAGGATTGTCAGAGCCATTGTTTTGTGGCTGGAATCTTCTAGACAGGGCAGTGAGCAGCCCCAGAGGTCCGACGTCCTGTCTTCCGAAGTCTCAGAATGTCACTTCTTTTGGTGAAGTCAGTCACTAAGTCCAGCTCCAGTGAAAGGAGAGGAAATTTGACACCACCTGTCATTGCAGAGAGCGCCAGAGGATCTATGGCAATCTTTAAAAAGTAATACCAAGGTAACTCAGTTGGTATGAGAATTGAATCTTGATGCACCATACCCCGGCATCATTTTATCACATTTCGTGTAATCGAACCCCAGAGGATGTCTCACTTTGCTGAAGTTGCTAAAATGCAGGTGGGTAAAGTCATGCAATCAAATTCACAACATTTTCTAGGAACTTTCCCACATATGAGGCTGCCCAGTATTGATTTGTTCGACAATAAGAAACCACCTCTAGGAAGGAGGCACAAACGCAACTTATTTAAAACAACTCAACACAAAGCTTTGAAAAACCCTCCAGGGAGCCCTCCACGTCAGGTTGGATATGCAAGGATCTGTAAGGCCCTAAAACCTAATGGCCAGGCCAGGCCAAAAAAAGCCACATTCCATTTCTGCATAATCACCAGGTGGCTGAGGCTGAGGACAGATGGGCAAGATCCCAGAGAGTGGCTCATGTCATACAGCTGGAATGTTCACATGTTGGGGTGGGGAGTCCTAGTGCTTGTAGTAGCAGAACACTAGGCTAAATCTCATATGCCTCCATCTGCATTTAGAGTCATGAAGATAATCTCTCCTAATCTGTGAATACCAAGAGGAAACCCAACAGTGATGGTAGTGCTGTGATCCGAAGGAAAAGACAGAAGAGGAACACATCCCCGTGATTTTAGTGCTTAACGTACATAACAGGTCATACTCAAGCGGGTTTGGTGAGTGGTGAGTGGGAGAGATACCCTAGAGAATGGGGAAAAAATGTTATCAGCTTTTTTTTCCAATGGTGATAATGAGAAATTAGACCAGAAATCATTGTAAAAAAGCCATCCCTACAAAACTGTTTTATATAAAAAATAATGAGAACAGAACTAATTTAGTTAGCTAATTATCACATGCATTTCACATCAGCCCACGAGCAACCAGAAACCATTAGCGGTACACCCCGCCGTTCTCATCAAGCAAGGGATTAATGGGAACAAACCTGGAATTGGCTCTTGCAGAAATGAATCCACCATCTTCAAAAGGTAATCATCGCCATGGGCCTCCCCTTGTGACCTGTGCTACACAAGGAGGTTCTCCCTAGAGCTCTGGGGAACAGGCAAATCTTTGTCCTCACCTCTCCCTGGTTGTGCCCACCCCCAAGGGCTGAGGTACAAGATGCATTCTTTTCCCAGATACTTCCAGTGCTTGATTCCTCCCATTAGTGACAGGACAGAATTCCATAATGGTCTGAACCTACACACTGCGTTGGCCTGTTCCCGTCAAGACATGAGATTGGGGGTGGGGGAGGGGTTTCCCTCTGTGTACATCTGCCTACAGTTCACATTATTTGTACCTTTGCTTACATGGTGAACTCTAAGTTTCATTCATTCATTCATTCATTCATTCATTCATTCATTCATTTAAGCAGTCAGTGTTATCAGATTTCGGCGGCACATTGTATGAGGTCATAAGAAAGGAGAAAAAGAATTCCCAGATCTAACCTGCTCATGCATGGTGTGGAAGAAAAATAAGGAGGGTAAACTAAAATTAGGGTGCTGTGTGGTGTGTTAGGACACATGAGGTATACGTATCCAAACCCCCTGGACAGGAGGTGGATGATGTGAGGCACTGAGGATTCATGATCTGAACAATGAAAACTATAAAGATCCAACACCCAGTGCTCATCCCAACAGGTGCCCTCCTCAATGCCCATCACCCACTTTCCCTTCTCCCCCACCCCCATCAACCCTCAGTTTGTTCTCAGTATTTAAGTCTCTTATGATTTGCCTCCCTTCCTCTCTGTAACTTTTTCCCTCCTTCCCCTCCCCCATGGTTCTCTGTTATGTTTTTCAGGATCCATGTATGAGTGAAAAACATAAAAAATTAAAAAAAAATGACTAGTCTTTTGCATGCTTGGAGTTGAGGATGCATATGGAGAAATTGCAGGTGAAATGAAACTATTACCGTGTACTCAAAATGTCATGTATGCATGGATCAGCACGGCCAGCAGCCTCTGGGAGCTCCTTAGTAATACAGAATCTCAGGCTTCATCCCAGACCTGCTGAATCCGTCTTCATTTTGACAAGGCCTCCAGCTGACTCGTATGTATGGTAAAGTTTGAGCACCACTGGACTAGGGCACAGAATAACTAAAGGGTTAGCCAAAATGATGGTGAAAATAAAAACAGAGTTTTCAGCCTTGGACAGACACAAAGCCATCAGAAATCAAGACAGTGAACAACTGAACTGCATCTGAAGATTCTCAGGATTCTCCTTATTTCTCTGTCTTCTGTAACAGAGATTATGCCTAACAGCTCATAGTTAGCAATGTTGTCATGGTTTTAGATGTGTTGGCCCATGTATTTTCCTCATTGATTAAGGTATCTAGTAGAGCATTATTTCGCTAATGTGTTTTTATTCCTACCAACTTTTTTTTAAAGCTCACAGCTCTTCTTTATGCAATACAGACTCTGAAGGGTCTGCTGTCTTGAGTTAGAGTTATTACAGTGAGGTCTAGAAAATAAAGAAGTCAATTCTAGGGTTTTGAGTTTTAAGGTGGATTTGGAAGGGAAATGCTTTGGAAATTGGAAAACATAAACTTTTATCTTCAAAATCCTAAGCCACAAAGAATTGGGGGCATAAAATGCCGGCTATCAGTGAATGAACAAGAAGAGATAAGGATACAGGCAAACTTGCTCCCGTATGAGGTAGAAAGTCCACAGAGAAGAGAGTCAGGGGACCAAAGGGGAAATTCAGCTGTTCATGAGTCCTGCATGAGGCACCCTGTATCTTGGATTCCAGAATGAGACCTAGTGCCCCATTGGTTTGTGGAAGAGAAGACCCGGGCTTTGCCTCTGGGTTGCCTCAGATTTCCAGAAACATCTCATGGGAAGGGAGAGTTCTTGGTGGCCCTGAGCAGAAGGGCGATAGGATCATTCTCTGTGATTCCAGGGAATAGGTGATGACAACATGGATGGAGAAGGTAGTGGACATGAAGAGGTCTTCCTGCCAGTTTCCAGAATGATGAACAGCAGTCGGCAGAGACTGCTGATAGGACCCGTGTTTCACCTCCATCCTCAGAAAAGTTTGGCATCTGATACCTGTTGCCCCACAATAAGGGAGACCACAGCCCAAGTGACAGGATGACTCTTAAATCTATTGAGATTAAATGTTTGTGTCTGCCAAAATGGGGACTTAAAAGAGATATTAAATCCTACTTAAGACAAAAAAAAGAATACTCTTTTTACCGCTTTGTGTAAGTGATATGAACATTCATATCTGTTGCAGACCCTTGTGGCTCAGGAGCAGAACCAGTTCCAGCCCCACCACACAGATCTTTGGCCAGCCATGGGCCAAGCGGACCCATGCAATACGGAACATTCACATGGGAAGCTCATTCCTTTAGTTTATCCAGCAGTTGTAACTCCATCCATTTTTCTCCAACTTAAGCAAGAACATAGACAGAAAAGTCAGAGTGATGCTCTTAAGATAACCTTAGATCTTCTCCACTTTGTAAAATTTCTCAGTCATATAAGGCACTATTATTAGTAAAAAAACACTAGAGGACACACCCCAAAACTAACAAACATGCATATGTACTACAACATTAACATGGGGACTCATTGGGTTAGAGGGGACATTGATTTGATACTCAGATGGGGCCAAAGAACATCTTACCTAGCATTCTTACAGAGCTAATTTTCCCCAACTCAAAATGCTGCCTGTCCTCTAGGAAGATGAGGAAGAGGGAGTGTTAGCATCCTGTGTGTCACCAAGTGAAGGACTGTAATGATGGTGTAGGGAAAGCCTTTGGACATGGGATCCATATTGCTCTTGATTTGATGGTTAATTTGAGTCCTCTTGCTTGCTATGTGACCTTGAGCCAGCAACCTAGTTTTTTTCTGAACTTGACTTTTTGGATCTGTAAAATGGAGTTGCTATGTGATGTAACATGCAGAATTGACTGAAACCAAAGAGATTTTCAGTAAATGTAAGATCCTTCTTCTATTATTATGTAATTAGAGTTAATGTTTTCATGCTTTTCCAAATCAATACATAGAAAACTAGCCAACATCCTTCTCTCAACTACTGATCCTTACTTCTTAGGGGACTAAAGTTGGCTGGAGCAAAAAGTGCTTAGTTGCCCTAGACTTTGGCCCGGTAGACATCCATCTACCCATCCATCTATCCACCCATCCATCCATCCATCCATCCATCTATCCAACAGACACTACTTAAGTGCCTACTTTGCTCTTAAATTTGGTATGCGTAAAAAGTATATTATCTTTTGTTTATTTTAGTGGAAGGTGACAGACAAAAAACCAAAATCCAGTAAGTACATGAATTCAAGAATATATTGGAATGCAATAATTGCTGTAAAAAAAAACCCAAAAGAAGTATAATTGATTAGTGGTGCAGAGTTAGTGGGTCTAAAGGCTTGTATTTTAAAATAGGATGATCAGTGTAGGACTCACTAAGAGAACTTGAAAGAGGTTGGCACATTTTCCCCATGGATATCTGAAGGAAAAGATAGTAGATGGAGGGAGTGGTGACTACGTTTTAGTGTACTTGGGCTGTTATAACAAAATACCACAGACTGGGTAGCTTATAAGAGCAGAACTTTAGTTCTCATGGTTCTGGAGCACAGAAGTCTAAGATCTGGATACCAGGGTACCAGTATGGCCAGGTGAGTTCTCTCTTCCAGGTCACAGAGTTTCCATGTGTCCTCACATGGCAGAAGGGCTTAGGGGTCCTTCTGAAGCCTCTTTTATAAGGCACAGGTCTCATTCATGAGGGCCTCACCCCCTCATAGCATCATTTTGGGGGGTTAGGATTTCAACATATGAATTTTGAGGAGACACAAATATTCAGACCACAACACACTGCAAAAGTCCCCAGACAGAAGCAAGATGTCTGCCATGTTCTAGGGATGCAAGGAGGGCAGGGTGATGGGAGCCAAGTGAGCAGAGAAGGTAGGAGATGAGGTCAGAAGGAGGAGGAGGCACAGAAAGACTGAATGCCTGGCCATTTCCCAAGATCAGGTGGGCATCTCGGTCTAGGCTTTTCTCCTTCCTGGGGAGGTGAAGTTCTCTGACAAGAAAGACTCCTCTCATCTGCCTGCACCAGGTGAGGTAAAGTGTACTCACCTGTACTTTTTATCTTGCTCTGCCATGGGACCTGACAGGTCCATACCTCAGGAGGCAGAGTGGGACTCATAAGCCCTTTCCTCAGAACCCTTCTGTACTGAGCCTCTACCTATGTGGACTCATGTCTGGGATGCAGTTAGGTAGGACTGCTTCAAAGGACTGAGGGGAAGTCCAGGGCTACAAAGGAGGAAAGAAAGAAGTGAGGACTTGCATGGTCTCCCAGATCATGAAGCTGTAAAGACTGGCAGTGAACTTGTCTTCTGTCATCCCTGAAAGCCAACTTAACCCACCCAAGCCTGACGTTATTCTGTGAGCTGTGGTATTAGGTCAGTAATGTCCAAAATTCTTCCCAACCCAGAGTGCCATTGCCCACGTATATATTGTGTGACATGACTTGTCACCTGGTTCTCACTTTCTTTTTTTAAAAAATGTTTTTAAGTTTTTATTTATTTATTTTGAGAGAGAGAGAGAGAAAAAGCATGACCAGGGGAGGGGCAGAGAGAGAGAGAGGACAGAGCAAGAATTCCAAGCAGGCTCAGCACTGTCAGCGTGGGAGCCCAGTGCAGGGCTCGAACTCAGGGACTGGTGATCATGACCTGAGCTGAAGTTGGACGCTTAACTGACTGAGCCACCCAGGTGTCCCTGGTTTTCATGTCTGAGCTAAAGCATGGCAAACTGTTATGGGCTGAGTTATATCCCCACAAAATTCATACATTGAAGTCTTAATCCCTAGGACTTCGGAATGTGACTGTACTTGGAGATAGGGTCTGTAAAGATGTGATTGTTACAATGGAGTCATTGGGGTAGGTTATAATTCAATATAACTGGTATCACTGTAAGAAGAGGAAATTTGGAGACAGGCACAGACAGAGGGAAGGCCATCTGAGGACACAGGGAGAAGATAACTAGCTACGAGCCAAGGAGAGGGGCCTCAGAAGAACCAGCCATGCTAACATCTTGATCTTGGACTTCTGGCCTCCAGAATTGTGAGAAAAATTCCTGTTGTTTAAGTCATGCATTCTGCAGCATATTGTTACGACGGCCCAAACAAACTAATACAACTACTTAATGACATCAAAACTATGCCCATGAAATCAGACATGGCCTTGGAACCTATCGGGAATAGGGAGGAAAGAATAATCCCAGAAAAAGAGAATCAATCCCTCCTTCCCTGGGACAGCCCATCTAGTTTCCGGTCAACTCTTTACTCAGACTCTTTTTAAAACGTATATATGAAAATGTACTTCTGATGATCCCATTCCTGGACCCTTGTGCCCAATTAATGTCCCCCTGCTGCGTGAACTAACAACCCTGTAAAAGTGTCTGTACCTCTAAGCCTTTCCAAGTGCAGCTGTCTTTCCCTTCCCATCCTGTATTTGGACATCTGTTCTGGATTTAGCTCCTTTTCCTGCATCCAGATTGGCATGTCCCCTTGTTACCTTGCCCTTTCTGGTTTCCTGCCACTGGATCCTGATCATCTTCTGCTTAGGGGTTAGTGACTAACCAGGGAGCCCCTCTAATACAAATTACATTCTTCTTTAATTGTCAGAGACAACCAAAGTGGTTTTACATCAGGACCCTCTGTGGATGTAACAAAGCCTATGAGCTACCTCTTCTAAATAAAAGAAAGGATGGGCAATACTTTAAAGTAGTCAACATACAACAGTACTGTGACAATCATGGCATTATTAGATAAAAAGAAAAAAATCACAACTTCTCAATCCTACAGCAACTTAATTATTCATTTCCCATATCTTCTGTCCATAAATATTTTACGCTTACAACCAGAGAATAGATACAATTTTATACTGTTTTCTCACTTATATTCCAGAGTATCTACTTTTCCTTATTTCACTGTATTCTTAATTATTACTTTTAGTGGCCTCATAATATTACATACAAAGAAATGTACCTTGTCTTAAATATCTTGTTGGACATTCAGGCTGTTTAAAAATTCTTAACTATTTTGAATAATGCTGAAATGAACATTTTTATGAAAATGGTGCTTTTCACCTTTGGGAACAATTTCCACAGGAAATGGCTAAGTCAAAAAAAATCTGAGCATTTTTATAATTTTAAAAGCATATCAAATCTTCAAAGACCCTGCCGATTTACATTGCCTGTAGCGATGTATAATGCACACTTTCATTACAACCTCATCTGAAATTGGCATTATCGGTATTTTTCATTTTTTTCTTTTTTTTAGCAAAAGTGAAACGCGACCTTATTTTTATTTTTATCGTAATTCCTTAATCAGAATGTTCTATTTCAGACTTCCTCTAATATGTGCATTTATATTCATATTAGGAGGTAAATAAAGTCGCGGTGAGAGAAATGAATATTCAATATCCACTATCTGTCAGTTTACCAGGGCCACCTTAGAATTGCTTTTTTTTTTTTGATCTCTGCAATAACCTGTGATTATTTCGCAGATGAGTTGCCTGAGACTTTGTATGGTTTCTAAACTGTCCAGAGTGACAAGTCTAGTAGCTCAAGTAGCTGCATTAAAACTCAGAACTGTTTCCAGGTATGGACTGAGTTAGAAAATTGATTTATACACATCAAAGCATTCATGCATAAGTTCTCATGAGGCCAGAAGCTGAGAATGATCTGGGCAGTGTCCTGAAAATCTGCATTTTTAACTAACAGCCTAGGTGTTGGGCTCACCGTCAGGCGAGAGTTGCTGTTGGCGTTTGGCTGTGGTTTCCACTCTAAGCTCCGAGACTCACTTGCAGAGCTTGGTAAAACCTACACTCCAGACCCACTGAATGGAAGTTTCCAAAGTGGGCCCCCAAGACAAGTGTCTTAGCAAGCCTCCGGGGCGTTTTTACAAAGCAGCCACACAGGGGCTCTGGGTGGTATTTGGCAAGTCCTGAACAATGGTCCCACTGCCGTTGCCTTTTGGACCTATGTCACTGGATCCTGTATTAAATGAAGGTCTTTTAAAGGCATCTTTAGGGGAGCCTTGATGGCTCAGTCAGTTAAGCATCCGACTTCATAATCTCACGGTTCATGAGTTTGAGCTTCACGGCGGGCTCTGTGCTGACAGCTCAGAGCCTGGAGCCTGCTTCACATCCTAGGTCTCCCTTGTTCTCTGCCCCTCCCCTGCTCACTCTCTGTCTGTCAAAAATAAATAAATCAATAAACATGAATACAAAAATAAATCAACATTTAAAAAATGTTAAAAAATAAAATAAATATAGGCATCGGCATCTTTCGTTAATTAAATAGAAGCCTCCGGGATAAGGTCTCAGAAGATCCGATCCACCTAGGAACTGAGTCAGCTTGTCTCTTTAGAATCTCTCCAAAGATTACTATAAGAACTTTGAAGATCTTTGAAAACCTATAATTTATCACATCTCTTAGATACACTCACGCATCTTAGTTCCTACAGATGTTAAAATTGTCTTCCTTCCTTGCTGCCAAAAACCACAATGTCTGCTCTCATAACAAGGCATGTTTCTGAAATCACCTTCCTTTTAGCCATCCAGTAATTGTTATCTGCACCCTTTGGATGAAGAGTCTAAGATAAGGATTTAACTTGGACTAATAGGATAATTACTGTGTGACAAATGTATGTCAAATAATGTGAGGATCCACTTTGTAAGGGAGTTCTCAGTTTGACAAAGGTTTGTTTTCAGGTTTGTGGACTGAGTTTAGAACTTCAGAAATATTTCCCAGGCTTTGGGTGAAATTTATCCTTAAACATACAATGCAACCTTGCCATTTTCTTGGGTATTTTTAAGAATCACGTTTGAACTCTGCAGTGGAATCTTTCTCTCATCCCTCAGGCTTTTCTGAGGTGGCTATATTGTCACCTCAACCTTGTCGATACCCTCAAGTGCAAATTCCTGGAAATAAGGAAGCAGAAACTCTAATGTGTTGGGGGGGAAGAAAGCAGCCTGCCTCCGAAGCTCACGCCTGTGTTCACCAGGGTGTCGCTCACGCTCCATGTGAATGTGATGGCTTATGTGTTCCACCCACTGTGAGGACTGTGCATTGATGCTTGGATAATAGTGACAAGACATCTTCAACAACCAACAGTTTTTGAGCCGTCATGATGTCACAGGTACTTTGCCAACATCTGTTAGATACATTTCGGAGAAAAGAGAAATCTAACAAAGAAGGTGAAGAAATTGCCAAAGATTCAATGAATGGTAAGCAGCAGGATTCTAACTCCCAACTGCCTGACTCCAAATCCTGAGGTGTTCTGCCATGTTTTGGTGTCACCGCTACCTAACTTTTAGCAGGTACCTTGGACATACTAGCTATTATCGCTCACACTGAGTAAGGGGCTGATATTTATGGAGGGTCTACCCTTTGCTGGATCTTGTGCTCAGTTCTTCACAGATATCATCAGCCCCCAGAATGGACCCACCACACTTTTGTGTGGGGCTTGCCTGTGGAGTTGGTGGACATAACCTGAGGACGGACATTGCAGAGACTGACCTCAAGGCTTTTGTGGGACTAGCTGTGTTTCAGTAAACCACAAGGCTTCTGTTATTTAAATTACTAATGTCTTTTTCTTTCTTCTCTCCTGACTTGCCCATCCCCCTTCTTTATTTTATGGTGGGCCCATTTCTCATGCACCCCTACACCTGCCCCCACTAGAATCCTCTCAATACACATTAAATATATAACAGGTGCTTTGTATTAAACACAACAGTAATTCACAGCCCCACCTTCTGTCCCATGTCTACCATGCACCTCTCCTTCTCAAGCAGTGGATGGGTGGGGGTTGGGGCCCAGGCATTGCGTCGCCTGGGATCACAGCTTCCTTTCATCTCTTAGGGTCTTTTGACCTCAGAGAAATTTCTTAACCAATCTGTGCCTCAGTTTTCTCATCTTTACAAATGGGATAATTATAATAGTGCCCACTTCATTGTCTAGGGGAGAGTTAAATACATGTAATGAGCTTAAAACAGTCCTTGGTCTTATAATGAGAACTCTAACAATGTTAGCCTTCCCATGATTGACTCTAATGGTTTCCTCTTAGGGTCCCTCAATTCTGGATGCCTGCCATGTAGACTGCCATGTAGACCGCCATGCCTTTCTGCTCCCCTTCTTTACTGATTTCTCAGGATTGTCTTCAATATACTTTTTAATTTCCCTGTCTGCCTCTCTTCATGTTTCCTGTTAGTTATACATGAGAACACACAGGGTTGTGTTTATAGGTGTGTGTGCTTATGTATACAGTCATCAGACTGGTGGAAAAGCGAAAGGTTCAGTCAATTTCATGGCTTGTTTTTTAACAAAATTGATTGATTTGGAGAATGAATTAATAGAATCAGTGACATGTGGGCACTGTTTCATAAGAAATTATAGTTTCACCCAAGTGAATTTGTTTGTAGTTGTGTGTGTGAGTGTGTGTGTGTGTGTGTGTGTGTGTGTGTGTGTGTGCTACAAGGCTGATGTCTCCCCACATCCAAATAAAGGGTAGGTCTGCTGAGTCTTAATGAATTTTGGTGGGAAAGACATTAAACTTCTTGAAGCTTCTGCTGTCATATGTGAATAGGGATAGCTGGATCTGCTTCATGATTGTGTTTTGGGGAAAATCTTGTTGGTATAACAGGTGTAATGGAATTGGAGTGAAATGCTTAGAAGAGGATTCACAATCTATTTACTCCCTGTTTCTGTGGGTTCTAAGCAGGAATCTGTAGAAACTATCACCTTTCCTTTAGAGTTCATGTCTCTGTAGTCATGTCCTAATGTGTGTGTGTGTGTGTGTGTGTGTGTGTGTGTGTGTGTGTGTATTCTTTTACACTCCTTGTCTACAGGATTTTATGCCACTTTTCTGGAAAAATCTATGTAATATGAAATGCCGAATGCATACCACGAGACATGGGGATGACGTTCAAACACATAAAACACATGGCATTGGCACCAAGTATTCTCCAGTTCAGTAGTTGTTGATGCTACAGATGATAGAATGTTAAAGAAGATGAGACACAGAAAAGAAAACAAGAGAAGATTCTTTTCTGGTCTCCTTAATTAATTATGGAATAGTTGGATCATTTAAATAATAGGAAAAAAAATTGGGAAAAAAAATTGGAGGAGATACTCTAATATTGGATGAAACTTCTTGTCTCATATATAAACCTTAAACATTTCTGAAATTTTGCCTTCTGCCCATGGATTGGTGCCCTAAGGCTAAAAATGCTCCTAAAATCTTGCCATGTAGACCAATCCATGCATCCTGTATACTGCCTAAGGGGCTGTGGCTGCAAGGATGGGAAGGTTCTGAGGCTGGTAAGAGAATGAAATTATGTGTAAGTTCGATTTGTTCACTGAAGCACCTCAATATCTATTCAACCTGCCTGCAGTAGGAGTTCTTCAGTTTCCATCTCCTCTTGCTGTAGTTCAGGTGTAAGTTCACCCCTGACAGTGAGTCTCCCTTACATCTGCTCTGAGTCTGTAATCCCTAGTACACAACATGGAAAAAAAGAGAGAATAAGAGGTAGAGAGTGGAGACAGGGAAAGATAGGATTAAAGGAGAAGAAAGCCTGGAGGATGCTGATATTTATGGAGTGTTTGACAGGGAACAGACATCACGCCAGGCACATTATATGAGTAACCTTGTTTATCTTCACAGTAACTAGGTGCTGTTATTCCCATCCTTAGAGAAGAGCTCACATAAATTAACTGATTTCACTGAAGCCAGAAGTGATGAGTGCGTTCACTCACTTATCTACTCACAACTAGGCTCTTTTAGCATTGTCTCGTTGGGTGCTTGCCACAGCGCTGCCTACAGGTGACCTCAGAAAAGCTAGAGCTTTCTCAAGTCACACAGCAAGGAGGAGCTGAGCTAGGGCCAGGAACTTAGTCATGTACAATAACATCTAACTGCTTTATTTACTACCCATCCCTACAGCAAACAAGTAGTTTCTTTTATGCACACCAGCTAGCATTGCCACGATGAGGGAAGTTCAGACAATTATGTTTGTCTTGAAGCAGTTTGACTCAAACTGACAGTGCAGCTCAAACTCACATCATTCCAGTAAGAATGTGGGCAAACCTCAGGGGGAGGGAGCGATTTTGTTGTCAGTTCTTCGGTTATTTGGTTTATTTTATAGGACATTAATATCCACCCAGTTCCAAGTCGTTCCCCAAACGTGTTCATGCTCACACATCTGTTTAAAGAAGGCAGCCAGGAGTCTGATCACACTTGTTATCTGGTGGCACAAAAATTTAGGGGATCATGACAATGTATGATTCAAGTCATTTCCCCACGTTCATGTATTATCGAAACACAGGGCTGCACACATTTCTAAGACAGACGAATTGCTTGTGAACAGGAACAATATCATGGCGATCCATCATGTAGGACCAGCCCTCATATTTTGGAATGTGGATTCAACTCCACTGGCAGCTGGGCCAGCCTCCCACCTGGTGTCCCCTTGTGGACGAGTGGGATTGAACAAGAACCATTGTTTTGCTTAATAATCTCTGACCCGTCTGATATTCGTTCCAGCACTGACTCAGCCATTCAAACGCTCTTTCCCACACGCACCAATAGACACTAAGTGCCTATTGTGTCAACAATTCTGTTTTGCACAAAGTTCCACCCTGAATTAAGAAAGAAGAGTTGATGCAAATTACGAATGATACACCATGCTGATGAAAACACTTATTGACACCAATAAACTGTTCATTCTTGTTCAAATGGTCATTCATTTAGATTTTACAAATACTGAGATGTGCAGACACTCTCTCAGATGTTTCCAATCAGTATTAGCATGCAGAAGACCCAACTCAAAGTCTGAAATGCCGAGGGAGAAATCTACAGCTTTCTGTGTGGAATATTTAGTTATCTTAAATCTCCCCTGCTCCCTTATTTGCAATTCCAAAATTTGGAAAACAAAAGTACAAAGGTAGGGGAAAAAACTATTATTCTGACATTTTGAAATAGCCCCTTTCGATATTTTGCTCTTAAACTTTTTAATCTTTCTTGTAAAAAAAAATTAAATTTATATATAAATGCGTACATACACATGGATAAAAATTTACACAGTTTTCTACCCAGAAAAGCATACTGGGCACAGTATTTTATAGCCCTATATCCACTTAGTGAGTATATTATGAGCATTTTTCATGCCAATAAATATCCTTCAATAATATTGTTTTTAATAGCAGCATATCCATTGTGTGAATATACCATATTTTACTTAAACAGTCTTATTGTTAAATATTTAACTTGTTTCTGAATTTTTTAATAGTGTGGATTATGCGGTTACATCAGTCAGCTATTGTTAAAATAATGATGGGTAACAAACCACTATAAAACTCAGTGGCTAAAAATAATAAGCTTTATATTCATACATCTGCTGGTTGGCCATGGAAGCTCTGCAGTTCAGATCTTCTCCATGTGAGTACTATCTTTCTTGAACCATCAGGCCAACTGGAGCATGCAATTTCCATAGTAATAGCAGAGGCAAGCCCTACTCTGCAAGCGCATTCCAAACCCTCGTGGACATTAAGTCTGCCTATAAACATTGTGCAAAGCAAACCACATACACAGGCTGAAAGTACACTCCACCTATATTAAGAGAAACTGCAAGAGAACAGGGGACAAAGCGTGGAAGCTGAGAAGGGTAAGGTTGGGGACAACACTGCAAACTACCACAATTATAATGAACATTTCTGTATGTATATGTGAAATGTTGCTCCTTTAAGATTATCTCCTGAAAGTAAGGTTGGACAATATGCTTTACTTATCTACATACATGTACATAATCTGCGCACACCATATGCGCTAGTTATAGAAATCTTCTATACACTTAAGCTCCTCTCAAAGGAGTTGATTCAGGTCATCTCAAGATTGCTGATATTTATTTTCTTGTTCGTCATCTGCTGGCTGGTGCTACATCTCAGGGATCATCTTTCCTCTGGCTCTCCTGGTTAATGATTGCAGATGATCTTACTTTCTTCTTTGATGAATATCATCATTATTATTTGTGACCCGTGCTTGTTACTTGTCCTTCTGTACCAAGCAAGGTGACCTTGTGGGAAACATATTGCCAGTGTACCCTCTCCAGCCTTTGCTGAACTGACAGGGCTTGCTACCTCCCAGCCTAACCTGAGCTGGAAGACAGAGATCAATCTCAGACTAGTGATTTCATTCATAAGAAGTTTTTCTCCATTCCTCATTAAGATTTGGCTTCCCTGATTCTTTTCTATCAACTGTTGCTTTTAATGTGATTTTGCATTTTTTTAATGTGAGAGGATTAAAAACAAAAAGCAATGTCTGAGCCCTGTTCTTCCAATTTTTTTTAGTTGGTTTTGAATGGGGCTGAAACAAGTATCCTATAGAAATCCTTCTATAGAGGGGCGCCTGGGTGGCGCAGTCGGTTAAGCGTCCGACTTCAGCCAGGTCACGATCTCGTGGTCCGTGAGTTCGAGCCCCGCGTCAGGCTCTGGGCTGATGGCTCAGAGCCTGGAGCCTGTTTCCGATTCTGTGTCTCCCTCTCTCTCTGCCCCTCCCCTGTTCATGCTCTGTCTCTCTCTGTCCCAAAAATAAATAAAAACGTTGAAAAAAATTTTAAAAAAATAAAAAAAAAGAAATCCTTCTATAGAATTTTACTGTGTAGACATTGAGAATTATTTAAAACTTGACAGGTGTTGCTCTTTGGTCATTCACACACACACACACACACACACACATTCTCTGGACATTCTTTTATGCATGTTTCTTATTTGTTTAGTTTTTTTTTTTCCCAGGGATAAGAGAAAGACCTGTCTGTTGTCAACTACAACACTAGATTTATTGTAAGAACATTTCTCAAGGAGAATTTATGATATGAAAATTCCTCCCTGGGACTACTAGTTTCAGCTCTGACATATAAGGAGTTTGGAACTCATCATTCCGATAACTTCCAACAAGAAAAAGCTGAGAAAACTAAAAAACAATGACCTTTCTTAGACCTCACAGAATTGAGGTTATAGGATAAACTACTACCCTGAAATCTTGGGAGAGAGCCAAATTCAGAGAGCTAGAGCCACTGAAATCTGCTTGTTTGACGCAGAAGCCTCTGGAATCACAAACTGGTCAGAACAATGTGCAGAAAAGTTAACACAGCTGGCTTGAGATTGCTAGCCTTATTAAGACCTGCTTGCAGGGTTGGTTTTTGGCTGGTGTCTGGGACCTTGCATTTTAGAAAGATTGTCACCATCCCCAGGATTGACAATAATGCCCACTGTGCTTTGACTGTTTGTATAAACCAGGTGGTGGTGTTATGCTGACACCTGTTTTCCTTCTGGGAGACTGAAACTTTCATATCTGCTAGGCAGAGGGTGACCCCAATAAAAACCTTTGGCATAGCGTCTCTGATGAGCTTCCCTTAGAGGCAACATTGCATATGCATTGTGACACTCACTGCATAAAAGCTGAGAGCATCCTGTGTGCCTCCCGTGGGAGAAGACTCTATGAAGCTTGTGCCCGATTCCCTTCAGACTTCACTGATACATCTTTTCCTTTTGATAACTTTTCTTTGTACCACTTGGCTATAATAAATCATAGATGTATGATGATATCTGAGTGTTGTGAATACTTCTAAATTATTGAACCTGGGGTGGTCTCGGGGACCCCTGACAGAATCACTTAAGTAGCAATTCATCACTTAAGATGAATTGCAGGAAGCTGAGTGTGGACAAGCATGAGAGTGAGAAACTTCTGCAGAGCATTGTCTTGGAGGGATGGACTCCCATATATTCATGGGCTTTATCTTCAGGTACCCGACAGAGTTCTTATGTGGAGTTTTGAGACAGATCCTCTCCTCACTCTAGCAGGGAAAAAGGAAGAGAAAACATTGTGAAATATACTCAGAGATTTTTGTATAAGAAAATCCCAGGAGAAGTCTTTGCCAAACACTTACGCTAGGAAGATAATTCCTTTTATTCCCCTTCAGGGTTCCTATATCACCTAAGAGGGAAAAAATATTCAATAGGAGTCAGAGTTTCAAGGAAATAGTTGAAAACACTGAATCCAAGGAAAGCATTGGAGATCTAGGGGAAAACAATACTATGACACTGAAGAGACAATTGTGGAGAACACAGCCTTGAGACCTAAGCCCACTAAAAGACTGATTTAACAGGAAGAATACACAGTGCTCCCCATCCACCCACACTGAACACTACCACATCAGGACTACATTATCAACACAGTGGATTATAACTGAAATAAGTGCAAAACACAGACTTTAAGAAGGACTTAGGGGACTAAGGTCTAGAGGAAATAAAAACAAGGATATTATAGGAATTTGAAGTCTTTGGTACCTACAGCTATAACAAATATTAAACACAGCCCTTCTTGGGGCGCCTGGGTGGCTCAGTCGGTTGGTCAACCGACTTCGACTCAGGTCATGATCTCACAGTCCGTGAGTTCGAGCCCCGCTCTGGGCTCTGTGCTGACAGCTCAGAGCCTGGAGCCTGCTTCAGATTCTGTGGCTCCCTCTCTCTGATGCTCCCCTGTTCATGCTCTGTCTTTCTCTGTCTCAAAAATAAATAAACATTTTAAAAAACCCACACAGCCCTTTTTATAACCAAGTTAACAAAAATCATCACACTAAAGACTTATTTATCTCACTTTTTATTACCTAATACAAAATGACTAGCTTTTAACAAAAAATTACAAGGCATGCCTAGAGGCAGGAACACAGTCTGGCCAGACAAATCAATCATCAGAACCAGACTCAGATATAACCTGATATTAAAAGTATCAGCCAAGGAATTTAAAATGACTATGATTAAATTGTTAAAGGTTCTAATGGAAAATAAGATTAGACATTATGGAAGAATATATAGGTAATATAAGGAGAAAAATGGAAACACTCATAAAGGAATCAAAAAATTCTATAAATCAAAAATGCTGTCAAGAACAAAGAATACCTATGACAGGCTCATCAGTAGACTGGAAATGACTAAGAAAAGAATCAGAACTTAATATTAGTGAATAGAAACTTCTCAAACTGAGGTGTAAGAAAATGAGTGAAGACAAAAACAGACACTGCAAGAACTCTAGAACAATTTACATAGATGTAACATATGTGTTACTGGAATGCAAGAAGGCAAAGAGAGAGAGTGGAGCAGAAGAAATTTTTGAAGTAATAATGGGTGAGAACTTCCCAGAACTAATAAAATAATAAAACCAAAGATCCAAGAAGCTCAGCGAATACTAAATAAGGTAAGTACACCCACACCTAGGCTTATGATATTTAAACTTCATAAACCGAAAACAATGAGAGTGTTTTAAGAGAGAGAGAGAGAGAGAGAGAGAGAGAGAGAGAGAGAGAGAGAGAGAGTCACCTTACTTTTAGATGAACAGGAATGAGAATTATGACAGAGTCTCATCAGAAACCATGCAAGTAAAAAGAGTGGAATGAAATTTTGAAGTGTTAAAGAAATAATACAACCTAGAGTTATATGCAGTGAAATTAGTATTGAAAAAGGAAGAAGAAATGAAGGCCTACTCAGAGGAGTAAAAATTGATCAAATTCCTCATAAACAGATCTTCTCTGCAAGAAGTGTTAAAAAACAGTTGTCAGAAAGATAATGATGTAGTTAGAATTTTGAAGCTCCATAAAGAAAGAAAACATAATAGAAGGAATAAATGAGAGAAAAAATTTTGGGGGGTACCTGAGTGACTCAGTTAGTTAAGCATCCAACTCTTGGTTTTGGCTCAGGTCATGATCTTGTGGTTGGTGAGTTCAAGCCTCACGTCAGGTTCTGTGCTGACAGCTCGGAGCCTGGAGACTGCTTTGGATTCTGTGTCTCCCTCTCTCTCTGCTCCTCCCTCACTTATGCTCTAACTCTCTCTCTCTCTCCCTCTGTGGCAAAAATAAATAAACATTAAAAAGTTTTTTTGAAAGAAAGAAAAAAGTTTTATTTTTATAATTTGTAATTGATCTAAAAGATTAGTGCTTAAAATAATAATAGTGGTAATCTATTAGGTGATTATAATATATAATTTATGGATAATAAGAGTGAATGACAGCAACATTGCAAGGGATAGAGGGAGGATTTGAGATTCACATGTTATAAAGTATGTGCACTACACTGAAGCAATAGAGTGTTGTTAGAAGTAGACTTGTATTGGTTGTAAATGTATACTGCAAACTCTGGGACAACTACTAAATTTTTAAAACATTAACTTAATTGATATGCTAAGTAAGGAGATGCATTGAAAGCACAAAAATGCTCTTTTAAAACTAGATAAATCATAAAATGGGAGAGAAAAAAGAAACAAAGGACAAAGGCAGAAAATAGAAAACAGACCAAAACAAGTATGTCAGTAATCAGTTTAAAAGTGAATAGTATAAATACACCAATTTAAAGGCCAAGATTTGTCAGAATGAATAAAAATTGGCACACAACTCTATGTTGACTTCCAGTAACCCACATTAAGAACAAAGGGTCATATAAGTTAAAGGTAAAGAAATGGGAAAAGATAAACCATGCAAACACTAATCAAAAGAAAGTTAAGGTAGGTATATTAATTTCAGACAAAGATAATTCTAGAGCAAGGAAGAATACTGGGGACAAATAGAGGAAAATGTGTAATGAAAAAGGGATCAATTCTCCAAGAAGATATAATAAACCTGAAAGTATATGCACCTAACAACAGAGCTTCTAAATAAATGAGGCAAAAACTGATAAAACTGACAAATAGATAAATTCACTTTTGTAGTTAGAGACTTCAACACAGTTCTGTCAGTAGTTGATGCATTAACCAGGAAAAAAATCAGCAAAGATCTAGATGATGTGAACAGCATTATCAATTAACTTGACCTAATTGACATTTATAGAACGGTCTATTCAACAAAACCAGAATACAAATTTTTCTTCAGCTGACCTGGAAAATTCACCAAAACAACCACATTTTGGGCCATAAGGCAAAGCATAACAAATGTAAAAGAATAGAAACCATTCAAAATATGTCCTCAGGCCACAGTAGAATTAAACTACAAATCAGTAACAGAATGCAAGCCAGAAAATTATCAAATATTTGGAAATTAAACAATGCACTTCTAAACAATACATGTAGCAAAAAAGGATTCTTGAAAAAATTGAAATATATTCAACTGAATGAAAATGAAAATTCAACTTACCAAATTTGTGGGATACATCACAAGTACTGATTAGAGAGAAATTTGTAACATTAAAATCTTGTATTAGAAAAAAAGGAAGATATAAAATCAGTAATATAATCTAATCTGATGCTTTATTTACTGTATTTATTTATTTTTTTAATGTATATTTATTTTTGAGAGAGAGAGAGAGAGACACAGAGCATGAGTGGGGGAGGAGCAGAGAGACTGAGACACAGAATCCAAACCAGGGTCCAGGCTCTGAGCTGTCAGCACAGAGCCCAACACAGCCTGATGTGGAGCTGGAACTCATGAACCCTGAGATCATGACCTGAGCCATAGTCTGATGCTTAACTGATTGAGCCACCCAGGCACACCTTAATCTGTCAATTTGGGAAGCTAAAAAGAGACAAAAAGTCTAATCTTAAAACAAGCAGAGAGAAAAAGAAAGAAAAAAGAAAGAAGAAAAAGTTGTACCAGTTATCAATGAAATACCAATTATCAATGAAATTGAATATAGGAAAACAATAAAGAAAATCAATGATACTGAAGTTGTTTTTCAAGGAAAAAAAATCAATAAAATTGGTAGACATTAGTTTGAGTTAAACAATGAAGAAATAAAGGACGTACAAATCACCAATATTGTAAATGAAAAACTTTAAGATACTGGTCCAGTGGACATTATACCAACATTTAGGGAAGAAATAATACAAACAAATAAAATCGAGGAATTATAATTCCAGCAAATGAAACCAGAGAGGAGATTTCCTAACTCATTGTATTAGGGCAGAATTACCCTAATATCAAAACCAGATAAAGATATTAGGAGGAATAAAATCCTGTAGCTATATGTCTTTCATAGACATAGATAGAAATGTCCACAAAAAATACTAGCAAATCAAATCCAACAACGTCTGACTATACACCAGAGTGAGTGGGATTTATTTATTCCAGGTATGCAAAATCTTTTCAACAAAAGGTTCTAGAACAATTGAATGTTCATATGCAAACAAAACAAAACAAGGAACTCAAAACCCACATATAGACCTTGCAACTTACAAAAAAAATAATTCAGAATGGATCGTTGACTGAAATGTAAAATGCAAAAATATAAAATTTTTTAAATAAAAACTTTGTAAAAATAAAATAGAGCAGAAAATCTACATGATGTTGAGTTTCGTGATAAGTTTTCAAACATAAGACAAATAGCGTGACTCATGAAAACCTTAATAAGATGGACTTTACTAAAATTATATACAGCTCTGGGAAAGACACTATTAAGGGAAACAAAAGACAGGCACACCTCTATGAAGACATAAGATAGCAAGTGTTGTTGATGATGTGGATAAGAAGGAACCCATGTTCACTGTCAGTGTAACTATGAATGGGTACAGCCACTGTGAAAAACAGTATGGAGGATCCTCAAAAAATTAAAACTAGAAATACCATGTGATCCACTCATCCCACTTTTGGGAATATATCCAAAGGAAACAAAAACACTAACTGGAAAAGCTACCTGCATTTTTGTTTTATAATAGCCAAGATATGGAAACAATCTAAGTGTCCATGGACAGAAGAATGGACAATGAAGTTGTTGTATATATTTACAATCCAATATTATCTGGTCACAACAAAAGAAGGGAATGCTGTCATTTGTAATAAAAATGTTGGATGGATCTTGAGGCCATTAGGCTAAGTGAAATAAATCAGACAGAGAAAGACAAATGTGTTATGATCTCACTTATATATGAAATCTAAAACAAATAAACAAAACTAAAACCACACCAAACCAAAATAATAACCACACGTTAAAAAAAAAAAAACAACAGAAAAAAACTCTGAGAGATCAGATTTGCGGTTTCCAGAGCAGAGATTGTGAGGAGGGGGTTTGAAGGAAGGTCAAAGGTACAAACTTCCAGTCATAAGATAAGTAAATCCTGGGGAAGTAATATAAAGCTTGGTGACCATAGTTAACACTGCTGATGGCATATGTGAAAGTTGTTAAGAGTAAATCCTAAGAGCTCTCACCAAAGGATTTTTTTTTGCCTTTTTCCTCTATTGTATCTATATGAGATGATAGATGCTAAACAAACATACTACAACAATAATTTCACAATATATGTAAAGTCAAACAATTAGGCTGTATGACTTAAACTTCTACAGTGGTGTTATGTCAATAATATCTCAATGAAAAAGGGAGGAAAAGACAGGAATAGGCTGAGGGAAAATATTTGCAAAAGACATATCTGGTAAAGTACTTATATCCATCTTATTAAAAAAAACTCCTAAAATAAAAAACTCCTAAAATAAAAAAAAAAAACCAACATTCCAATTAAAAACAGGCAAAGAGAGGCACCTGGGTGGCTCAGTTGGTTAAGCATCAGACTCCCAGTTTCATCTCAGGTCATGATCTTGCAGTCCATAAATTCGAGCGCCACAAAGGTCTCTGTGCTGGTGGCTTGGAGCCCGCTTGGGATTCCTTCTCTGTCTCTGTCTCTGTCTCTGTCTCTGTCTCTGTCTCTGTGTGTGTGTGTGTGTGTGTCACTCTCCTACTCATGTGATCTTTCTCTCTCTTTCCGAATAAATAAATAAACTTTAGGAAAATATGGGCAAAAGATCTGACTAGACACCTCACCGAAGAAAAAATACAGATGGCAAATAAATGTATCATTTGTCATTGAGGAAATGCAAAAACAAGATGCCACTTCCTACCTGGTAAAATGGCTAAAATGCAAACAATCAGAATATCAACTACTGGTGAGGATACAGAGCAACAGAAACTTTTAAATCATTGTTGGTTGGAATGCAAAATACAGTCACTTTGGAAGACAGCTTGAGAATTTCTCACAAAGCTAAAACATGGTATTACCACACAACGCAGCAATTGTGAACCCAGATCTTTGCTCAATTGATTTGAAAACTTATATTCTTATAACACCTGCACATAAAGTTCACAGAAGTTTAATTCATAATGACCAAAAGCTGGAGGCACTCAAAATGTCCTGTAATAGGTGAGTGGATAATTAAATTGTGGCAATCATAGAATGGAATACTATTCAATAACTTGAAGACAGGAGCTATCAAGCCACAAACAGACAAACAAAAACAAAGTTGAACTTTCAATAAATGGTATTAAGTGAAAGAAGCCAGTCTGAAAAGGTTACATATTGCATGCTTGCAGTGATATGCCATGTGTAAAAGCTACAACTATTATAATGGTAAGTAGATCAGTCCTTGCAAGGAATGTAGCACAAAGAGTGAATATTCATGCATGCAAGAATAAAAGGAGATTGAGACACTTGGGGGACCCAAGTATGGAAAGTGGGTGGTGACAACATAATACAACTATTACAAATGTCTGAAACAAACGCCCTGAAGAGTTCAGGAAAAGGTGTTAATCTAAGTAACTTTGGAAATGAGCAGAGTCTATACTATGGAAAACAAAAAGATCTCTCCATACCAAAGTACTCTAAGTGATAAAACTGTTTCTCACAGAAGTATCGGTTAATAATTCTGAAAGCATTATAGATATATCCTGGCATTAATCAATGTAAAATGGATGGCAGATGGTAGGAAGCATATTTCTCACTCTTAGAGTGAGAGGTTACAGATAAACAAGGACATGAGGCTAGGATGATCCATGTGGGAATATTTACAGTTGAAGATATCAGAATGAATTCATACTTAGCTCATAGATAGAGATGGTCACCTATGGAAATATTACAGGTATATGTGTATACATAGATGAATATGCACACATATTTCCTTGCTTTGATAGCGAGAAAGCCTAGAAGCAATGGTACCCTGGCAGCAATAACTATTTATCACCCTGATCTTTGTTTCTTTTTCTTTTCTTTTCTTTTCTTTTCTTTTCTTTTCTTTTCTTTTCTTTTCTTTTCTTTTGGAGCAAGAGAGCACAAGCAGGGGAGAAAGGCAAAGGGAGAGAGAGAGAGAATCTTAAGCACGTTCCACGCTCATTGTGGATCCCCACATGGAGCTCTATCTCAAAACTGCAAGATCACTACCCAAGTCGATATCAAGAGTCAGATGCTCAACCAACTGAGCCACCAAGGCGCCCCCTGATTTGGTTTTTCTTTTCTTTTCTTTTCTTTTCTTTTCTTTTCTTTTCTTTTCTTTTCTTTTCTTTTCTTTTCATTATTATTTTTTTAATACAATGTAGTGTCAAATTCATTAACATACAGTGTGTTCAGTGCACTCTTCGTTTTGGGGGTGGATTCCCGTGATTCATTGCTTACATACAACATCCAGTGCTCATCCCAACAAGTGCCCTCCTCAATGCCCATCACCCATTTTCCCCTCTCCCCTGCCCCTCACAACCCTCACTTTGTTCTCTGCATTTAAGAGTCTTTTATGGTCTGCCTCCCTCCCTCTGTTTGTAACTACTTTTTCCCCTTCTTTCTCCCATGGTCTTCTGTTAAGTTTCTCAAGTTCCATATATGAGTGAAAACATATGGTATCTGTCTTTCTCTGACTGACTTGTTCCACTCAGCATAAAAACCTCCAGTTCCAACCACATTGCTGCCAATGGCAGGATTTCATTCTTTCTCATTGCGAAATAGTATTCCATTGTATGTATAAACCACATCTTCTTTATCCATTCATCAGTTGATGGACATTTAGGCTCTTTCCATAATTTGGCTATTGTTGAAAGCGATGCTGTAAATATCGGGGTACATGTGCCCCAATGCATGGGGTACATGCATCAGCACTCCTGTATCCTTTGGATAAATTCCTAGCAGTGCTGTTGCTGGGTCGTATTTTCAATTTTTGAGAAATCTCCACACTGTTTTCCAGAGTGGCTGCAGTTTGCATTCCCATCAACAGTGCAAGAGGGTTCCCATTTCTCCACATCCTCTCCAGCATCCCTAGCTTCCTGATTTGTTCGTTTTAGCCACTCTGACCAGTGTGAGGTGGTATCTCAGTGTGGTTTTGATTTGTATTTCCCTGATGATGAGTGACGTTGAGCATCTTTTCATGTGTGTGTTGGCCATCCTGATCACGGTTTCTAATGCCATTCTCCAACTAAAATAACTGGAACACCTTGGAAAATGGCCAATTTTAAGATTGGGGCTGGGAATAGTCAAGAAGAACCTGGAGAATCTTGTAGTGCCAGAAAGTAAGCAATTGCTAAACATTAAGCAGGTGCGCGCGCACACACACACACAATGAAAGGAAGATGTCAAAGGTATATAGTAACAACTGAAGGAGCTCTCAATGCCCAAAGCTGGAAGAACTTGAGCAACAAAATAATTTTGGATGATAGCCCAAAATACAAAACAAATATATGTAAGCCTATATTGATATAAATAAGTTAGTGGATAAATAAATGACTAAATAAATGGTGGGAAATAGACAAATCTCCCATGCAGAAGAATTTCAAATAAATCAGGTAGCCACTCCACCTTCATAGAGACGGAATCTAATCCCCCCTCCATTCTCTAAGTGTGGACTGGGCATAGGGATTTCCTTTAAATAAATACAGACAGAAAGGGGTAAAATAGAGTAACTTTACGGTGGAGAAACCTTACAAATCCTACCTGAGGCAAGTGGTCAAGGTTAACAGCAGTGATAAGTCATGTGGTTAGTAGGTTGCCTTGGCATAAGATGAACATGGTCCTTCTTCCCCAAAACACATAACCCCAGTCTACAAAAACATCGGCTGCCTCTCAAAAGACAGATATGCTACAAAATATCCAACCGTGAATCCTCAAAATTATCAAAGTTATCAAAAGCAAGGAATGTCTGAGAAACCATTACAGTCAAGGGGCTTAAGGACAAAATGATAATGTTTCCTGTGATATTTTGGCCGGACAGAAATAGGACATTAGGTAAAAATGAATACGAGTATGTTTGGTGCCCCCCTGGAAATTGGAGTTCACTCCATCCTGGAGAAAGAGGCCAGCACCGGCATCTACAACATTCATAATAAAAACAACATTGTTTCTGACAGATATCTAAGATTTGAACTGATCTTGAACTTGGCGATAAGCTGGCATATCTGTTCCAGAAAAGCAGCGTTTCTTCTGCAGAATTTTTAATTTATGAGTTTAAACTAGTTTCCCATTCTCTGTCTGAAGCCTCACCTCTCTGCTCTGCAGGTTAATCTCACACAGAGCAATTAATCTCTCTTTCAGGCAGCATTTTAAAGCAAACAGTTCATTCTGTAAGTGATCGCGTGTTGCATGGAATATTAATAAACATCTGAAAAGTTTATGTGATAGTGTCTCACTTAAGAGATCCAGTCACTCACTCAACAGATATTTACTAAGCATCTACTATATTTAAAGCACTCCATGAAGCATTGGGAATCTTTCAGAGCTGAAGCTCCCTGCCTTTCTAGTGTTTTCAATCTAGTTGGAAAGATAAAATTGCTGACCAAGTGTTTTGACTCGACAGTGTATGGCGGTTACTCTGACAGCATTATGAACTTCCTAAGTGGACCAGGACATTATGGGCTGAGATTACCAGAAAAGACTTCTTTGAAGGCCTCCAGGATGCTGTTAAGTAGAACCGGTAGAAGAGGGCACTCCAGGAAGACTTAGTAAAAACAAAAAGGCACGTGGCAAAATGGGGCAATCATTTCAGAGGACAGAAATTGGTGCTCTCTGCTCTGAGCTGAGGGATGGGGGGGGAGTAAGGAGAGGGGGAACTTTACAGAGATTGTGTCGTTTGTGGCAAAGCAAAGGAGTCTACGTTTCATTTAGTAGGCAATGAGGAGCCACTTCTGATCAGAAAACTACCACAATCAGACTGATAATTGAGAAATTAAGTGGTAATTAAGAGAAATCATTTTGACATCAGTGTGGAAGATGGATGGAAAGAGAATTCGAAGGTACCAAACCTAGAATCTAATGAACTAAAACAGAAGATGATGGGACTAGAACAGAGAAAACGTGTATGGGAGACACAAGGTAATTAAAGATGACGTTTCAAGCCTGGATAATTGGGTTGGTTGTGCTACCCTTACCAGAAATAAGGAGGTTGAAGAAAACTTGGCTTGCAGAGGAAAGACGGAACAGGAGCAGAATTTCTGCAGGGTAGTCCTGAGCCTGATATCTCAGTGATCATCCTTCTGAAATAATTCTTCCCCAATTAATTTTCAACTGAAGAACATTAGCTGAGCTACAAAATAGGTGTCTAGACCTATTTTTTTCCAAGTCTCCACATTTGCAATTAGTGATTATGACCAATGGAGACATATGTCACTGAATATGTCCGTTGCCACCAAAGGAACTCCATTCCTCCAATCTCAGTAATGAACACTGGTTCTCCAAACCACTAGTTAGTACGTAAGGTGTCCAGGAGATAGTTCTCTGGTTTCATACTCCCACTACAAGGCTCCATTTCCAAATGATGGTCAGTTCCTTGAAGACAGGGAGTGTGCCCTGATTTTTGTCCCACAGACATGCAAAGGAGAAACAATGAGATGAGAAATGAAGAGTCATTTGCTTTTCTGACACTGCTAGACCAGCTTCTGACATTGTAGGAGGGTGCCTCTCATCCATCCTTCCTTCACGACCCCCCATGTGGAACTAATGGCAAAGGAGACAGAAATGAAATCCCCGGGGATCGGGACGTATAGCCAAAGAGGCTTGCAGGAAGCCTGAACATGTCTTTAAAGTTTATTTTTTTTTACATTTTAACCTTTACATTTATGCTTTCGGTCTAGAATTGTGAATTTTTGCCTTCTGTTTCACAGTTGTGTTGACTCTGATATAGAAGTAATGTGTCCTTTTCTATTATTGGAGTAAAGTTTATGCTACTGGACAAATGCCATGCTAACTCAATGGCTTCGAATACTCACTGTGGGTCCCCATGGCCCTCTGGGGGTACTCCTACCTCTGTATGGTAAATATCAGTAGGATAATTTTTTTCTTTCAGAAGTAGGCAGTGTGGAAGGAGGGCAGCTCTCACATCTACCAATCTCATCCTAAGGACGAGTGGGAATTCAAAAGCCAGCTGAACCTATAAATGCTGGACCTCGAAAAGGAACTGAGGCATGTGGGTCCTCTGCCAGGACAGCTCTTCTTTACTTCGGCAGACAGAAATACCAACCAAGGCCTTTGGAGACTGAACGGTCAATCTTGAAATTATCAAAGCCTAGCTGTTTGGAACAAGACAGCCCAACTTTCCCTAACTACATTAACATTTCCCTCCATCCAAATATGAAAAATGGGCCCATTTATTATTTATCATCTTTCTATTTGATATTTCACCTGCTGCCAACACAGCTAAGCCCAGCCAAGCTCCCCCCGTGGCAGACCCGGAGGCAGACGATCCCAGCAAATCAGAATCATCGCACCCAGGGAACCAGATGGGTGACCTTTCTCTCTCCTGCTCTCCAGACTAGAGAACAGATAGTCAGAATCTCTAGGTGGCTCAGTTCTTTGCTTCTATAAATTAAAATGTATATTTTCCAACCGATGATGGTCTGTTTCTCAAAAACATCGATCGCATGTTCATCAAACACCATCTTTCGTGCATTATGCCAAAGCAGCCGTTTTTTTTTTTTTTTTCGGTTTTCTGAAATCCCTGACACGATGCCCCCTCCCTTCTTGCCGACCTCCACTCAAAATAACATGGTGTGAACTTTTTCCATTGCTTTTTCTCCCCCTTCTCCTGTGTAGCCATGTGTTTGAAGTTAAGATATTGTCACATCTCACATTTTAAATATCATGAGGATAGGCCAATTCTATGATATTTTAAGTGCCCTCATTATGAAACATATGGCTGGAGGGGTGGGGATAGGGAGGTGGGGAAAGAAATATGGCAAATGCAGTATTTTCCCGAGGGGGGTGGTGAGGAACATGACCTGCAAGACGCAAGAATCTATGTGCACCACCACTGAATACCATCTGTTTGCATTCAAATTATCATCTTGAAATTATGACTTTTTTTTTTCATATGCCATAATGTATAGGATTCAAGGGCCAAAACACATCACAGTGTTTGCAACCAAATGATGCAGTTGCTGTCAAAGCTGCGGCAATTTAAGAAATAGGAGAGAAAAACAAGACAATGTTATATTTGTGGCACTTTTAGTTCTTTTCAAAACAGATGCATTGTTATTACAGAGACAGTGAGAGGGGTAGTCATTCACCACATCGTTCACTGGTTCATTTGTTCACGCATTTACGCTTCATTCATTCAGCAGCTATTTTGATGAACCAGCCATGATGTGTGGAGAGGGGTACGGAGGTGAAAGTGACTTTGCCCCCAGGTGATCAGAAACCAAAGAGAGTGAGAAGCTTGTGATCGAACTGTTAAGACCAATTGTAGAAGTTAACAGAGGTATGACCAGAGTACCCACGTTTTTGAGGGGAGAATGACATTAACCCAGTGATAGGGACCTCTTCTTTTAAAAAAGTCTCCTTTTAAGTAGGACTTATGCGTGCAAGGTGGATGTTGAGCTTCCCTGACTTCGGAACTAGAGTCTGCAAAGATGCAAAAGTGTCCGTGAGCAATGCTGACAAAGAATTCATTCTGACTAGAACACAGGCAGAAATACGAACTATGCAGATAGAGAGTGGTTGGAGCAACTCCTAGAAGAACCCAATTTTATTGAAGTCCAATAAGGACTTTAACAGCTAATGCCTGGACTCGTGCTAGGACAATGAACTGTCTTTGGTTGGAACAGTATTTGACTAAACACTTACTATAGAAATAACTGCAAAGGGGGTGCCTGGGTGGCTCAGTCGGTAAAGTGTCCGACTTTGGCTCAGGTCATGATTTCACTGTTCGTGAGTTTGAGCCCCGAGTCAGGCTCTATGCTGACAGCTCAGAGCCTGGAGCCTGCTTCAGATTCTGTGTCTCCCTCTTTCTCTGCCCCTCCTCTGCTTGCACTCTGTCTGTCTGTCTCTCTCTCTGTCAAAAATGAATAAACATTAAAAGGAGTTTTTTAAAAAAAGATGAATCCCTGGGTTCTACTCCTGAAACCAATACTACGCAGTATGTTGATTAACTTGAATTAAAAAAAATTAAATAATAATAAAAAAAAGAAACCATGGAATGGATGGGCTTTTAACTTCCACACAATCCATAAACAAGGTAGATTCTTAGGGATAAGAAGGCATCCCTTGATGACAGTTAGGATGTGTCAGCAAAGATTTAAATGTCGTGGCCATAGTTAGGAATAAACATGAGGAGATTTGATCTCCTTACTAGAGAATGTATACTCGAATTAAGGAGACAGTCACATATGTAAGAGAATAATGAGGTCACTTTGAACTGGGTAACAGCATTCATCCTTTACAGGGTCGCTTGACCATTTTCTCTCTGACACCCCGAGAACTCTATGGAAATCACAAAATAAGGTATTGACCCTCAGACTTTGGGCAGTGATCATTACAAGCTAAAAAAATAACCACCAGCAGATGAAGATTTTCCATATTTCTGTGCTACTTCTGACTCTCCTCTCTTCCCACCCACATATATTTTTTTCTATCTCTCACATTATACTTCAAGAATCCCGTGGATATGTGCCTGTTGGAATCCTCAGTGTTGTTCTCTGTGTCCCCAGGAGTTGGCCAAAATATCAATTATCTTGTATTTTTAGAGTCTAAAAAATATTGGTTGAATTAATAAGTGCGTGCACGAGTTTCTGTGGATTGATGAATAGCAGATTCTTCAAAGAAACTACCCAAGATCTATTTCTCAGTGATACATACATTTTTAGCAGATTAAGGAACCTGAATCATTTCCAATACTTCTGCATGAGTAACACAGTAATATTCAAATGTGCAAGTATGCGATCAGAGAGGGTCCCTAATAAAACTACTATTTAACTGGTATTATTCATCAGAATTTGTATTGGGCCAGTGCTTGTGTTTCGGCATCTCACAATTCATTATCTCATCTATTCTTTACTGCACGACTGAGGGGTGGACCATACCATTCCTCTCTTTCTGTGAGGACACTGAGGCCTACTGACAATCAGCTCTGGGATTTATACTTAGGTCCTTTGATGCCTTCCCAGGACCCATGCAGCCTCACTGGAGAGAGAGTAGGGAGATGTGAGTTTTGAGACCACTTGCCTCTGATTTACCCTCTGATAAGACCTTAGGCAAGTCATTTCCGTAACCAAACTGCCTCGTACTCTCCCATCTCTGTATCCCTCCTCCTGTGTACCTGGTTCTACTTAACCTCCAAGTCAGACATCACCTGGTTTGCAGAACCAGCCTTTAGTGCATGCGCAAGAATTTGGGTAGACTAATTTAGTACCCAGCAATGCAATGCCTTCATCAATCGGGTCAGCCATTTGCTTCCTCAGACATCTTTCTGAGGACAGGGTAGTAACCAACGCTGGGGTCCTGTGCTTCAGACCCATTCTGGTGCTGGGCAACAAGCGTCTCCTCGAGTAAGAGGCAGTGTGGTGTAGTGGGGACAGCTTGGACCTCAGAGGTGACTCCCAGGTTCCGATTCTGTTTCGACCACTTGTGAGCAGGTGGAACAAGGCACAAGGCATTTTACGTCTATGAGTTCCCGTCTGTAAAATGGAGGCGCCCAGCAGTGCCATAGGCAACAAGTGAAAACAACATTGTCAGAGTGGCCAGTGGCCGAGATGAAACAGGTGCGCACAATAGCTGCTGATTCCAGTGCCCGTCTTCATAGGGGCTATGACACTTTCTGCCTTAAAATCCACTGGTTTCCTTTGAGCGCCAGCCTTTTCAAATCTGTTGTCCTGAGGAACAGCCCCCAGGTTTCCCCCCTTTCTCTCTTGCCTCCATCCAACTGATTCTCCATTCGGCATGAGAGATGTTCCAAAAATATGAACTTGATCGTGTCAACCTTTTGATGAAAGCTCTTCAGTAATTTTCCATTTTCTTAGAATAAAATTTAAACAACTCATCGTGGCTGGTGATTAAATCCCCTGCCCGCCTTCCTGCGGCGTCCCTCACCACATCTTTGGCTGACAATCTTTCCAGCCCCTCCTGTTGCTGTCGCTCAGAATGCCCACGTCACTTCTACTTTAGGGTCGTTTACATCGCTTTGCCTTCTGTTCCCACCCCCCAACCCCCAGATCTCTGCCTGACTGGTTCTGGCAAACATACTACCTCCTGACAGACCCACACACTCACCACACAATCTAAAACTCCCCCACCCCCAAGTCACTAACCTATTTTGTGCCAACTAAAATTTTTATTTGCTGATATATATTCTGTGCCCCCCTCCCACAAAAATATGGAGTCTATAGGAATGTAAACAATGTGTGTGTCTATTTGATTTATTGCTATGTCCCCAGCATCTGGGACAGTATCCAGTACTTAGTAGGTCCTCAACAAATACTTTTGGTGAATGACCGCATCAAGGATGCTCCTCATTTTGAATACCTGGCCCAGCCGCTGGGCAAGACTTCATATTAGCTTGTCTAAATTTAGCACAAACTTTGCTTTAACTCTCTTGAAAGGGATACCACTAAGCTAGTTAAAACGAATAGGGAGCTATAACTGTCTACAAAAAAAACACCCATAAGCGATGCATTTTCCTTATTAAAAGGGGCCCCTTTGGGCTGTGGTGTGGGTAGCTGTTTCATAAGGATATGTGGGCGGATGGCCTGATTATAGAGGCCATTCCCTGTAAGCAAGGGTCTAAAAAGGTGCACAAAATGTTCGCTCCTGATTGCAGATCCCCGTCCGTCTTCCTCTTCCTCCCCTCTCTCCTAGACACTTATTTGGAGGTGCCTGGGCTGTCATCCCATCGCACCAACAAATTGCTTCTGTCACCTCCCCCTCATTGCCCTTCATCCCTCCCCAGCATAATTACCATCTTACTAATAAGTCAAATGAGTGGGTACAGCGAAGTGGGCAGCTCCATTTGGCTGCCTCACTGAGCGCTGGCATGGGGCGAATGGGAAAGACGGATAACGGGGCTGCTGCTGCCCCCAGTGCTCCAAGGGAAGCCTGCTAATAGATTTTCTCTTTAGTGGCTCTTGTTTAAGGGGATGGCACAGGGAACCAGCTGAAAGAAGGCAGAGCCATGACCCCCATCTCGGTCCCCAAGCTGTGCCACGTTTGTCATGGCACTGATTCCCCAGTCACCACAAAAAGGAGACAGCCAGATCCTTCTAGGAAGGGTTTCAGCTTGCTGCTCTCTTCCCCCAAACCCAAGCCCATTCCTTCCAGGCGTACTTCTGAGTGAATGCTGCCCTTCCTGACATCCTTGCTGCCCTACAGTCCAGACTCGCAGATGAGCTTACCGGCCAGCAACTCTCACCTGGCAAATCGTGACTCCAGGCTGGATGGAGGATTCTGGGGCAGGAAGGCGGCAGCATACTTAGGGACCTTTCCTCCTCCAGGCAGGCGAGCTAGGCATCAAGGCGACTGCGCAGACCGCAAGACTTTAAAGGAACAGGAAGTCTGCACTAATGTATGCGATTTTGTTAACACATTAGCATGAACATTTCAGCAGTAGCATAAGGAGTGCCAAGTACTTAAAACGCAGTAGTGGGGCTATTGGTGTAGGGTTTCTTAATTTCATTTTAAACCCAGTAGAGCATAAGTGATGATAAAGAAAAGGGTAGACCCTGAATGGTGAGGGGGTAGCCTTGCTTCTGCCTAAGGCAGAAAGATGCCAGATGAAATAATTGTGGCAGGAAAAATGCCAATGCTTGGGCACCAGCTCGACTTTAATATACCAGATCGTGCTTTCTTTTTTCCTTCATCCACACAACAGAGCTCGGCGTGGCGTGTCTGGGGGGGCGTGGCAGGAAGGAGATGAACACCATGTCATCTCACGAATTATTCCCCTGTGCACTTTTAAAATATTAATCTGCACCCGATTATTAATCATGAGGAAGGCAGCCAGGGGTACTGGCCACACAGACCTTACCCTTTATCACACAGATCTCAGGATTCTAAAAGAGCTGATAAAAAATTATTATTGGAGGACCACCTGAGAGCCATCACCTTGTCACCTTGTCCTTTCCTCCCTGAGACCACCAGGGGCTGCATTAACATGCTCTCTGCCTCTAGTGTACAAAATAAAGGAAAGTAACATGGAGTTCTTTAAACACAGGCCTCACTGATTTGAAATGAAGGGATGAAGGTTAGTGCAGATGAGTGGAAAACCAAAATTCAGAATATTCTTAAAGAAATCTATGGATACCTCTTTTAATTGTGAACAAGTATGAGAGAACATCCCAAAGTGAAGTAAACATTGCTAAAAGACATTCAGAAGATGGTCCTGGAAGATATTGAGGAAGCAAGGCCCACTCGTGTCACCTGTTCCATTTTTTTCAAACACCATGAATTCTTGACTTTTGTCAATTGCAGCTTGTCAGCTGCACCTTGAACCCCTTCTGGAACACATCCTGCTTTGGACTAAAACAGAGATGATGCAACCTCCGTTAGCTACATAGAGAATTGGGTATTAGATCGTCAGTTTAACTCTGTCAGCACTAGTCATAATTCTTTCAAAACAAGTTATATGACCTGGTGGGTTTTTCCTTTAAGAAGCCTGCACTCCACTGGCAGCTCAGAGCACACTTTGTTAGTTTCCTATCAGCTGTGCTTCCAGAATCATAATCCCTCAGACCCCGAATAAATATTTTTCATTGCTTTACAGCCTCTTCTTGGCTGATACATGTAACATACAATTATGGCTAAGGAAGTGTTGCCAAAAAAGGAGGCCAAGGGGGACCAGGTAAATATCATTTTGAGAAACTTATTGTTTATACATCAATGGCTAATGCAAATTTGACTATAGGGAGGCACTTTTGGAAATACTTTATATAATTTTCACCCTTTCTTCTGGTCTTTCAGGGTTGACACTATAATGATCTTCAACTTCTCCATTTCAATTTTATTTTATTTTATTTTTTTGCCATTTTTTTTCTTTTGTAAGAGCTAGCATTAGCTGAGTGACTATGACGTGCCTGATGGATATTATTTGTGATTTTGATCTTTACTGCCAAGTAGAGAATTTTAGGCACACTTAGCATATAGGAAAATTAAAGTTTACAGAGATTAAGTGGTTTGTTTTAGGCCACAAAGTCCATTAAAAAATAGGCTAAGTGGGGTGCCTAGGTGGCTCAGTTGGTTAAGCGTCTGACTCTTGATTTTGGCTCAGGGCATGAATCATGGTTTGTGAGATCAAGCCCTGCAATGCACGCACACAGACAGTGTGGAGCCTGCTTCGGATTCACTCCATACCTGTCTCTCTCTGCCCCTCTCCAGGTTGCACCTGTGCACGCAAACTACCTCTTCCCCCAAATAAGTAACTAAGTCTTAAAAAATAAATAAATAATAAGGTAAACTCACTATCATACCACCTCTATCCACCTTTAATAGAATTACATTAAAGATATCTATCCATACCTTTAATAGGTTGTAGATCAGAGCTTTGCTGATCCAGGTGTAATATACCTGGTTTTTGTTAGGCATCTGCTATGGGCTGAATGTTGGTGTCCTCTCAAAACTCATGTGTTGAAACCTACCTCTCGATGTGATGGTGTTTGGCGGTGGGGCCTTTGGGAGGTTATGAGAATAGAGTCCTCATGAACGGGATAAATGCCTTTTTAAGAAGAGATCAAAGGGGTGCCTGGGTAGCTCAGTCCATTAAGCATTCGACTCTTAAATTTTTTTTTTCAACGTTTATTTATTTTTAGGACAGAGAGAGACAGAACATGAACGGGGGAGGGGCAGAGAGAGAGGGGACACAGAATCGGAAACAGGCTCCAGGCTCCGAGCCATCAGCCCAGAGCCTGACACGGGGCTCGAACTCACGCACCGCGAGATCGTGACCTGGCTGAAGTCGGACGCTTAACCGACTGCGCCACCCAGGCGCCCCATAAGCATTCGACTCTTGATTTTGGCTCAGATCATGATCTCACTGTCATGGGATCGGGCCCCACATTGGCATAGCAACTGCCTAAGATTCTCCCTCCCTTTCTCTCTGCCTCTCTCCCACAACCACTCTCTCTCTCCTTCTCTGTCTCTCTCAAAATAAATAAACATTAAAAAAAAAGATTTTCTCTCTTCCCTTTGCCCCTCTCCCACACATACTCTCTCAAATAAATAAAAATTAAAATAATAAAAAAAGAAGAAGAGGCCAGAGACCCAGCTGTCTCTTTCTACCACATATGATCCAAGACGTCAACAACCTGCAAGCAAAGAGGATTCTTACCATGACCTGATCATGCTGGCACCCTGATCTTGGACTTCCAGCCTCTATAACTGTGAGGAGTAAATTCCTATTTTATGTAAGTTACCAAATCCATAGTACTTTTTTATAGCAGCCCAAACGAATGAAGTATTCAGTAAATGTTCCTATTAAAATTTACAGAAAATATGGGCTCAAATATTAATTAAGCTAAACTGACCCCTATTCTAAATTACCACTGGAGGACCCTTTCTTAAATAAACAGATAATTCAAGTCTGTGACATAGCTCTGCTTGGTTCCACTATTATTGACATTCCGAGGAACTTCTTTCTGATCACTGCTGTCCAATCTCGGGATGCCTCACGTCCAACGCTACCTTTACTATGACAAGATACAAAGACTGATAACCAGTGGGTAGGTTTCACTAGGCAAGAACACCATTCTTTAGTCAGGACTTAGGCCCACACCTCAGCCACAGGCTTTTGTTTTTTGTTTTTGTTTTGTTTGGTTTGGGTTTTTTTTTTTCCTTAACTTGGATGAAAACACATGTGGCTAAATCAACCTGTGCATGACACAGAGCAGTGAAGGAAACCTAAAAAGGATTCCCTCCCCAAAAATGTTACAAAAGCTGCCGTAATAGACTGAACATAACATGATGAAACTTAACAGGCACAAATATAAATTTAAAAATAAAAACTACCATCAATTGCACACATGAATAATCGGCAGGGAGGGGGGTGGTATTTATCAATAACACATGTGAAAAACAGACAAGGGTTTTAATTGACTTTGAACTCAGTATGGGTCAACTATGCGATGTAGTTGCCAAAATACTAATGCAGTCTTAGGCAACAAGAACAGAAATAGAAAGGACTTTTCAGAACAAAAGGCAATTATCCCGCTTCTTTCTGAGCCAATGAGACCACACCTAAAGTGTTGGGTGGGGTTCTGGGGAACCCTCAGGTAGTGGGGGGACCTGGATCTGTGTTGTAGAGAGAATGATTGAAGGAATTCACAATCAGGATGGAAATAAAAAACATGGCAAATACCTTAAAATATCCAAAGGACTGATGCATAGAAGGGCAAACGGAGTTCTACTCTATGACTGTATACACAGGAAATGGCTGGAGCCTGGGATCGATATAAAGGAGAAACTTTTTGCAATTTAGAATGTTCTTCTTTCTTTCCCTTTTTTTTTTTTGAGAGGCACGAGCTGGGGAGAGGAGCAGAGAGAGAGAGAGAGAGAGAGAGAGAGAGAGAGAGAGAGAGAATCTCAAGTAGGATCCAAGCTCAGTGTGGACTGCAACACGGGGCTTGATCCCATGACCCCAGGAGCATGACCTGAGCTGAAGTCAAGATGCCGGATTGACTGAGCCACTCAGATGCCCAACTGACTGAACCACACAGGCACCCCACAATTTAGAATGTTTTAAAATGGAATGGGTTCCAGTGGGGAAAAAGTGAGTTGTTATTCAACAAATTAAGCAGATTTGAGATGCTCACCTACACAGAATTTTAGAGATGATTTGTCTTCAGTGGGTCAATGTTGGACAAGATGAACTGTGGCATGGGCACGAGTGTCATTATGTCATAGCCCATACAGGTTAAACATTGTTGAGCAATCATGAATCATTTGGTACATTTTTCTGTGATTTCCTCTCCCCAATTAAAATGGTAGCTCTCTGACAGCCAGGGAGTGTATCCTTATCAAGTGCTTGTCCTACATTTCTCCTTGTTCCTTCTAGTGTGACACCAAGATGAACTCTTAATAAATATGTCCTGGTAGACAGCTGCCTTTATTAATTTATGTAACTAATATTTTCCTTATCGAAGGATAAAGGTATGTGCTAGTCCAACCTATGCCATGATTGCCCTGTTTTGTTCAAGTTAATATTGTATGATTTTGGCAAGCCACTGTTTGTTTACTTCCTATGAAAACTCCAAGGTTCTATCTAAAGATATCCAGTCCTAAGTAGTATAGACATGCTGGGAAACCTTCGCACGTTTTAGTGTTCTCTTTGTGAAACACAGAGATGGGATTTCCAAGGTCCTTTCAATTCTGTCATTCTACGAATCTAGTCATGTGGACCTGTTGAGGAGTTTTGATTATTTTGTCTCTTTCATACATTTTCTTCATCTCTCACCTTCCGTATGTCTTCAATGACTTTGACAGTATCAGTACTGAGCCACAGATGTTAGCATCACATTCCGAACAGAGCATCTCAAGAACTCTTAAAGATTAAATATGTAGAGAATTATAAATATTTGAAATACCCTGGGGCTGGTGTATGTACTGTCTTTAAACAGATTTTTTGATCTAGTATCTTTTATTTGCTTGCTTATGTGCTAGCTTTCCCCCCCCCCCTCTTTCAGAGCATCAGAGCCTCAGCAGGTCTTAAGAATAACCAAAGGCCCTGAATACAGTCACACCACCCTAAGTCCCTGCCCTCCAAACCTGCTGAAGGTTGAAGGCAAGGATGGGACCCTCACAATCTCTATACCACAACAGACCATAATACTAAGATTTGCTTTTGCTAACCCTGAACTCTCTCAACAGTTAACTATTGAAAGGTTCAAGCTCTGGTTTTAGATTCGCTGTTCACTCCCTAAGGAAAGATGAATAGCCTTGTTGGCAATCATTTCCAAGACGATGACCCTGCATCCCACAAATATTTATTCTATGTCTTTCTCGAACATCTATCTCCTAATTCTTGATCTGTTGTAATCAAAATTTTGTCATTGCAGCCCTGCCAGAAATATAATTCAAATAGACATAGCCGTTTATTTATTAAAATATCTCATGTCTTTCCTTCTTTGTTTGCTTTCTTCCTTCTTATCGCTGCCCTCCCCATCTTTCTCTCCACTTTCTTCACTATATTTCCTCCAAAAATGCTTTAGGGTGTTTTACAAAAAAGCACAGTGAAAAATGAAATTAAAATAAATAAGTTAAGACAAAAGGAAAAGTTGGATGAGCCCGGCACAGAGAAAAATATACAAAATATATACCAAATGATATATGGGGTGTAGCCCTGGTGTTTTGTAATAGCAAGGACAGGGTAAAAATGAGAAATTACATATAACAACATGTCTACAAGATGGAAAACAACCTGTTTGAAGCATGACTACTTCTGGTGCTGAGACCAGAGAGAAATAAAGAAAATCCCATGGGTTGCTGTAGACCTGGTTCTCAACATACTACTTACAAGAGGACAACAACAACTATGGTTAGAACGCTTCTTTTAATATTCTTCAAAGAAACCATTGATCATGATGGCAAATGGAGCTCCTTTTGAAGGCACTGTATGTGGCAAAGATAGATGATAAGGAAAGAAGGGGTAGTAAGGAGGGAGAGCCAGAAAGTTTCTGTGATTATCCAGCTTAAACCAAAGATAGGGTTTCAATAACCAGAAGACTGGGTCAACTCCATGTCTTTCAGACAACTGTCTATAAACTGAGAAGCCCAAACTCCCTCTTAAGCCCAATAGAGCTCTTGGTAAATGTCCATGGGTTTGAAGTTATAATACTTAATGAGTACCAAAATACCAAGATTTCCCATTTCCAACAAAATCCAGTCCTAAAGCACTAAACAGTCAAGTTTGGATTAAGGTAAGTCTCTGATAGAAATGATTTTGATTAAGTACTTGTCTATCTGTTGTATCACATCAAGAATTTCTAATATTCAAACAATGCCTCAAGATAAGCAGCATGTAGAAAAAGAGCTATGAGGATTGCATTTAAGTAACTTGTCTAAAGTCACACAGTAAGTAGAGAGTCTAGAATTCACACCCATGTTTCTCTGACTATGGAAATGGCTGCTCACCTGTCCATACTGAGGATTCCCCTTGGTTAACTTCCTGATAAATGTTTATTACATCTCTGGATTTTCCTATGCTACCATGGTTCAAATATTTATATGGTTTTCTGAAAGACTTTGTGATTCATTTTGGTCATATGGAGTGAGAATTCTAAAAGCAAATTCACATTTTCTCTCTTACTTTCTTTCTGTTTCTCATTTCCCTTCCCCCATCCCCCCCCCCTTTCATTCCCTCTCTCTTTTCTCTAACTTTACAAAACCTGTTAATGCCTTGGCAGAACACAACACATTTTTTGCTTCTTTATCCAGTCTTAGAAGATCAATTTTGTCTCTGATAGGGCCAAGCTCTATGGGATATCATAAGGTTAAGAAAAGCAAATGCTGAATTTGCTTGCAGAAGAGAACTGGTAGTCTCCAGTTTTCTTTTTATTTGTCCACTTTAAATGGCCACCATTTTTACATGCTCAGCATGCTCTAAAAGAGGGTTCTCTGATGTTGATATCAGAATGGGTACGGATGGAGATCAATAGAAGAACATACCCGTGACATGACATTCACACTTGCCCAGCCTTCCATGTAGAGTCTGTAAGTTTTCTTGCACCAGTGCAAAGCAGTTAGAAGGACATTATGTCAAAATTCTTGTCCTGTGCCACTGTTCTCTTAAAACTTACTTTCAAGTTACTTAAACCATCACATTTTATAAAATAGCTTCAAAGATGAATGCCTCTCTTTTTAAATTAATGTTTTTTGGAGAGAGACAGAGAGAGCAAGCAGGGGAGAGGAAGAGAGAGAATCCCAAGTAGGCTCTACACTGTCAGCACGGAGCCCAATGCAGGACTCGAACTCATGAACTGTGAGATCATGACCTGAGCTGAAACCAAGAGTCAGAGGCTTAACTGACTGAGCCACCCAGGTGCCCCCAAAGATGAATGCTTCTAAAGATTATCACTAAAGATGCTTCTAAAGATAAGCATCACTATAGTGAATGTGCAAAATACAGAAAACAAAAATGTGGGAATAAAAAATCAACTATGATGTCACCTCCATGATGATACTGTTTACATATTTGTGAACATAAGTGTAAGCTTCCTTCTGTGTGCATAAATGCACTAACACAGGCACAAACACACATATTTGATTTTAAGAGAATTAGAATTTCATTTAATTCATTGCATATAATTGTGTGCTATTATTTTTTAATTTAATTTTATAAGCATATTATAAGTTTATTGAATTTTTAAGGATGTTTTAAATGAATGCATAATATCCCAACATAGGTTATACTGTAACTTCTTTAATTATCCCAATATTAGTGCATATTTATGTTTTCAATTTTTCACTATGTGAAATAGTGTTGTAATGATCATTGTTGCTTTTATACATAAAATTATGATGCACATAAAATCACTTGTTCATCTCCAAGAAGCAAGGCAGTAAGGTCTTGAGTTAACTAGCTCAAAAGAGCTAGTTACAGAAGGGAATCACATACACAAGCATCTTTTGATAAAAAGGAGGATGATGGGCACCTGGGTAGCTCAGTTGGTTGAGCATCCCAGTCTTGATTTCAGCTAACGTCATGATCTCCCAGTTCAGAGCCTGCTTGGGATTATCCTTCCTTCTCTTTCTGCCCCTACCCAACTCTCTCTCTCTCTCCCCAAAATAAATAAATAAACCTTAAAAGAAAAGAAGGATAGAAAAAAAACACACACACATGCAAACACACACAAACACACACACACACACACACACCAAAAAACATGGGGCAAACCCTAACAAACAGACAAATAAAATCCATAAAGGCATTAGTGCAGAGAGGTCTCTTTCTCTTTTTATGTGGGCATTAATCCCATCATGAGGGCCCCACCCTCAAGATCTCATTTAATGCTAATAGTTTCCTAAGGGCCTCGTTTCCAAATGCCATTGCATTGGGTATTAGGGATTTAATATATGAATTCTGGGGGGATTCAACCATTCAACCCAGAGCAGATACCATTTGACAAAGGGAATACAAAGTGTACAGGAACCAAGGCTGGAAAAACTTTTTAAAAAGCTGAACATTTCCAACAGCCTGGGTTTTTTTTGTTTGTTTCTCCAATTCCCCATATTAGCAAATGAAGCCCCCAAGGCCAAAGGACTCTTGGTGTTCTTGAAAGCAACTGAAAAAAAAAAATGAGCCACAGAGGGAAAAACTATGCCCCCAAATGCTTCCAATCTTGGGACTAAGACCAAAGGATGCAGTGTGTTTTCCCTTATAAAGCAAACAGTCAACCAAACTGAGTTAAGTTAGCCCAATGGATTCATTCTGAAATAATTAGATCCTAGGAAAAAGATGGAGGTGAGGTGAGTATGTATCCATAGAGTATTTATTGGGATCCTAATATATGCAAAGTGTAGGAACTATTCAGGGAGAGGTTAACCTAATGATTGGGCTCATATTGGGAAGTATAATATTTTCTACTGTGTTTTAAACATTAATGCATTTATTTGTTCAATCATTTACACGTTTTTATGGGATGCATACTGTGTCTCGGGCCTTGAATGCATAGTACTGAACCAAAGCAGACCTGGTCCTTACCTTCATGACTTAGCTTGGTGACATTTGAACTCTTCATTTGAGTCTGCAAGAAATTACATGATCCCTGGATCTACCTCAGTGTCGCAACTAGAAACACTTTTCTACAGTCTCAGATCAGCAACTCTATGTGTGATCCACAAGGTATTCCTTAACTATGTCATCAACTTCATGAGCACGCAGCCAGTACAAGGGTCCAAGGAAGGACGGCTTATGCGCATTTTCTTCCCTAATCTCTCGCAGTGCCATCTGAACCCTGTTATTTCCCAAAGAATCACGTTCTTCACTTTCTGTCTCCTCTTCTTGAAGTCTTCAGGGCACCGGGGGGGGGGGGGGGGCGGGAAGGGCACATCACTTGCTTTTACTGTTCTTAGTCTAATCAACATCTTGTTAAATAAATTAGGACAAAAAATATAGGATATCGAAAATCCAATTATATTTTAGTTACTCTGGCCACAGACAAATTGGGTTGTTTTCAATCCACACGTTAATTGGAAGCAGAAGATAATTTTGTTGTTGTTTTCAGAGCATTTGTTTTAAGCTGTCCCTCATGTTAACTTCTCTCAGCTCATCTCCTCAGGAAGTGGGATTTCTCTTCCCAGAGCTACACGGCTGCCCCAGGGTGAACTAGAGCCCTCATTTTTAAGGTTTCTCTCATGACACTCTTTCTATTTCAAACCATGTCCTGCCCATCTCTGCCCTAACTAACCACTACCGTTTGGGATGCAACTTACCTTGGATTTCTTGTTCTCCTATTTCCACAGCTGAGCCTTTAAAATATACAATGCTACATTTAAAAATATACAAAATAGCTCTTGTTTCAGAGTCAAAGGATGTCTTAAAGGATATGTTATGTCCAAATAGAGGTGACTGAGGGGCATTCATTATAGTGATTTTTTTTAATGTTTATGCATTTATTTTGAGAGAGAGAGAGAGAGAGAGACAGAACAAGCGTGCACTGAGCAGAAGAGACTCAGAGAGAGAGAGAGAGAGAGAGAGAGAGAGAGAGAGAGAGAGAGAGAATCTCAAGCAGGTTTTACATGGTCAGTGTGACCTGAAATTAAGAGTCGGTTGCTTAACAGACTGAGCCACCCAGGCACCCCAGTATAGTGATTTTTAAAGTGCCTGGTAAATATTCAGGAAAGTCATATGATGCAGTAATTTCACTCCTAGGAATATGCTCCTAAAATACAAGAATATGAAGTATAAAATGCACAGTGATTATTGTAGCACTTTGATATCTCAAACAATTAAAAACTACTTAAATATCAAAATGGCCGTAGAGGGACAGGCAAAATAAGCTATGATATCTGCACAGATTAGAGTAGTAAGCAGCTAGAAAGAAAAGAATAAGAATTCTATCATATATATGTATCTATCTATATCTATATCTATATCTATATCTATATCTATATCTATATCTATATATATCTTATAGATAGAAAGACAGAGACAGACACTGAGAGAGACAATGACAGAGAGACAGAGAGAGGAAGGGACAGAGAGATTAGTTTATTTTAAGGATTGGTTCACACAGTCATAGAGACTGACAAGTCTAAAATCTATAGGGAAGGCTAAGGCTGGAGTCCCAGGCAAGAGTTGATGATGGAATTCTGAGTCTGAAAGCAGGCTCCAAACAGAATTAATTTCTCTTGCAGGGACCTGAGTCTTCTCTCTTAGAGCCTTTAACAGATTTGATGAGACCCACTCACATTACAGAGGTTAACTATGGACTGTATTGATTTTGATGTTAATTACATCTTAAAATATACCTTCATGCAACAAGTGTATTGGTATTTGACCGAATAACCAGCAACCACGGTCTAGCCAAGTTGACATAAAATGAGCACTTACATATATAAAATACTGATAAAACTCAGGTTTGCATAACTATAGATATACTCTGTTTATATAAATATAAATTTAGATATACTTTATACTTACATATAAATTATGTGTGTGTGTATATATATATATATATATATATATATATATCCATCTAGTTATCTATTATGCAACTGCTGCCCTCCTGTGCAGAAAGAATTAATGTAGGAAGCCTGACCCAGCTGTCTTTAGAAATAGCTCCTTACAAGTTTGATCCTTGGCTACTGTCTGGGCCCTTGGCTAGTAGACAGTTCTCTATAGTGCAATAAAACTTTCCCTAACTAAAAAAGGTGCTTCACTACATCTAGACAGAGCAAACAATATGGTTTAGGCTTAATACAGGACTTCCTTTTGAGAGTCTGTGATTTTGGCATGCTCTAGTCTATCTACATAACCAAACTCTAATAAAAAACTTGGGTGCTGAGTAGGCTTCTCAGGGCATAAACATTGCACACATATTTCTACATTCTTGTTACAAAATTGAGACAAGAGTGAGCTATGTGTGGAGGGAAAGACCATAAAGAGGTCTGCATGGTGATTCCTTCAGACTCCACCTTTATCTGTTTCCTTTATGATCTATGTATATCTTCACTACATTCCTGTATAAATCTTAGTCATGACGTAACTACATGTGGAATACACTGGGTCTTTCTAGAGAATCTCCTAACACAGGAGTGGTCTTGGGGAGATCCAATACATCTATCCTACTGACAATATTTTTTCAGTCTAATAATTTTTTTAAATAAACTTTTAATTGTAGAATAGTTTCAGATTCACAGAGAAGTTTCATATGTAGTACAAGCAGGTCACATATACCCCTCACCTAGTTTCCCATATTGTTATGATGGTACATTTGTCACAACTAAGAAACAAATATTGGTACACTATTCAACTGAAGTCCACGTTTTATTTGGGTTTCCCGTTTTTTCCCCTAATGTCCTTTGCATTTTCCAAGAATCCACCCAGGATGCCAGATAACATTTAATTATCTGAACCCACAGCCAAGACAACTTGGTTCCCTTTGCTTGTGACCATTCCTCACACTTTCCTTTTTTTTCCCAAGAAGTATTTTTTAACAGCTTTTGCTCCTGCTAATTATCTCTACTATTCATTTGTGTTCTATTTCATGAATTTCTGCTTTTTAACTTTTATTATACCATTCCTTTTACTGTTTTCTTTGAGTTTACTCTTTTTCTCTTTTGTAACTGGATAGAATTCTTAACTCAATCTTTCTTGGTTCCTAAAATTTGCAGTTAAGGATGTGAATATTCATCTCTTTTTATGTCTGCTATGTCTGCACTACATTTGGGTAATTCCCTCAGATTTTGTTTTTTCTAATTCAGTAATAATTTCTTCAGCTCCATCTAGTCTACTAGGACAGGTAAAAATAGGTACAGATAAAGATCACCTGACAACAATAGTCATATATTGAAGAAGGGGTAGAAAAGAGCAGAGAGGATGGAATAAAAGCTAAATTTCTCTACCTCTACTCCATTTGATAATTTTGTCTTTGGATATGTACAAATGATTTCATAATTATAAAACAAAATTGAGTCAAAATAAAGTGTAAGTGATACCTCAATGTTGAAAATAAAATAAAAGAAGATTCTAAATGCATACAAAGTTGGTGGCTTAAAAAATACTTGATTCCACAGGCTTTGTGGGATGCATTAAAAGGACAAAAAGAACTGTAAACCAAGAAAGCCACGATTAGTATTTAGTACTCATATTGTTAGTAATAGTGTTGCTTTTGTTAATGCATGCATACATGTATACATATAATATTACATGTAATATTGTAATATAATATTACAATGAAAGAACTAATTGCCCCCCCAATTGTTCTAGATTAAGATTTTAACGCAAAAGGAAAGAGAAAATAAAATTAAGATAATACTGTTTATATTAAATTTGAATTTGAATAATTTAGAAACATATGATGCATTTTATCTTTAGAAAAAGTAGTTGTGTCCTACTTCTGTCTATTGAAATGGTCTACCAGTGACAGCAATACCTCATAGAAATACTAATTTTGGGGCTCAAGACTGCTAACTCTAAATACTATTTCATACTAAAAGGAACTAATAATTTTCAGTGAAATGACCGATTCCAGGTCTGAAACAAGAAATGTACAAAGAAATATAAAATAAATTTACCAGAACACAAACATCATCAATGCCTGCTGGGTCTGCGGCAAGAAAGGTCATAAGCACCCATGTACCAAGCTCTCACTGATAAAGGAATGAATGATTAGAGTATCCAAAGGAAATCCAGTTATAATAGATTAGAACCCACCACCTTTGATTTCATAATGACACAAAATCAATCTCACTTATCACTTTAGGAAACTGTCAAGGCAAAATCTCATTCTGGAAACTGGTAGAAGGGGGAAAAAGACGTAGGAGGGGAAAATCAAGCATTTATCCCACCTGTTCCGTATCAATTATGTTGCATGATAATTTAAAGGTAGAAAAGTGATGTTCTTTATAGAAGATCCCCACAGTTCCTAAGTACATATTTTTCCACCCCTTAAATGTAATAAGATGTATGGACAATGATCCTAAATGACTGTTAAACATAATGGGTGAAAGATTCCTGGAGAACTTAAAAAATGGATGGATTGAATCAATAACCCCTGAACCTTAACATCAAAAGGGAGATACAAGAAGATATGAAATGACTCTTGAAATTATAAAGTGTAGACAAGTATTTATGAAGATTAAAAAAAAATCAAACATGAAATGGATCAATCAAGTCCCCATCAAGGCTCAACATTTACAGAGGAAAGAAGAACATGCTCAATGATACCATATGGCTACGTCCAGAATATGAGAACACGGCAGAAAAAAACGACTTTTTTTTAATGTTTGCTTTATTAAACATTCCATAGAGCACCAGTTTTATCTTTTTTAATGTTTATTTTATTTTTGAGAGAGACAGAGTGCAAGTGGGGGAGGAGCAGAGAGAGAGGGAGACACAGAATCTGAAGCAGGCTCCAGGTTCCGAGCTGTCAGCACAGAGCCCAACGTGGGACACAAACCCACCAACCGTGAGATCATGACCTGAGCTGATGTTGGATGCTTAACTGACTGAGCCACCCAGGCACCCCCCAAAAACGGACTTGTTGTTATTCTCCAAGTAAATGAGACAAAGAGAGAGGGAGAGAGAGGAACAGAGGAAATTTTATAGATGAAAAAAATGTTCAAGTCATATCAATAAAATATAATATGTACATGATGTTTAGAGATTGACTTACAAACCAGATAAAGTAAGTGTGGCACAATTTATGAAGGTGAACACTACATATCAGTAGTGTTAACATAAAGGATTTTCTTTTTCTTTCTTTCTTGCTCTTTCTCCTTTCTTTTGATTCAATGTTGGCATTGTGGTTACTTTTCTAAAGTTTATTTATTTCTACTACTTGAATGCCAACTAGTTTTAAGAAATGCAGTCTTAAAATTACTAAGTTTATGAATTTCTTTCACATATTATCTCCTTGGATTCCCATGATCAACAAAAGAATTATAATGGGAAGGTATTATAAGCCATTATTATTCTAGTGGCATAATGAGACTTTAAAAATGCAAATGTTTGATCCCAATATCTTCCAGAAAGTAGAATAGCCAAGGTCTGTAGTGATCAGCCCAATGTCCTGTTGGTTTACTACCTCAGCTGCCCACATTTACACATTAGCAAAAAGCAGAAGGAAATAGTCACAGCTTAGGATCTCTAGGCTTTAAATTTTCTTTTTTTTTTTTTATCAGATGTGCTTAATTTCACTTAACACATTTCAGACAACACACACACACACACACACGCACACACACACACACGCACACACACACGCACATGCACACCATGGGAAATAACCTAAAATCTATGTTCCCTTTTTGACTTAACCTATGCTCAATATTAGTTCTACTGCTGTGCACGTTTTCCTGGACACACTTTAGGACAAAGCAATTCCTAAGTCATTTAAAATGTCAACTGTCTTGATTTTAACACTAACAAAGCAGCATTGAGTGAGCCACTCCAATGACTGAGTATCTAATGTAAAGTACCTGAAATTTCCCATTACAAAGAGTATAGTGTCCCTAGGATTTAATGGACAAATCAAATTTTACTAGCCCATTTGAATTCCACATATCCTTTTTCTACTATGTATGGTTCATTTCACATTACCCAATTTTATGCAAAGATAATCTTAAGGGCTGGATAATATTCCAACAAACTTTCTAAATATTTCCTCAACTGGGGAGCATTATATTTTTTTCTAAATTTTAATATTATGGACAAGCTTTGCTCCACATTTGTGCATGTGAGCTTTTAATATGAATGGTGAGCTAATTCTTCAGGATTGCTTTCCAGAAGTGGAATTAATGGATCCAAGGGGTTTTTAAGGCTCTTGATTCCCATTGCCAAAATGCTCTCTAAAAGTGTACTGAGTTGCATACCTGCCAGCAACATACCTTCTCAACACCCTCTGCAGCAGGAAGATGCTACAGACGTCTAAACTTAAGTGGCATTGACCTGCATCTCTTCTGGGCTTTATTCTGACATGTATTTGGCCTTGCATTGTGTGTTGGGTAAGAGGTGAGGGGAGCAACGTGAGGTGTTTCCTCTCCTCAAGCTGTCTTCCACGGTCCTTTTCTGTATAGTCACTTTGCCTAGAAATGGTTTCATTCAACACTTTCCTGTTTTGATGTATGAAGTCACTGAGTTTCTCTGCTTTTTAATCTCCTTAATTCTTTTGATCTGCTGGCTGGTTGAAAACAAAAGGAATAAATAGCTGGCACAGAGGAGGCAATGTATGTTTCAAATGAAGTTTGCTCTTTGTAAAGCTGGGTGAATGCAGGCTTGGCCCCCTCTGCCTCTATTCTAAATGGTTCTGTGCACGGCAGCGATGGTATCTGGTTCAATGACCACGTTGTCCAGGCTGCTGGTCAGAATCAAGCTTAGTTCTGAGCCGCTCTTTTGGGCAGTAATTAGAATGTGCTGATCAGAGAATTAAAACAGTGTGCAAATCAAAGAGCAGTTTCCTTTAGAAAGTAGGAGATTAGTTTTCATTTCCTCCTGCCCTCTTCCTATTTCTAACTCCCTAGGAAGCTGAAACATGCTTAGTGCTCATCGCACGCACACACACACACACACACACACACACACACACACACACACAGTAACTATTTGAGGTGATGGATGTTAACTAAACTTGCCTAATCATTTTGCAATATATACATATTTTAAATCATTATGTTGCCGTCTTAAAGTTATACAATATTGTGTGTCAATTATAGCTCAATAAAATGGAAAAAAAATATGTTTATGCTTTGAAAAGGACACGGGACTTAAAACATACTGCAGCCCTAAAGAAAGATACCAAATTATGTAAGCTCCCATCTTGTTCTCAGTTTGTTTTTTACCTTTTACTAAGATCTTTGAAGGCCTTACTAAAAATTTAAAGCCAGGTTATAAGGTAAAAGGCTTCCCTTGAAGCTGCAAACATATAAATTTTGGGACTTGGTTCACCACATGCATTCGTATATTCATTCATTCATTCTTCATTCATTCATGCAAAAGACATTTGTTTTTCATTTTATGCCAGCACCATGCTAGGCAAAAATGATTCATGATTAAACACAATATAAGTTTTGTTTCCAAGAATGTCCAATTCAAGGAAAAGGCAGGACCATTTATGGTTAACTCTAATATAGAAACTTCTAGAAGGACATACAGCTTTAACTCCTGAGACTGAAAACATAATGAAAAACAAAAAAGCAACACAAAAATGTCCAGCGTATTACAAACTTCCATGACCATCCTCACTGCATATTTGATATGCCAATTTTGTGAATTGTATTTAAAAAATGGCCTTCAACAATTAGTCAATATTTTTTTAATATGTACTTTTTTCTTTTCCTTTCTTCTATTTTATTTCCAACAGCAGACCACTAAAATTCTCTGAACCCTACGTTTTTGGAAAAGTGTCACAAAAACATTCAACACATATTCAATTTATTATGAAGTGTCCTGAAGCATCAGGACTTGGTGATCTAGAAATGGGCCCCATTGGTTGTGATAAGTGAAAAGTATCTCTCTTTGACTCACTCTGGTTGGGTTTCATCATGTTGGTCTCTTGGCCTCATTTTTCTGGGGTAGAAAACTGGCTCTAATTGTTGGCCTTGAAAGTGCGCAACAGAATCATCCCCAACCATGGAGATCTTTCTCTCTGATATGTAGGCCTGGCCTTGCCAGAATTCTCTCCCACTGAATGTCCCAGCAGGTAAGGACTTCTTGGTCATGTCTGATCCCCTTCTTTAGGCCTTTGCTGTCCCCCTCCTCAAATTCTAGGAATATCCATAAATAAAAAGGAATTCCCCCCCCCCTTTCAAAAATTAACCATGGTAAGGCTTAGGCAGATTTTACTGAAATGAACTCCCTATGGCACTGACCATTTTTATTCATCACCATATCTTTAAGAGTTAACAGGCTCCTGCAGAGAGTAGATGTTTAATCAGTATTTTGGAATAAGTAATGAGAGGATGCATTAATACATTTTCCTGATTATTGAAAATTTTAAAAAATGGACCTACTTTGCTTTGTGCAGTCCATCAATTTAACAGGATTTTCCGTGTTGACACGGAGACATCACCAGGCAAAGTAGCTGCTCCCGGAGTCCTGAATTTTCTTTCCCATCTTACTTGCATTGATTGAGACCCCAACAAATGTTTGGAAAAACAGGTTTTTTCCTTAGAGTGGCTTCTTTGTTTCAGATATTCTTAGTTATTAATGCTTTTCTTGGTAAAATAACAATAATAATAATAATAATAATAATTATTATTATTATTATTATTATTTTAAAGTATAAATAAATATAAATAAATAAAGTATAAATATATTTTAAAGTATAAATAAAAACCAGACTCAGTATGGAATAAACATTTCTAGCTGCACTGATTTTCTTTCTCCTTTTGACAAAATCAAGCTCTTTCCTGACTTTTACTTTCACCTCTGTATGTTCCTCTGTTTGGAATATTTCCCTACTTTTTCTTTTTTGCTTGTTTGTTTATTTGCTTTTTCATGATTGGCTTCTTTTGCTTATGCAGCTCTCCACTTCATTGTAATCTTTTCTGAGAAAGTTACTACCTGATCAGGGTAGCTCTCCATGGCATATCCTTACTTCCTAACTCCGTCTTTTTTATAGAAATCATCCACAATAATTTTCTCTCTTGTTTCCTAGTGAGTCCCCAGTGCCTAGCACCATGCTTCACACAGAGGAGAAATTCAATAATTATTCGTCGGCTCAATTAACAAATGGATGAATTGGAGCCCGTGGGTGGCTCAGTTGGTTAAGCATCTGACTTTGGCTCAGGTCATGATCTCCTGGTTCTTGGTTTTGAGCCCTGCGTTGGGCTCTGTGCTGATAGCTCAGAGCCTGGAGCCTGGAGCCTGCTTCAGATTCTGTCTCATTCTCTCTCTGCTCCTCCCCTGCTCGTGCTCTCTCTCTCTCTTTCAAAAAATAAATAATAGGGGCGCCTGGGTGGCGCAGTCGGTTAAGCGTCCGACTTCAGCCAGGTCACGATCTCGCGGTCCGCGAGTTCGAGCCCCGCGTCAGGCTCTGGGCTGATGGCTCAGAGCCTGGAGCCTGTTTCCGATTCTGTGTCTCCCTCTCTCTGCCCCTCCCCCGTTCATGCTCTGTCTCTCTCTGTCCCAAAAATAAATAAACGTTGAAAAAATTAAAATAAATAAATAAATAAATAATAAACATTAAAAAACCCCAAATGGACAAATTCAAGAAATATATCAGGTGACCTGAAATATCTCTTCCTACTTTTAGATTTCTTGAAAACCGTGATACACTAGATACTATTAACTTTTCTACTTCAAAGAGGGCAGTCGGGGCAGTGTCCAGACTTCATATTTCATTGGCTTTGTGCGAAAAGCCCAAAGGTAGCGGTCTGTGATCACGGAGAGGAGCTTGCTTACTTATAGGCTGAGAGCTCGAGGAGGTACATGGACTGCTGCCCATTTTGCCAGATGTGAGAACAGTGATTGGTGAAAAATTGCCTTCATTCAGAGGGCTGCACTGATCAGCAAGATTTCCTGACTGCCGTTAGGAGTCTGAAGTGGAAATTCCTGCAAACAATAACAGATTGATAATGAAATATTGATCGGGGATGCACATTGCGGGGCAATTCTGTCCATTTCCTCATGGAATGGGGAGCATCCTCAGGCAGTGAGGAGGGTCTGCACTGGCATCGTGGCCCCAAGCCTTTCCTTCCTCCGAGGTTGATAGTGATGCTTATTCGGAGCCATCTGGAACATACACTTATTTCTAATTTTCTCTGGGCCCTTAGGATCTCTGTTTCTTCTCCTTGTTCTCTCATCCTATCTCCTTAAATATGGCTTTGAAAATTAGGTAGCGTGACTTGGGAAAGGTTTGCACAAAGCAAACTCTGAAATTAATCAATCAGCCTGGCTCAGTGTCAGCGGCTATAGTTCAGGAATGACACGGCCAGCCTGCTCAGCCATTACTTACATCAGAGATCACTTCCTCTGTTTTCCCTCCCACTCGTGCCCACCTGAATCCTGGACAGATGGAACAGTTTTGCAGACAGCAATGCCTTTTGGCTGGAGTGCGAATCAGAGAGTCCTGTTGTTACAAATCCTTTTCCTTTGCCACAGAACAGATAAATTTGCAGGTGTCACAAGTAGGGGCTATCACCAACCATCTCCTCCGCTTCTTCATGCTCCTGTAGCTGTGGACACCTGGAAATTTGTTGTCTGAGGATAGAGAAAGATGCACTGCTTCTCAGAAGCCAGTGGGATAAGGAATGAAGTGCACTGGCGGTAAGAGCCACGAGATGTGTCATTGGGACCTGGCGCTGCCTCTTCCTAACTTCGAAACGTCACATGGTATAATAGAAAAAGCAAGGATTGCATGGTCCTGGTTTAATTTTCAGTTCCATCACTTCCCAGCAGAAACAAGTTTCTTAGCTCTAAGACATAATTTCCTTGGCTCAGAAATAAAATTATAATCTCTACATTGCAAGGTTTCTTTAAAAAAAACATGAGATGACCCATGGCCTATTATTTGGGGCCCTTCATTGGGTATCAATTTCCTAATCTGTAAAAGAGGGAGGGTTGGCCTACTAGTACCTTCTTTTTTTTTTTTTAACATTTATTTATTTTTGAGACAGAGAGAGACAGAGCATGAATGGGGGAGGGGCAGAGAGAGAGGGAGACACAGAATCAGAAACAGGCTCCAGGCTCTGAGCCATCAGCCCAGAGCCCGACGCGGGGCTCAAACTCCCGGACCGGGAGAGCGTGACCTGGCTGAAGTCGGACGCTTAACCGACTGCGCCACCCAGGCGCCCCGAGTACCTTCTATATCCTACCTGAATGTAGAAGGCACTTTCTCATCTTACAGAATCAGTGAGAGGATTATGTCAGAATATAAACATGTGTGCTAGCCCTAAGAAGTTGTGCCTGCACAAAAGGTAGTGACTGGTTCCCCAGGTGGCTTCTACAGATGAGAAACTGGCCATGATACTGGTGACCTAGACAAAGAGTGTCACATTGGCGAAGTGGATCAACCATGGGAACCAAGCTGAACACCAGCTATAAATTAAACTAGAATCCCTTCTGAGTTGAGAAAATTTGGGTACATGACTCATAGGGCTACATCTCCACAAAGCTCAAAAATGAATGGGCTTGGAGGCATGGTGGGTAGTATAAAAGGCAGGGCTGAAAGGGAGATAGATTCTAAAAAGTTTCATGGGGATGAGGCTAGTTCAATAGAAAGGTTTAGCAGTACCCATCATTAAGTAAAATTAGTTCCAGTCTGAGTTAAGCCAATCCAAGGGTCCCATACGTCCTCTGTTGGAAGCATATGTTCTCCTAATTCCCTGAAGTCCATGGGGCTGTATTACAGACATGCTCTGTTATAAAGGCTGTTGATGCACTTCCTAAGATCCTCCCCAAACCTTTGACATTTCCACCTAACTTGACAATTTTAACTTCTTTTTTTTTATTTTTTTATTTTTGGTAGGATGTAATAGATCACAACAGACAAATATCCCTACTACAATGAATAGAAGGGTCATTCCAAAAAAAAAGGGTGTCTATTTTGCAATAGATATATTGCAAAAATATTTTAAATAGAGAGCTAGGGAAGCAACACAGGCCAGATAAACTAAAATTCAAGAGAGGGAAGAGCTCTACCTAGCTAACCTGAAGACCACCAGCTATATACTTCCCCTAGGTCATTTTCTGATTTCAAGTGTGGGCCAGATTGGGATAAAAAGACAGTATTAGCAGAAAAGAAACCAGTTGGGAGTCTTGGTGCCTACACAGGGCTAGATTAATGGATTGAAAGCTAGATGAGTCTTAAAGCATGATTAGTTTTCTTCAGGGATAAGTCATTGAATTTTATATATATATATATATATATAAATATATATTATATATAATTTATATGTATAATATATATATATATATATATATATATATATATATATATATATATAGAAAAAAATGTAAAATATGTATATTTAAGGTCTCGGGGTGGGGGGGAGGAGAAAAAGAACAGAGAATGTATCCGAATAATATTTGAAGAGACAATGACCAAGAATTTTTCAAAATGATCAAAGTTGTCAACACAGACTCAAGAAGATCAACAAACCCAAGCAAGATAAACAGAAAGAATACCATACTGATAGTATTTTCAATAAATAGTCTGCAACAATTCAATATGCATATGGAAAAAGTAATGAAACTTGACCCTTACATTATGCAATACAGGAATTTTAGAATCAAACTTGTCAAAATAAATTATAAATCCAGATATTGAGGACAACATAGAAGACTCTGTCTGTATGCGTGTGTGAGTAGGGAAAGCCATCTTAAGCCAAACATCTTAAGCCATCAATAAATAACTGGTTGACCTCAATGATATTAAGAACTTCTACCGAAAGACACCATTGAGAGCGTGAAAAAGAGAGCTGTAAACTTGGAGAAAATATTTGCACTGCATATATTTCGCCAAAGAATAAAAAAATATTCAGAGTGATACTAGAAAAACAGCCAAATAAGAAATCTCTCACATGTGTCTCTCCCTCAACAATAACAATTGCATCCATCCATGGACAAAATGCTTTCATGGGAGCCCTGGGATCCAGGTAAGAGATTGTAAAACCTCGGTGCAGTGCAGAACTCAGGAGAGTCATTTTGAGAAAACATGCTCACAGCCAGGTGGCTGACTTACCAACCATGGTCCAGATGACAGAAAGCTAAATAGCTTTATACCCCTAAGAATTTAACTATGGTCACCATTTGGTTTTGAGTACAGACCAGCACCATATGCCAAGGGACCTGGGTTGAGTCATAGCCACCCATGCATTGAGTAGTAAACATAGACTTTCAGTCAAAACTCATCCCAAGAGATAAAGAAGGTCACTAGATAGTGATGAAGAGGTCAATAAATCAAGAGCATATAACAGTGTAATTATATATACACCCAACATTATAACACACAGATATTTAAAGCAATTTCTTTTCAAGTTTATTTATTTTGAGAGAGAGAGAGAGAGAGAGAGCAAGGAGAGGGACAGAGGAGAGAGAGAATACCAAGCAGTCTGCACGCCGTCAGCACAGAGCCCACCACAGGGCTCAATCTCCTGAACCATGTGATCATGACCTGAGCTGAAATCAAGAGTCAGATGCTTACTGACTGAGCCACCCAGGTGCCCCTAAAGTAGATAACAACAGAACTGAAGGGAGAGATAGAAAGCAATGTAACAGTAGTAAAGGACTTCAATATTCCACTTTCAATGTTGGATAGATTACTGATACAGAAAATTCATAAGGATACAGCATGCCTGAATAACAATACAGAGCAAATGGTCTTAATAGACATATATACTACAGCCAACAGCATTAAAATACACATTTTTCTCAAGTACACATGGAGCATTCTCTAGGATAGACCATATGCTGGGCCACAAAGCAAACTTTAACACATTTAAGAAGATTAAAATCATATCTAGTATCTTTTCTAACCATAATGGTAAAAACCTAGAAATCAATAACAGGAGGAGAACTGAACAATTCACAAACGTGGATATCAAACAACACACTCCTCAACAACCAGTGGGTCAAAGAAGCAATCAAAAGGGAAGTCAGAAAATATCTTGAGACAAAATGAAAATTAAAACCCAACATAACAAATCTTATGGGATGTAGAAAAGCAGTGCTAAGAGGGATTTTTATAGCTAAATGCTTACATTAAGAAAAAAGAAAGATTTCACAACAACTTAGTTTTACACCTGAAGGAATTAGAAAAAGAAAAACTAAGTCCAAAGTTAGCAGAAGGAAAGAGATAACAAAGACCAGGGCAGAAATAAAAGAGAGACTACAAAGACATTTTTAAAAATCAACAAATATTGGAGCTCCTGGGTGCCTGAATGGGTTGAGCCTCCAACTTTTGATATCAGCTCAGGTCATGATCCCAGGGTCATGGGATCAAGCCTTGTGTCCAGCTCTGCACTGTGTGTGGAGCCTGCTGAAGATTCTCTCTCTCTCTCTCTCTCTCTCTCTCTCTCTCTCTCTCTCTCTCTCTCCCTTTGCCCCCCTCTCCTGCCCATGCTCTCTCTCAAATAAATAAGTAAATAAATAAATGAAAATAATGGTTGTTTTAAGGTAAGCAAAACTAACAAAGATGTAGCTAGAGTAACCAAGATAAAAAGGGAAGACTCAAACAAAATTATAAATAAAAGAAGACACATTATAGGAGACACCACAGAAGTACAAAGGATCACAAGAGACCAAATTATATGCAGGTGATTAGGATGACCTAGAAGAAACTGATAAATTGTTAGAAACATACAACTTACCGAGAGTGAATCATGAAGAAATAGAAAATCTGAACTGACCAATAAATACACAGAAATTTAAGCAGTAGTTAAAAAAAATATCTCCCAACAATGAAAATCCCAGACCACATCATTTCACTGATAATTCTGCCAAATATTTAAAGAAGAGATCATGCCAATCCTTCTGAAATTTTTCCACAAAATCAAAGAAGATAGAGTACCTCCAAACTAATTTTATGAGTCCAGAGTTGCCCTTATACCAAATCCAGAAGAGAGAACTACGGGCCAATATCCCTGATGAATACACAGGCAACCATTCTCAGCAAAATTCTAGCAATCCGAATTCAACTGCACATGAAAATGATCATACACCACGATCAACTGGGAGTTATCCCTAGATGGTAGAAGGGGTGCACAAATCAATAAACATGATACACCACATTGAGAGAACAAAGGAAAAAGTCATATTATCCTCTCAATAAATGTAGAAAAAGCACTTGACAAAATTTAACACCATTTTATGATAAAAGCTCTCAACAGATAGAAGGAATATACCTCAATTTAATAAAGGCTATGTCTGACATACCCACTACTAACATCATACTCAGTGGCAAAAAGCTGAAAACTTCCCCTCTAAAATCAGGAACAAGACAAGGGTGCCTACTCTCACCACTCCCATTTCATGTAAAACTAGAAGTCGTAGCTAAGCCACTGGACAAGAAAGAAAATTTAAAGGCATTCCAATCAAAAAAGAGAAAGCAATACTGTCTCTGTTTGCAGATAACAAAACATCATATATAAAACTCTAAAGACTCCCCCTAAAAATGTTAAAGCTCACGAATGAATTCAGTAAAGTTGCAGGATGCAAAATCAACATACAGAAATCAATAGTATTTCTATACACTAACAACAAAATATCTGACATAGAAATAAAAAAAAAAACAATTCCATTTACAATAGCATCAAAATAATAAAATCATTAGGAATACATTTCACCAAGGGGTGAAAGATGTTTACATTAAAACTATAAAATACTGATGAAAGAAACTGAGGAAAACACAAGTAAATGGAAACATACCCCATGTTCATGGAATGGAAGAATTAATATTGTTGAAATGTCCATGCTATCTAAAACCATCTACAGATTCGGTGCAATGCATAACAAAAACCAGTGGCATTTTTTACAGAAATGGAAAAAGCAATCCTAAAATTTGTATGGATTGACAACAAACCCTGAAGAGTTAAAGCAAATGTGAGAAATAAGAATAAAACTGTAGGTGTCATACTTCCTGATTTCAAACTATACTACAAAGTTATAGTAATTAAAACAATATGGTCCTGGCATAAAAACAGGCACAGAGATGAATGGAATAGAATTGAGATCCTGGAAATTAACCCACACATATACAGGCAATGAATATTTGACAAGAAAACCAACAATACTCTGGGGAAAGAAGAGTTTTTTCAATAAATGGTGCTGGGAAAACTGGAGATTCATATGCAAAAGAATCAGATTGCAACCTTATCTGACACCACTCACAGAAGTTAACTTGAAATGAATTAAGACTTAAATGTAAGGCCTGATTACAGTAAAATCTTAGAAGAAGACACAGGGGAAAATCTTCTTGACATTGGTCTTGGCAATGATTTGTTGAATATGACAGCGAAACCACAAGCCACAAAAGAAAAAATTAGACAAGAGTGACTTTGTCAAATTAAAAAAAAGTTCTGCACAGCTGAAGAACAAATGAACAAAATGAAAAGGCAACTTTGAAATGGGAGAAAATATTTGCAAACCATACACCATCTGATAAGGGGATGATATGAAAACTATATGTAAGGAACTCATATAATTCAGTAGCAAAACCGTGAACAACCCAATTTAGAAACGGGCAGGGGATCTGAACAGACCTTTTAGCAGAGAAGGGCATACAAATCACCACCAGGTACATGAAAAGATGCTCAGCAATACTAAGCATCAGGGGGGTGCAAATGAAAACCACAATGAGAAATTACTTCACACCTGTTAGAACGGCTATTATCAAAAAGATAAGAGATAAATGTTGGCGAGAGTGTTCCAAAGCAACCAATTAGAAGGACCTAGATAGACGTGTCAGTCGACCTTCTGCTTGGGTCAGCATAAATCAAATAAGTATACGTCATGCTAAAAACAATGATTCGAGTCTTTCTCGGGAAGTCGACCTCTGGTCAAAGGCGGTCTCTGTAGACTTGCAGTATGACATGAAATGCTACTGCTTGGGGATGCTATACAAAGGCAACTTTAACATTTCATGCAAGACTTAAACACCAAAAAAATAAACATTTGTGATATTGGAAATTCGCGCTGGTTTGGGAGTCAGGACGCTTGTGGTCTAAATTTCACTTTGATATGGAAACCAACTACACGATCTTCAATGATTTCTACTTTCTTTGAGTCTAAGATTGCTTTCTTATAAAATGCAGAAGTCCATTTTTTTCACTTTTCTAAACAGCAGAATTGTTTTTCCAAATGATTTTTTTCATATAAAAATACAGATCTCAGATCTGTTCTGGTTGGTGGTTAGGTGGTGTTATGGCCTAAACACTGTCCTCCAGTCTCCCATTTTGTCCTTCCAACTATGCAAAGAAGACGGCTGAAAACCCACGGGAAACAGATAACACTCAGCTCTGGGGTTCGAGGATGAAAGAGAAATCTCAAAGGCATCGCCAAGATAGGCTCGCTTATCACTTTGAATTTTAGTCAGATTTCGTTTTAGCCGGTGTGCTCAGAAGAGGCAATATTATTCCTTTTCATGTTCATAGAGATCCCTGGCTGCCGTGTGCCTGCTACCCTATGCTTCACAAGACACAGTGCACAGAAAAAGGATGCCTATAATGGAAGGCAAAATTGGCCTTAGAAGTCCATTTTCCTACCCTCTCTCTTCCTTCCACTTTCTCTTCTTAAACTTTATGCATCACCCCTTCACCACGCCCTTGGCCCCTCAATCAGAGCCCTTTGGATCAGTGTGTCCTCCCTCTCAAGAATCTAATTATTGTTGGGATATAAAGACCTTGTTAATAATGTTAACTCTGACATCAGGAATAATAATAAGAAAAAATATATATAGAATGGCGTAATGGAAGGGACTTTGAAGGCAATCAACTTGGAACTTGGCTTTGCTGTGTGGTCTTGACAATGACAATATAATTCTCCGAACGATTTTCATCATTTGCAAAATGGGAATAATAAACTTGTAGAATGCTACATGGAGTAAAGTTAGCATATAGGGAGTACTTACTATCATATTTGGCACATAGCCTGCATTACAAAAATGATAATAGATTGAACAAACTTGTACTAATTTGTGCTTTTAGACCATCTCAAACTTTCCATGGTACTTTTATGTTAGAAAGAACATTGGACTATCTGAGTCATGACTTTCTGACAGAAGGTAAAATAGCTTTATGGGAACTGGGAGTTTGCCAGTAGACCCCTTAAATCTTAAGAACACCTCAGTTTTGGGGATTGCCAGAGAAGAACAACTTATAAATGCCAGCGTGTCATCTGGCAGCTTTGCCAAAAGCTCCAATGAAAGACATGACTCAGGAGGTAAACTTCAAGGGCAATGCCAACTTCTGTGATTCCTGTCATTCTTTTAAATTTGCCCCAATTACAGTATTAAAGGCATGTGGTGGCATAGATTACTCTCACCTGCAGAATTATTCTTCAGGGATTCTTAGAAACCATGACTGATTCCTGCTCCTTAGGATCTGGCAAGAGTGAAGTCATTCAATACAGATTATATTTCCTCGAACTCATCCTTCCTTTGCCCCTGAGGTGAACCAAAGGAAGCAGTACAAGTTCACGGTTGCCCCTGCCAGGTAACTAGAGTCAGACAGTTGCAGACTAAAGGCTCTGCAATGAGAATGTGAGCAAAATGTGAGCAACTGTTATTAGCCTCAGTTTCCATATAAGTAAAATGGGGATAATAATGTTGTTTTCTGCCTAAAGTTAACTCTAAAGATTAAACAAGTCATTTCATTGGCACATGGAAATGGCTCACCAAATATCAGTAGTTAATTTTCAAAGAGAGATTAGTGGCCTAAAATCTGGATACATGGGATATACTCTTGATTTTTCATACAGCAGGTAAGGTTACTCTTTTTCATTTTGATATTTTTGCCTTTCAAACAAAAAAAGAGGGAAGTTTGGATTACATGATCTCAGACATAATTTTCTAATTTTAGGATTTTGAATTCATCATAACCGAAGAGGCTTCCATGTTCTAGAAAAAAAAGTTCTTCAAGATCTCTGCTCTACTCTCAATCTTGTCTTTTCAGATAGGAATAGGATAGGACCTTAGGGAATGGAAGATATATATGCTAAATATAATGCCTTGATAAATCAATTTGCTAGTCAAGAAACACATCTGTATCATTCAATACACAAATATGACCCGGGGAGGCAAACCACTTACCTAACTAGTCATAATGTTTGATAAAGAAGGGGATGTAAAGATTATTTCTTGAGAAAGAATGGGTCTCCAACTAGAAAACTGGAAGCAATCATCTTGAAAGATGAGACAGTGAATGAGTCATATGGACAAGTCAAAGGCTTAAGGAAAAAAAAAAGGAATTGCATCAGTGCTACTGATAGAAACCCACAGATGTGTCAGGGACAATATAGGCAATCTTTGAGAAGTCAGGGAGAATGGAGATTATGTCAAAAGACTAAAGAAATGGATGGCAGAGAAGAAAACTAGTAGGCAGTAAGGACCTATGCGTAGCAGGTATTTTCATGGGCTTGATTTCAGAACAATCCATTTTTAGTAGGAGGAATCTAAAGATCAATGAGATTATGTGACTTGCCTAAAGGAATACAGCTAGTAAGTGGCTGAACTAGAATTTTAACTCAGGCCTGTCTACCGATACAACCCATGAACTTTCATTAATATCTTATTCATACATACATACATACATTCATACATCCTTCCTCCAATCATTCAAAAGCAGCAGGCAATGAGATTAAGGGGGTGACCCAGGCAGGCACTATCCCAGCATGCTTGGAGCTTGGTGTCTGGTAGAAACTAGGGCCAAAATCAAATAAATAAATGTGAATAAGGATGGCAAATTCTACTTTAATAAATTTAGCTTATAATTATAAACTTATAAGTGTACTTTATAATTTAATAAATTTATTTATAAATATTTATGGTAAATTCTACAAAGGAAACAAGCAGGATGTTGAGATGAGGCATAAAGGGGGTTGTAAGTGAGATTTGCTTTAGAACGGGGATCACAGGTGACCTCTTGAAGGAGGAAAGATCAACGCTGAAAGCTGAATCCTGACAATGAACCAGCCATGTAAAGGGCAGGGAGAAGACCAGGAGTCCTATGCCTTCTCACTACAAAGCAAGGAGCAAGGAAGTCAAGGTCAACTGCATTAAAATTCTACAATGTGTTATGATGCAGGTAGCTTGAGAGCATTTACAAAAGATTCCATAAAACTATATAGGTGTCCAGATAGGGAATTGTGCCAAATTCAGTTCCTGTTTTCTTTCTGTTGTTTGTATGTTTGTTCACTCCATCTTATTTTAATTCATTCTCTTTTTTCCTTCCAGTTTAGTTATGTTATTGAAAAATAAAAAGAATGCTAAATCTATTGTAGCTTCATGGATACACTGGACATAATCTCTCATGACATACTTGCAAAAAAAACCATGATTTAATTGAGACGAAGATGTGGTAATACTTCTGTGACAATTGAACTGGTTAAGCATCCATGGTGAAATGTATTGATGGCTCTGGAGGTGGAGGAAAGGTTCTCTGGGACAGAGCTGTGGGATTCAACCTGTTTCATTGAACACTGGCATCCAAGAGTTGCATACAGTCACATAAAGTATGTGTCATGAATTACTATCAGATGACTACATGACGGTGGTGGCCGAAATAAAATGCAAAATGTCTTAGAGCTGTTACACACTATGTAAACTAACATAATAAAACTTAAACAGAAAATGAGACGATTCTTATATTCACATTAAACATGATTGATTTGGGGCACCTGGGTGGCTCAGTCAGGTAAGTGTCTGACTTCAGCTCAGGTCATGATCTCACAGTTTGAGTTCGAGCCGCACGTTGGTCTCTGCACTGACATCTCAGAGCCTGCAGCCTGCCTCCGATTCTGTGTCTCCCTCTCTGTCTCTGTCCTTCCCACACTTGTGCTCTGTTTCTCTATCAAAAGTAACTAAGTAAAAATTAAAAAAAAATAAAATAAAAAATAAACCTGATTGATTTTACAAATGCAGATGTAGGGAGATTGATTGACGGCAGGTCATGTGAGTTCTACAATCCAAGGTGTCAGAAACTTAAGCAAGTCAACTGTGCCTTAAGACTACAAAGTGACATCTTGACTCATGAGATCCCTGCAGTGGGCACTAGTTGGAAGCATCTACTCCCCTGTGTTCAATTCTCAACACCTCCCTTTAAGAGCAATGTGGAAAAAATAGAAATTGTCAGCCATTCAGCTATTCAGTTGTATTAATGCCATTTCTGTTTAGGGCCTATATACCACTGTTCTTTTAATTATAATATTCTGCTTTCTTTTTTTTTTTCATGCTTATTTATTTTTGAGAAAGAGAGAGAGAGAGACAGAGCACAAGTTGGGGAGGGGCAGAGAGAGAGGGAGACACAGAATCCAAAGAAGACTCCAGGCTCTGAGCTGTCAGCACAGAGCCCGATGCGGGGCTCGAACTCATGAACCGTGAGATCGTGACCTGAGCCGAAGTCAGACGCTTAACTGCCTGAGCCACCCAGGAGCCCCTAACATTCTGCTTTCTGAACTTTGTATGGCTGGATCCCTTTTTGGAATTTACACTTAAATGTAAATGAGGCTTGCTCAGAGCACTTCTTTAGCTACATTATCAAAAATTAACCACTTAGGGGTGCCTGGGTTGCTCAGTCAGTTAAGCACTCTATTCTTGGTTTTGGCTCAGGTCGTGATCTCAGTATGTGGGTTCAAGCCCTGTCTCTGGCTCTGCACTGACCGTGTGAAGTCTCCTTGGGATTCTCTCTCTCTCTCTCTCTCTCTCTCTCTCTCTCTGTCTCATACTGCCCCTCACCTCCTTGTTCTCTGTCTCTGTCTCTCAAAATAAATAAATCAACTTGAAAAAAATTAACCACCTAATTCCCCCCACCCCACAAGTCACCTTCTTTCATTTTATTTTCCTCATTTTCCAATTACTTCTCTGAAATTATCTTCTTTATCTATGTGTTGCAGTGCTTGAAAAGGAAGAATTTCTAATTTCCACTAGAAGTGGAAGGATGCTACCACAGAGAAGGGCTCAAAGTAAATTTGTTTTGAAAATGAACCATGTAGAGAGCAAGTGAAGAAAAATGTTAACTTTTTGTTTATGCATTTATTTATTTTTTTCAACTTATCTTCAAGTTAATTAACATACAGTGTAGTCTTGGCTTCAGGACTAGAACCCAGTGACTCATCTCTTACACATGACACCCAGTGCTCATCCCAACAAGTGCTCTCCTTAACTTTCCATTGGACTAAAAGGCTGTAGCAGAGTTGGCTGCAAACATATGAAGAACCATCATGAGAAATAAAAGGAACTGGGGCATAGGAGTTACACCAGAGAACATGTAAGATCATTAAGTAAAAAAATTAACATTCAGTGTCATATTAGTTTCAGGTATCCAGTATAGAGATTCAACAATTCCATACATTTCTCAGTGGTCCTCAAGGTACGTGTACTCTTAATCCCTTTTATCTGCCAACCCCCCACCTCTCCTCTGGCAACCACCAGTTTGTTCTCTGTATTTAAGAACTTGTTTTTTCGTTTATCTCTTTTTACTCTGTTGGTTTGTTCTGTGTCTTAAATTCTACATATAAGTGAAACACACACACACACACACACACACACACAAACGCACACACAGAAAAAAAATTAAACCATGGGCAGAGGCCCTGCATAGACCTTTTTCCAAAGAAGACATACCGATGGCCCAAAGACATATGAAAAGATGCTCAACATCACTAATAATCATGGAAATGCAAATTAAAACCATAATGAGGTATCACCTTACACATGTCAGAATGGCTAAAATCAAAAACACCAGAAATAATAACAAGTATTGGCGAGGATGTGGTGAAAAAGGAACCCTTGTGCACTATCGGTGGGAATGCAAAGTGTAGCCACTTTAGAATAGGATATGGAGGTTCCTCAAAAAGTTAGAAATAGAATTACCACGTGATCCAGTAATTCCACTACTGGGTATTTACCGAAATGAAATGAAGCCACTAACTCAAAATGATATATGCGTCCTATGCTTGTTAGAGCATTATTTATAGTAGCCAAGATATGGAAGCAATCCAAGTGTCCATCAATAGATGAATGGATAAAGAAAAGTGACATCTGTGTGTGTGTGTGTGTGTGTATAATATATATATATATATATATATATATATATATATATATATAATGATAGATTATCACTCAGCTCTAAAAAGAATGAGATCTTACCATTTGCAACAATACAGATGGACCTAAAGGGTACAATGTCAAGTAAAATAAGTCAGTTAGAGAAAGATAAATACCATATGGTCAGTAAGTAGAATTTAAGGAGTCTCATTTTGTCTCAGAATTAAGAGGAGCTTCCTGCTTCATGTTGTCTACAGCAGTATAAGCAGCATAAAGTTGTGAGAGTCACATTCTATTCAAACAAGCAGACAATGTGCAGTTGTGCATTGGAGAAGTCTCACAACACAGCCTTGTATAGATGGGAAACTGAACTAAATGATGTCTAAAGTCATCTTTAGTAGGAATCATTTCTACATCTGTAACACCAGTAAATATCCAGAGAAGCTTTTGCTTCATTCTGACATTGAACCAGGGAGGAATTCCAACTGTGGAGAGAAGCTTACAGCAAAGCTTAGACCTGAGAAAAGCTCCACTCACTTATATTTATTATACTCTTATGTTCCTACTTTCACAAGGATACAGGGTAAAGAAAACCAACCAACCAACCAACCAACCAACCAAACAACCAAACAACCAAACAAACAAAAAACCCAACCCAGAATGGGTGAAGAAGGGAGCCTCATTTATAAAATCAGGATTCCAACATTCTGTTGAGCAAAGGTCCTAATTATTAATTAATAAGACAATTTCCCTAAGACATTATTTACCAGATTGGCTGTGTTAATGAGGATGTTTTGCATCTAATTTAATGCACTGCAATGAGGATTTTCATCACAAAAAGGACAAACCTTCCCTGTATAATCAAAGCCCTTGTTAGCAGCAAACCTCTGTAAATAATTCCTCATTCCTAAATGGAAGCCACATGCAGCACGCAATCTCTCCCAGGGGAATGGGAGACTTACAAGTGTGCATTTAATGTGAGACACACCCTCAGAAAATGCTCAGAAGATTCTGTATGTCCATCTTCCGGTGATTTCCAAGGTCTGCATAGCAGAGCTCACCACTGGGCAGCCACTGACCTGAACTGACCCCAGCAGGCTACTCTTTTGTTGGCATACAAACTTGTATTCCGGTGTTTCCAGATCACTCTCAATTGAATATTTCTCCAAGTAACACTCCACACCACTTCCCCTACTCAGCATTGAAATCCTGCTATGAGCGCCATTATTCTCACCCAAGTGTTTCCAAACCTTGGGGTCTACCCTGAGGGCATCAATTTCCACCCCCATTTATCTCCAATCTGTTGGCAAGTCACTTGCATTTGACATTAATCTCTCAGTGCAGGAGGCTTCCAGAACTCAACTGCTTTGTTTCTGACCACTATAATCCCATCAGTAAAGACATACTCAAGAATGTGATTCAAAATCATTAAATTGGAAGACTAATTGGAGTTTCTCTTCTCTCTTCGACTCACCTTCCTTTGGAGCATGCAAGTAATCCTTCACTTAAAATATCCTTTCTAGGGGCGCCTGGGTGGCTCAGTCGGTTGAGCGTCTGACTTTGGCTCAGGTCATGATCTCACCGTTCGTGAGTTCCAGCCCCGCGTCGGGCTCTGTGCTGACAGCTCGGAGCCTGGAGCCTGCTTCGGATTCTGTGTCTCCCTCTCTCTGACCCTCCCCCGTTCACGCTCTGTCTCTCTCTGTCTCAAAAATAAATAAACGTTAAAAAAAATTCAAAAATATCCTTTCTTGGGCTCAGCTGGGATGTCTCTTTGGCTCTCTCAATCTTTCACCCCACACTTTAAGATGATACCTTAAAACTTTATTTTAGCAAATGACTTTTTTTTCTTTCCCTTGTTCTAAAACAAAGCCTTCTTCTAGAGTCTCCTTTCTACTCCCTCTTATCCAAAGTGAAAACTACCACAATATTACAAGAAATGTACTATTATTTCCCTTGGGCATGACAAAGGACTGCTTTACACTGTAGACAAGAGGGGCAGTGTATGGTAAAGGGGGTAGACTCTAAAGTCATATGCACCTAGGTTCAAATTCCAGCTCAGCTGCTTACCTGCTGTGAGGACTCGGCCAAGTTACTCCACTTCATAAAGCATCAACACCCTCAACTGCAAAAGTAGGATAGTAATACGCCTGCCTGGCAGAGTGGTTGAGGACAATCCATGAAATCATGAATGCAAAGCATTGAGTAACACACGCCTGATGCATAATAAGTACTCAGTAATAACTAGCTATTATTTATTTACCACAAATAATATCATTATAACGTTAGCAGCAGAGCAAAGAGGCTGACATCAATTTTTAGTGTTGTATGGTGGGGTTGCTGTAAATCCAGAGATGTTGAGACAGCATCCACATTCTCCTTTTCATTGTAACTCCACCAGCATACCTAATTCATCATGGTCTCACCTGGACCACAGCCTTCTAACATGGGTTCCATTTCAATCTTTTCCAATGTATCATTTAACTCAATTTTTCAACACTGCTACAACTATCTTCAACACTGCAACAACTATCTTACAAAAGGCATCTTTGCTTATTTTATTTTTCCATTTGTGATAGTTTCTAAGGTCTTACCAAATATCACTGGATGCTGCTTAGCATAACATTTGGGGTTCTCTATAGTCTAGCCCCAAGCGATCGCCTCACACCTTCATTATAAGGCTAGAGAACCAATATAAAGATGCAGCGAGTGTTGGTGGCATAGATAGGAAGTCATGGAGAAAAGCAAGGGTATTCCACTTGGGGCTGGTAGATTTGTTCTGCATGTCTTTCCTCCATTGGATCAGGACAACTACTAATGAGGAAAGGGGCACTTCTATCGACATCACTTTGCTTCACTTTCTACAAGTTAAAAATAACAACTAAAAAGAGATCCCAGCCACCGTTTCCCATTTATATGTCCTAAATATTTCACTTGACAAATGCTACGACATGCAAAAAATAGAATGTACATTAGTAGCATCCTATTGAGAAAGGCTTTGAAATTTGCTATGACAGAGTTTATCTTTTCCCTCAGTGCTGAGTGTCACAGATTTTTTTTTTCCTATACCTACCTATTATGTCACAAGTCCCCTGCTTTCTTAATGACCACAGGCAATTCTTGGAAGGGATTTAGGTTGTGCTGACCTGCAATAATAATGTACTAAAGAATTGAGTGACGGTGGTCCTCAGTGTCCAGGGGGACCTGGTGTCGGGCTAGCAAGCATCCCCCTTCTTTCTTCCTGAGATGCTGTTCTAATAAACAACAAATCCTTGCTCAAGTCTGGAGCCTCAGAAGATGAGGGACTAGAAGGCTAAGTAGGGACAGTATTCTCTCCACTTGACCACTTGTATGATGCCTTGTTTTTTATCCAGTGTGTGTCTGTTGAAAACTTCCTGTGTATTCACTTCTACACAAGACTGTACTGCACTGGGGGTGCCTGGGTAGTTCAGTCAGTTAAGCGTCCAACTTCGTCCCAGGTCATGATCTCATGATTCATGAGTTAGAGCCCCATGTTGGGCTCGTTGCTCTCAACACAGAGCCCACTTCAGACTTCTGTACTCCTCTCTCTCTCTCTCTCTCTCTCTCTCTCTCTCTCTCTCTGCCCCCTTCCACTCTCTCGCTCTCTCAAAAATAAATAAACATTAAAAAAAAGACTGTACTGTACTGGACAGGGCGTCAAGATAAGGTGATTTTATTAGGCTAGTTAGAACCTTTAGCACTACCCTAGTTTTTACTGAGAACATGAAACTACCTTCCATCACTAAAATTATCTATATGAGGAAATATGGTCTTTTCCAGAATCAAACAGTATGTCCTCCACCCCCACGAAATTATTTTAATTGTACCCTCAGGGCCCATTCCTTCTCTTCTCCACATAGACAGTGAAACATTGTAGAAACATTGACAAATATTCTGTAAACTGATCTGGATAAGGCGATTCAGACCTCCACTTGCAGAGACTGATAAATGACAGAGACTGGAAAAGAAGTGCAGATGCAGAGGAACAGGGGAGACAAAAGTATAAGGATAAGATAAACCTCCATCTCTGAAGAAAAAAATTGCAAGGACCAGGAACCTTCACTGCAGATGAGTCTCTCTTATCGCCCTCCAGGGGAGCTCACTGGCCACCAGCATTCAACCCATCACTCACAAAATACCCACTCTGAAATGATGACCATCCGTGCCCCTGCAGAGTCTATCCAGCTGCTAACAGCAACTAACTCTTCTTCCAGGCATAAGCAAAAATATGATGGTCTAAACAAATGTGAGTCCCCACCCACCCACCTAGAAAAATAAAATGGGTCTTAAATACCTTCTTCTGAGCTGGTAACACCAAAGAAAGTGCACAATTTACCTCAAAACCAAGACAGAAGTGACTGAATGAGCCTACATTTTTCTGCTAGGAGGTTAGAGGAATATACCACCAAGTTACATATAAATTAATTCCAGGTCACAGTTAATTATGGTGATGGTGTAGGTATTCCTCAATGTCATGGGGAAATAATGCTTCAAATGAGTCAATCCACTCAGTATCCAGTGCACAAAGAGCATAGTTGTCCTGTTGAGGAAGGAAGTCTAACTTCCTGTTTGTCTCTCAGCCCCAGGTAACCAAGTCTTCTAGAGGCATAGCATGTGGGTGTTTCTTCCCATCGTCACGGCTACAGAAAACATCCTCCCTGGGACTTATTTGGAATAGGAAAAAATTCAAATTCAGCCTCCTCAACTGAATGGAAACTGATCCATCAGAATCAGATGTACACCTGAACTGAGGGCAAGGTTGTAAATCACCCTGCCTTGTGGCAACAGGAAGCCATCTATGTGAAGATTCATGGGGAAACAAAAGAAGTGATACAACTATTCTGGCCATTCTCTGTAGGCTGCAAGTCTTTTCATTCTCCTCTATCTAACCTTCACATTAAGCCACATAAAGGAGGAGTTTTCTGCTGTCCATTGGACACATGAAAAAACCGAGGTACCCAAAGAAGAAATTAGTGGTCTGCTTTGACCTGTTTCCTAAAGCAAGTCAGTGACATAGCTTCACTCTGGATCCCTGCCTGGAAATGACTTCACCAAGTTGGTATAAATGGTGGTCTATGGGTCAACTACAAATACATAATGGAAATTAGAGTGGGAAAAACCTTGAGGAAGATAATTCTGCCAGCCTCCTGACCCCAAGAAAATGAAGTTTTACTCTACCCATATGAAGTCCAAAAAGGTTAAATGATCACACAGTTATTATGTAGTAGGAAGTAGGATGGGAACACAATTAGTCTTGATCTCCTTCTTCTTCTTAAGCTCTCTTTTGACCATTTCAGACAAAAATGGACAGAAATCACTAATTCTGACATGTGTATATTTTACTGGGCTATGTGAGAGAAGAGGATTGAAGTTTGGCCTGATAATGAAGAAAATGAGGAGTCAAGAGTGGAAGCAATAAATGGATGCTGAGGTAACAAACTCCTTGCAATAAAAACAGATTAGCGGCAACCGAGGAGGAATTTGTTAGGGGGAAAAAAACAACAGATAAAATGAGATTAAGTCTGAGAATGTATAAGAAAACAGCACAAAGGCAGACTTTTCAATGAAATTTTACCTTTCACCTTTGTGAGAAGTAGCAAATTCTAGGAGTAACATTACAATGAGAGAGGTGAGTCAGAGAGTTGCTATTGACTGTCATAGAACGAATGGAGTGTTCCCATCATGAAGAGTGACATGGAATCCACGTTGATTGACCACATTTTCTCTTCTCAGAGTAGCCCAGAGTTGGAGTGCTGGTGTTTTCCACCTGCGTGCCACCTTATCTACATTAAATGCAAGTTCTTGCTAATGGGATAATAATAATTTCTTATATTCATCACGACACTGTAGAATTTCTTAAAAATGTCATTCAAATTATAAAATTGAATGAGGTTGGTGAATATTTCAATTTCATTAGAAAATATTCAATTTTATTAGAAAAAGTCTGGTCACACAATTAATTAATACGGCAATTACTTTTATCAAATGTCTACCATGTGTCAGGCACTGTTACAGGTGGTGAGGATATAGCAGTTGAACAATGCCAACCCCATTTCTCCTCTCTCCTTAGGCTCCAGTATAGGAAGCAGACAAGTAACCAATCAGTAACTATTTGTGGTGGATTAGTCTCAACAATGTGGGATTGAAATGTTTCTACAATGAGTGGTAATCTACCTCCCACATGCTCTAATGAACTCAAGGCCTCCATAAACTTAAATCACATTGTACTCAAAGGCTCAGGATTATTTTTCAGACCTGAGCACCTACCAAGTTTCACAAAATGGAACCAGGCTACCAAGTGTTTGGAGAGTAACAGTCTGCTTTTTCTTGTCTTTTCTCTTGATTCCTAATTTTTTTTTCTTTTTCTTCCTTGCTGTCACCTTCCCCCATGTTCTTCATTGTTGTTATCACAAAGGAGCAGTGTACTCCCTATTCCCCACCTCATTACAATGCCACCCTCCACTCTGCCCCTCCAAATTTACTCTAGCTTTGGCAACTGATTCAAATTGTGTGCACAATTAAGGTAGTTCAATTATGGGTGAAGATTTGGAAGACGTTTCTATGAATAGAAAGTATAATTGTGAGTATGGACTCTATGACATATATGTTGACAGGTATTTTTAAGTTAGATGTTGACAGTATCTCAAATAAGTGGGAAGTAGGGTTGGGAGAAAAAATATTCCAAAATAACAGGTAAGATAATTTTATTATTATTATTATTATTATTATTATTATTATTATTATTATTTTAGCGACCTCTCAGGTTTATGGATCAGCATTTGAACTTTTAGTTCCAGGCTTGGAGGTATAACACGTAAATTAGGGCAGGTGCTACACAATAATATCCTGGAAAAAACATTAAATTTCAAATCATACAATCCAGTCCTAGTCCTTGCTTTGTTACTAAATACGTGTGTGCTGCTGTGAATGCTACTTAACTTCTCTGTGCCCGGTTAAATCAACAATTAAATGGGTTAGATCAGAACAATCAATCTGCCTAACAAAGTTGCTTGAGAATGAAAGTTGCTTGAGGGAATGAGTGTAGAAAATGCCTCGAAAAATAAAAAGTACTATATGCATGAATGTATGTTTCCTGTTAATTATTTTTCAGGCTGTGTCCTAATTTCTCCTGAGATAATGACTTCTAGAATATTAAGGAAGAAAACAGCCAAGTCAAAAACAAAAATCCAGAGCAGTCAAATCAAGAAAAAACTAGAATTAATCAGGAAAAAAAAAAACCTCACTTCTTGTAAACAAAATGATTATTTGATTGTAAATGAGTAGCATAAAACTTGGCATAATTATGCCACTTTTTTTTCAGTACAATATTTAGATAATTTCAACTATGCTTGAAATGCCACTGATCAGCATCCTGGACTGGAAGCTGGGATACTGGGTCTTTACATGAACTTTAAAATTAAGTGGCTATGCATCATTGGACAGATCACTTCCCTCGTGTAAGTCTGATTTTTCTGGGGAATGAAAGGGCTGCAGTGCTGTCCCTTAAACTCGCCCAGTTTTGCTACTTCCAGGATGTGGAATAAGAGGAGAAGCAAGTCCTTCTTTGCCTGGATGTGGGCCATCTGTTTCAGGCAGACTCTGGAAATTCTGGGCATCAAAGCAGAGCTTGTGTCCCATCTCTTCGCATGTGGAATAAGGCACATCATCCACAGGTCAGGGCCTGTTGGAGGTCAGGCCCAGGGTCCCGTGTTGTTCACAGCGGCATTGCCTTGACATCCCATCAATGTTTATCATTAGCCATTGCAACAAAACTTTGATAGCTTTTTATTCCATGCTATGGGGGCCATTAGTCAGTTAGGAACATAGCAGACAGAGTGAGATCAGTCTAGTTGAGTACACTCTCACATGAGCATTCCAAAATGGCAGGCACTGATGTACCCCAATGTATGAAGGGGTCACTCCTACTGGTATGTTGAATCCTTTGGGGATAATGGTGGTATGCAGAGGAAGCACCCCTAACAGCCTCATGTTAGACCATTTGGGAGCCATGTACTGGGTGCAGCCTCAGCCAGGTCTCTAGCTCCTTTTCTTTCTTTGACTTAGTTCTCTGTCTCTCTTTTAAAATTGTGGATGAGAAAAACACAAACACAAAGTTAATGTAGTTAACTGATTCAATTTTTAAACTAAGAACCACCTAATTTGGGGGCTGGTGCCAAGGGGTTGTCATGGCAATAGATGTTCACTAATTTAAAGGATGATTTGGTCTAGTCTTTTATCACCAAATATAATTTCCAGTTCCAATGGAGATCTCAGAGGCCCGAGGTTATAGCATGCACAGTCTCCTCTCCCAGGACAAGGGCTTGCTTCAAAGTTTTCTGTAGGCTCAATCTAGAGTAAGAGCATGAACAGAGAGACAGCTATGGCCTCCAATAGGCAAGATAGTAAACTCAGCAGAACCGTACCCTTCCTAAATCACAGTCTCTTGGGTGACCCCTGGTTAAGTCAGGTTGCTGCAGACACCAGCTATTTCAGTGTTGATTCAGAGATATGGTTGCACACAGCTGAGGCATCCAGAGATCTGTGTTCCAGGGTCATTGAAACATTAATGGATCTTAAGCAGATCATTTCATTTAATCCCACGGGGCCTTAGTGTCCCTACCTGTAGAAGGAGACTATTGTTTCAGAAAAGCAGTATTCAGCCCTTTTGCTGCCGCTCTGCACCCTGACAATAGGTCAGATATCACTACTCGATGCCAGTACACTTTCACACCTCACACTCCTTCTCAAAACTGTGCTCCAAGAAATCGCTTGCTTAGTCAAACAGAAGAGTCATGTGGGATGCATCGTATTTGAGATCTCGGATCTAGAGGAGGAGTAGTCTTCATAGAAACAGGGGTTGCTAGTGCCACTGGCGTGCTAGGAAATGTTAGCAACCAATCTACAGGGAAAAAATGTGAAGGAATGATAACAGGTAGCATTTTTCAATTTTCATGGTATAAATACTCCAACTATAGCCATTTCAAGCTACCAAAGCAACAACTGGTTTGCAAAATTCTCGTTTGCGAAAAAGCTTCTAAAACTTTTGCAAATGGCTCCTGCAAGCCATTACAAACCAGCTCTAGCACCCTTCTGGCAGTGACTTCCTGGATGAAATGTAATAGAATCTATAAACTCAATGAAATTGTATGCAAAAGTGGGTATAACCACCTAATTCTTTCTGGGTAGCTGGTCTCTAGTTTTCATCAGACATTTGATGAGTTCAGGATCCAAATAAGAATCACCAGCTAGAGGATATCTACAGTAGATATGACAATTAGTGTCTGGCTCAACTGTCTTTCCAAATGTCTGGACAACATTCCTCTGGAGTTAGACCAGGCCACATAAATAGTCCTGGCAGGTGAGACATGAGCACAAGTGACATATGTCACTTCTAAGGCAAAGCTGTGCATTTGGAATATGTCTATCTGGGTCTGGAGCAGAGGCCCTGTTAGCCCATAAGAAGTATATAGTATAGTAAGAAATAGTTTTATACTATTAAGTCACTGCCCCTGAGGAGTAAAAGTGATGCCACAAAACAAATCTAGACTATTCTGACCAATACAATTAATCGAGTGCTTTTGAGACCTCAAATCATATAAACTTGAATCAAAGATCTAAGGTGACAGTTGGAATCCTAAATGGATTTCTTAATCTATGACTGATCCTTTCCTGGAACTGTAGCCCGGTCCTCGGTTGTCCTCTGAGTCCCATACTCCAATGCTCAATTATTTTTCTTTCCTCTCTGGTCACAACTTTCTTCCAAGGCACTTTCCAAGCAGCTAGACTGCACCTTGGGGCTGCTTTGCCCCCATGAAGGGCACAAGTTTTACTTCTGGAGGGCTGACATTACATGCCCTATACTTCCCCTCTTTATGAGGCATTGGCAGTGTGCATTATACCACATGAGTCGCCTTCTTGGCTAACATTATGTCTAGCATGTCCAAAAGTTGATCAGCTGGGCAGACCTGGTCTCAGGTGTAGATGAGAAAGGCAGGTCTTTGTGCTGCAATTTTGAGAGAACTTAAGAATTCTCCCTGGACCCGAATAGCTTTCCAATGAGTTTATAATTCAGCCTGCAGTCCTATCATTAGAATTGTATCGCTTGGGCCAAATAAGCACCACGCTTTCTTTTTTTTTTTTTTTTTTTTAAATTTTTTTTTCAACATTTATTTATTTTTGGGACAGAGAGAGACAGAGCATGAACGGGGGAGGGGCAGAGAGAGAGGGAGACACAGAATCGGAAACAGGCTCCAGGCTCTGAGCCATCAGCCCAGAGCCCGACGTGGGGCTCGAACTCACGGACCGCGAGATCGTGACCTGGCTGAAGTCAGACGGGCACCACGCTTTCTATAAATTTCCCTGGGAAGGGCATGAATCAATCATCAGTCACTCCCATTATTATCAGAATAGTGATACTTGAGAGAATTCCTCCCTGGAAGCTGGATGAGAGCACTGTAGAGAAGAATTAGAATTTTTGTGAGAGAAGAGAAATGAGGGGAGAAAGAAAAAGTAGTCATTTGGGAGCAAGAACAGTGCCTAAGGAAACCACCTTTAAGTCCTTTGGCAATGCGTGAAGTAGTAAAAAAAAAAAAAAGATACAGTTGTCACTGACATTTCACATATAAGGAAAAGAATGAAAGTCAGAAACACTGAATGTCTTGTCTTAGGTAACACAACTTGTAAGTGATGGAAGGTTCATTCAAACCTAAGGTGGTGGTGGTGGGGTTTATTCCAAATAGAGGACCTTTTTATTTATTCTATCTCTAAAATATAGAAGGAGACTTCCTTTTCCACAGTTCTTTTCATCTAGAGGTCATAGACCAAAATGTTCCAGAAGGAAACTGAGAAGCAACATGGATTAGAATGGCAAAGACCACATTGAGACCATGAGGAATGGCCTGGGTTGTTCATTCCTACCTGAGGAAATGACGGAGGGCCCAGAAGTGCACAGAGAAAAGGAGTTGTGTATTGTATGATGTTTGCCCTGCACCCCTCTACCCATCCCCACTCAGGAATTTACTTTTTTTTCTTTTTTTAAAAACATTTATTTATTTATTTTTGAGAGAGAGAGAGACAGAGACAGAGACAGAGACAGAGACAGAGACAGAGAGAATACAGTGGGGGAGGGGTAGAGAGACAGAGGGAGTCACAGAATTCAAAGCAGACTCCAGGCTCTGAGCTGTCAGCACAGATCCCGATGTGGGGCTTGAACTCAGGAACTGTAAGATCATGACCTTAGCCAAAGTCAGACACTTAACTGACTGAGCCACCCAGGCACACTGCATTCACTTTTATTTCAAGCAACAAATACTTCTGGACTTCCTACTCTGCCAGATACTATCCTGTCTACAGAGGTGGGAAAAACAACTCTGCTCTCGTAAGTTATCTGTGTGGAGGGAATAAAAAATAAATTAATTAATAAACAAATTGCATGTGTGGCAAATGCCATCAAAGTGAAAATAATGTCTTGTGAAATAATTGCAGTCTTGCTCTTCTACAAAATCTTGCAATGCAAGGATGGGGTGAGGGCAGGCATACGATCTCTAAAATGTTTCTGTGGCCAAAGACAATTAAGATGTGGCTGATTTCCTCTCGCTGACTCAGCAACAACCCCACCATCACAAACCCCATGAAACCCCATTGATGTCAGGATATAACCATGAACATGTCAATATAACTATGAGAAAAAGGGAAAAGCAAACTGGTCGTAGTAATAAATACAGGGGTCCAATAGCGGGAATTGTAAGCCTTGGCCTCTCAGGAGATTACCTTTACATGCATCACCAGAGTACCAGGCAAGGCAAAGCAAAGTGAATGACGACAGCTATCAGCAGTTTGGAGTAACTGGGCACAATGATAGAGTCTGCACTTGTGAACAGCCTAAATAGGAAAACGAGGTAAGATTTTGTCCAAAGAAAGCTAAAAGCAATGAGTTACAAGGGACCAGAAAAGGGTAATGATGACCAGGTGCATGTGCTCTGTAATCATTTCCTATTTCCTGCATAGCTATGTGACATATTTCTAATTCAACAACAAATATAGCTGAACCTATGACAATGGGTCAGCCATATTATTGTGTTCATGGTTGTGTCGCATTATTTTAAGTGTCCATTTCGGGCCAAAAATCTTAAATAGCACCATTTTTAGACACAGCAAGATCATGTACTCCTACAACAAAGGAGCCTTGGAAAGCTCATCTAATTTCATTCATTTTCCAACTCCAGGCAAAGATGAACAGTTGGAAGCTTTCCATTTGGACTCCAATAGAGGCATTTCTCCAGGATCTCCCCATACAGCCCTTACCTGGAGCTTCCTGGAGTTTTGATTATTCATTCTAAGTAGGCCATGAAGGACAGCTTGAATAGAGGATCAGAAAACCAGAACAAGACTTGAAGGAAGTATCAAGGTATTGGATATAGTTTCTACAGTCAGACATATCAGGATTCAAATCCAAGCTTAACTAATTTCTATGTGAACTTTGGCCAGTTGCTTAAACATTATATCAGTCAGGATCTAGCTGGGATTCAAATGCCATCTGAATATTTAAGCAGAAGAATTTAATTCGGGATTTACACAGGTAATGAGAGAGCTTAAGAGTCTAATAGAGGATAGTCAGGCAATCCAGACATTAGTAATAAGAGGAAGTCATCTCTACCTTAGACCAGAGAGAGCAGAGGGAGAGGAGTGCTGATAACACCATTCAAAGATGGGAGCACCTTACAGAAGCTGGCCTCACAGCAGGTCTCTTTGTCAGGAGCCAAAACCAAAGAGATGAATCCACTACTTCACACCTTGGGCAGAAGCAGGGGGGATAGAAATGCCCTTGCTTCCCTTCCATCAGTCACTCCCGAGAGCCCCGTCAGTGCCTACAAATGGCCAATCCTAGCCAGACACCTGTTGACATGGAAATCTTGAAAACAAAGCCTGGAGGGGTCAGCTACCCTGGAATACAGAGCTCATTCAACATGGGCAGTCAATCATAAAAGGTTATTATTAAAGTAATCACTGTCAACAAATATTGAAAGTGTAACCAGAGGTATGCTGGCAAAGGTTTAACAGCTGAGTCTCCGGGGAAAAAGCCCTGATTTGTTGTTGGTTTCCATGGTCTGAATACCACCACCAGGCGAATTTCAAACATCCAACGTAAAGGCATGGAACATAACATGGAGAAGATTGGCTTATGCAAGTGTTTATAAGCAATCCCAGCACAGTGCTGAAAAGTGGCGTATCAAATATAGCAAACATCCCGGTACAGTTCCAGGAGAACAGCACCAATACTAACAGCTGACAATTGCTGAGGGGCAGCTCTGTTTAACTTAAACATTTCAGATTTAGACTATACTGCCCTTTGAGTCCATATATTCCTCATCCCTTGGGGCTACATCTCCAGAGAGCCAGTCATTCTTCATAGATATTTTTAGGAGCTCTACATCACGTAAGCAATAAACCACTATGGTTCCTGTGATTGCGAAGAAAGAATCCCAAGCTTCCACCTTGTTTTGGAGCCAAAATTTAATCCCTGGCCCTCATGCATTCCTCTTGATGTCAAAGGGATGACATCAACCTTATTACCTGAACTCTCTAGGTAAGAATTATTTTGCATTCATTTGTGATGCAAATGAGATCTTGATGTTACCTTGAAGCTTCCTCAGACTGTCTTTCCCTATGTCTTTTGCTCTCCTAGTCATGCTGTCACTGAACAACCTAAGGACAAAGTGGCAGAGCTCCTCCCAGCGACTGATGGACGACATGCTTGGATTTCTGATTTGCTGACTTCCGTGATTATGTGAAAGTATTCCTATGGCCGTTACCAGACCAGTCCACTCTTCCAAGGAGCTCCCTGCAGAGTTCTTATAGAACTATTGCTTTCAGCAATTGAGGAGGTGATCTCTCAGGCACACGATGACCTGTGTCCCTAGATGCGGCACTGGCAGGTCGAAGGACAAGCTAGAGACACAATTACTACAGTAGCTGGGCAGGTAAATAGTCCAACATCTGGTCCAATAGGTCTGAATAAAATATCCTTAGGGAGATGTGCCTCTTATTTTCTCTGGCTGTTTTATTTATCGTGTTGGAATCCATCAAGAGTTGGTCCATTTGTTCATTTGCACTTCGCATTATTTCCAAATTAACTTCTCTTTACTGTCAATAATTACAACACTTATAGAAAATACAATATAATTAAGGTAGTAACAAAATAAATATACAAGAAGGCGAAGGCAAGGACGAGGGTCTTTGGACGTGCACTTGCACAGAAGACAGTGAGAAAAGGGACGTGGGATCATGTGAGCAAGCACCCAGGTAGAGTGCTGTATGAAAGGGGCAATAGTCCAAGGGCACCTGGGCAGCCTCTAGGTAGGCTGATACTCAGAGCCAGATCTGACTCCAACAGATGCTTAAAAGAAATGAAAAAATTAAAAGAAGGAGGAGGAGGAGGAGGAGGAGGAGAAGAAGAAGAAGAAGAAGAAGGAGGAGGAGGAGGAGGAGGAGGAGGAGGAGGAGGAGGAGGAGGAGGAGGAAGGCTAAGGCATGAATGAGCTGAGACTAAAATGACATAAAGAAAGCTACACAGTTTGGGGCTGATGGGTGCTATGGGCAGAGATTATCAGCCACTTTTCTCCAAGATTAGAGTTTCTGTTTGTTCCACTCATTTGATGTTGTACAAAAAAAAAAGTGCTTGGGTATTTTGTCTTTTGATCTATGCCTTCTCCATCTTAAGCTGAACTCCAGATGTCTAGAGAACATACAATTTGCCTAAAGGTTGTAATCGTAGCCTGCCTCAGCTAATATTTGATAAATGTGGAAGATAACAAAGTCCCACCATCCTGAAAACCTTACCTCATGCAGCCCTCTTCCACTTCTTGGTGAGCTCATCTCTCCAGCCTGACGTTATAAATGTGCTTTGAAAAATATACATAAAGCTCGGTGCAAGACCAGTGGACATAATCGTGGGAAGAAAGCAATTCCTGTTCCCATGATCCCTTCAAGATTCAAGTTCCCAGTCTGGTAGGTTAGAAGACAATAAAAACCAACACTTAGGGTCAATGGTATTAATGTTAAGGAGGGTTAGGTCTGAGGTGTTCCAGGAGCACTAAGGAAAGACAGCTATGAGATCCCCTAGGAGAATAACTGGCTTAATAAAGACCTGAAATACATGTAAAGGATTGTGAAGAGAGAGGAAACACTATTTCAGGTAAAGCCAGTTGATTGTACGAAAAAGGCAGGAGCAAAAAACAATCAGAGGGGAATTCTATTTTTGGCTACATCCTGGATTTATCTTCCTACCTGAAACAACCAAAAATATATGAAGTTATGGTTTTCAAGCACTGCACCTCAAGAAACAAAGAAATAGTGATCCCTGGGATGTGAGAAGCAAATAAGGCAAGCCCTATAATTGTCTCAGCTGGTTGGCCTTAAAAGAATTTCCAGGCTAATCCACCAGGGGTGGGAAACCAGGGGAGACCAGTGACCTCCTAATTGCTGAGTCCAGAGCAGCCAATATGGCTAGAGTTTTCAGGAAACTGTACCAGAGAAGAAAGACATGCCAAGAGAGAGACTTCTAAATATATGCACAGGCTCTCCCTTAAGCATTTGGTAGAGTAGTGGTCACCACATGTATATGAAAACCTAGCCAAGGGCAAGGAAAAAACTACACAAACAGATTAGAGAGAACAGTACTCAGTGCTCACGCTGGCCCATAAATAGAGTCTGTACCCAAAAGCCAAACTGGAAAGCCTCATAATTAAGTGTGTGTTATATGGAATACTCAAAAGGATCTTGCATCAATAGTGGGAAATAATTAGCTTTACACCAAATCCTGCTCTCGACACTTCTGAAAAAACTTAAAAGCAAGATCTAAAAGGACCAAACTGTTTCTAAGTAACTTAACTGCATCCTAGAAGAAAGTTAAAGAATATTTATAGAAATACAAAAATATCCAGCACTTAATAAGGTAAAATTCACAATGTCTTGCATCCAATTAAATATCAACAGACACAGTGCAGGAAAATATGACCCATAATGAGAAGAAAAATAAATGAAAATGAATACAGGGACACTTGGGTGGCTCAGTCGGTTAAACATCTGACTCCTTCCTGGTTTTGGTTCAGGTCACGATCTCGTGGTTCATGAGTTCAAGCCCCACATTGGGTTCTGTGCTGACAGTGCAGAGCTTGCTTGGGATTTTCTCTCTCTTCCTCCTTCTGCCCCTCCCCTGCTCATGTTCTCTCTCTGTCTCTCAAAATAAATATAACTTAAAAAAAAAACAATACAAAACAGATACATATGTTAAAACTAGGATACAGTTACAAATATATTCCTGACTTCTAGGGATGAAATTTACAGTGCATACACTGGATAAGACTAATGGCAGATTAAACATAAGAGATTGCAGAAGAAAAGATTATTGAACTGTGGGAAAACTTTAAGTAGCCCAATACATGGGTAATTGGAGTCCCCAGAAGAGATTATGGATATTTGAAGACAAATAGATGAAATTGTTAAACGTGATGCAAACTATAAACCAACATACTCAGGAAGAGTTTTTAAAAACCTGAAAATAGAAGGAAAATAATGAAAATCACATATACATCATAGTCAATTTGCTCAAAATCAGTAACAAAGAAGAGAGCACAACAGCAGGGAGAGAAAAAGAGACAAATTATGAATGCAGGGACAAAGAGAAGGAGGAGAGCTGATTTCTCATCAAAAGCAGGAGAAAAACTTGTGGAGCAACATTTTTGAAGTACTAGAAAAATAGCCCGCCACTCTAGAGTTTTATACCTAATGAAAATAGATTTCAAAACTAAATGCAAAATAAAGACTTTTCAAACATTCAAAAGCTAAAAAAAAAAAAAAAATCAACCCACAGTACAAAATATGTGACAGAGATTCATTCAGGCGGAAGAGAAATGATGCTAAGAGGAAATGAAAAATGAAGTACAGAAACTGGTAGCAACAGGGGTAAATACAAATGATTTTAAAAATTTAAGTATTTAAAATAATTGTCTAAACAAAAATAACGACAATATAATGAGAAGTTTAATATTATATATGTTATACATAATTTACATACCTAATTATATGCATTTCATTTATGTATTTTATGTTATAAATTATATTTTATATATTATATAATAATGTGTGTGTGTGTGTGTATCTGTGTGTGTGTGTGTGTGTGTGTACAATGCCTGACAATAACCCCAAGGCCAGGAAGGGAAATACGGAAATATGCTGTTTTAAGTTATTTTAAGTTATATTATGCTATACTTAAAGTATTATTACTTAAAAGTAGACTGTTGAACTTAAAAATATATCTATATACATTCAAGGAACATTAAATTAACAAAACAAAAAAGTATCACCAATAAATTAACAAAGGAAATAAAATGCAATCATAAAAAAAAACAAAACACTTAATCCAAAGAAGGCCAACACAGAACCAGAAACAAATGAGTCCAAAAACACATAACAAGATAAAAAATGTATACCCAACATTATCAATAATCACATTAAGGGTGAATGATGTAAACCTCCCAATTAAAAGGCAGAGATTGTCTGATTTGATTTGTTTTAAGTGAATAAACTATGTATTCTTTAAAGAAACACAGTGTCCTTTAAATATAAGGACACAAATAAGTTAAAAACAAAAGGATGGAAAAAAGATATATTATGTTAATGCTAGTCAAAATAAAGCTGGAATGTGTATATTAAAATCAGAGAGAGAGGATTTCATAGCAAAGAATACTACCATGGACCAAAAAGTTTATTTCATAATGATAACAGAATTAATTCATCAAGGGAATATAACTATCCTAAATGTTTATAAAACTGCAAGGAGAAATAGACACATCTATAATTCATAGTCACAGACTTCAACATCCTTGTCTCAATAATTATTAAATGGTAGACTGAAAATTCAGTAAGAATATAGAGGATTTGAAAACACTGTCAACTGCCTCAATCTAACTGACATTTCTAGAACACTCCACCCAGCAACAGCAGAACACACATTCCTTTGATGCAAACACAGAACATTTACAAATATAGACTCTATTCTAATCCAAGTATCAAAACATTTAAAATGATTTAATTAATATAAAACACAATGGAATTAAATTAGACATCATTAACATAAAAAGTTCTGGAAAACTAAATATATTCCTTCCAAATAACCCTTGGACCAGGATTAGCCAAAGAGAAAATAAGAGTATTTTTAACCAAATTAAAATAAAAACACAACAAGACTTGAAGGAAACTTATAGTACTAAGTGGCTTTTAGTGGAAAATAAGAAAGAATTCAAATCAATTATCTCTGTTTCTATCTTAGAAAATCAGAAACTATCAATATAGGAGCAAGGTAATCCCAAGTAAGCTTCAGAAATGAAATATTTAAAGAAAGAGCACAAATCAATAAAATAGAATGTAGTAAAATAAATGTAACCGAAAGATATATTTTTGAAAAGATCAACACATTGATACAATGATAGCCAGAGTGACAAAAAAAAAAGACAGAGAGAGAGGACATGAATGAGTAATATCCTGGATGATAGTAGGGGCATCACTTCAGACTCTACAGATATTAAAAGTATAATAGGGAAATATCTTATAATTTTATGAATTAATTTGACAACTTAAATGACATGGACACATTTCTTAAAAGACATAGTCAACAAGAAATAAATAACATGAGTAGCTCTGTATTGGTTAAACAAATTCAATCTGTAGATAAATACATCTCCACTCTCCTCCCTCCCTCCTCCGAAGGATACTCCAGATTCAGATAGCTTTACTGGTGAAACCAAACATTTAAGAAAGAAATTATATCAATGCCCACAAGTTCTTCTAGAAAACCAAAGACGAGAAAATCCTTATTAAGCCAACATTGCTTTGATACCTTACCCAGACAAAGACATTATCATAAAATTACATACCAGTATTTCTTATACACAAAGATAAACGTTTGTAAAAATTTTAGCAAATCAAATCCAGCAATATATAAAATTGATAGTATGTTATGTCCAAACACAGTGCAAGCCAGAAAATACAAACGCTGCTTTAACGTTTCAAAATCAGTCAAAGCAATCTGCCACATTAATAAACTAAAAAAATAAAAACATGATTTTCTTAATAAAAGCAGGGGAGGGGAAGAAAATGAGAAAACTCCATACCCATCATGATAAAAACTCTCAGAAAACCAGAGACAGAAGGACCTTTCCTCAATATGATAATTTACAACAAAACGAAATGAAACAAAACTATAACTAACATCATAGGTAATGGCGAAGGACTGAACGTTTCCCTTAAGATCTGAAACAAGGCAAGGATGTTTGTTCTCAATGTTTCTGTTCAACATTGTAATGAAGTTTCTAGGTAACACAATAAAGCGAGAAAAAAATAAATAAAATTGTCCAGATTAGAAAAGAAGAGGTATTTTTTTAAATTTTCGAATAACATGATTGTCTATGTAGGAAATCTGATGGCACCTCCAAAATCCATACTAAAACTCATGTGAGTTTACCAACGCTGCAAAATGCAAGATCAATATACCACATTAGCTGTATTTCTGTGTAAAAAAATAACAGGAAATTAAAAATTTTTAAATACCATTTACAGTGCATTGAAAAATGAATGTTTTAGGGATCAATTTGACAATAATGCACAAGGCCTGTATATTAAATATTATAAGACATTGCTGAGGAAAATTAAAGCCAACCTAAATAAATTGTGATATATACAATGTTCGTGGGTTGGACCACTCAATCTATATTTGTAAGAAGCCATTCTCCATAAATTGACCTGTAGAGTCAACACAATGTCCATTGAAAACTAGTAAATTGTTAAATTTTGGGGTAGAAATCAGCAAAATTATTTTGAAATTTATGGATATACAAGAGGCTTAACATAGCCAAAGCAACTCTGGGAAAAAAGAACAAAATTGAAGGATTGAAATAGTCTGATTTTGAAACTTGTATAACTATATTAATAAAGGCAGTACAGTATTGACATAAAGATCAATTAATGGAACAGAAATAGAATTACACATACATGGACAAATAATTTTGAGCAAAGTTGCAAAGGCAATTCAGGGCAGGGAAGATTATTCTTTTTACTAAATAGTGCTGGCACAATTGGATATCCATTTGCAAAAAAAATGAACTTCAATTTATACCTCCTACCATATGCAAAAATTAACTCAAATGGATCATAAACCTTAATGTAAAAGTCTAATACCATGAAACACAAAAAAAATGTCTTTGTGACCTTGGGTTAGGCAAAGATTCCCTAAATAGGACACTAAAAGTACAACTTATAAAATTTTAAATTTGAGAAGTTGGACCTCATTAAAATTAAAAACTTACTCCCAAAATTCTGTTAAGGGAATGAAAGACAAACCACAGACTGGGAGAAAATATTTTCCAAACTTCTATCTGATGAAGGCCTTGTATCCAGAGCACACAAGTGTTTTCCATAAGTCCATAATAAGAATTAAGCAACCTAATAAAAAAAATGGGCAAAACATTTTAAAATACAAAGGGAATATGGGTGGCAAATAAGTGCATTAAAAGACTCTGAACATTACTCATAGTTAGGGAAGTGCAAATTAAATCCACAACAAGAAACTAATCCACTTCTATCAGAATGGCGAACATTAAAAAGATGGACCACATTAAGTGTTAACCTTGGCAAGGACGTGCAGGAATAAGAAATACTATATACTGTTGATGAGAATGTAAAGTGTTACAACTACTTTGGAAAACAGCTTGGCAGTTTCTTAAAAAGTTGAACATAAACCTATGGCTACCTACTATATGATTCAGCTATTCCATTCCTACATACTTAACCAAGAGATATAAAGGCATATATCCAGACAAAAGACTTGCAAACAATTATTCACAACATGTCTATACATAATATCCCCCAACTGGAAGCAACTGGAGAATGGCTTAACAAAAATTGTGGTATGTCCATGCAACAGATATCATCAACAGTAAAAGAAATGAAATACTGATACAGACAATGACGTGGATCCCAAAGTAATGAATCCAAGATAACTATGCTGAGTGAAAGAGTCAGACAAAGAAATATAAGCTACATGATTCCATTTATAGAAGTCTCTAGGAAATTCAACGCTAATCTATAGTGACAGCAAGCAGATTGGTGATTGCTCAATGTGGGGAGAGATCCAGGCAGGAGGAGATACAAAGGAGCAAAAGGAAACTTTGGGGATAATTGGTATGTTCACTCTCCTGATTGTGGTGATGGCTTCACAGGGGTATACATATGTCAAAACTCATCAAACTGTACACTTTAAATGTGTACACTTTCTTGCATGCCAATTATACCTCAATAAAGCTGTTTAGAAATAAAGACAGAAAGAGAATTGGATGAACCGTAAGTCAAGCTGTTGAGCATGGCAGGGACATAGACATGATATATGCTGCAGAAGAGTAAGTGTTGGAAGGAACTGGGGCAGGCACTGAAAGGGTCTTTTAAGCCATGAAAGGAGTTTGTACTCATTACTAAGGACAAAAGGAAGTCTTGGAACCTTTGAAAGCGTGTGTGTGTGACTTTTTTTCCCGTAAAGATAATTCATGCTTTAATTTTCAGTTAATTTTTATCTATCTCTTACCAAAGTTAGAAAAGCAAACCAAATGAAAAATTTTAAAAAACATACTTTTCCAAATACTTGTAACTGAAATCTCACCACAATCTGCCTGAGTCTTCCTCATTTTGGACCATCCCTGGGACTTCTGATCTCACCAAAACCTAGTGATGAAGTTTGACATAATAAATAGGCTTCTCAAATAATAAGTTATTTGCATGGATATTCATGGAAGATAGTTTCTTCATAATCCATTTTCTACAGAGACAGCTACACCAGTTTGGTTTTCCTCTGCTTGTCTGTCTTCTCTTCCTAGTAGAACGAAGACCTTTAGAATTAAGAATTCTGCAGAGGTCTCAGATCCTAAGCTCTGCCATTTTGGCATAACCTTGGGCCGATCACAATTGCTTTTTGAAACACAGCTTTGTCACACGTGAGAGGGGCTAATAATAACACAGGCCTCATAGTGTTGTAGTAAACATAATAAGCTTCGACATATGTAAAGCCCCCAGCAGAGAACCTTCGACATAGTTGAGGTTAATTTCCCCTGGTCTGCTTTTATCTCTTCCCATCCTCCTCTCTCTCGGGAGTATTTCCACCAGATGATGAGATCGGAATATCCCACTTTGTTCCTCAGTTACAAATTTAGTTGGGTGTAAATCTATGATCCATTCACAAGAAGTATTGTTTCAATTTAAAAAGAAATACACAAAACTAAGGCTGTCATTATGAGGAAGACAGATTCAAAACTGGCTTGAGTATGAACCCTGGCCTGGATTTTAATCAACACAGCCAGTGTTTTCAAGTCAGGGCCAAATTCTTGTGACACATAATACAAAATTTATGAACTTACTGAAACTGATTTATAAACTGATAGAGGATAATATAACCATACAGAGCTGGTTGCAAAATAACCAGAGGGCAAAATTGAAGTTTTATTAAAATGACCTCAGTCATTTTATCTCATACCTATGCTGGATAAATAGTCATTTTTGTAGGATCCATAAGCACCCGAGTGCTCCTACCCCCTGTTTCTAATGCATGAGGTACCAGAGTTAGCAGAAAATCATCCCAGGAAATGAGGCTCATATTGAAATGAATTCAATAAACTTTTATTAAGTTCCTACTCCGTACCAGGCTCTGGGACAGACAGACATTAAAAACGCATTCTCTCTCAAGAGGTTCTTAGTATAATGGAGAAGGGCAAACATGGTGACAGAAAGAGAAGCTAAGGTACAGGATCCTGAGAGGCATAAAATAAGGAGAGGTCAGGAGAAGTGTCACTGGAAAAGCAAGGCAATGTTCACATTCCACATTCAAGTAGATTTCTGACCTCAGGAGTCATTCTTTCATTCACCCAGGAAGTACTTAGTTTCTTTATACACCAGGCACTGTAGGAGCCTAATTTCGTGTTTTTTTTTTCAATCAGATTGACCTATTACCTGTTTACTTTTCTGTCTCCCCCAACTAAACCGAGTTCCTGGAGGACAGAGACTCTCTCTAGTGGTCCCAGCAATAAAACACTTAGATTTTAAATCATTTGATGTTTACCAAAATGATATAAGATCAATTCTTATAAACTGGCTTTGATAGAAGAGAAAGAAAGGGAATAAGCAGGAAGCTCATAAGATGATGATGGAAAATACTTTCACATCTTGCCAGAGATGTTCTTTGAGTCTTTCCCCCACCTTCTCTCCCTGCAGGGTGCACATGCCCTTCAGTGTTGGTTCTCTTCTGTAAGGAATGTGACTTTTCCATCTCTTCAACACGTGGGCTTCCACCCAAATCCTCTTGCCAAATAGAGTTCAAATCTACCATCAGAAGTGGGGTGGGGGGTGGGAAGAATCTAGGGCTTTATTACAAGTTCGAGACTGTAATAGCGATATTCACACATAGCTTAAGCTCCCAATCCAGAAAAGATTTCTCATACAGGGAGGCGGGCCATACTAGTAACTCTTTGTACCTCCTGGCGTCTGTCACAGGTGAGAAGAAATGGATCTTTGTTAGAAATCTCATATCTGCCAAGCCTTCCACTAATGGTTTTGTATACAATGTTCCATTTCACGACAAAAGCCCTCTGATGTAGGATGTTTTTTGTATCTTTAGATGAGAAAATAATAATCAACTTGGACTTCAGTCCAAGTACATTACAAAATGTCTAACTGAGAAAAATTGGGGTTTATAACCAAGTCTGGTTTACTTCAAAGCCCACAAGCTTCCACCACTCCACACAAGGCTCAGAAAGGCCACGTACTCCAATCTGATTTGTAATAATGGTCTGGATAACTGGTCACCCCATCTCTTATCAATCCTCTCTTTAAAAAAAATAATGTTTTTTATTTATTTTTGAGACAGAGAGAGATAGAGCATGAGCACGGGAGGGGCAGAGATAGAGGGAAACACAGAATCCGAAGCAGGCTCCAGGCTCTGAGCTGTCAGCACAGAGCTCGACACGGGGCTCGAACCCACAGACTGTGAGATCATGACCTGAGCTGAAGTCGGACAAACTGTGAGATCATGACCTGAGCTGAAGTCGGATGCCTAACCGACTGAGCCAGCCTGGGCGCCACCCAGGCGCCCTATCAATCCTCTCTTTTATCTGGGTGTTAAATGCCAGAGAAGAGGCTCCATGTAGGGTACAAGCGAGTAACACTAATTCTCATCATTTACAGGTATTTATGTTCCCCCTTCAGAAGTTTTTATTACTGTTTAATATTTATTTAAAATTTAAATTGCTTCAATTTTTTTTTACCGAAATAAATTTGTTCCAAATAGGTATTTTATATCATTACTAGGAGCATTAATAGAATAGTGATTAAGAGCACATACTAAATTCAAATCCCATCTCTACTACTAATTTTAGCTGTGTGATCTCAGATAACTCACTTTCCCTCTCTGCCTCAGTTTCCTCCTCTGGAAAAGGAAGTAATAATAGCACTCAACTCACGGAACTGCCACGGGGATTAGAGCAAAACATGGTAAACACAACAGTTCCCTGTATAGGTTAAATAATTAGGAATTATTAGTCATCGTTACCATTAGTACAGAAGTGGAAAACACAAATCGCCTTCTGTAAACCAAAGGTAACCATGTAAGTCAATACTACGAAAACAAGCCATTCGTATTAAATTCTAGGCACACAGTGCTGGTCTTAAAGGCTACAAGCCTCAGGCTTACTCTGTGGTAAAAGGCAGTATTACTAAGTGTTCAAGGGTGGTTGACGACTCGTACCAAACGGAGTCAGAAGGATAAAAGACAAGTAATTTTCTGTACACGACTCAATGGCATTTGATTTCTTGCCGAGGCACCATCTGAAAGCCACAGTACTGCCAGCTGGACGTGAACCATGTGTTCATGAAGATGTTCATAAAGATGTGTTATGAAGTATATCGATGCACACAGGCAAGTGAGCTTCCTTGCCTCCTTATTGGTCTGAGCTCTGCTCCTGAGATAAAACTGTCACTGTCACATCTCTGTCCCAAGAGAGTTTGATGTGTTCTGTATGGCATACCCCCTGAAGGTAGAGATGGCATCTTAGACTGATTTTATTCCTCACTTGACCCAGATTCGTATGGGAGGTGGCCTCACATAAGGTTGAATTAAGTGTTGATGTGGGGAGGTGAGAAGCCTTCCCTGAGAGTAAGAAAGCATCCAAGGGGTCAGGGTTAGTGGGGAGGAGGGCTGTTCTACAGAGAATCAGACTGTTGCCTTCGAACAGAGGCAACTGTCCAACTTAAGATATGATAATGGCTGTCAGGACACCCATGCTTCCTGCCAGCACTTGCTTCATCCAAGAGATCCTGGAAGGAAGCATCAGCTAGAACTGGAAAGGCCTCAGGCCAGGTCTGTCATCAAGTCTGGAATCAACAACAGCTGACATTCCAAGGATCCACAGAGGGCTGGAGAATGGATGGGAAAGAATCCTAGCAACTGACCTTGGGGAAAAGACTTAACCTTCTTTTGTCATTCACTCATGAGACACAAAGCAAATAAACATAAAAGATATTGAGCACCTACTGTGTGAGTAGCTATTTTTTACCATGCCGGACAGAAATGTTTGTCTCGAAGGTCTTATGGTTCAGTAAGGGATACCTGTATAAGTAACTCTATCCAAGATATAAAGTAAAGCATTAATAGAACAATAGAGATAAGCTATAAAGGAGGTTTATGTAAGAAAGGAGTCATTTCCAACCACAGGAGCCGTGCCTTTAGGGATGGTAAGATGCAGGCAATTAAAGCTGAGGAAAAGGGCAGAAGAGACAGAGGTGAGCTCACAAGCCAACCTGTGTGGAAAGTATAAGCCATGTTCTAGAAATGTTGAGTGGTCCCATGGAGCTAGGATCTGGCACAGAGCTTAAAGAAGCAAGTGCAATGGGTTGGGACCAGTTAATGGAGAGCCTTTGAACGGCAAGCTAAAGAGATTCTGGTGCTAACGGCAACATCCATCCTTCCCTAAACTCCACTGAAGGCTATGGAATGTGAGACAATAAGGAGCCTTCTAGGTTGCCTGTGACAACGTGTCATGTTCCTCACCATTGCCACCCGCTCCAGACACACACTCAGTTGTGTACATGTATTCATTGCACCCTCCTATCACATACAGCGCTCCTGCCTTTGGTGATTCTGTGTGCCCCTGCTGGAGAACTGGGAGCCAAATAAAGCTCCAAGGGCTAAAATTATTTGGTTGGGTGTGCCAAGGCACTCTTCCCCACCGGCAGAGGGTGGGGGCTGGGGGAGTTGGGCAGAGGGAGCAGAGGGTGGGAGCCAGGGGTGGTGGCAGAGGGAGCGGACGGTGGGAGCCAGGGGAGATGGGCAGAGGGAAGACATAAATCTTTGAGCGCTTCTGAGATTCCCTGCCACTGCATAGCCAAGCTCACTTCTCTGCAGCTGAACATTGCAGTGCATGGCCTCCCTTCTCCCCAGTTTGCCCAGAAACACATGATGAGAACTGGCCCCCTTGCCGAGTGGGGGAAGCAGTGGCAGCAGCTGTGGCCCTCTCTTCAGCGAGGTAATGAGGATTCATTCCCATTTTATCACTTCTGTCATGTCTGCTTTTCTCTCTCTGCATTATTTTATTATTACGGTTGAAATTGATTGCCGTAACAGAGCAGGCAGCTAAATCCCATTCCTTCATCCTCCCTCCCTCCCTCCAGCTCCCTCGAGTCCTTTCCTCTCAACCTTGCCTTTCTTTGCTCCATATCTTTCCCCTGGCCACCTCCTCCTGCCGTGGTATGTTAAAAGGAAAGAAAAACTCATTTGAAACAATTTACGAGGTGACTCAGCAATCTGTGTTCTCCTAACCCCGGGACCAGGCTGGAGGCACAAAGCAGGGTTCTCTGCAACGAGACAGCATCTCCAGTGTCCCTGTCTTTTGGATTGCCTTCTGGAGTTGCTCCTGTGTCGGGGGATGGGAGAAGAGCAAGGAGGGTCCTGAGAAGGACCCCGACCCAGGGCTGCGGAGAAGGTGCCTGATGGGGCAATGCCCAGGTGGTTTTGGAAAGGCGGCAGAGAACAGGGGGAAAAGAGGAGCTATTGTGTGGGGCAGCCTCTGGCCATGTTTCATTGTCTGTGAGTGGGTGCCGCACGAACTGCCTTCTGGAGGTGCTGTGAATGGCAGGATTCCCTCTGAACCTTGAAACCTGACTTCTTGAACTCATTTTCCCACAATTCCTTGAGCCTTGGCTCCAAGTACTCACGGTGAGATAGACAAGGGGAGGAGGCAGTTGGGGGAAGAAACCTATCAAGTGTAAACATGAATGGATGTATTTAAGAATATCCTCCAGGTCTCTTGGGTGGCTCAATCTGTTAAGTGTTGGACTCTTGATATCTGTTCAGGCCATGATCTCACGGTGAGATCTAGCCCTGCATCAGGCTCTGCGTTGATAGTGCAGAGACTGCTTGGGATTCTCTCCCTTTCTCTCTGCCCCTCCCCTGCATGTGCTCTCGCTCTCTTTCTCTCTCTCTCTCTCTCAAAAAAAAAAAAAAATCTTCCTTTAGAGAGAGGGAAAGAAGGATGTCAAGGCAAACCAAATTAAATGAGGAAGTTAAAGAAGTGTGGACTCACAACAGATCTGACTTACTGGTAGGTATTAAATGCTCGGTGGGTCTGAGATTCCAACTCAGATCTTTCTGACTACAAGACACATTGTCTTTCCATTTGACCAACACTGCTTGGGTGTGGGGGAGTTGCAGAATCAACCCCCCACCCCAATTAGTTTGATCTGAAGGGGTATTTGCTTGCATTCACTTATTTATATTAATAAGACTGAGGCTCTGAGTTTTGTTTTGTTTTTGCAATTCCTAGAACATGGTGAAATTTTAAAATTGTAAGGTACTGGAAAAATGGTAATTTTCCAACCTAGGATAAGATAAGTAGGTGAAAAGTAATTCTATCTGGCCTGGTAAATTTTAGAAATAAATCTTTGATGTTGGGTTTTTTTAAAAAAAATTTTTTTTACATTTATTTATTTCTGAGAGACAGAGAGAGACAGAGCATGAGCAGGGGAGGGGCAGAGAGAGAGGGAGACACAGAATCCGAAGCAGGCTCCAGGCTCCGAGCTGTCAGCACAGAGCCTCAGGAAGGGCTCGAACTCACAAACTGCGAGATCGTGACCTGAGCCAAAGTTGGACGCTTAACCGACTGAGCCACCCAGGCGCACTGGGTTTGTTTTTAAATCTCTATATTTGGCCACTTGAGAAAAGAGGCAGTATTTTTTTCCTACTTTTTAACAGAAAGCTGATCTAGATGGACACTGTTGGGGCTCAGGGCATTTTAGCAGGCATGATTTTTCAGCAGGCCTGATTTTATGCCATATAAATCCATTCATCTTTTTGCATCCCATGCATGGATTAGATCAGACTTCACAAAACGCTGGAGTATGGGTTTGGAGGCAGTAGGATGGAACGGAACAATGAGTCTGTACCTTCCAAAGCCCAGAGTGCCTTCAGAGCTGCTAAGATTTGCCTAGCTCACCGCTCCTTAATCTTTTCTTCCCCACCCAGCATTTTTCAGGTCTTAACCGTCTTCTCATAGGGGATCTGGTTTGCGTATGTGCTAAGAAGTGTGTAGGTCCTGGATGAGAAAGATGCGAAGAGGCCAGTCTTATTTGGATTCCGGATTCTTCTTGGCTACATACCAACGTTCTGAATCTGCACCACTGCCTGGACAGCCTTGCCTTCCTAATGCTCCACTTTCCACTTCCCCAGCCTTAGCTTATCCTCATCAGTCCTATGACACTAACCCCCCATCCAGCTTAATGCAACTTCTGGGCTTGCAGTAGTAGATGGCAAATTGGGCTGTTTTTAGCAATCCTTTACTAACCTGCCAAAATAAATACTGGTTGAGTGAATGAAAACATGATGAATGAATGCCCCCTACTCTGATGATCCCCTTACCTGAGCCTTCATGTCCAATTCCAGATGTCGCTCTGGGGCCTGGGCATCTTGCCCATTCAGAGTGAGCTGGACCCTGGATGACTGCTGAGTCGGCTCTCTTCGTGTTGTGAGAACTTTGAATTTTTGCTCGTCTGTGTTTCCCGTGTCTTGGAAGGCTGAGCTTTCAAATGCAGCTTTAGAGAATGAGAATCCACTATTTTTTTGGTTGGCAGCAAGAAGGCCCCTCAACCCCAGGAAAGGAAGGATTTAATGTTTCTTAAGTCCATAAATCTGGCCTCATTCTACTTGAATCACTGAAACCCGATTCAGATGTATTTTGTGAAACCACCAAAGGCTGCTGCACTGACTGTTAAGCCATCAAGAAGGAAGCTCAGGGCCCCAGGTAGGCCAGAGCTCACAGGAGGAGACAAGAGAGGCTCTTATAAAAGAGGTCTGGGGAATGAGGAGGAGGAAGCTGTTGGCATCCTGCAGGCCTGAATGGCCATCCTGGTTCCTTTAACTAAGTGGATGTGGGGTGTATTATCAAATCTTTTAGAGAATCCATTGTCTCATCTGAATGTGGTGATGCTAATTTCTTGCCTCTAACCTTGCTGAATGAGGTTTCAGTGATTTGGCAGATGAGAAAGTTTCCTTTTTTTAAAAAAGATTTTATTTTAAGGTAATCTCATCACCCAGTATAGGCTCAAACCTACAATACCAAGATCAAGAGTTGCGTGCTTTACCGACTGAGCCAGCCAGGAGCCCCCAGATGGGAAAGTTTCTAACATAATGCCTGGCATTCACGCCAGGTGCCTTCTCTTCTGATACCTCCCAGAGCTGTTATATTGTGTTCCTCCCAGCCATAGACACCTGCAAACTCTCTCTGGGTCAAAACTTCAGATATTGAGCTTTCTTTCCTCCAATTCCTTAAAACCCATATGTCAAAATCATAAAACCCAGCTTCAGTGGTATTCACTGTTCCCCTGGCACTGACACCAGAAGCTCTGCCATTTCAATTGCCATATACCTTCTCAGTTAAGGATGTCTATTTAAAAACTCCCTATGCATCTGGCAAGTTCAAGTTTATTGCTCAAAAACTTCCAAGAAACTTGGCTTAAAGGAAGGGTTCATGTATACTGTTAACTATGCTAGACCCTTAATCCAAAATAGCCTGATCCCAAACTCCATACGTTAGGATGTAGGATGACACCATATATCAAATGTAGAATTCCAGTTCTGACTGCCAAATTCCCTGACACACAGGTTTTCACGGTCCCTTTATCCCTGGAGAAGATTTCACCTACTGGAGCACTCAAAGTTGAGCAAGTGGACATGGAATCGGATGTCATGCTGAGGTTCCAGGGAGATGTCCTGCCTGCTATCTACCCACTGACACTTCAAGAACAGACGGTGTGGGCTCTCACTGTGCCTGAATACCTTGTAGGGACCACTCCCCCGGCTTACCTTCCTTTGAGCTCTGACTGAAGGTCGTGACGCTTGTCCTTAATGTTGGGTCCACCCCAGCCCCAACTCTCTTACACCGTAGGGTCCATCGTTCCTATTAATGTGACATCTCTTGGCTTTGATGTCAGATTTTCCTAACTTATTGTCCTGAGATTTCTCTTAACTCCACATGCTTCTCGCATTACTTTAATTTGCATTACCCTTGACCTTTCCCTTCCAGTATCTTCTTTCCATGGCAAACTCCAGTACGACCCAGCTCAAATATTTTCTTCTCTATGAAGGCTTCCTTATTTCCTCCACGTTCATTCTGGGCTTCCTAAAGTACTTTATAATTGAAGGTTTTATATATTTTCCCATCTAGGAAATCTTCCCTATATTTTCAGCATTCGGTGGCTATCCAGACACACAAGTGGAATGTGTAAATAGACAGTGTAATCACCTATTATTTTTATTTTTATTTGTTCTCAGATCAACAGCTGAAGTGGTAGACTATATGCTGAGCCTGGACCCCATTTTCATAGTGAACTGGTTCTTCAGTGTTCTAGACACAAAGACAGTGGTTCTCAAACTTTAGCGTGCATCAGAATAACCTGGAGGAGTCATTAAAACACAGATTGCTGGGCTCTGATGTCAAAGTCTCTGGTTCACTAGGTCTGGGGTGGGGTGTGAGAATTTGCTTTTCTAACAGATTCCCAGGGATGGCTGATACTGTTGGTCCCAGAAAGACCCTTTGGGCACCTTTGCTCTAAAATGTATCTGCATATGAAATGGGTCACTTGGCAATGCCTCACCCATTTTATAATGCTCTTTGGTTTCCCAGGTTCTTACATGTCAACTGCTCCAATTCGTTGACTTGCTGACAACTGTTGTATTGGAAGCTTGAGCCTGGAGGCCATGCCCAGACACTCACCTCAAGCTTAAGGAACCCTTTTCTCTTGTGTGCTTGAAATTGAAGACAGGAGAAGAAAAAGATGCACAATTATCTTGGGAATGGAGCATAGGACAGAAAAGAAAATATGGCAGTGATGACACAAAGTTTGCCTTCTACCTCCCTTTTAAAATCACTATGATAAGGGGCGCCTAGGTGGCTCAGTCGGTTAAGCGCCCAACTTCGGCGCAGGTCATGTCCTCACCGTTTGTGAGTTCCAGCCCCGCGTCAGGCTCTGCGCTGACAGCTCAGAGCCTGGAGTCTGCTTCAGATTCTTGTCTCCCTCTCTCTCTGCCCCTCCCCTACTCATGCTGTCTCTCTGTCTCTCAAAAATAAAACAATAAAATAAATAAATAAAATCACTATGATAAAAACAAGAAACAAAACAAATCATCCCCAAGGGGCTAAGTCTGTGAATCAGAAATGTTTCAAAATATGGGAGAAGTTTTTCTGTCTGCATTTACAGAGAACAGATTATTTCAAAGATTATTGCTCATGCCTCATTCATTTAAACAACCACAAGGCTAGTGAGCCGAGAGGTGGACCAATAGAAGCCAAAATGATAAATTCTATGATAAAGGTACAGAGATGGATTTGGGTGAGATAAAGTCTGAAACACAAAAGAAGTTTATAGAAAGGTAGCAACTAGTAAGTGAAAAAAATTTAAATTAAAGGAACTCTATAGAGGAGCACCTGGGTGGCTCAGTTGGTTGACTGTCTGACTTTGGCTCAGGTCACGATCTTGCATTCGTGGGTTCAAGCCGCTGTTGGGCTCTGTGCTGACAGCTCAGAGCTTGGAACCTGTTTCGGATTCTGTGTCTCCCTCTCTGCCCCTCCCCCACTTGCGCGCGCGCGCGCGCTCGCTCTCTCTCTCTCTCTCTCAAATATAAATAAACATTTAAAAAAGTTAAAAGAAAAAATAAAATAACTACAGAATAAAATTAATACAGTAGGAAATCAGAGGAGTATATGGCTTATAAGCAAGATCTAAGAATGCAGAGAGAAAAAAAACAAAAAAGTAAAAAGTATGAGAGAAACTAAATAGATATAGGATGAAACAGAATTAATTAATCTATTTACTTATATCTTAGACTATCAGTTCCCAAAGTTAGGGACCATTCATGTGTCCGCTGGTGTTTCTCTAGCACACATTACTCACTTGCTGATTTTTTTTTGTTAAAGAATGTTAGGAATGTCAGAACATAAAGACTCATATTAATAAATGACATGCTCGGGAAGGATCCAGAACAAACAAGCAAAAATAATCATCAAACACTTATCTGAAGAAACTGCTCTTGAACTAAAAAAAAAAAAAAAAAAAAAAAAAAAAAACAAAAAAAAAAAAACAAAAACACTGTTTCATAATCCCAAATTACTGGCAGACAAAATAAGATAATTTTAAAGCATTCAAAAGAAATGCTTATGAAGCAGATAAATAGAATTTTTTTGGAAAGGAAAAAAAATAAACTTTTTCTTTACAGCACTGTCAGCTGATAAATATCTACTTGGTTTTAAGTGAGAAATTGTTCTTACCCAAGAATTCTGTTCTATGGTAGCATTTTATTTTCATGCATGAGTATGAGATGAAAATTTGCAGATAAGTGTGGGTCTAGGAAAAGGTTATCCATTAAAAAAAAAAAAAAAACTCTAAGGCTACAACTGCCAGCAGTGAGGTGAATCAGAAATAAAATCTTATGAACCTTATCATTATTTTAATTCCTTCCTGTTTTCAAAATTACCAATTTCCACTTTTATCTTTATGAGCTCCTTAATCAACTTTTTGAGTATACTTTGATATTTTTCTTACTTCTTCATGTATTAGGATTCACTTAATTTTTTTTTTAAACTTTCTCCTATTTTGTTCAAACCCCTGCCCTTTCTCTCACTTCTGGCAAATGCCAATCTCTCCTCTTATCTCTTGAGTTCTTTCTTTCCTTTTGTTTTTAGATTTCACATTTAATGAGATCATACAGTATTTGCTTTTCTCTGTCTGACTTATTTTACTTAGTATAATGCCCTCAAGTTCCATCCATGTTGTCACAGATGATGGAAATTCCTTTTTTATGGCTTAATAAAATATATATTATATAGACTACATGTGATATATATCATTAATACATAGTATGTATGTAATATTATATATTATATAATCCCACATTTTCTTTATCCATTTATCTGTCCCATATCTTTTGGTGATAGTGATTTTGTTTTCTTTGGATAAATACCCAGAGATAGAATGGCGATATCACATGGTAGTTCGGTTCGTAATTTTTTGAGGAATCTCCATACTGTTTTTCATGGTGGCTGCTCCAATTTACATTCCCATTAAGTGTGCATAAGGGTTCCCTTTAATCCTCAATCCTCAGCAATATTTGTTATGTATTTATTGTCTTTTGCTAATAGCCATCCCAACAGGTGTCAGGTGACCGCTCATTGTGGTTTTCATTTGCGTTATCTGATGATTAGTGATGCTGAGCACCTTTCCATGTACGTGTTGGCCATCTGTATTTCTTCTTTGGAAACTGTCTATTGAAATCTTTGGCCCATTTTTAAAAATCAGATGGATGGAGTTCCTGGATGGCTCAGTTGGTGGAGCATCCGACTCTTGGTTTCGGCTAAGGTTGGGAGCTCGCAGTTCATGAGTTTAAGCCCCTCATCCAGCTGTGTGTGTTGGAGGCACAGGACCTGCTTGGGATTTTCTCTCTCTCCCAATCTCTCTGCCCCTCCCCATATAGGGGGACCCTATTGCTTTGACCATATAGGGTCTTTGGTGGTTCCATATAAATTTTAGGATTGTTTGTTCTATTTCTGTGAAAAAAAAAACCATTGGAATTTTGATAAGGATTACATTGAATCTGTACATTGCATTGGGTGGTGTGGACATTTAACAATATTAATTCTTCCAATCCATAAGCATGGGATGTTTTTTTTCCCGTTTATTTGTGTCTTTTTCATTTTTTTCATCAGTGTCTTATAGTGTTCAGTGTACAGGTCTTTAACCTCCTTGGCTAAATTTATTTCTACGAATCTTATTCTTTTTACCACAGGATTCATTTAATTTTAATCACTCTTTTTGTAGTGATGACTTTTGAGTTTATGAATTTATCTCTGTCTATAGTTTGAATTCCACAAATTCTGATATGTAATAGTTTCATAATTGCCATACAGTAAATACTCAATAGTTGCAGATCTGGATGGCTTATTTATACTTAAGAAGATAAGGTAAAACTAATTGAGAATACTTCATTGTTTATAGCTTTAGTTTGAATTGTCATTTTGTGTTGCATTCTAAAGAATTTTCTGTATATTTTTAAAAATATTAAAGTCATGTTTATAATCTACACATGGACATTTTTAATAATTTTTAAAGTTTGGGTTTATGGCCATAGACCATTCTAGGCTCCTATCCCAAAATATTTATGACCAGAAAGAAATGGCTTGATGTGTGAAGAATGGAAAGACAAAGAGGTATTGTAAAATCTCCTTGCCTGTAGTAACTCTATTTCTCACTATTGTCCAGGAGAAAGTCTGTAAACAACTCCCATATCATTCTGATTAGCATCTCTGGAGAAAAAACAGATTTAAGTGCCAATAAAAATGCATTAAGAGACCTTATTATGTATCATTTTCAAGCATAGATCATTGGCCACTACAAAGCATTAGTACATAAGGTCATCTCTTTCCCACGCAGTGTGCTAGATTTCTCTTTTTTTTTCAATTTTATGGGGCTTCTGCTTAATCTGATAGTCACAGATTAAGTCAATTTGGTAGCATTTTTAGTAACACATAGTCATTTATTTTTTTTAAAAACTCCTGTAAACCTCAGTAAAGTTTTAAGTTATTAGTTTGTGTGGGTTTTGCCAGTGGGAACAGAGAAAGGTGGAAAGAATGGATGGTAGCTACAGGACCTCCTGCCCCTCCTTCCAGTCTAAACACTTCTCCTTGGAACAATTAGGCCTCACGTTTTACTGGAGTCAAGCCAAATGGGCATTTGCCAGAAGATGATTTCAAGTCTCCTTCAAAGCTCATGGCAACAGCACTACCCACCACCACCTCTGCCTAGGTTACCGCTTCTCTTGCAGAATCTGTGACTCCATTTCTTTTCCTTGATGGTTTGGGTCTATCAGCTCCAGTGTTGGCATGATCCCCACGGTAAAGCTTCCTCCCTCTAGAAGAGTTGGGTATTAGCTCTACTAATGATTTATACTGCCATTTTGGAACAGGACTGCCTTAAGCCAAGGAGTTGGTCCCCCCTCATTGAAACAACTCTGCCAGAATACATGCTTCCCATTCCTTTGCAAGGCACCAGATGGGGCTTGAGAAGCATAATGCTTGCTGCTTTCAGGCCCAAGAAGCCCTACTACTTTTCTAGGGTCACTCATATTTTTTTTTCTGATTTTTTTCAGAAAATTGTCCAGAGATTGGAGAACAAGGAAACTGAATCTCTCTTCTCATCTCTCACCCTTCTCCAAATCTCTTTCAACACTAATTTATATAAATTGCTTCACAAAATGTAAAGGAATGTAGAACTTGAAGACATTTCTAGTAAGGCCTTCTAAAGTGGATGAAGCCTGCACAAACATCTGCCTGGAATGGAGGCTGTAACACAGAGATGAAACATGTCCTGATAACTTCCACAATGCACTGACCCCTCTTTATACCATATCGAAGCCTACAAGGCAATAGCTTTCATATTAACTTGATATTCTGCCTGCTGCCAACACTAGGGGTTTGATCTAGCAAGATCACTACTTCTCTGGGAGATGGGAGTTATTCCATATTTGCAGAGTACTGAGCTACGATGGGAAAATTGGTTTGCTATAAAGAAGAGGACTGTGGCCTGGTATATTCCAGCAAGATTTCTTTCATAATATACAACCTCATACAGGCAAAAATAAAATGGACTTGGCTTGAAGTAGGGCAGAATGTTTTAGAGGTAGCATAAGATGTAAAACACCGACATGGAAGTTTGAATACTGGCTATTCTACATATGAACTGAATATTCTTGGGCGACTTAGCTAATCTGTTGATCTCACATTCTTCACCCTTACAGTATGCATAAAAGCACATTCCTAGTGACTATGAAGATTAGAAATGCATTTGCCAATCATCTACACCATTGCCTTGGCCTGCGCAAGTCAGATGTGGAATAGCGGGAGCTCATGTGAAGACTGAATGAAACTGGAATTCTTTCGCATGCTAAACAACATCTTCCATGAGCTGGATCTTGGCCTTCTTGTATATCTTCTAGATATATAAATACAAGAGCTGTATTTAGATTACGATTTAAAAATTTGGTTGATTAATTATAGAGACACATTCTGATGAGAAATCCACGGTTTTTCCCTTCTAATTCCCAGTGTTTGTCCAGGTATATGGCTCTATTTATGGTCATTGACAACCTGGACTCAACTAGGTCCTAAATGGAAACTAAGAAGAAAATATGTATGTGTCTGGAGCTCTTCTCTTTTTGTCAAACTGGTATCCATTTCTCACTCGTTAATATCTGATTACATTTGTTTAATTGTGTATATGTCTTCATATTTTATATTTAATATTTTATGTCAGTTTTCTATTTGTTTAATATCAGTTTTATATTTGAATAATCAACTTAACTCTCTCATCCCAAGTTGTTCATGTCACGGACAAGAGATTGGCACATAATACAGTCTCACCAACTGGAGACATAGTTCTCTGGCTTGGTTTACGCATGAGCTCACTAGCTAGTCCAAGCCAAAGAGATTCAATATAGGACTTTTGTCAGAAGTGTTGGAACTGTTGTGGGGATAAGGCAGAAGTCTGTCACAGTTGGCAGCCATCTTGCTACTACAAGATGAGGCCGGACTGAGAATGGAATTAGCATAGAAGGCAATCGAAAAAGAAGAAAAAAAAAAAATCTAAGGGATGGGAAGGATAAGACTGGGTCCTGATAGTATAGTTTGAGACTTTGGGTCCAGCCATACTTGATTTTTCACACTTTATTATTTTTGTCTAAATTGAGTTTCTGTCATTTTCAACTAATAGATACTGACTGACATACAGGGTAGATCCAAGTTTCCTTTCACCTAAAAATTATACAGTTTGTGGGCCCTCTTTAAGAAAAGAGTACAATGCTATAAAAAGAAAAGATGATGTAAAACAATTATTTAATGAGAATTTTAAAAGAAATCATGGCAAACATAAATTTTAAAGGACTCACAAGTATCACAAACTTTACAAAAACCAAAAATAAACAATACTTTTTATTAACTATTTATAGAGTGCTTTTAATTAACTTTTTTTTTTTTTTTACTGTATGCTCTCTTTATTTGCCTTGTTATGACACAACTATTTTTGGCATCATTTTTCTAAAGACAGTATAAAATTTACATTTCCTCTGCTGGTTGATCAAAAGTTATTTTTGTTTTAAAATTTAATAGTTCAGATTTTTTTCAGATATACAGGAAATTATTGGTAAAGATATTATTACCAAAATGTGAATTATCATAATGTTTTGGCTAACCTCTATCAGGATTGTTTTACATAGGAGCTGTAGGATTTTAGAGAATTTAAGGTTTTCTTGTATAGTGACTTCTCTTGAATATTCTTTGAATTGCTGCCATTTGCTTTCCATTCTATCCTCATTATTGTCCATCTCCTTGTTATAATGGCATAATCTGAGCTGTATGTTACCTTTGCCCATGCCAATATTTCATGTAATATTAACAACAGTATTGTGTTTCATTATTTTCCAGTCTGTTCAAACGATTCATTTCTCTCCATTAAGTGGATTATCAAAGAATTCTAGGACCCATTTTTGATGAATTTAAAATGTATATGCTATATCATAGGGTATATTCTTGACTCTTGACAAGGGAGAACTTTTGTTTTGACTGAATGTACAACAGAACTTCATCTTCCATATACAGCTTTATGTATCTATTGATGAGAATTGTTCACAGCCTAGCATCTGGCCCTATTTATATCAGACTTGGTTCCTCCTTCTCTAACACCCATGTTAGTGTTGAACACCTTCAACTGTATTACAGTTTAAGCCTTGAATCCACAACTTTGTGCCACAATACTGGGCAAGTAGACCCAGTGAACAGGGGGATCCTGGCAGCCAACCCTATACCAAGCAGGCTACCAATCACCTAACTACAGACATGACTATAAACCACATAAAAATATCTCACTAAATACAGTCCAAATATCAACAAGGTCAGTAGCCACTCCAGTGCTATCCAACAGGAAGAAATGAAAGTTTGGGGTGGGGGGGTGTTGGAGTGGAACAAGATGAAGACCTTAATGGAGTGTGGTTAGAATAGCTCACTCCTACAAATATTACAAAAATAAATAACCATGTTAAAACATTGCAAGTCTCCTCTCAGAGTCTTGCAAGACACTCATGCAAAGGTGGGACCCTGAAGCTTCTAATTCATTAAAAATTTATCTCTACTGATACAACATTTGGTTTGAGACTCTGGGAAACCGTAGAGCTCCTTATTTACAGTTCTTGGGCCGTACTGACACAACAGAAACCAGGAGCACCATTTGTGCTCTACCTCTTCTAAGAACTCAGGAGAAACCCTGAGCAATGACACTGTGAATGTCGACATCTGTGATGCCCTGATGGCTTCCACTGAGTGGCCAGTAGGACTGCTTAAACATTTATGCAATAATCTTTGACTTTCATACAATCATAATGGATGGATTGTCATTGCTAGGTCAAATCAAAGAGTGTATGATGTTTGGCTTTGACAGCAGCCCTAAGAGTCATTTTTAGCAAAGCAAGAGACTTTCCCTCTTTTCAACCTCAAGAGACTAGGTTTTCTTGTTTAAATATCCCCGAGAAGCTCTTATTTTCCTTCCAGACCCTGGATTGTGCTCTTAGGAACTGAGTGACTTACATCTGAAACACCGAAAATTAATGAAAGACCTTGGATAATACAAGATCAATGTGAATAATAGGGGATTTGAAGGAGCTTTTCCCTAGGTCAAAGTAGGTCGCATGCCAAGAAAGATTTATGCTGATTTCACCAGTAAGGAGAAATTGAGGATTAGATTTTCAATTTGAGAAGTCAACTGCAGCCTGGGGAATTTAATCGGCCACTCTACATGTGCTTCACTGGTTACCAGCAATCTCTAGATCTGCCTGTTCTGTGGAAACATGTAGAGTGAGTGAATCTTGATCATTCTCATTTACCTAATCCGATTATCTCCTTGTCTGAATGCAAACTGACAGGTGGAAAACAGACCTGTAACTGGGGTGCATTCAGCCAGGGTTCCATGTCCTTCCACTTGTTTGTCCTCCAAATGGCTCTTTAGAGAAGTTAATGAGCACAGAGCTAAAGGGCTGGAGGTCTGCATCTGGCAAGGCCTGGCATCTGACTTGGCAAGGCTCTGTGGTGGAGCTTTGTCAGTGCAATCACCTATAACAGAGGCAGAGAAATTGCCATCTGCTCAAGCCTCACTCAGTTCACTGGGGAAGATTAAAGGATCCCTTGTCCAGATCCCAGATGGATCATTTGACACTCAGATGCAAGGCTGCTTCCAGAGACGCTACAGGAGACACGGATCAGAAGGACCCCTGGACCCACCAGCATACTTTCCTGCTTAATAATTCTAACATTTTGGGGCACCTGAGCAGTTCAGTTGGTTAAACATCTAACACTTGATTTCGGCTCAGGTCATGATCTCACGAACGGTGAGATTGACAGCCCCACATTAGGATCTGCACTATTCGTCTCCCAAATAAATAAATAAGCATGTAAAACAGAATTCTAACATCTTATCTTAGTTAGCCTCAAATACAAATGAAGTTAGCACAAACTTGACCTAAGTTCGAATTTTCTAGTGGTGGGAACTTAGGCAAGTTACTTAATCACTGTCAGCTTACTTTTCTCCTCTAGAACATGGAATATAAGACAATCTACTCTTATTTGTATTGTTCTGAAAAATAAGCATGGTAAAATGAAAGTGTCCACTACTGGGCTGAGTGTAGAGAGACATTCAGACAACCTTTGATCCTGGAGTTATGTTACACACAGTCATTGGTCTCAGGGGCATGCTGGGCTTGACTCACTCTCTGAGCCTGTTCATGACCAATATCCTATAACCCACTGTCATATTGTACTGGCGTTCAAAACTTGCTACTTGTAAAGGGTGGGAAGACAGACTTGGGAGGGCCTGATTCAAAGTTTCAACTTGACTCAGTGTCATGAGATGAGGTTAAGAGACAGTAGAGCCTCTCTCAAACCCAGCAAGGATACCACGTTGGCTGACACATACAGGATTAGGTCCATTTACAATGGTGATAAGATAGAGTCCCTGGCAGTTTGCTGTTCAGTCCACTAATTCTATGTATTTATATTACTGAACACTAGTGTTTGTGGAGTATCAGTAAAGAAAAAGGAGACTAGCTCCCAGAAATAGGCAAGGAGCACCAGAGGAGTCTTTATGAGGAAACGTCTCTCTGAGGATGGCCCCAAATAGTAAGCTATTTAGTTAGAAAACTCTTCATTGGGGACAAAACCTCCCCAAAGTGAATTAAGTCTACCAAACATTTTGTCTTTTTGTCCCATTCTTTCATTGGGAAGATACCTTAAGATATATGTCCTGACAAAATCAGACTGTTCTCACTCAAACTTTGTATCTTTGCTCTTTCTACCTGAATTTAATTCAAGTCAGTTCCCCTTAACAAACACAATAAAACCTTGGTTTGCGAGCACTGCTTGTTCTGGAAACATGCTTATAATCTAAAGTACTTGCGTATCAAAGTGCATTTCTCCATAGGAAGTAATGGAAACTCAGACGATTTGTTCCACCACCCAAAGATATTCATATAAGAATGATTATAATAGTGTAACATAATACAAAATAATAAAGAAAATACAAAATATAAAGAAAAATAAACAAATTAACCTGCACTTACCTTTGAAAACCTTCGTAGCTGGTGTGAGGGAGACAAGAGAGAGGAGGGTTGTTGTACAGGTTGACTTTCACTACCACTAACAGAATCACTGCGATCTACTGGCCCAATGGAATCTTTTTCTGCATGGGGACCATTGTATACCCTCTCATGGATGTTGACTACAGCACAGTATTAATAAACTCTTGTCATAGACTGTATTTAATGTAACTGGCAATCAGGCAGCAGAGGAAAGGGTCTATATGCGCAGGCAGCCTGACCTAGAATGAAGCAAAGCATTCCTAAGCTTGCTCTTGTACAGAAAAACAAAGGACTGTCCTCAGGTGCTTTGAAGGGACAAAAAAATACACTAGTGCCAGTTGTGGGCACCTTCCAATGTTTTGAAAAATCACTGACTTCGGCCAAACACCAAGGCCTGAAACCTAGCTTCCAAGCATGGGAGACAATCACCCACAGTCCTGCGGAGGGAGAGAGACAGAGACAGAGACAGAGACAAAGAGAGACAGAGAGAGAAGAACCATTGGCTCAATTGTGATCACGTGATGTTTGGTGTCATGTACTACTTTATTGCCAGATGTCACTTGTTTATCAAGTTAAAACTTATTAGAAATGCTTGCTTGTCTTACAGAACACTTGCAGAACAAGTTACTCGCAATTGAAGGTTTTACTGTATTTGCTAAGCTCATGCTGTATTCCAGACAATGGGCTAAAAAACTAATGGTACGATGATAATAAAAGATTGATTTGTTACTTGGGGGAATATTCACTTCACGTCCAGTTTGTGGCAGATACAACTAATTACTACATAGTGAGGTAAGTGCCATCGTTGAAGTAGTTTAATAATAATTTACTAGGGGTATTTTTAGAATATGGAAGTGTGTAATGCTTCTCTGTGGCAGAGTCAGAGAAACTCCCCGAGGTAGTGCGATGTTTTGTTTCTCTAAGAATAAGTAGAAGTTTGCCATGGGACTTGGGGATGGATGTTAGCAGGATTTTGGTAATTAGTAAGATATTGCAGCAAAGAGGAGGAGAAAAATAAAAACAAGTTTTTATGGTTTTCTTCATGTGTGGGGATAAGGCAGGGGTGACGGTAAGAAAGCTAAGCAAGACAGTGAGTGAAATGACAAGGAGAGTCGGTGCCTCACCCAGGGTGTGGGTGTGAATTCAGCTGGACATCAGGAAAGATATCGGGACTAAACATGGACATTTGGCCTGACCTGTATTCATACAATGGTTCAAGCCAGGTCGTTTTCCTCATAGTTTCTGAGCCAGACAAACTTGTAATTGAATGCTGGTCTATCACCTACCAGACACGTTACTTGATAAAATACTAACCTGTTTTAAAGCCTCAGGTTAAATAAGACTGATAATACCATCCTCATGGTTTTGCTGTGAGGATTTTTTTTTTAAAGGCAGTAAACAGGAGCACTTGTTTGACATTGGGTAAGTGTCTGACTTCAGCTCAGGTCATGAGCTCGCGGTTGGCAGGTTTGAGCCCTGCACTGGACTCTGTGCTGACAGCTCAGGTCCTGCTTGGTATTCTCTCTCTCTCTCTCTCTCTCTCTCTCTCTCTCTCTCTCTTTCTGCCCCTACCCCACTCACACTCTCTTATCTCTGTCTCTCTCTCTCTCTCTCTCAAAAACAAATAAAACATTTTTAAAAATTAAAAAAGGCAATAAGCAGAAAATACGCTACATCTTAACTGCCACATAGAAAGAACCGGTTACCTTAAAGTTGAGATGGAAATGGGGGTTTTACATTGTAAGGGTTCCATGGACAGGCTTTGGGGGGGTGGGCAGTGAAATCTGATACGCGTTTGCATTTTCCAGAAGAGATGGACCAGTTTTTATTTTATTCTCCAAAGGCTGTCACTCAGAGAAAAGCACTGGTTCCCGAGAGTGCAAGAAAGAACGGTGAAGAGGGAATATTGAGAGCTGTCTACAGTATGGAGGCAAGAAAAAGAACAGAAAAGGCATGAAGACAAAAAGATGTTTCCTAAAGACAGTCTGTTCCGTTATTGTGGGACACAGATATTCCTAAAAGTCACTAAAGGGGAGGCAGAAACTTGGCCTCCAGGACCTCACACCCTGGTTTGAATATATCATGTTTCGTGGTAAAAAAAAAAAAAAAATACTTCACAGGTGTGATAAAAGTTACTAATCAGTTAGCCCTAAAATAGGGAGATTGAATGTATTTATATATCCCTTCATGCAGTGTTTTTCTTGTAGCTGAGGACAGAATTGGAAAGTAGGAGATAAAGCAGAAAGGGAAGGCAGAGAGATTTGAAGCAAAAGAATTCACGCAAAAAGATTTCACGCACTGTTGCTTGCTTTGAAGATAGAAGGGTCCATGCTTGGGTTGAGGCATGCAGGCAGGCTTTAGAAGCTGAGAATAGCCCCTGGCCAATAGCCATTAAGGAAATGAGATCTCAGCCCGACAACCATCCCAAACTGAATTCTTCCGACAACTTGAATGAGCCAAGAAGTGAATTCTCCCCAGGAGCTTCCTTTAAGAGCCCAGCTTGATTTTGGCTTTGTGACACTCTAAACAGAGAACCTGCCTGATCTACGCCATGCCTGGACATTGGACACATAGAAACTGCGAGGTAATAAATTTGTATTGTTTTTAACCACCATGTTTGAGGTCATTTATTACAGCAGCAATCGAAAACCAGTACACCATGCTATGAAAAAGAAAATGTGCAATGAAAATCACAGAGATTAAGGACAAAACACTCAAAAGCTTGACAGAAATATATGCCAAAATTAAAAAAAAATAAGGTAGAGATCTAATAAAAATGGTAGCATAGTTTTGCATATGTGAAATGGTTAAGAAATATGTAAGTACTACAATAAAGACGGCACTTTACCTTAACTAAGACCCGAAGTTTGCTTCTGGAATCGGGCGTCAGAAGAATTGCAGCTCATGCATTCTTGTGAAATGGTGGAGGGAGGGTTATCTGAAATTAGATAGAAAATTTAATACCAGATGTGGACAGGCGTGGCTCACAACACATGATGAACTGAGTTTCCTGGTAGATGTTTAAGGTGTGTGTGTGTTTGTGTTTTCTATGTTCTTACATGACTCAATGCGGTTTTCTATGTTCATCTAGTGTTTCCCGTGGCTGTGACCAAAACCATGCATGAGGAAATATAAAATGTGCATTTTGATCAAATTCTTCATTAATATATCAATTATATTAAATTCACATTTTCAAAATAAGTGACTCAACATAGAAATAATGGCGATGGAAAACCGTAAAACTGGCTGGGTGACTGCTCATGCTAGACATTTGTCAATCTTCCTGACAACCAGGCCAGCCGGGCTATTGTAGTTTGGGGAAGTTAACGGCAATCTAAACATGAAGATGTGTAGCCACAGACAACTCAACAGGTCAAGTGTAGCAGCAGGCTTCCTCAAAGTCAGCAACAGCAAAATAATTAATCAGTATGTCTCACTTTCTTAGGGGGCAGACAGTATGAAACTAAACCATCTTTGGGATCCATACTTCAGCCCTAGGAGTCAATTTCTCATTTTGCAGTGGCCTGGCTGTTATAAATCTCTTTGTAAATCTTTTAAACACAGTTTCACTTGGGTGTGTTTCTAGCCCTCCAACAATTAGTGTTTCTCATTGATTGTTTCTCTGCATGATTGCCTGTGCAGAGTCCAAAGGAAGCCAGTCCTTGGGAAAAAATCACCAGATACTGCTGCCCTGTCATGGGCAACTCTAGAGGGAAAAAATTACCCAAGAATGCAGTTTCATGAGAAAAATACACACTAACTATAAGCAGAAATGGCAAAGCTCAAGTTTATTTTATAATCTCTATAATTTGGAAAGTGCCCTTGACTTTAGTCCAACCCCTTCATGGGGTCACTTGAAGTCCAGCAAACAGTGTGCTTTGTCCAAGATCAAAGCGCAACTTAGTATAAGAGCAAAGGAAATAACTTAGGCTCTCTACCAACTTGCAGTGTGTGGTGGCCATATCTAATTTGCAAATTTTATAAAACCTCATGCTTTTTTCGCATGAACAACACCCTCTTTATTTTTAAGTTGTGCTCCACATCAGCCAAAAGAAAGCCTGAAGGTCTCACACTGTTTTCATGACAATGTCTTAAGATTAATTAATTCCATCATTCCAATTAATCCCCTCATTTCTTCAATCATTCATTATTTCCTTCTTCAATTCCACCTGAACAAGAAGCCAGATGCCTCCTATCAGTGGACAATGTAACAGGGGCTGAGAGAATGGGGAAACTAAGACAACCAGACATCTCTTGTGTGACATTATTTACAACCTCATTCTTGACCCCTAATGCAAATCAAGTCTTCCTCTCAAGAAAACATGCTCAGAAATACTTCATTTCTGTGTACCCCTACCATGTTGCCAAGCACTAGGTTCCTATGTCATAAAGAATGGAGAGTCATTGTTTATTGTTAAAGAGGGTGTGTGTGTGTGTGTGTGTGTGTGTGTTGTAAAAGAGAAATGCAAAGGCTGTACTGTTTAGAAGCTCAATCCCAGGTCCTTTGCTATCTGTGACATAAAAAGGCTCAAGTATCCTTATAGTTTTAAGTTCTTTCCAGAAGATGTGCCATCATCTTCCATCATCAAAACCTAAGACGTTTCTATGGCAACCTACTCCTCAAACCCATCAATTTTTTTTCTAGTGATGCCATTTCATTCTGTCCCAGAGACCGCATTGAAGTTAAAAAAAAAAAAAAAAAAACAAGAAAACTCTCAAAAATGAAACTAGGAAAATATCAACGTGCAAAAATAAAATCAATATAATCCCAACAACATCCTGAGTGTAATAAGATTGAGAGAAGAAAACACTCCCTGGTAATATTGGGTTCAGGGTGTTAATGAAGATTTAACATAACAAATAATATTATAAAAGAGGATAAAAGGATGGAGGCAGGGAAAAGCCAGCCCCCAAAAGCAAAGACGGCACAATAGTTTGGGGACAGCCAGCTTCTTCTCCTTGCTTCTCTTTTCTTCTCTGATAAGCATAAGGTTGCCGGCATTGAAATAGAATTAAGCTAAAGCTGTAAATGAGGTTTCCACTAGGAAAAGCTGTCTCTTGCAGTGTTCAGAGCAGGGCTGGGAGCAGTGCCAAGTGCTCAGGAAGCAATTTTGGAAGGTTCTGCTGGAAAGGCAGGAATCCCTGTCCTTCTATCACTCACAGCCCTTTATGACAATCGGCATATCAGAGCATCAGGATCTTATGGTGAAAGTCAGGATTTGAAGTGGCATGGGCAGTGTCCATCTGTCTTTTCCCACACAGTTACATTTCTATTACCACCTTAACTTTAGCCAGTACTAATTGTAAGAAATGCCCATTTCTCCTCCAGGGCCTTCTCTCTGAGAAGAATCATCTCTCATCTTCTGGATCCCAACTCGACTTTGGTCAGTCAAACATTTTCTGAGTGATGTTCCCCTGCTGCATCTGTAAGCATCAATCCCACTGTGTTGTGAACCCTTTGGGGGCAAGGAAAGTGGTCTTCGGGCCATTCAAAGCACTGTAACAGATAATTTTGTGGATCCCTGGGGATGGGAGTGTGTGTGATCCGCACATGCGGGCAGGAATAGGTTTAGTGTTCAGATGAAACTCCTGCCTGGCTTTAATCAATCCAGCAGTCAGTGGTCAGGAAGATAGCAGGGAAACAACACATAGGCACTTTGATCTCTCTCTGAAACATGATTCCTTTGCTCCAAACCCAGGAACTTGTAAAGAAAGAGGATCAGTTTCCCCAGGAAGGCTTTCTTCCAGTGGCACTGGCAGAAGAAAGCAAAAGTTTTCATATCCAAATAAAGGGTCTCCTTAGGAAAGTAAATGAAGCCCTTCCCCCCTTAAAAGAGAAGTAAAAGAAAGAAAGGGCCATGAGAAAAATAAATAGAATTTCCAGCACATGACAGAGAGCATGTGTTGAAAGTATGATAAACTATTCCCAGAGTGGAATCAGTCAGGATAGGTTAGATTATGCTGTGGTAACAAACAACTCCAAAAGGTGGCTTCAAATAACAGCATTGATTCCATGTCCTGCATTGGCTGGGGCTCTGCTCTGCATCATCCTAACTAAAGACCGAGGCTGACAACACAGTCACTCTTGAACTCTGTGGGCAGCTTTGGCAAAGGGAATAGAAATCTCTGGAAGGCCAGAGTTTCAGCCCAGAAGTCACACAATCCTTCTCTTCACAACTCATTGGCTAGAACCACCCACACAATACATCCTGACCCCAGTGAGCCTGGCAAGTGGAGCTAGAAATGTTTGCTGAAATGAAACTAATGACTATTTCAAGGGGAAAAACTTCAAAGCACATTTCAAATTTCTAGTTTTATGTTTGATTTTTTTTTTTTAGAATTAGCAAGTATAAGAAAAGAAAAATGCCAGTAAATAACATAGTTTCTGGCTACCTTCATTGGCCACTTTCCAAGCAAACTTGCTCAGTCTTAGAATCACATGAGAAACCTGGAAATTCATTATTCATTAATTCATTCTTTTTTCTTTCAGCTGATAGTTACTGATTTCTGTACTAAGTCCTGTGGAAGGCACCGTGGTATCAAGGTGTATGTGTCACCTTAGTAAGCCCATGATCCTTCTGGATCTATGATTATCCCATTATTACAACCCGCCTTGTGTCTCCAGAAAAAAGCTCTCAGGTTTCATTTGTGGCTTACATTATAATAGAATTCATAATTGTACCCCCAGAGACAGGTTGATTTGAGCATCTGTACTTTGCTCTATTCCGGCTAGTTTCACACCCTCATGCCTTATCCCACAGGCTACTGTTAGATTGTTCTTACTTCCTCGCTATGTGATATGGTCTAAATCTGCTTGAGTCAATTTGCATCTGATTACACTGGACGTTTGAGATTACTCCCTAGAGTAGTTCAACGACCAGAGCGAGAAAAGATCATTCTTGACTTTTCATCTTGATGCTCTTTTTAAAAAATATATCCTCTAACTTCTTCCCAAATAGGTGTGAACATGGGTCCTGGACCCAGATTTATCTGATATGTCAAGAATTCAAAAATCATCATTATAACATAATTATGCCTCCACAATATAGTTTAGGTTTGGCTTGAATGTTAACAAAGTATTTAAGTGTTAAACTTCAACTCAGAAGTTTAATATTTATTGAAGGAATAACTAGTGTGTTCCTTGAGCAGAAGTGTTTCTGTAGGAAAGGCAGAATGATTTTAGCCCTGGATATAAGAAGTATATCTTGACAAATCAACCCACTTTGAAATGCAAATCTAATCCATTCATTAATTGTCTTTAGGGAGTATAATTGAGACACCATTTGCTGAGCGAACCTGATAGAGACTGAAAGTTGCCTAACGCAAATCAATTTTTCCTGTTCACCTACAGACCCTATCTATGAGATGCCCCAAATGAACCCAGATAAAGGACCACATTTTCCAACTGCTCACATTGAGGTTTGGCCACGTGACTGAGATCTGGCCAACGAGGTCACAGCCAAGACAATTAGTGACCTACCTACATTCACCCCAACTCTGCAGTGTGCTCCAACAGCCAACAGCCTGAGCCCCAGTGCCTGGAACATCTTTAACGTGTTTGCCCAGCACTGTAAAGAGCCAGTGCCTACGTGTGGCACACCAGAAGTGCAAGCTGGCACAGTCAAGAATAGTACTCAGTCAATGCTTCCTAGAATTGGTATATAAGTACTCCAGCTTTCTCATCCTTTGGGTGGGAAAAAAACCTAAAGTTGTGTATTTTATACAATTCCCTGGAACTGATTTGCCAATTTGCGCTCCAGTTGTCTGCTTTGATGGCTGGTATAATAGTAAATTATCTTTGACTGCCTCCTGTTTCCTAGATCATTCTTCATTTTTCTCCCGGTCCCCCCTACACTTCCAAATAAACTACTAGCAGTACTTGAAGACCCCTTGTCTCAGGGTCTGACTCTGGGGTAACGGGTTAAAACCAAAATGTAAGCAGAATGTCAGCAGGACTCTGGAGTCATTTTGGGCCATGAGAACGAGGGCCTCATCTATGTCATGAAGGGCTGAGAAGTAGAAAAGCTGGAGCCCTGATGACCAACGAGCCTCCATGATGGGCCATGACTTCCCACCTCCAGAACCATTCTACATGAAAGAGAACTAAATTTCTATTTGTTAAATAAGATATGTAACATGAAGTACCTTAAGCATATCTGCTTATCTTTAATATTTACCTGTTATTAATATTTACTTATTTTATTCTCTAAACCAATCCAAATTTACATATGTGTGTGTATACAGATACACACACGGGGAATGGGGGGGACTTCCTTCTTTGAAATGTAAATGGGGACTCGTTTGTGAGTTGGAAATAATACCTAGAGTGTGTGAAACAATGATTCACCCAGGGTCAGAATTCACCTGGCTCTGATGATTTAGATCCAGGCCTTAAGAACTCTAAAAATCTCAAAGGATTTCTACCCCTGGGACAGGTCTCAGTCCTCCCTGCCCCCTCAGGTCACCGGGATTCCAACTCTGCTTGGGCCATATGCATCTGCTGCCCTCCAGGTGCAGAGTAAAGGTCCAGGCCCTGCCTCCCTAGTGGATTCCTTTATTCTGACCCATCCTTATCTATCCTGTGTTATCTCTACTCATGCTTTAGTTTGAAATTAGATGGTATTATTGGGGGTGCCTGGGTGTCTCAGTTGGTTGAACGTCCAGTCTTGATTTCTGCTCAGGTCATGATCCCAGGATTGTGGGATCAAACCCCACAACAGGCTCTGGGCTGAACGTGGAGACTGCTTAGGATTCTCTCTCTTGCTCTCTCTCTCCCTCTGCCCCTCTCCCTTGCTCTCATGCTCTTTCTCTCTCTTAAAAAAGAAAGAGAAAAAGAAAGAAAGAAAGAAGAAAGAAAGAAGAAAGAAAGAAGAAAGAAAGAAAGAAAGAAAGAAAGAAAGAAAGAAAGAAAGAAAGAAAGAAAGAAAAGAAAGAAAATTAGATATTAGAGAAAAAATAAACATGCCATAAACCACACTTTTTTTCTCCAAGTATTTTCAGTACAATGCCTATTCCTACAATGTTAGCTTATTAGGATCAGCCCCTTGGGAAGGACTTCGTGTTTTGCATTTGTACTAAAAGCCACTTGTAGGAGAGTAACTAATGAGAACAATGCTCTGCTGGGGCCTGTGCAGTCTAGAGGGTGTGGCAGGAGAATAGGAGCATTTGTGTCACATCATCTGTGTGGGGAGGGAAAACTGCTGTTCCTAGGCTGTCACCTTTTCTCGAAGCATACGGCTCATGCAGCTCCAAAGGATAATGATCCATGGAAAGCCTGTGAGTCACTTCCCCATTGGACTAAAGACTCACCAGATTATCTATTCTGTCTCTGCATCTCAGAGTCCTGGACACAGAAGTAGAACACAGACATTCACAGAACATGAGAGAGGAAAGGGAGTTTTCTCTGCCACTGGCCAGATGTTGTTCTTTTTGACGTTATAGTTTGCCGCTTCAAGACCCAAGGGAACCTCTAATTCCTGAGGAGCGCAGACATTGCCTCCAGGCCAGAAAATGCCTGGCTTTCTGATCAATTGTAGTTCTGGCACTTTCTGATGTGCATTCTCCAAGGAATTCAAACTAGTTTTAAGAACACCCAGTCTACTTACAAAGGAATGGGGAGAGTATATGAGGAAACAAGTACTTGCCAGGTATCTTACAGGTGCCAAATATTAGTCTAATACTTTATATAAAGCATCTCACCTAATATGTTCAACATCTCAGTAAAGAAATGGGTATTGTTACCCTCACTTTACAGTGAAGATAGTCTATAGCTGTCAAATGTGAAGCCTGGGATTTAAAACAAGATCTGAACGACCCCACTTATACCCACCAGTATCCAGGCATTGAGCTTTCCAGTATCTTTATCCCTACTGTGAATTCAGGGTGCCTGATCTGAACCTGGCAGGTGCCAGTGTTTCTGATAAGGAGATATAGTGCCTAGTGTCTGATACGCAGACCTCATGGATGACATCCTAGTCTGTCCTGAGATTGGCAAATACAGAAAGAACTGTAGATGAATAAAAGACTTTTATCCCAAGTTGCTGACCAGACAAAGCAGGGTGGGTTTGAGGAGCTAGGCCTGAGCAGAAAACCTCAGTTCTTTTATTATTATTATTATTATTATTATTATCATTATTATTATTATTTTAGATAGAGAAAGAGAGCATGGACAGAGTAGAGGGGCAGAGGGAGGGAGAGAGAGAAAATCTTTATGCAGGCTCCACACAGAGCCTGACGTGGGGCTCGATCCCATCACCCTGGGATCATGACCTGAGTCAAAATCTAGAGTCCGACACTCAATCGACTGAGCCACCCAGGAACACTGAAAACCTGTTTGTGAGGAAAGTGCTATTAACGGTGTCACATGACTTTTAGGCTATAAGGCTGTGGGAATGTCTGCTCCACATCTTGCCCTGGTTCCTGATTCTTCCAGCCAGCCAAGTCACCCAGTGAGCACCATAAGCTGTGGGATATGCCTCTCCACTCCTGTCGTAACCTGGCTTCAGTGAGGCCTTGGTTTATTATGTGCCTGGCTTAGGCTTGCCTCTGCTTCCTTACTTACCAGTGACGAATGGCAACAGAAGACTATTAAAATGTCTGTTTCTGGGGGTGCCTGGGTGGCTCAATCGGTTGAGTACACAACTCTTGATTTCAGTTCAGGTCATGAACTCAGAGTATGTGAAATCCAGTTCCACTGCACTGACAGGGCAGAGCCAGCTTAGAATTATCTCTCTACTCTCTGCCCTTCCCCCTGATTATTCTTTCTTTCTTTCTTTCTTTCTTTCTTTCTTTCTTTCTTTCTTTCTTTCTTTCCTCTCTCTCTCTCTCTCTCTCTCTCAAAATAAATAAATAAATAAATAAGCATTTAAAAAAAAATGTCTGATTCTGGGCCAGTTATTCTGACAGGCTGATACCTAGTATGCAGACAAGGCAATGTCCCCAAAGCAAACTTGGCCATGTCAATGTGAGGATTTTAAGGTCAAGTAACTATAGTTATATTACGGAGAAAGAACACTGGACTTGGGGTCAGAGACTATGGAAATAACTCCTCATTCCACTAGCTGGTAGTTCTGTGATCGTTGGCAAGTCACATATATTTTAGAAACTTTATTTGTTGATAGAAACAAAAAAAATGAGGATAAGAATATGCCAGACACAGAGGGTATCTGTGGAGGACCTGTATAAACTACAAAGCATGATAAAGCTCTATAATGGTATTTGCAGAACCACTAGGTGTGGGTAGCCCAGTTGGTAGCAATCCTGAAAGACTGGGGTCAGAATGTCTTCTGTGGGGAGAGAACTCTAGTGTGGGGAGTAGGATCCTAGGATCATAAAAGAGTATACCAAAGATGAAGCCAGAAGGACATGTCTAAAGTAGGGCCATGTCATGGGGATGTGAGCTGCCACATGTCCTAAGTGTGTACCCAAGTCTGAGAAACCCAAGGCAGTCGAAAACTTGGGACAAGAGATCGCCATTGAATATAGACAGAAACCTGGAAAACCCAGAGAAGCATCTGGGATTTTGTGTTTTTGGTAGAGTATCATATGCCTGACTCATCTGAAGGGCAAGAGTTGAAACCCATATGTGGATTGTTTCTCTGTTATAATGAAAAACGAAACCCTAACCAAAATGAAGCCAGAAGGTATAGGCTAACATCCAAGGTTACATGAAGAACAGGGAAAAGACGATTGGTTAGTGACAAGTTTAAGGATCAAACACAGTCCTGGGTGCCATATGGATACAAAGGAGTGTGACAAAAGCCTGTTGTTTTGGGAAAGTTCAAATTTATTAGGGAATATGAGAAGTATACAAATCATTAGCATGTGAAATGGAGAGAAAACACCAGAGAAAAGATATAAAGCATTACAGGGAATAAGTTGAGAAAGTCATTTTGCTGGGTTGGAAACTGATCAGGAAACTGTCCGTAAGAGAAATGGCATCTGAAATGGGCTGGACTTGGCCAGATGGAGCTGAGAGAGAGGGATCTGGGAAACAAACCAGAAGAGACTCTTAAGTACAGAGAACAAACTGAGGGTTGATGGGGGGTGGGGCAGGGTAGATGGGAAAATGGGTGATGGGCATTGAGGAGGGCACTTGTTGGGATGAGCACTGGGTGTTGTATGTAAGTGATGAATCATGGGAATCTACCACTGAAGCCAAGGCTACACCGTCTACACTGTATGTTAGCTAACGTGACGATAAATTATTTCAAAAAAAGAAGAGAATTCTTGACTCTGAAGCATTGGAAGACAGTCGAAGAGCAGGAGACCAACCTTAGAGGAAACTTCCACAAGCCTTTGATTTCACCTGGTTTCTTTACATTAAAGAGACGAGAGTTCCCTAAGAATGGAACTCTGGATGAATATTGCATAAACAGCACGTTGGCTTTTGGCACGCAAGGCTTCTGGGTGAGTTTTTCAGGATTTTGGCACAAAAGTCAATGGCTCACCTCAGCATGTCCAGGTGACTGTACCTGATCCAGAGGCTGCATGGGAGTTGATACAGCCAAGCAAAGATGCTTTTCGTGGATTTCCTTACCCATCTTTAACTTTGATGCTCCTCCTAAGTACACAAATGGAGGAGGGGGTAGTCCCAAGCCATTTGTCCCAGGAAAAGGAAGCTCTGCCTATATGCCAGATATTTGCCATTGGTATGCGAGGGGTTTTGTGCAACCTGTTGCGGTGGTAAATAACTGCAGGGCTCATTTGTATCCATTAGGGCTTTAACCTGACGGGGAGCCCGAGGTGACCTCCCTTTGTGCTTCTCTCTTGCCTATGTGAGCACTGTAGACACAGGGAGACAAGCCCCAGTATCTCAGCGCCAAGCTCAGCCCTGAGTGATGCTAATTACCATCCCAGAGCCAGTTAAGAAAAACACATATTGTCAAGCTGGGGCTTTGAAAGAGAAAACAATGAATATTTCTTTGCCACTTTCCTCTTTTTGCCTCAACTAATTGGTCCATTTCTCCGCTACAGCCACTGGGAAGATGGATTTTCCCCCAGTTTGTAAAATAAGCTGAAATCTATTTTTCTTTTGTGCCCATTAGAGCCAGCTCCTTGCTAATTGTGCCTATAAATGAGTAGATAGTTAAAACAAAACATCGGGAAAGTTTTGCGTACGTTTTTTTTGTTTGTTTCATTTTCATGGCATTTTGGGGAAGACTTTTTCCTTCCCTTTTTCTTTCCCTTAAGAAATGAAGCAGTGTTTAGAACCTTTCACATTTCAAGTAAAAGCCTTTCAAAATGCAAGAAAAAAATATTTCCAACCTTGGCATTTAAAGTCCATATGGTCTCTATTCAGAGGGAACAATTAACGCATAGCTGGCAACAGTGCCAGGGAGACAGACGTGTGCCGCTTCCAAGAAGGCTGGTAGATTTTTGGTGGCAGATCTAACATTTAAGGCCTTGAGCGCATTGTCGCCAGAAAAGTGACATATGAGCCGGAGCTAGGAGTCGAAGGTGCTGCTCAGGGTTTCTCTGCCATTAAGGCTGGTAGACCTCTACACGCTTCACACACAGAAGCAGGTAGCATGTAAATTGTGGGTATGTATCACATGGGCTGGCATTAGCACGATAAACGTGTGTTCTGACTGATTGTTTTTGCATAATGATCAATGTAACAGGTTAGATTTCATGTTATCCAATGGAAGTGATATTCACCCCGATTGGAAGCTAACCCATTCCCATGAACATGTAAAGTAGAAGTATCAAAAGCTTGCCTAAACAGCATAGCCCCTGAAAGTTAAACCCGACATAAGCTGTCCTGGGATATTTGTGCAGTGGCTTCACTGAGAATCTATTATTATGAGGTACTAGCCAATCTCATGGTCAAGAGCACAGCCTAAAGAAAGACAAAGGCAAGGTAATATTAGCTTCGCCACAAAATAACTATGAGAGCTTGCTATCATCTGGGCATTGCCTCTGAGGGACTGAGGACAGCATAGTAGTCAATAGCCACTCTAAAGTCACTTAATAGAGGGGCACCTGGGTAGCTCAGTCTGTTGAGCATCTCACATTTTGTGAGTTTGAGCCCCGCATCGGGCTCTGCACGGATAGTGCAGAGCCTGCTTGAGATTCTCTGTCTCTTTCTCTCTCTGCCCGTCCCTTGCTCGAGCTCTCTCTCTCTCTCTCAACAACAAATAAATAAACATTTTTGTTAAAAAGAAATGTTTCTAATAAAAATAAAATGAAATAAAATAAAATAATAAAATCACTAAGTAGAGTGTAGAAATATTTAAGCATGGTAAGCTCTCTGATGTAGGGAAGCACCATCATGAGGGAGGCAGGAGGTTAATCCAGTCTGGGCATTGAGGTAGGATTATGGTGAATGCTGGACAGAACGGAACTTAGAAAATGAGCAGAAATGGCCAATAATGGGGATACGGCTTTTCCCTTTGAGGTCTACCTCTTTTGTTCCCCCAGGTTATCCAGTAATGACCATACATCATCCTTCGTCTAATAAGGAATCCATCACTAGCACAGACTGAGTGCTTTATTTTCCCATAGTGATGTGTGTCTCCACAGACTATTCTTACATCTGTGAAAGAGAAATTGGGTTTGTTTCTTCTCAGCCATAGAGCAAAGTGCCCAATTACACCCTCGATGGGGTAAAGCAGTCTGTGAGTACAGTCAGCCAATGCAGGGCTACTCACTGTTGAAATATCCGATTGGTCTGTGGTGAACCAGGTCTGGCTGGCTGCAGTGAGGGAGGCGATGTTCATATAGAAACCAGCCCTGCTTTTTCAAGGTTTCCTCTTCCTGTTTCAAAAGTTCCTATGTTGAGAATCTGGGACCCCCTCTTGGCTCTGATTTCTGTTCCCTTCTCCTTCAGACTGTCTTCACGTTCAGTCCGGTCTCCTTTGGATCTGAAGCTTGGTCTAGACTCTGCTACCAAGGGTTTCCAAGGGCTCATACTGGCTTTTGCCCTTAGATGATGTCCTCACTACTCCCTTATTTCAGGGTCCACAGAGTCAGTAAGGTGTCCCTACACTATCACATGTCCCACTTTGGTCAGTGCCATGGACTCCTGCATTATTTTTCCATGGCTGTCCTAAGAAATTACCACAAACTTAGTAGCTTAAAACAATACTTTATTTTTTTTCCTGCTTATCTGGACAATTAATTCCAGTCCTACTTTAAAACACACACACACACACACACACACACACACACACACACACACACACACACACCTTTCCTCTGATCAGTTCCACAAGGATCACCTTTTCTATACAAGGTCCTTTCCTATAAATAATACTATTCAGAGTTCCTATGTTGACACCAAGTTAGTAAGTACAGGGACCATGTCCAGACAGCACACAATGTCTGTTCAATGAATTTCAGATGAATGAGAGATGACATACATTACTGGTGATATCTCATGCTTACAGAGTTAGAGCCTCAGAAATGTATTGTAAACTTATAAATGGAAATAGTAATTATTTCTATTTCATTTCTATTTAAAATTTTTTAATGTGTATTTATTTTTGAGAGAGACAGAGAGAGACAGAGTGTGAGTGGGGGAGCGGAAGGGAGAGAGAGGGAGACACAGAATTCGACAAAGGCTTCAGTCTCTGAGCTATCAGCACAGAGCCTGACATGGGGCTCGAACTCATGAGCTGTGAGATCATGACCTGAGCCCAAGTCGGACGCTCAACTGACTGAGCCACCCAGGGGCCCCATATTTCATTTATATTTTAAAGAGCTTGGGTAAAGCCAACTCAAGCCCACATGCTACCATTCAGTCCCTGTTTCATCTGGCTAACATCATTCTTGATACACATTCCTATTAAACCAGATGCAGTTATTCTCAGAACAGCCCTCAACGCTCCTCTCCAATCAATCTAAATTGGAAAATGCAATAAAACCTAATTTCCAACTCTTACCAGTGTAATGCCTAGCACAACCACAAGTATGGTGAATATTTGTCAACATAAATAAGTCACAGTTAAGAACAACCTAAGAAGACATAACTACAAATGTAATGTGATATCTTGAATGAGATCTTAGAACAGAAAAAAAAGGACATTAGGTAAAAAAAAAATAAGTAAATCTAAATAAAGCATAGACATCAATTAATAATAATATATCATTATTGGTTTATTAATTATAACAAATATGCCATACTAATGTAAGATGGTAATAATAAGAAAAACGGGGTGTGGGTATATGGGAACTACTACCTTTGCAATAATACTGTTAAGTCTAAAACTGTCCTAAAATACAAAGTTTATGTAAAAAATTTTAAAGGAAAGAAAAATTTCCGACAAAAGAAAACAATGAATAAGCATGAATCTAGAAGACTGAATTTAATACTGTCACCGTGAAATAAAAAAACTGATTTTTACCAATGGCTTTCATTCTGGTAACTACCTAGGAGTAGTTTCTGAACCTTCTTTTCCTCAACTTAAAAACAAAGGATACAACAAACTTGAAAATTGAGTTTTAAAAGGAAATTTACACACTTTCACATAGTTATTCATCCAGTGATTCTAGTATACCCATTACATGCATGCCATGTGTCCCTATTATTGAAGAATCTTGTCACTTAATTCGGTACAACTATTTACTTGGCCAAAGCTAACTAAATTTTAGGTATGCAGAAAGGAATAAACAAGTTCCAACCATTAGGAGGCAAAAAAAAAATATGAAGACTTGCATTTCATTTTTTAAAATGAGCGAAAAATGAAAAATAATATTTATTTCGTTTTACAACTAAAGTTTAAAGTGTACAATCTGTATTTACCAACAATGACACACTTAAGAAAGACACAGAAAGAAGCCATGGCCTCGTTCGTTAACAACACTACAGATAATGTGTCTGTCTTTCATCATATGGTCAGAATGTTGACCTGAACATGGAGATTCTCCACTCAGCCTTTCAAAAGGCCCAGGGAGATAAATTGCACACAGGCTTACGACAGGCATCTTCACAGGAAGGTGCTGTAAAGTTTTGGTGAAGACCCAACACCTTGAGAAAAGCCTGCTCTTGCATTAGCCAGGGTCTTACAGGAAATGCCTGAAGGTACATAAGGAAAGCGATTCCCTTTGACTCCTGACCCACAAGAAGCTTGGATCATTCACAAAACCTTTTGATAAGCATCTGGCCATCTGGGTTCAGGTCCAAGCCAGATTTCTGAAGTTCCTGAGATGCATCCGTCCATGCTCATTATATTACAAACAAGCATGGATAAAAGGCACATACTAAAAATTGTTGTAAGAAAATGCCTTGGCACCTAGTGTCCATCATTAATAAATAAGTGGGGACTTCCTTTCTGTGGACAAGCATGGAATGTGCATTTGGTCCATCAGAATCAAGCCAGGAATCCAGAGTGATTCTTGTTCTTTCTATTTGGTAGGGGTGGGGGGGGAGTGAGACCAGAATTATAGGCCAGGCACCCATCTTTCAGCATGGAATCTTGTGACAAATGGATTTGAAAGTAAGTCTCTCTCCTTTACAGTGTATCTACAAGAAAAAGGCAAGCACAGAATTGGACCTGTGTTTCACCTTCTCTCTCACCTATGGGAGAATACTGTCTTGCCTCATTACCACCATTAAATCATAGCCACAAATCTTTCCCCGAGGTCCTGAAATTATCTATTTACATCCAAGGAGACACCAATTGCAGTATTTTGCCAGTAGTCATAACATGATACTAAGAAGAGATTTGGGGTTCCCTTAGGCAAAGAGGACAGGGAAAGAGGTTGGCCTACCAACACATGAATAAATATCACTAAGACGGGGGTAGAGACTTCCTCCGGAGCTGATTACTAATTCATTTAAAGGTGACTGCCATTGTCACCCAGAAAGAAAATGAACTTCTTTCTTCCATTTTCCTTCAGACAGGATCCGTATTTGACATCCGTGATCTCCTGTGTTTTAATTTTTATAAGCTCCTTGGTGCTGGCAGAAATGTTAATCCTCTAAAAAGAAAACTTCAGCCCTCTTATTCTTCCCAGCCACCCTAGTGAATAGTAATAAAACATCTTCTGAACACAGCCACTCCTATGTTTTTATCCACAGTCCCAATATTCCTAGCTTTGATTTTTACCCCCAGGGTCACAGTGTACTCCAGGATAAGAAGGGACGGGGGTGGGTGAGGAATAGAAAAAAGAGGTAGAAGAGAAAAAAGGTGGCGGAGATCAACTTTTTGTGTGTGTCCACTGAGGAAAGAAGAGATAAGGTAGTGAGCAAAGGACACCTTAGATAGAATGTCGTATATTTATATATCTGTGTGAGGCTCTGGGGATACAGAAATGAATCAAACATCATCAATATCTTCCAGGAATTCACAGTCTAATGGAAGGAAAAAATATGCAAACCAATGATCTCAACTCACTTCTGCAAGTGCTATGAGATGCCAGAGAAAGGTCTTAGCTTTTCCTGGAGGGTCTCGGGATAGATTTCCTGGCAGAGATGATGCCTAAACCAGATATTAAAAGTTGGCCAGGTAGGACACCTGGGTGGCTCGGTCAGGTAGGTAGGGCACCTGGGTGGCTCAGTCGGTTAAGTATCTGACTCTTGATTTCGGCTCAGGTCGGGATCTTATGATAGTGAGATTGAGCCTTATCTCGGGCTCTGTGTTGGGCAGAGAGCCTGCTTTTCCCTCTTCCTCTTCCCCTCCCTGCTCATACGTGTTCTCTCTCTTTCTCTCCCTCTCTCTCTATCCATCCCTTTAAAAAAAAAAATGGCCAGGTGAGGCAGGGGAGAAAGGTGTGAGAAAGACTAGCAAGAACAAAGCAAAAAAGGTACAATACCCAGTACAGAGGTATTTTTCAAGCTACAAAGAATTGGGTGAGGGGCACCTGGGTGGCTCAGCCCATTAAGGACCTGACTCTTGATCTCAGCTCCGATTATGATCTCGCATTTTGTGGAATTGAGCCCCACATCAGGCTCTGCACTGAGAGCACAGAGTCTGCTTGGGATTCTCTCTTCCTCCCCCTCTCTCTGCTCTTCTCTCTCAAAATGAATAAACTTAAAAAAAAAAAGAATTGGGTGAGGGGGAGACAGGTTGCTCAAGTAGACCAACTGACATAGACCCAAATTTTGTTTTAGAAAAGTTTCACCAAAAAACAACCGCATCAAAATTATGTGTTTTGCGGCTCTGTAGAGAGGAGATCGGAGAGGCACCCTTATACCAGTATAACGCAGAAAGATGTATAGGTTTATATTGGGAAATTAGGCAACTTCCTAGGTTGTGATATTAAAGTGTTCTTCCCCTCCTCCACACAGAGTCTGCTTCAGTCTTGATACTGACATTCCGACTTAAAGTATTTCCCACAATCATCTGGAAAGTTTGTTAAAAATTATGATACTTGGACCCTATTTCATTAGAATGAAAGATCCAGGAATATGCATTTAACAACATTGTCCCAAGAGGGGCACGTGGGTGGCTCAGTCAGTTAAGCGTCTGACTCTCAGTTTCAGCTCAAGTTATGATCTCAGGGTTTGTGAGTTCAAGCCCTGCTTTGGGCTGTGTACTGACAGTGTGAAGCCTGCTTGGGATTCTCTCTCTCTCCCTCCCCTGCTGGCACTGTCTCTCAAAATAAATAAATACACTTCAAAAACTTCTCCCAAGACACTCCCATGCCCATAAACCTCCAAGACCACCATGGGCAACACTTCTTAAGTCACTGCATGCAGAAATTCATATTTTATTTGAAAGACATTTGGAATTGAAAGACCCAGTTTGACTGGTTTCAGGTGCCTAGCAATCGACGGAGCACCTTTAACTATAATTTCCACAGGAAGGTGAGAGGACCCAGAACTCCAGTGACCAGGTGTTGCAATGGGAGTGGGGTGAATGGGCTTGAGTCTCCAGAGCAGCTAGTGTAGTGTAGCAGTAGTATGGTAGAGGAGATCAATGCAGGAAAAAGGGGGGCCAAAAGAGCACAGTAGTCAAAGGCATAATCATCTTATGACATGTAACTTATACCTCCCAGCACCAGTAACCCAACACAGCCACACTATCCCCTATTTACATGGGAGGATAGGAGGAATCAGACATTCTAAATGATGTATCTTGGTCCTCACCCCTCTAGGAAAGCAATTACTAGAGTTTCAGAATGCAGAAGAAAATCTATATTTTTTTCCTCCAATCCTGTCCTTTTTCCATAACATCAATGGCCAATTTTCAACAGCCAATTTTCACTATATATATATATATATATATATATATATATATATATATATATACACATACATATATATATATATGTCACTTGTGCATACACACATATATATATATATAGTGTGTGTGTATATATATATATATATATATATATATATATATATATAGTGTGTGTGTGTGTGTGTGTGAACTAGCTCTAACCATCTCAATTTGAGGATGTTGGCTCTTTGCATTTTTCCATCATCATCACCATTATCATCATCATAATGATCACCACCATAACAATGATAATAGCTACCATTTATTGAGTGTTGAAATTGCTACACCCAGTACAAGATGTTTAAAATACACTCTCTAATTTAATTCCCACAACAACCCTGTGTCATAGGTCATTCTATGCATATCTTGAAGATGAAGAAACAGAAGTCCAGAAAGGCCAGGTGACTTGCCCTGGATTCACAGATGCTGAAAGAGAGAGCTGCCAGTGGACCAGAGGTCTTCCTGATTTGAAAGCCCGTGTCCATACCATCATGCCATTTTCCCTTTCCTTAGTGAGTGTCCCTTCTGGGAAATCCTGCCAATGACTAGGTTAGATTCAGGGAAATAGAGAGTTTTTCCAGTTTCAGCTGTGAAATATGAACTATGTTGTTAATGAGAAGGGAGCAGTGTGAGATACAAAGTGGGAATAAATGACAAGCTGGTGGCTGCCTGAAATAGTGTTGCAAACGAAGATCTGCTCCTACGAATGCGTGAATTTCATGAAGCCTAGCAATATAGGACGGAAACAACCTTCTCATTGGCTGGAATCTGCTCTTAGGGGACAGCAAAGTAGTAAATCCTCCCTGGGGTCTAGATGCATAGGACCCATGTGAGATCTCACCACAGGGGGCCATGTCTGTGTTCACAGATGGCTGATTGCCTAGGCTAATCAGACACTGACAGTGGGCTTGGGAGAGAATGACAGTTATGTCTACTGGCTGTGGGCTAGCCCATCATTCTCGACTGCCGCATTGGGTAGATTTGATGAGCATGCTAATGCTGGTGAGAACACGAGTAGACCTCCATGTCACTTGTGCATTCTGACTCCATCAGGAGAGCGATTAGGGGCAGCTGTGACTGGTGGCTGTGACTGTGGCATGGGGTGGGGAGGGGTTAAGACATGAGGCTAAATGAGAGATGAAGTCAATTAGATAGTCTGTGCATCACAAGGACCACTAGTTGCTTTCTCTGAGACTGGACCTATGTTTTATCTGATTTTGACTTCGGACCTCCAAGCGTCTTCCCAGAACACTGGTTTATTACTGATATCTCTACTAGCTTCTTCATTTAACATTTGACTAGTATTTTTCATTCTTTTAATCATGACTAACAGGAAATATCAGACTAGTAAAACCTCAGATGATTTTGTAGTTCAGCTAGTTTAATAACTTTCTGTCTCCTTTCTTTCCTTCTTCCCTCCCTTCCTCTCTCCCTCCCTCTTCCTTCCTTCCTTCCCTACTTTCTTCCTTCCTACCTTCCTTCCTTCCTCCCTCCATCCCTCCATCTCTCCTCCTTCCTTCCTTATTCGTTCATGCCTTCCTTCCTCCTTCTCTCTCTCTCCCTCTATTCCTCTCTTTCTTTCCTTTTGTGGACAATGAAGAAATGAAAATTATAGGCATCAATCTACTAGCGATAGAGTGAGGATTAAAATACAAATGCCTTGCTTCATGTCCCTAGACCTTGTGGACAATTATTCAGTTCACTATTCCTCCCATGATTGCCAAACTCTATTCCTAACCAGATCCCAATGAATTTTGCGTGTGTAGTTCATGTTGGCAACAGACATGATAGAAGCAATGAGAGCAATGGTCTTGAAACCACCACTGCAATCTGCAACCCAGGAAAAGTGGCAACGTGGCCGGGAGGATTCACAGCCTTTATTCAACAGAGCCACAAGTGCTGCTGCCTGAGCTGTTGTTGTTGTTTTACAACCAACATTAATACTCTTGGGGGATATTCAGTTGCCTGGAAACAGAAGCCCATCACAGAATTCATTAATATTCAGCCAGTATGCTTTTATGAGCTTTATTATATGATTTTTCTCCTTTGATCCTAATTAACAGGTAAATACCATCAAATGAAACATTCTCTAAGATTTATGGAGCTGAGTTTGAATTTCCAATTTTCTCTTTCCATTCCCAGCTTCCCCGAAGCCAGATGACTTAAGATGTGTTCACTGGGAAAGAAAAGAGGCTCAGGTCAATGTTGCTCTGTTTGGGGTGGATATGAGGGGTAAAATCCGTTTATTTAAGAGAAACTGTTAACACTTTCTTCAACTCTGTAGGAACAGACCTGAAATTCTGTCCACAGATGAAGCTAGATAGTATGATTCTGAATTAAACTCTTGAACAGCACAAATACACTTCTAAATGGATGGCTAAGGTGAAAGGTGCGTCAGGCTAAAATATGTAGGTAGAAAAGTGCTAACAATTCTTAGACAACTGCTTTGTGCATTGAATTGTATCTTCTGAAAAGATATGTTGGCATCCTAACTCCCACTACCTGTGAATGTGACTTTATCTGGAAATAGGGTCTTTGCAGATGGAGTCAAGATGAGGTTCCCAACTTAATAAGGATTGGCATCCTTAAAAGAAAGGACAAGACACATACAGATTGAGGGACAAGGGAGAAGGCCATGCATATGACCAAAAAATTTAAAAAATGGTTGGTAGGAGGGAGGGAGTGATGCATTTACAAGCCAAGGAATGCCAGAGACTGCTGACAATATCAGAAACTAAGAGAGAGGCATTGAACAGATTCTTCTCTACAGCACTCAGAGAAAGTGTGGCCCTGCCAATATCCTGATTTCAGATTTATAACCTCCAGAACTCTGGAAGAATAAATTTCTGTGTTGTTGTTGTTGTTGTTGTTGTTGTTGTTGTTTTCTTTGTATTTTTTTGACACCCAGTTTGTGGTAAACTAATATGACAACCCTAGGAAACTAATAAAGATATATAATCACCTGGTTCAAGTGGGTTAAATTTGCTTTATTGATAAATACTGAAATAATCAAACATCATGGAAGAGTTTTAACAATGGTATCTGTAATTAAACTTTTTGTTCAGATACATAAAATAGAAGTACTGCTAGTTCTTTTTTTTTTTATTTTTTTAATTTTTTTTCTTTTTGGGACAGAGAGAGACAGAGCATGAACGGGGGAGGGGCAGAGAGAGAGGGAGACACAGAATCGGAGACAGGCTCCAGGCTCCGAGCCATCAGCCCAGAGCCTGATGCGGGGCTCGAACTCACGGACCGCGAGATCGTGACCTGGCTGAAGTCGGACGCTTAACCGACTGTGCCACCCAGGCGCCCCAAAGTACTGCTAGTTCTTGCCAGACTCTTTCTAATAAATTTGATTAACTAAAGCTCTACTAAATCTTTATCATGAAAGGCATAGTCAGGAATATGTAGTTTTTGTAAATATAATCCATAAGAAATAGAATAAGTTAAAAAGTTGAAAACAAACAAGTATTGGGCAAAGATGTATCCTATATTTGATTTTTCATTACCCTCTTTAAGATATTTGGTGGGAGACATAAATCATTAACTATTAATTCACTGATTTATTTAATAATACACTGATAAGTCATTCCTTAAGTATGCATTTACAATGTTTTGTAGATGTTTTATTCTTCTCATCTGTCCTCTTAGCTGATGCTTTTGCAAACTAAAATTATCAATATTTGACAGATATCCACAGAATTAACATAGTCACATAATTCAAACTCAAGAGATATTATGTCAATCACCAGAAACTTCTCTTTAATTTTACAACTTACCCTACCTATTCAGCTAACCTATTTCTATTACTGTCATATCAGGTGGGGTATACCAATATCCTAAAAGAGTTAACTCTTGAGATAAAATTAAAAAGTCTTCACAACTTACAACTAGTCTAATTTGCTGCACTTGAAATTTAGGGCTTTGAGAATGTTCTGTCACTTCTCCTTGAATACCTGCCTTATATACTTATTGGCTTTGGAGATGTAATATCACATGGGTTAAGACAGAGCCCTGAATCCTTCATTCAAAATAAGCAGAAACTTTATAATAATGGGTCCTACAAATTGTTGGGAAAATATTTTCAAGTTAAAGAATTGTAGAAATTTTAAAGAATAATTTACCTCCCTAAAGAATAGACAGAAGTCAATATATAAGCTGGTGGAGGTAAGAGATTGTTGTCACCAATATAAGACAATAATAGAAATGTGAAGCAGGAAGTTGTTAATAAAATTGCTAGTAATCCATCAGGCGGAAATAATCATGTAGAGAGAGGGATTCTATAAGTACATACATACATAGGGCTTCTCAAATCCTTCCTAAAAAAGAACCACAAAAGGAGGGATTAATTTGCCAGGTGTTGAGGACATAATCTAAAGCAACTGCCACAAGAACAGACAGCTTGGAGCGTGGAGCCTGCTTCAGATTCTGGGTCTCCATCTCTCTCTGCCCCTCCTCTGCTTTCGCTCTCTCTCTCAAAAATAAATAATAAACATTAAAAAAAGCATATCTGCCATAATTGCCTACCAAGCAGCAGAGTCCATTGTTGAACAGCTTGTGTGAAGTGGACATAACTAGCACTACCCTTACCTGGGTCTCCTCACGTTTTCAGGAAGTGAGAAGGCTATATTTCACTTCTTTAGCCCCCTGTAGTGGTCAAGGTCACACGACTACTGTCTTAGTAAATTATGAGTACAAATGAGGTGTATCCCTCTTGGGTCAGGTAATGAAAATCCCCCTCATAATCTTCCAACCATTTCTTCCCCTTTGGTGGAGAGTATGGAAGTGGTGCGTTCAGATGATGAAGCCATATGAACAGATCGGATCACCATGTCATCGAGCAGGAGGCAGCTAGATAGGTCTGGGCAGGGCCCAAACTAGAGCAGACTGGGTATTTAAGAAATAAACTATGTAATAAAACACTGAGATCGTGAGTTTATTTGCCATCATACCATAAGCCCAGCCTAGCCTGACCAAGAAAACAGGCCATGTCTATCATTTGGCTTCATTAGTCTCCTGGCCCACAGAAGACCTGTGGGCATGGGAGTCTTTTAATTATGTAGCTGGCTTCCTGAATATACCAATTTACTAGGGCACTATCAACATCCCATTTCATTTAGCCCTGGGTAGATTTCAGGATGGTCCCCTCACATTTCTTCCCTTTTTACTCCTGTGAGGGAATAACTTCCCCACACAAGCCTTTCTCAATAAAGGAAGGGCTGTTTTTTGTTTATTTGTTTGTTTGTTTCGGTTTATTTCAAAGTAGATCTAGTAATTGGTCTAGATGAGTGAAACCACAATCCTGTGGACTTAAAGAAGAGTTTCAACTAAAAGGTTAGTGTTGTGTTAGGTTGTCACTGTTCCAAGTATTTGCCGGTTTTCTCTCAGCGCCGCCCCCCCTCCCCAGCCCCACCTCCATACTTGGCATTGCTGCTGGGCCAGGGAATTAGCAAGGAATTCTTTTCAGACTTCTGGTCTACCTGGCTCTGTGTTGGGTTCTGCCAATGGGACACAGGGTTGGGAAATCAGTAGTCAGGGAAAAGAGAGAGACTTCTTGCTTCTGGAGCTGACAATGTGGCAGTTGATGTAGAGAACATAGAGGTAGGCTGATTTCAGACTCCAGCATCCAAGGCATGGGCTGCATGTTTTAACCAATTCCAGGGGTGCATGGATGGTTCAGTCGGTTAAGTGTCAGACTTCAGCTCAGGTCATGATCTCACTGTTCATGGGTTCAAGTCCCATGTCAGACTCTGGGCTGACAGCTCAGAGCCTGGAGCCTTCTTCAGATTCTGTGTCTGTCTCTCTTCCCCTCCCCTTCTCTCTCTCTCTCTCTCTCTCTCTCTCTCTCTCTCTCTCTCTCTCTCTCTCTCTCTCTCTCTTTCTCTCAATCTCTCCAAAGAAATAAATACTAAAAATTGTTTTAACCAATCCAGCCCTTGTCAGTGGAAATGACCACAACAGCACAACTTGCAATGCATCAACATGTACAGTACCTACCTATGGATCTAACCCAGAATACTTGCAACTCTCAATCTTGAGTATTACTGATTTTTCATTTTGCTCCTCCGTCCTTCTGCCTATCCCCTTTTCACTCTTATAGTCCTTTCTACCCTACTGCAGCCAACTTTCTGAATTAAATCCTATGGGTTTGAAATACCTAGGACGGTTGACAAGATCCTGAGGTTGTAACTACTTTAAAATTCTATTTGTGTACCGAGTAAAGGGAAACCATTTTGATAGCCACATTTGAAGCATGTTATGGAATCAAAAAAGCCTATATTCAAATGGTAGCTGGGTCACACCCACACTATTCAGTGTCATTGAGTCTCATTAGCCTTTTCTGTAAAACCAAGATGATGATATTGTCATAGCTTTAAAGTGTACTCATTATAATGTCTTAGTTATTAATATTAAGTACTAAGTGACATTAATAACGATTGTGAACATTTCTCGAGTGCTGGCAGTGCCAGTCATGGGCTAGTGCTCCTTCATAGGGACTGTTGGACAATCCATAAGACTGTGAAGTGGGTTTCATTGTCGAACACATTTCATAGATATAGAACTCAAGTTTAAAGAGCTTAACTAATTTGCTCAAGTCAACGATTTAGTATGGTTGAAGCCAATACTCTAGACTCTGCAATCTGCAAGCTGATTCTGCAATCTGACTCCCAGGCCGGCAACTTCATCACCATGAGACAACACCATTCTGATTGTATCAGAACTGCCAAATACAGTGCCTGCCGTGTGACAATCACCTAGTAAACGACAGATATTATTCCTTACCATTAGTAACTACAGGGATCACTGGCTGAGGGCAACTGACCATGCTTAACCAAGAACATCAGAGCTTAGATTAGGCTGCCACCTTTGGCTTGTCCTCCCCTCTTTCATCTCACACTGGACCAACATGGCAGTTACAACGCGCTATGGCAATGCTGTTGGGCCATGATGCCCATACCCCGGTGGGAGCTGGAAGGGGTTTGCATTGTCTCTGTTTGTATACCACAAAAACAGAGGGACAGAGAACTTGAGCTGCTTGTAGATGTTAGACAATATGCCCACTCCTCCTCCTTACTGTGAAACACGTTCATCAGTCAGAGTAATGATTAAAAGAACCAAATGTCAGAGCTGAATTAGCAAAATGAGCTGATCCAGCAAAATAATGGGGACCCTAAAAAGCAAAGTGTCAATTCCTTAACAGTTCTCCTCAGATCTTTTTAAATGACCTCCTCTCTGAATTTTGCCTGAAAACCCTGCCTCTTTTTGTGTTTCCCCTTGAAGCACTTTGCGATATGATGGATGGAGCATGCCATATAAAAATAAATTGGATGGTATTCCCTCCTATTATCTATGATTCCTTGATCGTCCAACAGAGTTTTTAATAAACATTTGAATTATTTACAGTAATCTACAAAGGCATTTTAATAGTGCATGTGGTAGAGGGAAGAGAGTGAAAAATGTCTTTGCCTCACTCTGACGGAACCAATGAACCATGACACAAATGATCGCCTGCCTCATTTGTAATTATTCATTGTAAAGATCTTCATTCAGTGGCAGAAATTTTCTGGCTCTGGGTCCTAGTGATTATGCGAGCAGGAGAGTTATTTGCCACAGTCTCACCCGAGGACAAACTGTACCGCACACAAAGTTTGGGATGGACTTCAGCGAAGCAAACACAGAAGGTGACAAACGTTATTGCCAGTGAGGTCACTTTCAGCCCAGTCCCAGCGAGATAAACAATTAGGTTCTACTTTTCCCACCCACAGAGACATCACTCTGTTGTCACTCTGCAGAGTTGATATTTGTGTTCAATTATTTTGAAAAGATTTAGCCAGCTGCTTTTCCCCATTACCGCCTTATGCGTTGCCGATGGAACCCAGTGTGTGTTAAGTCAATGGAGATTGTCTGATGAGGCCAGGTGCCTTTAAGCTAACTCAGATCAGACACTGACATGTAAATATTCCCATCTTAGCTCACATCTATGGTCTTATTTACTTTGTTCTCCAGCTAGCTTCCATTCTAGTACACCTATTTCTTGGTGGGTTTTTTTTTTAAGTTTATTTATTTTGGGAGAGAGAGAGAGAGAGAGAGAGAGAGCGAGCACGAGTGGAGGAGGGGCAAAGAAAGAGAGAGAGAGAATCTCAAGCAGGCTCCACACCCAGTTCGGAGCCCGATGCGAGACTCAGTCCCACAACCCTGAGACTATGACCTGAGCTGAAATCAAGAGTTGGGTACTCAACTGACTGAGCCACCCAGGCACCCCTAAGTCCTGTTTTTTTTTTAACTTTGCCTTCTATTCTAAGCTATGTATACTCTCTGGAGTTTTCTTATAATGGATCATTTTCCTCTTCATGGTTGGTTTTCTATATTCTCTAAGAAATTGGGGAATATCTCTCTTCTAGACCCTTGCGCTAAAGCCTCTAGCTATAGTCTCTTCGGATAAAATAGTTAGCAGCACCCTGGGAAAGGCAATTCAAAAATGCAGATAAATCAGTGACTTTCAACTTTAGGGTATTTTAGAATCACCCAAGACTTTTAAGCAAACCAATGCTCAGGTTCTCACCCAGACTAATGGAATTAGAAGTTTTAGGGCTGAGTCTAGGTATTGTACTGTTTAGAGTTTCAGGATGATCTTAATATTCTGGAGCTAAAAAACCACAGATCCAAGTAATCTGAGATGTCACTTCCAATTACAAAAGAAGAAAATACTAACCAGTTGTAGTTAGTCTATATCTACCCAGATTGAATTAATTGAAAATTGATATTCAGTTAAAAACTATTGATCAATGGGGCGCCTGGGTGGCGCAGTCGGTTAAGCGTCCGACTTCAGCCAGGTCACGATCTCGCGGTCCGGGAGTTCGAGTCCCGCGTCGGGCTCTGGGCTGATGGCTCAGAGCCCGGAGCCTGTTTCCGATTCTGTGTCTCCCTCTCTCTCTGCCCCTCCCCCGTTCATGCTCTGTCTCTCTCTGTCCCAAAAATAAATAAACGTTGAAAAAAAAAATTAAAAAAAAAAACTATTGATCAAGCATTGCCCGTACATCAAATCTTTCCAGATACCAGCACTGAACCTGGCACATTTTAGTTATATAAGCCAATACAGCTTCTTTTTGCTTAAGCCAGCTCAGTTGGGGTTTCTGCTTCCTAAAAGTTCTCTTTGATATTAACAGGATGGCAAATAAAGGGATGTGTGGGTATAAGAGGGAAAGTGTGTGTGTGTGTGTGTGTGTGTGTGTGTGTGTGTGCATGTGGGTTAGTGAGTTGATGATGTTGTGTGTGTAATAAATAGATTATTTAATAAAGAAAACATCACGGCATCCTGATGAAAGGCAGTGGTGCAGAAACCATTGTTTGAGGTGTTTTGCCTGACAATAACAGAGTCTTTCATTACATTGCCACATTCTATGACCAAATAAATAAAACAGAGCATTTATTTTATCATCATATGGGTACCATGTGCGTGGGGGGTGTGGCTGGGGGGCAGAGACAGAGACAGAGACAGAGAGAGAAGTGGAAGTGGAGAGGATTTGCAATGAAGCTCCTTTATCAAAAATTCTACTCTCTCAGAGGACATTTGTGTAATGGAATGAAACATTTGAAATGCAAATTTCACAACATTCAAATGTGCTATGTAAGTTTCCCCCTAGAGATGAACAAAGGAGAGATATGAAAGGAAGCTTACAGGAGAAGTTATTCTAGCCATGAACATAGACCATAAGGAAGTATTTAAGTGTGCAGTAGAGTCAAATGTACAGAACCAAGGTCAGGTACGGGAGGTATGGGAGCAGACCCATACATCATGAGTTGCAAGGTTACACTCACTCACTGTGAAGGGACTCTGAGAACCAGAATGAAACTGGGTAGGCTTGGGTCTTCCCATCTGAACTTGAGTTTTGAAGCTTCTAGCTCCAGTGGACAATGTCGTTGCATAACTATTACAACTAGGAAAACTACAACTAGAAAAGAATCACAGGATCCTCATGAATATTTTTAGTCTGTTTCTTTGTTTTCACCAGTGTTTAAAGTTTTGCTTTATAATTAATGCGTTATGTGAGGAAAGGGTGTTTACTCATTTATGGTACTAACCTGCCTCCTACCGCAAATAGTACCCCCTGCATTTCCCAGATATTTTCAAGTAAAACAGCATGACATGTCTCGCTGTAGCAGCATGAGAACAAGCATGTGACGACAAAGAAATAAATTTCATTTTAATTTTTTGAAAAGTAACTGGAGCCCTACTATGCGTATTGGACCAGGAATAAAGCCTGAAACACAATATATCCATTCCTTCAACAAAGATTTACTAGACACCTGTTAAATTCCAGTTTCCCTGTTGCATGTTATATACATGATTTAATTTGATCATTACAACGAACCAACAGGATGTACAGATAAGAAAAAAAATGAAGGTCTTATGTTTCTCAGAACATTAAACCCATGTGTTTTCATTATGTTAAATTTTGATGAGCACCTATGATGTGCTAAGTATATTATACTTGCTCTATTAATTAATTATGTAAAATTCTCTATTAAGAGTATCATTTTATTGGGGAATGAAATGGGGCTCACGTAGAATAAATAACTTCACAGTCACAACAGCCATTTAAATCCAAGTCTGTCTGATTCCAAATCCCATTCTCTTTCTTCTATCTATATATTATGATTATTTAGCTAAAATTAGTGAGCATACATGACTTTTGAAATGAAAAAGGAATATGTTGTTTAAAAAAATAAGGGGAAGATGCAAATCAATCTTATTCCTTTACATTCGTATTTTGGCGTTGCCTATGTATAGCAACGTCTGGGTTGACAACTTTTATTCATCAGGCTTGGGTCTGAGGGAGGGAGCATTAACCCTCCAACAAAATTATCTTTCAGAACATAATTGTGTGCTATCAGTGAGTATCCTAAGGGAAATGATGGTAATTCCCCAAAATAGAGTTCTGCACATGACTTGGGCAAAACAGCATTATTTTTGGAAGTACATGTCCTCCCAAAGGGGCTATTTTGAAGGGGATGAGATTATCTTAGAACTCTCAGTTTGTTCAACATCTGTCACAGTATGTTACAGACTCACCCAGTTGTCTACTGAACCAACGGGAAGAGAGAGAGAGCTTAAAAAGCCAACAAGAACGTTGATGGATTGGAATTTGGAAACGCTTTTTCTTTTGCTCACTAGAGCACTACACTCATCTGGTTTTCAACCTACTTCACTGGCCACTCCCTCTGGGTCTTCTTTGATGGCTCCTCCTTTTCTCCCAGGGATGAGTACTTGAGCTCTTCTTTATACTTAATCACTCCTTAGATGACATCATCTACTGCGTGTTGTTACATTCTATTTCTATGCTGACAGCTACTAAATTTATAGCTCAGCTTAGATCGCCTCCCAGATGTCCAGGCTCTGATGTCCAGCTACCTACTTAATATCTCCACGTGGATAGCTAATACATACTTGAAACTTATCATGCCTAAAATCAAATTTCGGATCTTACCTCCAACCCGACTATCGTGTGTGTGTGTGTGTGTGTGTGTGTGTGTGTGTGTGTGTGTGTGTGTGTTTCTTTAGTTCATTTAAGGGCAACTCCTTATTTATGTTTGCTCAGACTCAAAAATTTGAAGTCATCTTTAATTCCTCTGTCTATCTCTTGTACCACACAGCTAATCTGGCCAAATCCTTCAAATCATAACCAGAATCCAGCACTTACCAGGAACGACATCACCACCCCCTTGGTCAAACCACCACCATCTCACACCATTCATTTCCAGGAATGCCCACCTATAATCAATTCCTAACATAGCAAGCACTGCAAACTTTTCCAAAGGTAAGTTAAATCATGTTTGATACTGCCCAAAACCCATGCATGTTTTTCCATTTCACAAAAAGTAAAGCCAAAATCTTCACAGTGACTCACAGGTTGTGCATGATCGAAACCCTCAATTTTTCTCTGACCTCCTTACTTGCAATTCATCCTCACTCCTCTTGACCCAGCCACCTGGCCTCCTTGCTGTACCTGAATGTGAAAGTCCCAATACCACCTCAATGCTTCTGCACTGGCTGTTCTTGGTGCAGGAACACTCTTTCCCATACCACCTGTGCCAGAATTCTCTTCCTCATCTGTGAGATGAATTTAATTTGTATTCTCCGAAAGAACCTTACCATGCTTATAAAATGGAATAGGTTCAGTAGCTAGCTACTGACTTATTTTCTACTGAAAAGAGCAAATTCCATGAAAGCAGAGGACTCCCAAATTCCAAACCAAAGCTAACATGTCCAACACCAGGTAGGTACCAGGAGGCGAGAACGAAAAGCTGAGTTAAGCAGGGATCTTCTGCTCCCATGGAATACAGCTCAACCAGGAGACCTCACAGCCTCAAACAACCTAGGTCTAAGAACCCTAGGAAATCACATGTGTAATTTTTTTTTTCCTGAAAAGACTCTTAGTCTAGTGATGTTAAACAGAAGCTTTACTTTCCTTATGGGTGCTACTTACACTCTATTTACTACCTCTATGGAGCATGTATAAACAGATATGCTCTTCCTCTGGAATGGATTTCTTTTTATATTTCCTGTCAGTTACTGTACTCCAATAATGAGAGAAATTTGTGTTATAGAAAGGCTGATAAATATACACAGAACAGTTCATGCAGAGCCAAGCCTTTAGAGAATTAGTTAAAATCATCCTACATACAAAATTCAAGTGATCTACCATCAAGAAACCCATGGCTGTTAGACCTACTATAATCAAAACGTCATGACCATCACCACTGATCCCATAAAATAACGAAAACATAACTTTGACCCTTAAGGAGTTTACAACGAGTGCAGGGACATACAGCTCTCAAGTATACCTAATAGGTTGGTAAGGGCTCTAAATATGCTACGAAGAACTTGAGGCCAAAAAAGAAATGGGGACAGATTTAGTTTAACTGATACAATTAGAAGTAATTTCATGAGGTGACATTTTTTTTTTTTATGTGGGCTTTGAAGGACAAAAAGAATATCAATAAGTAGAAATGGAGAAGAGCCAGAAAAGCTTTAGATTATATTGTTAGTCATTCATTCATGACAAGAATTACTTACTTAGAGCTTTCTTTGTGTCAAGAAATGTCTTAGAGACAAGAAAGATCTTCCTCATTCAGAAGGAAGAAAAACTACAGTAGTAAGAAAAAGAAACTGGCTGAGGAACTGGGAAGGCAAAAAGTAAAAGCATAGTTAATTCATAAAATATGACTGGTAGAATGGGAACCAAAGGAGCTTGAATTGGTCTCTTATTTCTAAAAGTGTATGATTTTGTTGTAAAACTCAATGGAAGTGTTGATTTTTAGCATAATAATCAAGAAACTTGCATGATGCACTTCAGTACTTTGGGTTCATCAATAGCAAGGCTTTCTGAGCAGGGAAGCGGGATTCTCAATGTTCTTCCCAGGAGGGAAGAATTTTGCTAACATGGCCCCAGGAACACTGGGCTGATGAGGTTCCTCAAACACAAATCCCACAAATTCCTCTAAAAGAGTTCATTCTGCGTTTGCTTCAGGGCAACCGTAACCCATTTAGATAGAAAGTAAAACAGGGTATCACAAGACACCAAATTTGGTTATAGAGAAACTGACTTTACAGGGATTTTCTTGAAAGTATTAAATGTGTTTGGTGTCCCAAGTGCAATTGTCTTTGGACTGGAGTTATGGAGTATTAAAACATTTATTTGGACTGATTGATATGGTGATGATCCCTGTTCATTTCTCGTTAGAACTCTGAGTGCCCAAACAGCCAGTCTGTCTTTGCTGTGACCATCTTGCACATTTCTATTTGCAGCATGACACAGCTCACATTTTCAATCTATACAATAAGCCATTATGATTAAACATACGTCAGGCCCTCTATTCTGCCTTGTTCTATAAACACAATTGCCATCAGTGTTTGTCTATTTAGATACATGTATTCGATTTATGTGGACCACACGAACACGGAGTGAGATAACTTCAACTGTCCTGAGAATGTTCATTCCCATTCCTCACTGCCTGTCTCCCTTTATATCTGGTTGGGGTGATTGCCTGCCTGCCAAGATTTAAAAGGTAGACAACTGTTCATGGCATAGACTTAGAAATAGAATTGAGTACCCTGATCAGCCCCACTTCCCCCAATCCTCAAAGAGTAGCTTCAGTCAAATATCATTTGACCATAGAGAGAAATTTCTAAGTATATCACAGACTGAAATTTACCAAACAGAATAGCTTCCCCAAAAGTCAAAAAATGGGTATCTGCGTTTCCTTTGCAATCTTTCTGCCGCATAATTTCATTGTCTTCCAAACTCAGTATTTCCTAGATGGCTTTTGTTAGATATGCGTAGTAAACTGCAAACACATCCTGGCTAAGGTACCCGAAGGAGTGGATGGCCAGAGCAATATTCCCAGGATATATATGTAGAGTCACTGGGCTCCTACAAAGATAAGAGTCGATCTCCTTCCACTAAAGGAAATAATAGAGATATTCAAAAGGTGGGCGATCAGGCAATGAGAAGACAAGAAGTTAATAATTCAGACAACACACACACACACACACACACACACACACACACACACACACACAAGGTTAGCCCTTCACCTGTTGTCCAGTTCTGTGCTTTGGTGGTTTGTTGTATGAGCTGAGGGGTTCGTGGAATTCAAGGTAGCTGAGCAGAGCGGGGCCAATGCTAGAGTTGGCAGGGCCACAGAGGGTCCCAAAAAGAATGGAAGTAGATGATATACCTCAAAACCTCAATTCCGGTGCTCAGTCTATAGCTCCCTTCACCTTCTCACCCTGATGACTCCCAAGTTTGTATTTTTTCAGATTCAATCTCTTCCCTGAACTTCAGACCCATTTATTCAACTACTAACTCCACTTAAACCAAACGTCCAAAATAGACACTCCTTCCTAAGTCCACTTCTCCCAAAGACTTCTCCATGTAATCAAATGGCACTGCTCTTCCCACAGTTACATAGTCCAAAATCTGATCATCTTCCTTGGTTTCTCTTTTCTCTGACATCTTTTATATAAGCCACCTAACAAGTCCTGACACAGTTATGTTAGAATTATACCACAAACTTGACCCGTTCTTACCAAATCTACAGCTAACACATAAAGCCAGCCCCAATCATGTCTCCCCTAGACTACCACAGAAGACCTTAGGCAGAGTTTCCTCTTTTTGTACTTGCCACACTTTTCCCTGTGCCTCCAACAGTGGGTTCTCCAGGCACAGCAGCCAAAGGGATCCTTCTCAGCAACAAAATCAGATTACCTCAGTCCTCCGCTCAAAAGGGTTCCAGTGACTTAGCACCAGGTTTTGAATAAAATAGAAAATCTTTAGCAGGGCCTGCAAGGTCCCACATGGTCTGGCCCTGCATACTACTTAGACTTCACTTTGACACAGCTGCCCTTCACTCTTGCTGTGTTTTCAACATGGTCAGTGCTTTCCTGCCTCCAGCATTGTATGCTAGCTCTTACCTCTTCTTAGGATGTCTTCCCCCACGATTTCTAAAGGGCTGAACACTTCACATCACGTGGGTTTTTCTTCAGATTCTGCCTCTTAAGATCATCCTACCTAGAATAACCCTCATCTCCACCCCGTGACCCAAGGATACCCAGTGAACCAACTATACCCAACTACATTTTGTTTTCTTAGCACACACACCACCTGAAACATTAGGTCTATGGTTGCCTGTTTAGTACCCGTGGCTTTCAAAAGAAAATAATTTCCATAAGAGGTCAAGACTGTTTCATTCACCATTGTTTCTTCAAAACTTAGACCAGTGCCTGGCACATAGTAGATGCTGAATACGTCTTTGTTAAATCAAAACACAATCTTGGGGTAAAACAAGATAGCTGCCAACCTTCCAGCCACAGTACATGATGGCTACATTAAAACTATTTGGAATTGGTTTAAAGGAACTTTCTATTTCTGTACACCATCTTATAAATTCAATGCTAATTGTACGTACTTTCTCATTTAGCTTTTCTTTTCTTTCTTTTTAATGAGTACAAATAAAATGGATGGCCACGGCTTCTCTTGTTTGGTATAGAAATCTTTCCCTTGAGTGCTAAAATGGAAAATTAGATACAAAGACATTTTTCTTAAAGGCCTAAGGAATGGTGGGGGAAAAACTGCATTGAGGCTGGAATCTTATGTTCTGGGTTTTTTCTTAGAAAAAACCTCAACCCTGTTCAGGAATTCCTGTCGCTGAATTAGCTATCAGGGCACCTTGTAAAGATTTAGGCATAGGGCAACCTAAATAAAAGTCAGAATTTAATTAAACTTCCACATATGTACTATGACGGATCTTACTAAATATGCAATAAAACAAATATCCTTTGCTTATGTTTTAAAATCGCAAATAAAAAGACTAATATAAAAAGTGCCAATATTGGCAAACACTTGAGAGAGTAGCTAAAGTTGGGACATTCCATCTAAAAAAATAAGGCTAATGATATCCCCTCCCCCCCCCCCCACACACGTCTATGATGAGGCTTAAATAAGGAAAAGGAGGTGAATAGGCTTTGATAATTATACTGCACTGGTTATCAAACATAAGGGTCGTCAAGAGTATTGGTGGGCAAAGGAGTTCCATCAAGTCCTGGAAAGCCCTAGACTCCATTCGTCACGCTTTAGCCCAGCTGCACACCTTTCCTCCGACTTAGCAGAAAGAACAATGTGGTATGGCAGAACAAACGCACATGTGGGAGGCAGGATACAGGGACCGTAGTCTCAACTGTAGCATTAGTTCACTGAATGTCCTTGACTCTTTCACATCATTTCTTTATCTTTGACTTTATATGCCATACAAAATGGACCCTGAAGGTGTGACCTCTAAGCATCTTCCAGCTCTACATGTCGTGATTTTTATATTCCTTGGTGCAACCGTAGTATGATGCTGCCCAACCATGAGAACCTGACTAGATGCTATGTCCACTCCTTTCATTTCCTACCAGGACAACCAATGGAGGGACATGTCTTTCGGATAAGAGACACCTTGATGGGCCGATAAATCAGTCTCATCCTCTGCACTTCTGCAAAAGCGGGGCCAGGTTTGAGAGATGAGTGGGGCTAGGCCTTGAGAGGTAGACTGTGGTGTGAGATGTTATCTCATTGGATATACCACTTTACCCCAAGAGACAGAAACTGGATAATGAAGACAAAACAATACAATTAGCCCTATGATACTGCTTTTCTCCAACTTCAGAGCAGCTCCATAAACCTTTTGCTTTATGATCTGGAGGCCTCTCAGTCTCTGTCTCTCTGTCTCCCTTCTCTTCCTTCCAGTAGAACGAAATACACAGGTCCAGTAAGGCAATACAAACGTTCTGAGTCTCTGTCTATGTTTTCATTGTCTGGTATCCCCTCTGTTCTCATCTGCTGCTGCAAAGTTCTTCCTTCCTGCCATAAGCACAAAACTAAGAGAATATTTTTTTTACTTATAGTAAATAAATGAATAAATAAAGATTTGCTTTCCATCTAAAAGGAAAGTGAAGTGGAAAAGTGAGCTATTTCCCCATATTTAGACTTAATCCTTTTCCCTGGATATGCGGAATCCTATAAAGAACAAATATAGGGAGACTGACTTAATTGTGTAGGTTTTATTACAAAATATTTATTTTTAGTTTATTAATACTAATAATCCTATTAACTGATGTATCTTAACACTGACTGAGATTTCCCATTTCTCTGGTGTAAATTCAGGCTGGCTCATTTGAACACCCTAAGAAAAGAGCAGATTTCCAAGAGTAACTGAAACATAAAATTTGAAAAGGAAGAAGGTAAAATAAGACGAAGTGGGGAGAAAGGGAAGGAGAAAGGGGTAAGAGGAAGGAGAAGAGGAAAGAGAATGGGTAAAAAGCAAGAGGAATGAGAAGGTAGCAAGGTAGAGGGGGAGGAGGAAAGATGGAAGGGAGAGAGAGAAGGGAGGAAAGAAGGAAGGAGGGAAGGAAGGAAGGAAAGAAGGAAGGAAGGAAGGGGCTTTCCCAGTTTAAGAAACAAGAAAAAAAATCAATATCAGGCAAGTCTTCAGCACTGTGAGAACACTTAAGCAGTGGAATCTGCCTAGGGTCTGGTTTAGGAATAAGCATCAGGCATAGCATGTGCAACTCCTCAGGAAACCACACACCAAATTCCTAGTAGGGTTGAATCAAGCTTTTATCCTTCTATTATTCAAAAGCAGATCCCTTTAGTTGGGAGTATAGTATTTCCTTTTCCAACCACAGTATTACAAGCCAAAGTCATGGATGCTCCAAAAAACTATTAACAATCCCTTTCTTAGCTTTGTTTCCTTCCAAAGGAAGACTGCAAGAATTAGTCTGTCTGCACATCAGAATTTCACTTGCTTACTGCCCATTCATCAGAGAAATTGCAAACACATTTGGCAGAAGGATGGAGAGAACATGGTGGGATCGTGCATCATCTCATATCCACCCAAATTATATTTTCTGCAGATCACAGATTATTTTATTGGAAATAAGAGAGGAAATAAGTAAGCAATTGGTATCATGGGAGGAAGGAATGCATAAACCTCCATAACTTTGTAACTCTGGGAAGAGCTTATGGATTATTCCAGTAGTGAATTGGTAGATGATCACTGAATTCTCAGTGAGTTACCCTACTGAGCGTCTCTTCTCTATTCTGTAACAGAACAACACACAAAGAAATATGTGACTAATGCTCAAATTAAGAACATTACTTAATATGGTTCAAAGATCCCCAAAGTCAATTGAATAACTTTAGGCCCCTTTGACAAAAATAAATGGCATCATAGACTTACTACTATTGCACAACAAAGTAAGCTGTGAACAAAGCCTTGTAGATGAGAAAGTGGATAAGTGTTGCCCTAGTCGAGAAAGTTCCTGTAATCCTGAGTAGCCTAATCTAATAAACATTGCATTAAGAATTTGAATGTTATTATCAAAACCATCAGCCTTCATAGGGTGCAAAACAACCCACTGGGATGCAGAAAGAAATTATTAGACTTTCTATTTATAAGATGAAGCTCAAAATACAAAGCGAATAAGCTTCACTTACGTTGCCATGTGGATTATCTCTGGAGCCCTTGCTTGGGTCAAACATAAGATGGTTCCAGATCTCAGGGGGTTAACAGGTGTCCTGCAGGAACACTGAGACCACAAGACAGGGGCTTATAACTTTAGCCTTTCTTGTTTGTTTGCTTTAAGCACATTGCAACCTGCTGTAGTTCCTGTGGGCCAGGTTGAGCAGACTCGTGTATTACATTATCTGGTTTTAATTAAACTATCATCAAATGGACAAATGGTTTAAATGATTTTTTTCCCAAGAGCTGCAGACTGGAGATAATACTAATAATGCAAGTAAAAGTGAGCAAGTCAAAAATGGCAAAGCTGACATTTTCCCTTAACCTTGTAGGTAGCTCTTTATCAGCCATAAGATGAAGCAAAGGTAAGCAGTTCTGACAAGGCATCTTGCTAAAAATACTAGAAAACCTCAGGAAGATTCTCTGAAATATTTACAGCTACTATTGTCAAGAATGAACTTTGTCCTAAGAGTCTATTTTGTTATAAGCTATTAGCTAATAATAGTACAAAGTCAGCATGATTAATAAGACATAACAAAATACTATTTTTTCATTTTATTCTCAAGGCTTTCATAAGTAGTATAGTAGTAGATATACTACTATATAGTAGAAGACTACTGATGGCTTAATATTGTAATTCATGGATCTACTTTATAGATATTAATAACAATATAAATCTAACATTTGAGCAATTCCATATTTAGCAATGTTTAATGCTAAGATGCCCGAAAAAAATGAAAATAACTGTCTTAAGAAAAATGCTTTTTCACTCATATGTGGATCCTGAGAAACTTACCAGAAGACCATGGGGGAGGGGAAGGGAAAAAAAATTTAGAGAGGGAGGGAGCCAAACCATAAGAGACTCTTAAATACTGAGAATAAACTGAGGGTGGGTTGATGGGGGGTGGGAGGGAGGGGAGGGTGGGTGATGGGCATGGAGGAGGGTACCTGTTGGGATGAGCACTGGGTGTTGTATGGAAACCAATTTGACAATAAATTTCATATAATAAATAAATAAATAAATAAATAAATAAATAAATAAATAAATAAATAAATAAATAATTTTAGATAGAGGAATAGCCTGAAATTTTAGTTTTGGGAATAGCCTGATTGTATTACAGGGAGTAGATTGTAGGAAAATATAAAAACAGAGTTATCTGCTAGGAAGCTAATTCAATAGTGAAGACAAGAATCAAAGCAGATCTCAAGGAATCAAGTAGACTTCTCTCTAGTTTCTATACTGCAAAATAGTCCTGAGTATTTGTCCACAGGGAATTGTCTTGTAGAGAAATAATATAACCCAAAGGAAAAATGTCATAGGGCTCAAAACAACAACAACCAAAACAAGAACAAGGAGGAAAAACCTACCAAGGAAGTCAGACCCCCACTCTTCAGTTAGCTCTTTTGAGCTAAAACTGAGGGGAAGGAAAGGAGAAACTTCTCCTTCTCCTAGGAAAAGAATGAAATAAATCAGAAAGAGTTTCTATCTGCTCTTCCCTTCATAGGATCCCTGTGACTTACATCTGAAAAGATCTACAAGGTCAGCCCTCTGTGCTTCTCAAATTTTACAGGCAAAGAAGTCTTCTGAGGAGTTAGTGAAAATGCAGATTCTAACTCAGTAACTAGATTGGGGCCTGGGAGTCTCCATTTCAAACAATCTGCTGATGCTATTACTGATGGTCAGCAGACCGCATTTAGAGCAATCGTCCAAATTTATCTGAGCTTGTATTATGCTTCATGAAAAATATGAGAGCATATATCTGCCATATATGTGGATTTATTAATGTGTAAAGTAATATATTTGTTATTACTTGCTACCAATATTATGGGTGTTACAAAATGCAACCAAAAATAGAAAATTACAAATGATAACATTTACAGTAAATGCAAATAGCAGTTCTGATATCTTCTTCCTTCACCCCCGCCCCCCACGGGATCATATTTTGTACCCTCAAAGCAGGCCTCCCACTCTGGAGGCTGCAGACCTAGATGGTGAATGTCAGTTACTTGTTTGTTTAATTGTTTGTTTGTTTTTGTCTGAAATGTGGGTCATAACTCCAGGTGAATAGCAATGCCTTAAGGTATTTACATAAGCCAGCTCTCAAAGCTTCCAAAATGGGGATTGGAAGCTTCCAAAATGGGAATGGGAATCTTGTGTGTATTTCTAATATGTAACTTCCTATAAACTTAGTTCTTGTTGAAAATAGCATGATTATTCATCATTAATTATTAACCCTTACAAAACAGGTTAAAGTTAAAAGAAATAGCAATTTTCAAATAAATACTGATAACCTAGAATCAATCAGGAGCTTTTCTAACTAAGTTGAATTGAAATCATGCAAGTTCCTACGTAATCAAACATTTTCATATTCTTTTAGCTACTTTTCACTTATACTCTGTGTAATCAAGAGTTGTGTACATGATGTAAAACAGCTCTAAACCATGCACAAAGGAGTCCATAAAAATAGAATCATCCACCTTCCCAAACTTCCAAAATGGTTCATAAAAGAAATGGAGACAATAAGGCTAAGTGTCTTTCTTGGGCTAATTATAAAACTATATGGGTATTTGCCCCCAAAGCAAGGAAAGTTTTCTTGATGACAACCTCTCTGTGATTAAGTCACCAAACTTACTGAATTCGTAAAAAAATTTAAGCAAGTTCTCAAAATCTCATGCGGATAAGAATTTCCTATGGAATTTGTTTAAAATACAGATTCTTGCATCTCACAGATTCTTACTCACAAATCTGAGTGGAATGAATAGGAAACTAGAGAGCCCAGAAACAGGCCTATGAATCTATGAAAATGTGATTTTTATAGAAATGACATTTTTAATCAATAGGGAAATGATGGAATATTCAATAAATAGTACTAGAACAATTAGGTTTCCATATGGATAAGAATTAAAGGAGCCATTTGGATCTCAGCAGGAAATAGATGGTACATACATTGTGTACTTTGAGGAAGGTTTAATAAAGGAACTATTTGCAGCGATGCTGGCAGGATGTAGTGAAACCACAAAGGATGTTATATCCCAAGGCTAGAAACTCAGAACTATTACTACCTCTAGACCCAAAGAGGAAAACGGTGAGAAAGGCTTACCAGAATCCGGAAGTGAGGTTGAAGAACAACCTTCACAGTAGATGCAACTTTTAATCAAGAGGCACAACGAGCCACAGGCAACACTTCGGGGAAGAAGCTGGGATATTTAACTATTGCAGTATCTATAAATAGCACATCTCACTTTCTCCCCTCCTTCCAATTTCCTTTGGTCCTTCAATGCCTGAAATCAATCAAAAGCCAAGAGTTCAAGGGAGCTCTTTGTTGTACAAGATATAGATGAGTATTTCTAGGAAGAGGGCAGGGTGCAAAAAAGTAGGAGAACCGGCCTGGGGGGCAGGGGACAAATATAAGAGATCCAGCAAAGATTGCTAATGCACACCATGCACAAAATCAACTCGAGATGCATTAAGATTCCTCTTCTTAATTGTGGTATTCCTAAAATGAGGTAACGATTGGTTTAGATTTATATAAAATAATATACCTTGTTTTAGGAAAATCTGTGTTGCTTAGGGGGGAATTTTCTCAACACAAATTAAAATAGAATCATGGTTTTATGGTTACAGTCCTTACCAGGATGCCGAACTAGAATTTCTGGCTGTCTCTCCCAAGAACAAACCCAAAAGCAGTATAGAAGAAAAACCAAGACAGGTGAAACACTGAAAAATCTTGAGACTGCACACTTGTTGGTGTGGTGTTGTGGTTTTGTCAGAGGATAAAAAACGAGACTTCTCTTGCTTCTCCCTAACCATTGCTTTGGGATCAACTAATTGATTCTCAAAGTCTGGTTCCAGGACAGCAGCATCACCGTCACCTGGGAACTTGTGAGAAATTCAAATTCCTAGGCCCTACACAGACAAACTCAATCAGAAACTGAAGGAGTAGAGCCCATAAACTGTGTTTTAACAAGCCTTCCAAGAGACTCTGATACTCACTGAAGGTACAGAACCCGTGGGAGAAATAATGTCAATATGTCCACTAGGGCAGTCAGATTTAGCAAATAAAATTATAGTATACCCAGTTACATTTTGAATTTCAGCTAAAGAACAAATACTTTTCTTAGGGTAAATATGCTACAGAAATTCAAGTTTAATTGTGAATCTTGCATCTGATTGGGCAACCCTGTCTTTACCTATAAATATTCAGAACTCTGGTCCAGGTGTTGTCTTCTGCAGTAAACTCAGAACAGCTCAGAACCACGTTAATTGTGAGGTGCTGGGAAATTTAAGTGGGTACTTACTCAGTACTATTCAAAACATGGTACTCCAAGTAGAAGCAATTGGCTGAGGGCTTCCAAGAGAGGCAAATTCTCACTCCTACCTCAGAGCCATGGAATCAGAAACTCTGGGGCTGGGGCCAAAGACTCTATGGTTTATCAAGCCCTGTAAGTGATTTTCTGTGCCCTGAAGTTTAAGAACCATTGTACTAACTAATCTCAGGTGATCAATTCCACCCCTTTCCTGTGAGATTCAGCAAAAATAATGAGTCACGGGATACTTATAGCCTTAAGTACTTTACTAAAAAAAGAGAAAACCTCAAAATTAGTGATCTAAGTACCAATTTTTTAGAAGTTATCCATAGAATATCTGGAGAATAAAGAGGAGGAGAAGGAGAAAGAAAAGGAGAAGGAGGAGAAGAAACACATTCAAGGTAAGGGCACAAATTAATAAAATAGAAAGCAAAATGCTTGGGGCACCTGGGTAGCTCAGTCAGTGAAGAGTCCGATCCTTAATTTTGGCTCAGGTTGTAATCTCACCGTTTGGGATATTGAGCCCCGAGTTGGGTTCTGCACTGATAGAGTGGAGCCTGCTTGGGATTTTCTCCTTTCTCTCTGCCTCTCCACAGCTTGCTTGTGCACATGCACTCATGTTCTCCCTCCGTCCCTCCCTCTCTCTCTCTCTCTCTCTCTCTCTCTGTCTCTCTAAAAATAAATAAATAAATACATACATACATACATACATACATACATACATAAAATATAAAAAATAACTTAAAAAGAACACAAAATGCAATGGTAATGGTAAAATTAAAAATTCCACCTGAGTTGGTTCTTTGAAAAAATTAAAATAAACAAATCTATAGCAAAAATAATCAAGAAATAAAAAAGACAAAAATAACCTTGGAAAGGAATATTGTAAAGATTGAGACAAAGGCAGAGTAGAAACTTATAAGAAGATAAAAGAATATATCAACAATTATATTACAAAAGTTAAAAACGCAAATGAAGTAGACAAATCTTAAAAAAAGTAACTTAACAGAACTGAGTAAAAATGCAACCAATAGTTTGATGAATTTTATAACTATTAAGAACAGCAGCAGTTAAAGAAACACTAAGTCAAGAGGGGCTTAGTATTCATTTTTATCCAACTTCCAAGGTGAAACAAAAATGAATGTTTTTTGTTTTTTTTTTTAATGTTTATTTATTTTTGAGACAGAGAGAGACAGAGCATGAACAGGGGAGGGGCAGAGAGAGGGAGACACAGAATCCGAAATGGGCTCCAGGCTCTGAGCTGTCAGCACAGAGCCCGACACGGGGCTCGAACCCACAGACCGTGAGATCATGACCTGAGCGAAGTCGGACGCTTAACCGACTGAGCCACCCAGGCGCCCCCAAAAATGAATGTTTTAACAGAAGGATTAGCCAGTGCAGTAAGATTTAGGAAAAGAGAAAGCAAAAACTGTAGACTCAACAGTAGAAAACAAAAGTTTCATAAATGGAATGCAGTATAAGTATATATCATAAAAAACCTAAAATAATATGCAGAAAAATGTTTAGAAATAAGGGAAGCACTTGGCAAGATGGCTATGTTAATTTGTAAACAGCAGTTCTTGAATGTAAACACCATGAGGACTGCATATGCTAATATTTAGACTTTATTTATCAAAAGACACCTTGAAGAAAGTGGAAGAATAAGTTTCAAACTGGAAAAGGATGCCGGCAATACAAAAAAATAAAAAAAATTAATATCAAAAATACATTTTAAAAATTCAAAAACTAACCAGAGACAACACCAAGAAACTAATAAAAAAAAGCGGGAGATGGGGACGGAGAATAGACATTTCATGGAGCAGTAAATGCAGAAGACCAAATAAACTCCTGGAGAAATGTTTAGCCAGTAGTGACCAGGACCATGCCAGTCACGACCACAATGCCATACCATTTTATATGATTTCATTGGCCAAACTTAAAAGTCTGACAATAATCACGTACTGGAGAGAAGTGCATTGATGGACTATTCTATACCTTGCTGAAGGAAGTGTAACTCGGGCAACTGCTTTAGGAAAGGTTTTGGTATTTTGGAAATACACCTGTCTCTCTGTGGGGAAGTAGGCGTGGATAAAGAAGCTTTGCGTGCATTGAGAAGCAGGACAATAGTCTGCAAAGCTTTTTCTTGCTCTTTCCTTTTTCCCTTCCTTCCTTCTTTCTTTCTTTCCTTTCTTCCTTGTCCTTCCTTTTTTTTATTTTCTTTATTTTCCTTTTCTCTCTTCTCTACTTTTTTTTTTTTTTTTTACTTTAGTTGACACACAGTGTTACATTCGTTAGACAGCTTTTTCTTTATCGTGCATCAGACTCCTGGCCACCACAAAGGGTGCAGAACACTTTCTCCCGGATGGAAAAAGTCTGAGCCCTTTCATTTTATCTATTTTTATTTAACTATGTATGTATGTATATATGTATGTACTTTTCAAGCCCTTTCATTTTAATGAATACCACAGCAGTTGTCTCCACAGCCACTCCTGCTACTGTCTGTGATCTCAGGAAGACCCCTTTTCTGAGACCTTCTCTTCCCTATATTGTTGAGTTGACGTGCTCACTTTATTTTAATCAGGTTCTCAACTTGTAGCATCCATAGATGCTTAAGTGCTACAGTCTTCTGATGGACAGCTCCCCAAGCTCCTTACTGGTGCTGTGGATTTTCTTTTTCCTTTCATTTCACTGGGCTTTCCGGAGGAAGCAGGTATAACCTCAAATGATTCATCAGCCATTTTGAAACTAAAAGTTCTCAGAAAATTCCTTTAGAATGAGGACAGGGAGTGAGGCCTGGTTTGGTCTCTTTGAAAAAAAATTTTTTTTTTTTTTTTTTTGCTGATGATTCAGAAAGATGTGTTCTAGTGGTTTGAGTCAGGATTCTTAAATTATTTACCAGACTCAGGCTGAGCTGTTAGAAATGAACAAAAACAAACAGAACGAATCTGAAAGAAAATTGGGTTGCCAACAATTGAGGCTTTAAATAGCAAGTCTGCAGTCCCTGGTGCAAGGACTCTATTTTTCACAGGACAGTGGCTTTCAGATATCCAAACCCTATACGCATGGTAAGTACATTAAGACTTGTTGAAATGATAACACGCAGGACTTTAAATAATCCGTTAGCATGGCTTTCCTTTTTCATTCCCTTGTTCTCTCCCATTGGAAATGGTCACCTCCATTCCCCAAAAGTGGTCTGAAATTTTAATTTAATTTTGTTTGTAAGACATTCTAACATACTGAAATGAAAGATAGAGTGAGGGATTGCGGGCCAGGTTTTTTCTCTTTCTTTCTTCACATGGCCCCTTAGGAAATTTTCTGTCAAAGCCATTGAAAGGGGTAGTTTGATGAGGTTACATACACAGTAATAAAGTGCCAAAGTTTCCAGACATTCTGTCTACTGGGACATCTAAGGTTTATCTTCAGTACTATTCAAGATATCCATCAATGAACTTACCTTCTTCTATATTCCTCTCATTTTCCTCATTCCTTAACCTTCTTCTATATCCCTCTCATTTTCTCACCCTCTTTGGTTACACCCTAGTTTTCTATCATATCTAAACTCTAGATGCCATCCTAGGTCTTTATTATGGCTTGCAATGACCTACACCTGTCTTATTTCCTCCCCGTTACTAGGCTTTAATCACACTGCCATTGGTTTCTGGAACATGTCAGAATTCCTGCCTCTGTGCTTTACTTCCCTCCGCTTGGAATATCCTTACTCTTCCACCTGTTCTCCCTGGCCCTGGTTAACTTCCATTTCAAGTATCACTGTCTCTAAGAATGCGTTTCTGAACTTCCATGCAAATCCCTAGCACTCTGAGCTTTTCCTTTAGAGAAATTATCAAAATTGTAATCTTATACACGTTTCTTGGTTAGCGTGTCTCCAGTTCTGCACCAGGACAGGCATAGTACTGATTTGGTTTCCCACATGTGTGCAATCAAGGCACAGCGCCTAAAACTCAGGAGTTTTCTGAAACACAGAAAACAGAGTACTGTAGAACTGTACTGAGTTCTACAAACCGAAGGTAGAGTTTTAGGGAAATGAGGGCTGAAGTACGTACTTGAGGAATTGGCCAGTTCAGATTCAGTGGGTCGCGTGCTGCAGATGTCTCGGGTACTGAACAGCTGTTGCATTGTTTTTACCACATCCCATTAGGTAGGCAGGGCCTTCTCGCAGCCCTGGCTATTCACCCCGGGTGGGACCTAATTCCACCACTGGTTCTGAGGATGAATTCCATGTAAAACATTAGAGACCTGCATATATTTCTTGGCCTTAGCATCTTTAGGTAAGTCACAAAAACTCTCGGAGCCAGAGTTTCTTCACCTGGGAACAGGTGAAGATAACACTTCTGTCTCAGGTCAGCTCGGGGGTTATAGAAGACCCCTTAAATACTGATCGTAAAGCATAAGCTAGATGCTGGTTCCTTTCTTGACCGTTGGAGTTGTGTCTAGGTTTAGGCCAAGTTTGATACCTACCTTACGGTGTTGTAAAGCCTCAATGACTTAATAGATAGAAAGTTTATAGAACAGCATCTGGCATACTGTTAAATAATGTTAACATATCCCATTTGTCCCACTTACCATTCCACTGCATATCATCATTAATTGATTTATTCATTAATTTACAAATACTTACAAGTATCCCCTATTTTTCAGGCACTATCTTAAATTCTTGGACTAGAGAAAAATAATCATTTGTATGATAAAACTTAAAACTGTTTTTTTGGAGGGGTGTGAAGAGAAACCTATAAGCCACAATTACATAGGGAGTCTGAGAGGCTCAGTCACTTAAGCATCTGATTCTTGATTTTGGCTCAGATCATGATCTTATGGTTCATGACTTTGAACCCTATGTCTGTTGATCTCTGCACTGACAGTGAGGAGTCTGCTTGGGAGTCTCTCTCTCCCTCTCTCTCTCTCTCTCTCTCTCTCTCTCTCTGCCTTTCCCCCACCCACTCTGTCTCTCAAACTAAATAAATAAACAAGTATATATACATACCCAATCATATATATATATACACACACACACACACACACACACACACACACACACACACACACATATATAATTCAGCTATGAGGAAAATAAGGTAATGGAATAAGAATTTGAAGAGATTTGGGGCACCTGGGTGGCTCAGTTGGTTAAGTGTCCAACTCCAGGTCAGGTCATGATATCATGGTTTGTGAGCTCGAGCCCTGCATCAGGCTCCATACTGATAGCTAGGAGCCTGGAGCCTGCTTCAGATTATGTGTCTCCCTCTCTCTCTGCCCCTCCCCTGCTTGCACTCTCTCTCTCTCTCTCTCTCTCTCTCTCTCTCTCTCTCTCTCTCTCAAAAATAAAATAAAACATTAAAAAAAATAAAAAAAAATTTGAAGAAGTTTAGATAGTAACTTCTAAACTATATGTATAGTATGATAAGGGATGGCCATCCTGGATAACATTTTGAGCCAAGATAAGTATATTGAAAAGGATCAAAACATTTGAAGATTTTGTGAAGATTCTCAGTGATTAGTATATTATTTTACTTTCTATAAGACCAACTTTTTCTGGATCATGGGTGATCATTGTAGGACCCCTGAATTCCATGAGCATAAATAAGCCCGTTGCCTTGATTCTTTTGCAGTAAAATCAATTCCTTAGTCAGGCAATTTTGTTGAACAGTGTATTTACTCAGTCAAAGCTTATACTGCCCATGGAAACACTGCAGGTAGTGAAGACAAATCTAAATCCAGCTTGGATATCTGTCCTGGGTTGGGGAACAAATCACTTGGCCCTCCATGACAAAATGGTCCCCATATAATCAGCCTACCGCTAAAAGGTTGACTGACTTCCTGATTGGTGGTTTGGTAACAGGGCTCAGAGTTGGTCACACAACTACAAAATTTAGCACTCATTCCTGACAGTCGCCAAGTCATTGTTGGAAGACAGGAGTCCAAGCTGTTGAGCCCTTGTGTGATCTCCATGCCTACCCTCATGAATGCATTGAGCAAGACCTAGGGTTGCTGAGGAAAAGAAAATGTTTCAAATTATGTGGTCCATTTTGCCCATCTCATTACTGACTCCCTTCCTTGCTGCCAGGGACTTTTGGCGAGTATTTACTTGGAAAACAAGTTATGTCACTCAAGGCCCATTCTGAGCTTCCCTTCCATAAAATTATTACCCAAAATTCTTTATCACCAACACGCCAGACTTCTTATTTTCAAATCCCTGAGCATCCAGCCAAAACAAAGCTTGGGGAAAAAAAAATAAAAGAGAGAAATAAAACCATCATAAAATGTCACACTGGAAGCAGTAAAAATGACCCTTGGCATTACAAAAGACAAAGAAAAGACAAGGATGGCCAGAAAAACCATCAACATGATATTGAACTAAAAATAATTAAATAAACAGAACTGAAATACCAAGTTAAAATAGAGAAGAAATGATAAATCCAGAAGACGAAAAAATGTCATTTGACGTGTATCTAACTTATACCCATGCAGAAGAGAGTTAAACAATTTGGACAAAACATTAACTATATAAATCAAGAAAACTTTTCAGATCTAAAAAGAAAATGTATGAATTTAAAGATTTGAAAGGCTTCTTAGATCTTGGTAAATATACTGGATTTTAAGCTAAAGAAAGAATTCTTTGGATACCAAGTCAGGCACAAAACAATATCAGTTATGACAGGGATTTGGGGGTGAATTGACAGGCTCAGACTTCCCACAACATGTGCTAAAAGATGGTGGATCTCTACCTACAAAGCCTTTAGGGAAAGAAAGCATGACCAATAATTTGCTAACCCTCCAAAATATTGTTCTAATCCAAAGGTTACACTGAGACATTTTTGACCATTCAAGTCTTGAGAACATTATGAGCTCTCCCAGAAGAAACTCTAGGGAAAGATCTTTAGTCAACCAAGTGAGGAATAGAGAAACCAAGGCTAAAATACCAGAAAGAAGCCCTGAATACATTCAGAGGAAAGATTCAAACAAGAGTAGGAATTATGGTTCAGAAAACAGGTTAAGGCGTTGAAGGCAATGACAACGTGGAAGTCATCTAACTAACACAACTGGAAGGAAACAAAGAGAAAAAGGGAGAGGTCATATAAATGTTTGATCCCCTCACGTTTTTATTCAAGGGTATCAAATGGCTGAATTTAAATCTAAAATAGTACAGAATGAGGCGTACTAGGAACACTTGAGAATATAAAGGTAAACACCAGAAAAAATTAAGAAATAGAAACGAATGAACTGAAATAGAGTGTAAGAAGGAAGGGAGGGGTGGTGGAAGTTTGCTTATTTGTCATCACTTCTGAGAATCCGCAGACACTATCTGAAGAAAGAGGAGACCAGGTATATTTTATAAGGTTATCTTCTGAAATTTGTATGGCTGATCTATCTTCTAAATTTAATATATAAAATTTGTAGTATGTACATTACACACTGAAACTTGGTCACCAACTAAAATTAATTTATAAGTTAAGTGATATTAATATAATAAAATTATATTATATAAAATATAAACATTATATAGATATAAATATAATATAAAAATAATATAATGAAATCAGCTAAATTATTTTATTTAATTAAGCTAAATAAAAATGATTGCCCATGAGATGCTACTGAGATTCCATAACATGGCACACCTTATATTTTCTCATGTATCTTTCCGGATGGTTCCCCCATCACAACATGTCTTATACTCTGTGCCCCGCCCCCCAGCTTCACTAGACACACATTTCCCAAAAAGTTATTTGCTTCCTGACTTCTGTGTAAATCATGTTATTCCATCCACCTCAATGGTCACCTCTATGCCCCCCTCCATTGCAATATATTTAAAAGCTTTCTTTGTAAGTTTTTTGATGCCTCTAGGTAAGATTAATATCATGCATTGTTTTATTTAATATATAAGATAGAGCTTTCTAGTTTTTAGAGGTATTTTTTTCTTTTCCCTGTTAAGTTGTATACTTCAACATAGTAAAGACAAAGTTTTATACACCCTTTTAATTCAAAATTTAACATGGTTAACACAAGCAATGAATGATCTAGGATAATATCTATTGCATATATTTTCTGCATTGTTGAAATTTTATGTGAATAAGAAATATTTATGTATAAGTGAACTGATATGCGTATGTAGATGTATGCAGACTATATAGATCTACAGAGACACATACACACTCAAGACTTCAGTATTCCTTGAAGGAATACAGTGTTTTCATTCTTGTTTACAAACTCAGCAACACTTCACGTAGTATTCAACATGGAGTTGAAATTCAATTATTACTTGTAAGTTAATTTCATTCCTGATCATTGGAAAGAAAAGAAACTGAATATTTTGAAAATTATTTTGCTGATTTTATATGAACCAGTATCATTCACCCAATAATATTACATTCTTCTCTAAAAGGTAAATTGATTTTTTCAAAAAACGAGAGCCTGACATTGCCCACAAGAAGTTTCTTTGTTCTCCTCTCTTACTGATAGTTTACTGTCAAACCCTTAGTTTTCAGGATTATTTTTCTTCTCTCCTTGGAAGATCAAAACTCTCTCTCTCTCTCTCTCTCTCTCTCTCTCTCTCCCTCTCACTCTGTCTCTGTATCTCTATCATCTATATCTATATCATCTCTGTATCTATTTATATCTATATCTTTAGATATATCTTTAGATATAGATATAGAGATGATATAGATAAATATATAGATATATATTCTATCTATCATATCATATGTAGCTATATATGTATATCATATATATCAGGTCATATATAGATATACATATAGGTATTCATTCTATCTATCTCTCTACCTATCAATCTCTATATATCTACATATGGTAGATAGATAGATGATAGAGAGATAGAGAGATAGGTAGATCTTCAATTGCACTAACCCAATCTGTGTGCTTTCCCCCACTGGGCTTCCTCTTGTAGAGTCAGGCTTTCACCACTATGCAGTCCTTACTTTCACTGCATGCTTTCTTCTCTGTTACTGATATCCACTCAGCCTGCCCACAAAGGAGCAGCCCTTCCTAAAGTCATGGTAGATGTTTCTTGAGAGTATTATCCTTTACTAGCCTAGTTAAAGAGGGTGTTTCAGAAGCTGGGAGGTTATTCAATAACTCTGCTCATTTTTATAAAGTGAACTACACAAAAGTGTTTATTGTGCTTTGCAGATGGGCTGCAGAGAAATTGTGCTTCTTGACCTCCGGCTAGCCCCGCCAGTCAACATAACTGTCCTTGCTGTTACATCCCAGTGTATCACAAGAAATAGGTCAACAGAGTTCACTATGTTTAATATATAAACTGTCAATGCCTCAAGGAACAACCTTTTAAACAAATGTGACTCCAAAGATAGTATATTATAGATTCTTAACTGGAATTATAAAAGGTAAATTACGAGTACTGCCTTGTTTTTCACATCTGTATTGATTTCGTGTCTTAAAGCAAAACTGAATCAGTTCACGAACTCAGTTGGAGTTGGGCTCTGTCTTTTATCTTTCCCTGTTTATTCCGAGTGTAAGGGGAAGTGGCTCAATAGGATATAAGCTTTAATATCATATGATCAAGATAAAGGCAGTCTTCTTTGTCATCCTAGAATATCTATATCAGGCACATATTCAGGCTGTTAATGTGGACTCTCATTCTCCATACTCAACATTGAACCCAGAAGCGTCTTCTAAGACCTTATTCAATTCATAGCTGTATTGAGAGCAACCTATTAAAATAACTCATTATTCCATGGGTTCCTGATGGGCTTAAGCTATAAGAAAATATGCAATCTCCCAAGCCATGTAGCCCTCAATTCTGTGTCTGCTGATCTTGTCCACAGTCTAGAGTTTATAGTTTCAGTCACAACGGAAAGATGAAACACAAAATACAAAAGAATTGAAGATGGATTATAGGAGATACTGTTCAGAGGAAACAAACTCAGACACAAAATTGACTTCATAAAGAGAACTTTAAAAATCTGGCAAACCAAATATATCTATAGGCCTCGTGGATCTCTGGGGGCAAATGCTAAGGCTATCAAAATGAAAAAAGAATATGATAAGCTTAAAGAGGCATTGTTGTTTCCTCTTTCTACCTCTGTGTTCATGAAAAGCATTGACAAGATAGACAATTGTTTGGCAAGAGGTTTAAAATGGGAAAAAAATAAGATGCCTTGATGGATGAGACAGTGGAAACTTTTTTTTTAATTTTCTTTTTCCTTTTTTTAAGTAATCACTGTGCCCAATGTGGGGTTTGAACTCAAGACCCCAAGATCAAGAGTCACATGGTCCACCAACTGAGCCAGCCAGGAGCCCCACAGTGGAACTTTTAAAACCAATTGCAAATGGATTTAGTTCCCAGCTCCCATGACATCTACCTCTGCATTTTGAAAATACAATCACTCTAGCAGGTTACACGCTACTCATGTGCTTGCCAGAGTATTGTCCAACGAGTCAGTGAAAGACATCCTGGGAAGTACTTGCAATGTACTCATCTGCTCAATTACTGGTCCAAGGTATGAAGAAGTCTAAAGTTGAAGTTTAGTCAAGCCCAGAGGAACATAGCCCAAACTTTCAAAAAGAAATAAGTACAATTAAATTGCAACACATATCCCATTTTCTTTTGCGTGAGGGAAGTCCTTGCCTTAATCTTCATTGGGTTCATCTTGGATGACTGGATGGCATGATGTACAACAATACCCTTTTTATGAAACTGAGAACAAGAAACAACAGGTGCCTGAGACAATACCACTATTATTTTTTTCCCTTTAGAATCTGCATGTGTCTGTGTACGTTTGCAACTGTAGCAAATTACACACAGGAAAACCCCAGACGTATGAATTTATTCCTCATAAAAGTGGTTTCCTTTCAAGTTTAATTCAGTGTGAAAGCCATGTCTGTGAAACCTGGTTAATATTAACCTTAACTCAATCCTATTTTGAGCTAAAGATAAAGGAGGAGATATGGAGTTTGAAAATTTTCTTTCTCTTTCTTTCTTTCTTTCTTTCTTTCTTTCTTTCTTTCTTTCTTTCTTTCTTTCTTTCTTTCTTTCTTTCTTCTTTCTTTCTTTCTTTTTTCAAATTGTGTAAGAAGAACGAAAGCACTTGAGCGAGCCTAGCCCCTTGAAGATCAATGACCCTGGTGAGGCTAATTACCCCAATCCTCTCAGTGTAAATTAAAAAAAGACCTCAGTAGCTGGAAAGACTATATGATTAACTGGCTGAGAAGATTAACCGTGATCAGAGTGGTCTGGGGCTTCCTGGTTTCCCCTCGGTTGCCTATTTGTCACTTGCAGAATACACTCTGTGCCCATGAGCTGCATCTCAAGGGCTGGGTGATTCTTTCATAGAGATTGATGGCAGGGGAACGAGGGTGGGGAAGGATGTTCCGGGTCTGAATGAGCTTGTGCTTCCCAGGGAAATGTGAGATGTCTGTGAGCCTCTAGGTACCCAGGTGTCATGGGCAAAGTCCAGATGACATTTTCCCATCTCTTTTCACACCATAATCCAGACACCCTGTGGAAGATGGTGGTGCTTGTTTTGGTTTCCAGACATGGCGCTCCATTTAAGATCGATGCTGTCTTTGCTAAAATGAAAATTCATGTTAATTGAAACTATTTCTTTGGATTATTTATATTTTATGTGTACCTGGTTGTGGCCATCATTCTATTGTCATATCATGAATGCTTTTCTCATGTTTCCAACAGGCAACTCATTATCATATCCCAGTCCCTAGTCCTATCCTGCCATTTCTCCGGCATTTTTTTCAACCTGACACTTGCCCACCTGACACGTCTAAATGGACTTTCCACTTATGCTGGAATAACAAAGACATCGCAAAAGCCAAAGCTAAATTAGCATGTTTTCAAAAGTTATGTGATATTTAATGAAAAATTCTGTTAGTGCACAAATAAATTGGCCTAAAGCTTTAGATCCATAAGCTTCTTTGTACACTTTGGCTCAAGAATAGAATTCCTGGGAATTTATCCTAGAATAATAATAATTAAAATAATAATAATTAATAATAATAATAATTCATTAGATGTGAGGATGTGAAAAACATACACAGCATTTATAAAATTTCCATTGTTAATTATTTAAAAGCTACTAGAAGCTATCTAAATGTCCAGCTATAGAACAACTAAGTAGATGTTATACAATTTAACAGTATACTTAAGCCAGACATTAAAAAATATAATGATTAAGACAGTACAGAAAACCAAAATCGTTTATAATGTAGTGTTAATTAAAAAGCATCATATAAGGGCACCTGGGAGGCTGTTGATTTTGGCTCAGGTCATGATCTTATAGTTTCTGGGTTCAAGCCCCCACATCGGGCTCTGCGCTGACAGCACAGAGCCTGCTTGTGATGCTCCCTGTCCCTCTCTTTCTACCCCTCCTCTGACTGTGTTTTTTTCCTCTCACTCAAAACAAATAAATAAACTTAAAAAAAGGCATCATATAAAATACTTGTATGTTTTATAATTATAATTGTATGAAATACAACCATCCAGATCAGGAGCATACAGTATTGTGCAAAACGGAAAACAGTTGCTATGTTAAATGAGGACGTTGTTCGAGAATTTTGTTCAGTCCATTCAGATTTTGTATTTCGTCATGATTCGGTCTTGGGAGATTGTGTGTTTCTAGAAATTTATCAATTTCTTGTAGGTTGTTCAGTTTTGTTGGTATATAATTGTTTCTAGTAGTTGTTTTCAATGATTATTATAGTTCTGTGGTATCAATTGTAACTTCTCTTTTATATCCAATTGTATTTATTTGAGCCCTCTCTCTTTTTCTCTTGGTTAGTCTAGCTAAAAGTTTGTCAATTTTGTTTTTATTTTCGAAAACTCAGCCTTTACTTTCATTGATCTTTTCTATTGTCTTTCTATTTCTTATTTTATTTATTTCCACTGATTTGTTTGTTTGTTTCCTTTAATCTACTGTGCTTGTTCTTCTTTTTCTACCTGCTTTGTGTGTTGCAGATTTTTTTTCCCCTTAACATAGACCTGGATTGCTATAATCTTCTCTCTTAGAACAACCTTTGCTTCAGCCCATAGATTTTGCTGTGTGTTATTTGTATTTCCAATTGTCTATATGTACTTCTTTTATTTCTACTTTACCTTCTTTGTGGAACCATTGGTTTTTCAGTAGTATGTTGTTGAACTTGCACTTTTTTTTTCCAGCCTTCTTGTAATTGATTTCTAGTTTCTAACCATTGTTGTCAGAAAATGCTTGATATAATCTTCCTTGAATTTATTGAGACTTCTTGTGTTTGGCAGAATGTTCCATATGTACTTAAGAAGAATGCAGATTCGGTTGTTTTTGTATATATCCATTAATTAAGTCCATCTGTCTAATGTTTTGTTTAAGATCAATATTGCCTTATTAATTTTCTGTTTGGTTTATCTATCTATTGAAGTAAGTGGGGGTGTTAAAGGCCCCTGTTACTACTGTATTGTTGTCAATTTCTACCGCTAGGTCTGCCAATATTTGATTTTTATGTTTCTCATGTCACACTTCACATCTTTCATTTTATTCTTACTAATTGTTATAGTTTTCACTATTTTTACCACTAAAAGTCTTTTAGCATTCATACTTGCTCTACAAGCTACTGATCCACTATCTTTGCTATATATTTACCCTTTTTAGTGAGATTTTTACTTTCATATATTTTCTTATTATTAATTAGTACCATTTCTTTTCAAAGGTCCCTTAAGGTAACTTCACTTTTTAAAATTCTCTTTTACTTTCCGCTGCTCTGTCTCGGTGAATGTCATTATTTTGTCTTCCAGTTCTCTGATCTGCTTTTCTGCTTCATTCAGTCTGCTGTTGAACCCCTCTAGTGTGTTTTTCAGTTCAATTTCAGTTCCATTCTTCTATTCTTATTATTCTATTATTCAGGTTCTGTATCTTCTGTTTGATACTTTTTAAATATTTTCTCTTTTATTTATTTTATTTTATTATTAATTTTTTAATATGAAATTTATTGTCAAATTGGTTTCCATACAACACCCAGGGCTCATCCCAACAGGTGCCCTCCTCAATGCCCGTCACGCACCCTCCCCTCCCTCCCACCCCCCATCAACCCTCAGTTTATTCTCAGTTTTTAAGAGTCTCTTATGGTTTGGCTCTCTCCCTCTATAACTTTTTTTTCCTTCCCCTCCCCCATGGTCTTCTGTTAAGTTTCTCAGAATCCACATAAGAGTGAAAACATATTTTCTATCTCTTTGCTGAGGCTCTCACTGTGTTCATTCATTCTTCTCCTGAGTTTGGTGAGCATTTTATGACCATTAACTTAAACTCTTTATCAGATAGATTGTTTATTTCTGTTTCATTAAGGATTTTCTCAGAGGTTTTGTCTTGTCAGTCATTTTGTCTGACTCTCTGTGTTTGTTTCTATGTATTAGGCAAATCAGCCAATTCTCCCAGCCTTGAAGAAGTGACGTTATATAGATGTCCTTTGGGGCTTGGAAGGGCTATTTCCCCTGGCCACTTATGCCAGGTGCTCAAGGGGCATCCCTGTATGAGTTGTATGTGTCCTCTGGCTGAAGGTGGCTTACAACTATGGGGTAGGCATTGGCAGGGCTCTCACCTGGTCCAGCTGTGCATATAGCTGTTATGTAAGGGTGGGCAGGGCCCTCACCAGGGCATGTTCTCCAGTACCAAAAAGCTAGAGGAAAAGTTTCAAAATAGCACCCACCAGCACTGGCACCAAGTTAGAGTGAGATTTCAAAAATGGCACCTGCCACTGTCTCCATTTCTGCAGAAAGCCTCAACAAGTTCCTGTCTCTTCAGCAGACCCTTCAAGATTCTTAGCGGGTCGTCTCCACATATGATCTGGGCACTTTTCCAACTGGTGCATTTGAGTTGGATCCCAGTGTGAGTAAATCTGTGCACAAGCTCTTGAAGAGTGATTTCTCTATTCCCAGTTCTATGATTTTCCTGAATGTAATCCCCACCGACTTTCAAAGCCAGACATTTTGGGGGATCATCTCTTCTGTTCAGAATCTATAGGCTGGCATGCCTGATGTGGAGGAAAGAAACCCTCACTTCTCAGGGAAAAGCTTCATAGTTTGAGATCCCTTCCAATGGTGGACCAGTGCCACTTGGTGTTTTATTGTTTGGGGGTTTTGGTGAGCCCATCTCTGCCTCTCCTATCTATTTCAATGTTGACTTTTTATCCTTTGTTGTGAAGATTCTGTTTATCCAGTTTTAAGTTTTTTTTCAGGTAAAATTATTCTGCACATGGTTGTAAATTTCTTGTGTCTGTGGGAGGAGGTGAGTTGAGTTTCCTATGCCACCATCTTGAACCCTTCCAGGTTCTTTGTTATTGGAATCACACTCACAATGACCTCTCTGCTTTCTGCAAACAGTTGTTCTGGAACATGATGTTACTCAAGTTATTTGTTTAGGTTTTTCTGTATTATTTCAAAGCAAATCTTTCTGAGTTATATTTGATGAGATATAAGCTGGGAAGAACTTTAGAACAGAGAATTCATTCAATTCTCAAGAGCCACTGTTGACTTTCCTGCTACATCTCTGTTTATTCCACTTATTGTACAATGTGTGTTTATTCAACAAAAAATGTACACAATCAGCCTTATATATCCACATATGTGACACATAGTCTGACTACTTCTCACCACTCAAGCTATGATTAAAAAAAAATCTAAGTGAATAAATATACTCTTTCCCACTGTTCTTGCCAATATGAGGCTTAAAGAGCTCTTGTTTATATTTCCAGCTGACCATCACTGAGCAGAAACAGGCAAGGTGGGTTCATTTAATGCCAATCTTTTCATCACATTACAGATGAAAAAATGTGAAAGTGGGAAGATAAGACAGGTTGAAGCAGAATGACTCTGCTCCCAGGGCAAAGAAAGGGGTCAGGCTGCCATCCTCTGCAAAACCACACAACAGGGACAGGCAGGATAGCAGAAACATAAGCAATGAGAAAGAAAGAAAGAAAGAAAGAAAGAAAGAAAGAAAGAAAGAAAGAAAGAAAGAAAGAAAGAAAGAAAGAAAGAAAGAAAGAAAGAAAGAAAGAAAGAAAGAAAGAAAGGAAGGAAGGAAGGAAGGAAGGAAGGAAGGAAGGAAGGAAGGAAGGAAGGAAGGAAGAAAGAAAAGAAGGAAGGAAGAAAGAAAAGAAGGAAGGAAGGAAGGAAGGAAGGAAGGAAGGAAGGAAGGAAGGAAGGAAGGAAGGAAGGAAGGAAGGAAGAAAAAAAGACCTGGGACATTGTATAAGTTAACTATTGCTATCTAACAAAGCATCTCAAAACCTAATGACTTAATATAATAGTTTAGTATTTTTCACTAGACCACGGGCTCTTGGGGTTAATTCTCCAAATCTGGGCTGGCTCAATAGGCTCACACATGCATTGTGGTCAACTGCAGGTCAATGGTGTCTTGACTGACCTCGGGTGGGCTTTGTTACAGATGTAGGGCCTTAGCTGGAACAGCTGGGCTGACGTGACTCTGCTCCATGGGTCTCGTCCTCTAATACAGGCTAGCCCAGACAAAATCTTATGAGGAAGGAAGAGGAGCATTAAGGAGAGCAGAAGTATGCAAGGCTCCATGAAGTCTGAATCACATCATCACTTCCATTACATTATATCTAGCCAAGTGAGTCACAGGAAATCCCAGATTTAAGGGAGGAGCTGCAAAGTCAGATTGTAAGAGGTACAGATTCAGAGATAGAGTTGGGGTCAGTTTTGCAATCAATCTACTGTAGAGATGTTTAGGAAAGAGCTAACAGTCATATTTGGCTAAGCACTGTGACTACAGATGAAAGGCAGTGGTTGGGGGAAAAGGCTGGGCTTATAATTAAAGGCATAATTAGGCTTAATGCATTTTCATCTGGTTGCCAGTAGGAGAATCTGAGCACAAAAGTGATGGAATTGAGAACATTAACCTGGAAACATTGTGGAGAATTAATCGAAGTAGGAAGGCACAATGGGTGGGGAGCCCAGTTAGGAGGCTATTGGAGGGGAGGAGTGAGGATTAATGTGGACCAGAGCCCTGAGGGCAGAGGTGGAGTTGAAGAGAGACAGGCAGGCTTGGAAGACCTGACAGTTATAAAATTAAAGGTGTTGGTATCTAAAGTTTATGGAAAAGAAGTTTCTGTGTGGGTGTCTAGGTTTACTGATGAGATATTTATACAGTTAATGTAAGTAGAACATCTCAGGAAATGATCCAGAAGGTAGGAGATCAGTTCATTCAATGGGAGTGTTGTGTTTAGTACTCAGGATAAACAAGGTATGCTATGTTATGTAAAAAGTAACCTCAAAGATTCAGCAGCTTATCACAACTAAAACCCATTTCTCCCTCACACGTCATGACTCTTGTGAATCAGTGAAGGCTCTATTCCCTCTTAGACCCTCCACAGCCATGTGGGTAGGAGCTCTACCATAGCAGTGTTATCTTTAGGGTAATTAACTTGTCTCAATTTTCCTGAGACCTTCTATTTTAACTCTGAAAGCTCTATATCCCAGCAAACCACGCAGTCCCAGACAAAGGAGGGTAGTTGGTCACCCAATATCCTGTTCAAATACTTTGAGACAGCTAGAGTCTCTTGGTTGTTCTTTTTTGATTTTTCCAAAATCACACCATTTCTTCTTACTTGTCATTGGCTAGGAATTGTCATGAGGTCCTATGCAACTGAAGGAGGCTGGAAAAGAGAGAGCAGAAGGAACATTTGCTGAGCACCAATGCCCCGGTTTGAGACCTTTCAGGAGGTATTATCCAGCTGAGTACATAAAAATTGACAGCTCTTAAAAACAATGTAATGTAAATGTAATGTAAAACTTAAATGCAGTCAAGCCAGGAGGGCCATGGGCTCATAACCCTAGGACAAATTCTATCTAGACTTTAGACTCATTTGCAAACCAACTGCAAGTTTTAATGTACATTCTCATGTGTGAACATAAATAGTGCAATTCCTTTTATGCTGGTGTCATTCTCTCGGTCTTTCCACTAGCCTATGGGCAACACTTTTAAGCTCTTGTTTTCTTTAGAAGACACAGCTTTGGACAAAGCTACACTATGAGTGGATTGAGAGCTGGATTGCTTCCTCAGCTCCCTTTCCAGGAGCCCTAGGTGGGGAAGAACTTTCCCAAAGGCACACAGAGTCCCTGACTCTTTCAAATAGTTTCCATTACAAGTTTGAGGAAGAGTTTAGGAGGGAGGATCCAACAGGAACCATTTCGCTTCTCCTGAAAACACCATCTCCTCCAGTCTGAGAGAGGAAAGAATGTGGGCTGAATTCTGAAGCATTCCCCTTTGAAGGACTTGAAATATCATAATCCTCAGTGGATTGATGTTCTTGAACCTTTCACACTTGAGGCTTCACTATGTCTATGGCAATACACCATACCCCGGGGACTCAATGCCAGCTGAACATGAGCTATGTAAACAAAAACTTGGCTCCATTATTTTTTTCTAAAGAAATAAACTTGGATTTGAGTAAGCCAGCAGATTAATTCAACAATCAGAAAATGTTAATATAATTAATCACAACTTACCCTAGATGATCTCTGTGCATATGTCTATAAACATTGTTAACATTGTGAATATGTTAGAGTTCACAGCTTACCCTTTCCCTTTCTCTGTGGCGGAAGAGGGCAGGCATGATGTGCCAGGAGCACACTGCCAGCTTTAGAGGAGGGAGGACTTTGCAGGATCAAGCCGTCTGGGATAACATGGCATAAGAAGAGAAAGGGGCACAAAAGGATTAAGCAACCTGCCTACGATGCAGGGCTAGTAAGTGGGAGTGCTACTGGTTAAATCCAGTCTTCTGATTGTGAAGACTGTGTTCTCCCTGCTCTGTGAAACTACATCCCATGAGGGAGTGTGATATATATTTAGCCTCCATGTCCTCCCTGCTGACTTCATATTTTCATATAGTCTATTAGGCAATAGAACTTCTTTGTATAGTCTTATACCACAAACATCTTCGAGATGAGGGGGCAAAGACTCTATACAGCCAATAGAGCAGATATGCCCGGGAGGACTGGTGGGGATACATTGTAAGAAGGCAATACAGGCTCTGGGCCCAGCTGAAAAAAACTTAAGACTATTCCGAGTACAGCAGATGGAAAGTCAAGGAACCAGGAGAGAGCATGGCAAGGGGCCCATTAGACTGGACATTAAGATTGATTTGGAAGTATAGTGAGATTTGAGGTCCAAGGATTGGATAGCACATCCTTCTTCATAAATTCTTTTGGCAAAATTGTGTATGTATATATGTATGTATGATTTCATGCACGCCTGCGTATATGTGTATATGCACACATGGATGTATCTATCATCTATCCACACAGGTGCATAGAGTAGCACAGACTAAAGTCTGTCATTAATGCCTCAGCTGATGGCAGTTTCAGATTTTCTATAGGGGAAGGGCTTAAGAACAGCAATCTAGCAGCAAATAAGTTGAGGGGTTGTACTGAAAGCTCTGTTTGCATTTTAAGCACAAAATTTTTCTTTTATTCAGAGTGACACCATATGACTTCTGAAGCTGAGATAGAACAGTGATATGGCTTCTGTCTGGTCCCCTTGGGACACTCACCCTTGGAACACAACCACTATGTCGTGAAGAAAACACTACATGGACAGTCCACATGAGGTCCCAGCCTACAGCCGGACCCTCTTTCATTGCTCAGCTGCAAGGACATAGCTCATGCTCTTGCTTGACCTTGCCCATGTCTTCTATTGGCTTTCTCTGGCCTTCATCCCTTCTTTCTTTCTATCACTGGCTCTCTTCCCCCTCCCCCCCCCACCCCGCCTCAGTAGTGGGTCTTCCAAGAATCCAGTCTTCTTTCTACTTTTTGTTCTCCTAACCCTCATGCTGGAGAGCCCATCTATTCTCATAGCTTTAAACATCACTTCTATGCTAATGATTCCTACATTTACATTTCCAGCACCATCTTCAATCAAAGCAAATCCTCATTAATCACTGAGCTTCTGTTTCCTGCCTTCAATTGCCTACTGGACACATTCAGCCGGAATATCTTACTGTCACTTCACCCTTAATACAGAGCACATTATTTAACCACCAAAATTAAATCTTCTGAACTCCCTTTCACGGTCAATGGCACCGTTCCTCCACTCCTTGGGTGGTTCCCACCAGCTGTTTCTACCTAGATTTTAGATACATACTATAATCTGAATACTTCTTTATGAACTTAATTCACAAATAAATTATACAAATAAAGGAAAAATATATAATGCAATGCATCAGCTAGATTCACAGGATATGATGGTTCAGCTTCTCCTCTTCTGAGGATGATGATGATAATGATAATGGCTAATAGTTGCTGACCACTCTCTATGAATTAGGTACTGTTCTTAGCACTTCACACATGTTGAATAACTTAATCTTCATAACCCTACAAGTTAGATACCTCGACTTAATACAGACTGAGCATCAACTGTGAGATCACAGCCGAATGATTTGATTTCATCTCTTCTGTTCTCACATTTCAACACCCCATTCAGCATTCTCAGGTCTGGAGCACACAACAATCTCTCTATTCTATCAACCAGTTTATCTCTTTTTCTCCTATACCTTCAATTTCTTCTGCTTCCAGTCATTATCAGTGTAGTTCCCCTGACCTCCAGTCTCATTTCTCTTTCAAACCCTTGTCAGTCAGGTCATTTGGTCCCTCTCCTTCTTAGCTTCACTCTCCTGATGTCATCCTTTATCCTTTCAACTGGTAACACAGTCCAACTGGTTGGACCTCCTGCCATAATGTGACATGATTGTCTCTTGGCTACAGTCCATCCAGTGTGCTATTTATCATATACATCTTCCATATGCAACTTGTTCACCCCGATAGCCCACTTCTGCTATTCTTGTTTTTGATACTGTACTGTGTCTGTGCAAGATGTTATTACTCAGAGAAAGTAGGTGAAGGGTCGGTGGGAGCTCACTATCCTATTTTAGCAACTTACTGTCTTATTTATTTCAAAATAAAAAGTTATAAATATCCTAAGGTATTTTTATAGAAGGTTACATCCCAAGCTGTTATCATGAGATGAACTGCAAGGAAAAGAAGAGAAAGCCTTTTCCTTTTTATTCTATGTAGTTTTTTTTTTGTTTGAAAATTTTACTAGATAAATATATTCTTGTATACCTTGTATAAAAATAAAAATTCAAAAAAAATCTAATGCATTTTTTTACTATAATGTGTATATTTGAATTTCAAATTCCTAATTGCCAACCTTACTACAATCCCACATTATTTTGTTTTACTTATAAATATAATCCTTTTACTCTAGTCAGGTAGTCACCTTAAAATTCCAAACACACGTTTTGTCCACTCTTGTCTTTCTTTGCTTACTCCTTTTGCAACCTCCTAGATTTGGCTATGCTATCTGAGCAGATGACTTCCAAATATGTCGCTTCCTGGTTCCCTCATTTCCCATAACTCTACTCCTAAATTTCAACTGCTGTTAGGTCTTTGCATGTAGATTTCTAGCTGGTATCTCCAACTTAGTTTGTTAAATAATTGAGCTCTTTTTTCTCCTTTTTTTTTAGGTGTATGTATTTATTGTGACAGATAAAGAATATGAGCAGGGGAGGGGCAGAGGGAGAGGGAGAGGGAGAGAGAGAGAGAGACAGAGAGAGAGAATCATAAGCAAGCTCCATGATCATCAGGGGGCTCAATTACATGACCCTAGAATCCTTACCTGAACTGAAATCAAAAGTTGGATGCTTAACTGACTGAGCCACCCAGGTGCCCTACAATCATTTTTTATTCTTCCCCCTTTTCTTCGAAATTATCATCAATATCCTTTTATGCACATTTGGGTTTCTCTTCTCTTCATCATGGCATTTAATGTCATATAACGTCTGGCTTCAGACAGCATTACCCTGCTATCAAAGCCAGACAAGGACACTACAAGAAAAGAAAATTACAAGACAACATCCCTGACGAACATAGACAAAAAATCCTCAACACAGTATTAGCAAACTGAATTCAGCAATACATTAAAAGGGTCATACATCATGATCAAGTGGGATTTATCCCAGGGATGCACCCACAAATCAACAAATGTGAAACACCACATTAATAAAGTGAAAGATAAAAATCGTATGATCATCTTAATTGATCCAGAAAAAACATTTGGCACAATTTAACACTCTTTCATGATTAAATATTCTCAACAAACTGGGTATAGAGAGAATGTTCCTCAACATAATAAGGACTTTATATGGTAAGTTCACAGGTAAGAGCATACTTATCAGCGAAAAGCTGAAAGCTTTTCCTCTAAGATCAAGAACAGGACAAAAATGCCCACCATCACCACTTTTATTCAGCATAGTCCTAGAAGAGCAGTTAGGGGGAAAAAATTAAAAAGTATCCAAGTCAGAAAGGAAGAAGTAAATTTGTCTCTATTTGCAGGCAACATAATATATTATATAGAAAACCCTAAAAAGCCCACCAAAAAGCTGCTACCACTAATAAACAATTTCCACTAAGTTGCAGGATACAAACTCAATATACAACAATTAGTTGCATTTCTATACACCAATAGTGAGCTGTCAGAAAGAGAAATTAAGAAAACAACCTCATTTACAGTTATATCAAAAAAATATAACATTTAGAAATAAATTCTACCAAGGAGGTAAAAGATTTATACAAAGAAGATTATAATAAATTACTGAAAGAAATTTAAGAGGACACAAATAAAGGAAAGGTAGTCTATGTTCATGGATTGGAAGAATTAATAATATGGTTAAAATGTCCACACTACCCAAAGTGATCTACAGTTTCAGTTCAATCCCTATCAAAATTCTAATGTCATTCATCACTGAAATAGAAAAAAAAATAATCCAAAATTTTTATGAAACCACAAATAATACCAAACAGCCAAAGCAATAATAAGAAAGAAGAACAAAGCCAGAGGCTTCACACTTTTTGATTTGAAACTATATTACAAAATCTATAGCAATCAAAACAACTATATGGCCAACTAATCTTTGACAAAGCAAGAAAGAATACCCAATGGAAAAAAAAGATAGTCTCCAACAAATGGTGTTTCAAAAACTGGATGGAGATGTGCAAAAAGTGAAACTGGATCACTTTCTTACACCATACACACACAGAAATTCAAAATGGATGGAAGACCTAAATGTGAGATAGGAAACTATTAAAATTCTAGAGAAGAACAAAGGCAGCAACCTCTCTGACCTCAATTGCAGCAACTTCTAACCAGACACATCCCTCAAAGCAAGGGAAATGAAAGCAAACATGAACTACTGGGACCTCATCAAAATAAAAAGCTTCTGCACAGCAAAGGCAACAATCAGCAAAACTAAAAGGCAACCGATGGAATGGGAGAAGATATTTGCAAATGACGCATCAGATAAAGGGTTAGTATCCAAAATCTATAAAGAACTTATAAAACTCAACACCCAAAAAAACAAACAACCCAGTTAAGAAACGGGCAGAAGGCATGAATATACACTTTTCCAGAGAAGACATCAAGATGGCTAACAGGCACATGAAAAGATGCTCAACATCACTCATCATTAGGGTAATAAAAATTAAAACCACAATGAGATACCACCTGTCAGAATGGCTGAAATTAATAACAGACAAAACAACAGGTATTGGTGATGATGTGGAGAAAGGGGTAGCCTCTTACACTGTTGGTGGGGATGCAGACTGGTGTAGCCACTCTGGAGAACAGTATGCAGATTCCTCAAAAAACTAAAATAGACCTACCCTAAGATCCAGTACTTGTGCTGTAGGATTTATCCAAAAGACACAAAAGTACAGACTTAAGTATGTTTACAGCAGCATTATTAACAATAGCCAAACTACAAACAGAGCCCAAATGCCCATCAACCAATGAATGGATAAGAAGATGTGGTATATAGACAGTGGAATATTATTCAACTTTTTTTTAAAAAAAAAAAAAAAAGGAGGACATTTAGCATTTGGGAAAACATGGATGAATCTGGAGGGCATTGTGCTAAATGAAATAAGCCAGAAAGAAAAAGACAAATACCGCATGGAATCACTAACACCTGGGGGAAAAAAAGAGTCAATCTCATAGAAACAGAGTATAACAGAGACTGGAAGTTGGGAGAAATAGGCAAGATTAATAAGAGTACAAACTTTCAGTTATGAGATGAATAAGTTCTGAAGATCTAATATATAACATGGAGACAATAGCTGATAACATTGCATTGTATAATTAAAATTATAATTTTAGTATAATAATTGTTATGTAGTGTTTTAGCATAATTGCTCAGGGAATAGAATTTAAATGTTTTCAATAATAATAATAAATAACAATTAATAATAACGATAATAATAATAATAAAGTGGGGTGATGGATGCATTAATTAACTCCATGGGGGAATCCTTTTACGATGTATATTTCTATCAAATCATCATTTTGTACACTTTAAGTATATCACAATTTTATTTGTCAATTATACCTTAATAACACTGGAAAATAAATAAATAAAATAAAATCTGACTTCAGCATATTCTCCTGTGTCCCTCATTACTCAACACCATGCTTCCTACGGTTTAATGAAAATAAAATCTTCATCATATTTCTAACACGTCTCTTTTCACCTCTCTGCCCCACACAAGTAGATAGCAGTGTTTCAGAGGGAACTCATCATATTTTTTTATCTTTATATCAGTTACCTGATATTATGCCATGCTCAATAGGCACTCAAGAAATATTTGTTGAATTGAATGGATTTTCCTAATCAGATTGTGGTGCTCTGAAAATAGACTCTTCTGCACAAGAAAAAATGTGAACACTTAGTAGGAGCTTAATAAATATTCATTGATTGATTAGAATTGGCTAGCCTGGTTTCATTACTCAGGCAAAATGAAATATGGAAAATAAACTGCCATCTCAGGCTGGCTTTTTCTCCCAGAAATGAGGGGAGATAAATGATCCCCATTGAGTTATATAAGATGAGTATCTGGCCTGGCATCCGTAGAGAAGAGTAAATTAGATTTTTAAAATAGTTTCAGGGTTAAAAATGTAAGATGTTATTAGTAACACAAGTAAGGAATCATTATTAATGTAGTCTACGACCTTTATCTTGATGTACTGGAATAAGAGATTTATACATCAGACTGGGATGAATTGTTCATTTTCATCAAGGATTTGGAAACAAAGGGGCAGGAAGCTCAAATTGGGAACATTCGGGTTTGTCTACAGACCTACTGGAAAGGACACACTGCAATTTTCCATGGCTTGTGCGAGGCCTTTAGGAATTGAATGAGCCCAGAGGGAGGAGGGATTGAGGAACAAGAAAGCTACTTTTTACACATAAATATGTAAGTAGCAACCTGCAATAATTCAAAAGGAAATAAAGAAAATCAAAACAAAACCCGCATGTGTCAGTTTAATGAGATTGGTGGGAAAAAAATAGTATATTCTTTTAAAGTTTGCTTCCATATGACAGGGACTCTTTAACACATTCTTCATTGGATTTAAAAGAGGTTGAAAAGATTTAACCAGTCTTAACCCCGATTTATTAAATATTATGCAGATTTTGTAAACTCACTAGAGATTCAATACTAGTGATTGTAGAATCAGTAAATCTTCCTTCATGGTTGTTAGCACTTTCTATAATTTAACAAGGAGCTGAGTGTAACCAACACTAAGATTTAACATTTAGAGTTTTATTGAAAAAAACAAATGATTCAAAGATTTATTCAATGTGCTTAAGACTTAACAAATATTGTCTCAACTTGGGAAAATAAATATGGAATGAAAATGGTCCTAATTGCTTGCTCTGAGGCAAATGTTCAATTTAGCATTTTTTTAATGTATTTAATAAATAGATTATTAAATCAAGTGCAATGCTCATTAAAGATGGTATCAATTTAAGGAATTCATCTCAGCTATGATTTATTCAATCTAATGCCCCATTGATTAAATGTTCTTCAGATCTTAAAAGTCCACTTCAGGTTTAATAGGTACCAGGTCAATTTAGAAAAGCATTCAGCACACGTGAAAGCCAATGAGCGAGGAAGTGATTTATACACTCCATGCTGAACGGGTACCATAAGTGGTTGTGATGTTGGGAAATTGTGTATTTAAAACGCTACTTAAAAGCATTTCAGAGGGTAAATACTGCAATTCTGTAAGCTTCTCAAGTGCCTCTAAGTGGGACAGATCCAGAGCAAATAACATAACCTGAGGAGAGTATGGTGGGTAGTTCTTGGGAGTCGACCTAGGAATATGGCTTTCTGGCCTGCCTGCCTAATAGCTAATGTGCCTTCCCTGAAAGTCATGTGAAATGGGGCCCAAGGGTTCTAAGGATGTGTTTTACTCTTCTTTGTATCATGTCCCTAGGACGCCCATATAGAATTACAGCTTTGTAATCTGGAAGACGTTTTGCCTTGGTTAAATTCCATGATGCTGTGATATCATTATTCCAAGACTTGATTTCTTCGTTTTCACTATTTTTGCTGTGACCTGATAGATACAGAATAGATTATACAGCAGGTTCCACTCTGAAACAATGTCGTGGATACTGTGTCCAAATTGTTACTCTGTGTTTAGGGACAGAAGACAGCATAGCATTTTCTCCCTAACTCTTAAGTCAAATATCTCCGGATATTAGAGTAGGTAATTAGCAGAGCTCTTATATAAGCTTTTCATTTGCCCTTTTCATGCCAAAAGAATACGTTATCATTTATTTAGCAGCACTGCTGTGTACTAGACATTATTTCTTTTATTTGTTACAAATATCCTAACATAGTTCTAAATATCTGTAAGTTTATTAGCAGTAAATAACTTGCTCCAATTTAAATTGCTAGTGAGTGGCAGAAATGAGATTAGGAATCAAAAGGATCTCACTGCAAAGCCTATGATGTTCCACTTCTGTGGAATATCCAGGCCAAATTTGATTAACACCACGCATTGAGTGGCTACCTTTTTTCCCTGTCGCAGTGCTAAGTACTAAGGATACAGAGATAAAAAGACAAGGCTGTCTTCAAGCAAATCACTGTCTTCTCGTGGAGACAGTCAAATAGAGAGAAAATTAACATGCAGTAAGACAAGTATTTTGAAAGAGAAATTCACAGCGCCCAAGAGGTAGTTAGTTTTACCATATGGGAAAATTCCTGGACGATTTCTGAGCCTATTAAGCTGTGTTTGTGGTAGTACTAAGAAAAACATGATATTGTGGCATACAAAATTGCACACGCAAAGGCATGGTGATATGATCCATAATATTTAACATATGGATGAAGTCATCCACATGTCTCTGAAATGCACGAACACCAGCAGTATCATTTTCCAGTGCTTAAAAAAAAGGTTTTCATATGCCAATTTCAATAAATAAATGAAGTAAGACTGTTCTTCCCCAAAAATGGTGCTAGAACAAATAAATGTCCAAATAATCTAATTCTTGACCTCAAACTCTCTCCGTGCAAAAAAAAAAAATTAATTTGAGATGGCACAGAGACCTAAAGGTGAAAGTTAAAACCATAAAACTTCTAGAAGAAAATATAGTGCCATATCATCACAACCTTGGATTAGGCAAAATTTTCTTAAATGGAACACAGAAATCACTAATCGTAAAAGAAAAATATACCCGATAGGACTTCACCAATGTTAAAAATGTGCATTCATAATTAAGCACCATGAAGAAAATAAGTTGGCAAATAGTAGACAAGAAGAAAAAGTTTACAACATATAATATTGGACAAGAAAATTGTACCAGAATATATAAAGAATTCCTAGAAATCATAACAACGCCAATAAAAGCAATAAAATGCAGTTTTCAAAATGGTCCAAAGACTTAAGATTACAGATAAGTCACAAAGAAAACATATGAACGGACAATAAGCTTATGATAAGACACTAAATTAGTCCTCAGGGAAATGTTAATTGAAGGCACATTAAAAAGCCATTTAATATATTCTGGAATGGTTAACACAAAAAGATTTATAATATCAAGTGTGATAGAGGAAATGAAACAACCAAAATTCTTATAAATTGCTTGTAGAAATCACTTTGAAAACTCTTTGGTAATTCTTTTATGAAGTTAAGTATACATATAGCCTACACCCCAATGGTTGCAATCCTAGGTATATACTCAAGAGAAATAAAAACATGTATCCACACAACACAAACGCAAGAAAGTTTAAAGCAGCTTTGCTCACAATAACCTCAACTTGAAAATAGCCACCAAAAGGTATATGGATAAACGCAGTGAAGCATGTCACTACGACGGAATATTCCTCAGCAACAAAATGAAGAAACTAATGATACATACAATACTATGGACCAATCCCCAAGCTATGCTAATAATATGAAAAATAACTGAGGCACTAATGAATATATACAGTCAGGAGACAATTGCCTCCTTAGAGTTTGGGATGGAGAATGACTGAAAAAGATCATGAGGAGAGTTTCTGGGAAAGTGGAAATGTTCTGTATCTCGATTTGGGTAGCCATTACACAGATATATTCAATACTCAAAACTCATGAAATTTGTGGTGTCTGGGTGGCTCAGTCGGTTAAGTGTCCAACCCTTGGTTTCAGCTCAGGTCATGATCTCACACTTATGAGATCGAGCCCCACCTCAGGCTCTGCACTGGCAGGGCGGAGCCTGCTTGGGGTTCTGTCTTCCTCTCTCTCTCCCCCTCCCACACTCATTGTCTCTCTCTCTTCTTCTCTTTCTCTCAAAATAAGGAACTACACATTTTTTAAAAACTCATAAAATTTAAGATCTTAACAATACATTTTTGAGACTTAGAGCTCAATTAAAAAGAAAGAGGTCTTCAGAAACTAAAAGAATGTTCCTTCAAATCTTCCCACTCCGTGGCAGTGAACAATTGAGGACACTGAAGAGGAAGACTGATTTAAATTCTTCAGCCAGAAAGAATAGCCTATCACTAGGCTTTCCAGTTGGAATGTAAAATGCGTTCTACGCCTCATTTTCTATTTGAATACACTGGCGAGAGAAACCAAGCCATGCATTTTGCTCTCCTGAAATAAGGGTTAGAAGTTGGAGATCAAAATCATCTCATATGAAGACAGCAGCAGAGGGGCACCTCGGTGGCTCAGTCGGTTAATCCTCTGACTCTTGGTTTCAGCTGGGGTCATGATCTCACGGTTTGTGAGTTTGAGCCCCACATCAGGCTCACTGCACTGACAGTGCAGAACCTTCTTGGGGTTCTCTCTCTCTCCCTCTCTCTCCACACCTCCCCTGCTCACTCCCTCTGTCTCTCTCAAAAATAAATAAATAAACTTAAAATAATTTTTAAAAAAAGGACGAAGAAGAAAGCAGTGGAGACTTAGAAGGCTTAGACATTCAAGTCCCAAGTCAGCAAAGGTACGTGTGACTTCATGCAAATCCATGAACTGTTCTGGAACTCAGTTTCCACTGTGTGTGCATGTGTGTGTGTGTGTGTGTGTGGTATGTAGGAGGGCTATAAATACCTCACAATGGACAAATATTCTGTGACAGTGATATTATGAGAGATTGAGCACAAAGAAGAGAGTTTAATAGCAAAAGTCCAGAGATACAGAAACTGACTGACCTCTTTTAAATTTAAGATGCTTTCAGGCACCGACTGGTCAAAAAAAACATCATTAGCATGATCTGAAATTAGTAATCTGAAATTAAATTCCCCATGTGATGGCTGAATGTGTGGGACTTGGATGCCAGAGGCCTTTTATTTATTTTTAAAATATTTTTAATGTTTTATTTATTTTTGAGACAGAGAGAGACAGAGAATGAACAGGGGAGGGGCAGAGAGAGAGGGAGACACCGAATCCGAAGCGGGCTCCAGGCTCTGAGCTGTCAGCACAGAAGCCAACGCGGGGCTCGAACTCACAAATCGCGAGATCATGACCTGAGCCGAAGTTGGACACCCAACTGACTGAGCCACCCAGGCGCCTCGCCAGAGGCCTTTTAGTGGGGAAAGCAAGAAAAGAAAACTCTCTCTAAAGGCCATGAATATTATAAATTAAACAAATTAAAATCAGACTGATTTTGAAATACTCACGTGTGTACTTGGTATGAACATATTTTGTATGAATTTCACACTCTGTCTCTATTTCTCTCTCTCTCTCTCTCACACACACACATACACACACACACACATACACACACATTTAAATATATACTTCATATGTGTAATTTTGTATGAGGAGTATTTGAAAACTGGGATCAGAACAAGGTCAATTAGTATATTAGATATTCACAGCTGTGTTTGGTCCAGTAAATACAGTACGTCAAACATACAGGGGCAGCTTCTTGAAAATAACATGGAAAGACAATATTTTAAGGTATTAATCAGTGATGTTTGAATTTCATACCTATTAATAGTAGTTACCTGGGTCCTTATCATAAATTATGAATGATATGTCTCTATTAAAAGATGAATTGCAATATATTCCCCTTGCATAATTTGTTGTAAGAACCTATGAATCTAAGTAGCATTTTGCTTTGGAAATATTCTGTTAGGGAGCTGAATGTATTATTTGGGATGTATCATCAGTCCCTTCAATCAAAAGTTTTTCACTGTTCTTCAATGTGTATTGAGGAAAGTTTTTTGGCTCGCATTCCACCAAGTGTTACAAGTTTATGAGGATATCCCCACACCAGCAAACACCCATGATCTTTTCAGCACATTTATTGAGCTACCATGTTCAAATACTGCTAAAGGAAGTATACCACAAACATTTACGTACACGATGCTTCACAGAGACCTGATACTTATGCATATCAATAAAACTTCCCTGACAGATGAAAGGGCAGGTGTTATCACTCCCATTTGGCAGACAGGGAAACTGAGGCTCAGAGGTTTCATAATTTGACCAATGAAACCCAGGTACTGATAGGCACGATAGCAATTTGACCTTGGTCTTCTGATTTAGAGAGTAAAGGACTTTTCAGAGCCCCAAATGATGTCTCTGACTTCTACTTTATTTCTAGAATTTTTTACATTTTTTTGCCACAAAAGCCACAGAGCTTATCTTTTACATGAAGAGTAACAATGACTCATGTCCTTGATTTCAAGCCACTAACCTTTAGCAGGATAGGAAAAGAGACTTCAGAATTTAAGACAAAGAGACCTGGAAGGAAAGTACACTCAATACAAGTAAGCCTAGTTATCCCTAGCTAATGCTCTTTTAAAATAGATCAGCCAAAGGGATTTCTGGAGGGAAAAAAAGGAGAAACCATCACTCAGACAAGATAATAATCTTAATTGAAATCAGAAAACCTTCAAATCTCTTTGTGTATAAATGTGTGTGCTGTAATAGTGAACATTTAGAATCCCTTTGGGATTTTAAAAATTCTGGACAGTGTTTTATCATTCTGGGTTTTTTTAAATAGGAGGAGGTGGGGCAGAGGAAGTGGCAGGGAATCAGTATCCCTGAACTATCATCTGCTTCCTGAAAATTCTTTCCTCAGTGCTTCACTGGGCTCCCAGGAACTCGCAATCTTAAAGGAATGCAATGATTTGGCAATAAGCTGTGGTTGCAGGCATCCAAGGATCCCTTTGGAGGATGGAAATAAAGGTAGTTAAAATTCTTCAATCCAACACGATAAAGATAGAGAGGAGGGTGGGAAAGAGAGATGACTCTGCTATGATTCAGCTCACAACACCCTTTGGAGAAACAATTATAAAATGCAAATATAATGGTGACATCCTTAAATAGAGCCCATCCATGAAAGCTCCTGTTCTCTTCTGTTCTCAAGCATCTATTTAAAAACAGATATCTCCAGGGCAAAACCAAGTTAGGGAAAATGGTTGATATGATTCCCCAGCCACAGGCATGAAGTATGACACTGTCCAGGTGAGGAGCTACTCTACATTGTCTCTGATGGTTCAGTTGTTTACAATGATAATCCTCATTATTAACCCCTCTCTAAGAGAGTATCAGAATGTGAGGTCTTCAGAGGTTCAAAAGAAAATGCAGAGACTTCCAGTTTTAGCTCTGACATGTAAAGAACTTTGAACTTATCACTCCCATCCTTACAAGAAAAAGCTGGATAAATTAAAAAACAAAGGACTTCTGTGGACTCATCAGAGAAAGGATTTTTCAGAGCAAATGACCAGCCTGGAATCTGGAGATAAGTGAATTCAAAAACTCACAACCAAGATCTGCTTACAGAGAGGAGAAACCACTAAAATCTACCACTAAATTGGTAGAAACACTTAAATAATCATTTTAATGAGCTCTTGGAGAGTGAATGTGGCCTAACTTGAGTGTAAGAACCTTTTGGGTTGCTATCTTAGGAGGACTTCCACACTTTTGTGGGACTTGCCTCCATGAATGTACAGGAATCTTCACATGGCGAAGGTCTAGAAAGATCCCCTCCTGGCGCTGGTAGGAAGAGAGAAAGAGTAATCCTTGTGAAATATGACCAGAGACTTCCCTATAAAATTTTTTTTCAACGTTTATTTATTTTTGGGACAGAGAGAGACAGAGCATGAACGGGCGAGGGGCAGAGAGAGAGGGAGACACAGAATCGGAGACAGGCTCCAGGCTCTGAGCCATCAGCCCAGAGCCCGACGCGGGGCTCAAACTCACGGACCGCGAGATCGTGACCTGGCTGAAGTCGGACGCTTAACCGACTGCGCCACCCAGGCACCCCGAGACTTCCCTATAATAAACGCATACTCTCTGGAGGAAAAGACGTTAACAAAACTTTGTCTGGAGCCATGGGAGAATGTATTCTGTCTAGACTTCCTTTCTCATCAAAGGAAAGGAAGGACTCTAAAAAAAGAAACACTTCTGGATGTGAGAGATCAGAGAAGCAAGCTCATAAGAAGACTGGGGTTGAAGTGAATGTTGGTGGAATACCCCCCTTTCCTCAGGCCTTATAGGAACATGGCCCCAGCGCCTTAATGGTTGTATAGATTACAGATGAAATAATGGTAAGACACAGACTCTCTTGGAGAAGTACTTAAGGGACCCAATGTTAAGAGGGGAGACAAAAAACAAGAGCACTAGAGGAATAGGAAGCCTATGACACCTACAGCTACAAAAAAATTAAACAAAAACCAGCTTCCACTCTAACATAAAACTTCACAATGAAGTCCTACTTATCTCAATTCTTGTTACTGAATACATCATGTCCAGCTTTCAACAAACAGTTACAAGGCATACTATAAGGCAAGAAAGAAACAGGGTCTGAAGCGGTTGGTTGTGCATCAAAACCCACCTCAGATACTATACAAACACTGGAATTATAGCACAAGGAATTTTAAATAATTATGATTAAGGGCACGTGCGTGGCTCAGTTGGTTAAGCTTCCAACTTTGGCTCAGGTCATGATCTCACAGTTCGTGAGTTCCAGCCCCATGTCGGGCTCTGTGCTGGCAGCTCAGAGCCTGGAGCCTGCTTTGGATTCTGTGTCTCCCTCTCTCTCTGCCCTTCCCCCACTTATGCTCTGTGCCTTTCTCTCGCAAGAATAAATAAACATTAAAAAATTTTAAATAATTATGATTAATATGTTAAAGGCTCTAAGGGAAAAAAGGAGACCACATGAGAGAACAGATGAGTAAAGTAAGCCAAGATGAAAATTCTAAGAACAAATCAAAAGGAAAGGGTAGAAATAAAGGAAAAAATACCACTGCAAAGTATATAAAGAATGTTTTCTATGGGCTCATCAGTCTACTGGTCAAAGTTAAAGCAAAGAATCAGTAGGTTTGAAGATAGAAATTTACCAAACTGAAATAGAAAGAAAAAAAACATTGTTTTTTAAAAAGAACAGAACAATCAAGAAGAGTACTTTCAAAAGGTGTAACATATATGTGGTTATAATCCCTGAAGAGAAAATGGAGAAATACATAAACTGATACGCATGGGGAACTTTCCAAAATTAATGATAGACACCAAATCACAGATTCAAAACACTAAGCAGAACAGGTAACAAAAAAGCTGTGCCTATGTATATTATATTTAAACCTCAGAAAACCAAAGAAGAGGGTATTTTGAAAACAGCTATGTGGAGGGGGGAGGCGCTGGGGGGGACCTTACTTACAGAGAAATATTAATAATAATACATCAATATTGGTTAATGAAATGTGACAAATGCACCATACTAATGTAAAATGTTAACAAGCAGAAACTGAATGTGGGTTATAAAGACTCTCTGTACTATCTTCATGGAAATTCTGCAGATCTGAATCTGTTCTATAATAAAAAAAAGTTTACTTTTAGAAAGAAAATACAGCCGTTTCAAATGGATATATATTTCTAGTCATAACTGTCTTGTAATTATAACAACTTTATGGACAAGTAACCTCTCAACACCATGCATTTTCTGATTCCTGTTATCTCTTAGTAGATGGAAAGCATTTCCATCACATCGCATCACATGGTCTTGGTTTGCAGAGAAGACAATGGCTGTGGGTAACATTTTGAGATTCTTTTAAGCATTAACAGACATATTTTAGGAAGTGTGACCTTTAGGATCTCCAATGATGATTCATCCATCTTTAAAACAAGTACAAAGACATCCAGACGGTTAAGTAACTTCCTCCCAATAAAACAAGTCTATCAGAACAAGGACCTTAACTCAGTTACCATATTTTTTCTGCTTGCTTTTCTTATTGATTTTGTGTAGTCAATACTATTTACATTATTTTGAAATTGATAAAAAATGTTGACAAAATGCCCCATGACATCATAATTATCATACCATCGTGCATCCTGAATGAGATAATTCAATGTCACAATCGTCAGTGGATAATAAATCCGACTCAATATGTGTTTACTGTGTTCTTGCCAAGACACCAGGTGGGTGAGTTCAAAATGAGAAGTGGAAAACGCATGAGTAAGAGTAGAACAAGATGTTTTAGTGTGACTAGAGCCCATACCACAGGAGGAGAGAAGTTGGGTTCCCATGTGTCTCAGCTGGCTCAGTGGGGGCCTGTTTACGCCTGTTAACCCATTCTGTTATAAAAAGTATCCCAGTTTAGGTGATAAATCATGCAGCTGTCCCTTGAAAGGGCTTTGCATACCATCCTGGAGCCACATGAATCAATATGTGCCTAGACACCCATTCCGAACAATGGCACTCCCAGTCAGGCACTCTGTTCCTAAGACTTCTCATTCTGCCACTTATTTCTGCCCACGTACTCTGTGGCATGCCTGGTCTGCTGGACACTATTGTAGCCACATGGCCTCACTCAAGTTACATAGATTCTGTGTGCCTCAGTTTCCCCATGTATAAGATGGAGATAATACCAGCATCTTCCTTACAGGGTTCATATCAGGATTAAACTCAAATGTGCCTATCGCTTAGTGTTCAATAAATTTGGCTATTATTTTTATTATTCTCAATAACTTTTGAAGTTTTGATCTCAGATCATTTCTCCAACTCCCAGTTTTTCACACCTAGTTAGTCTCATCATTAGTTGAATTTATCTAAAGTAGAGCAACAGATTTTGGAAGAGGGTGGTTTTTTTTTTCTATCACTTATTTCCCAAATATTACTGCGTTCCAGGCACTGTTCAGAGTGCTGAGAATACAATAGCAAATGAGACCCACAAAGACCATGTTCTTGGGGAGCTTTCTTTAAAATGTAGAAGTTCCAGGTTAATTTGCCTTTGCGTGTCTTAAAAAATGAGGTCTCTTATTGGAAGGCACAGCTCCATGAGCACACAACTTGGTGGTGTGTTAGTGCCTTTTGGTGAGATAAATGGTACCCCTTTCTCCTCCAGGCACAGCGCCATGCTGGGCCTAGGGCTTAGCCACTGTAACACAGTGGTCTCAACTCTTTTTACCCTCTCTGCTGAATCATTCTGTGTAACACAGTGGCTTTTAACTACCTGGTAGTACAAAAAAAAAAAGAAAACACAAATGAGGAAATCATTGGATAAACCACTTTGGTTCCCAGGGCAAAATCACAGCTAGTAATGTAGACTCGGGAGTTGTTAAAAATAGATGATTCTAAAGTCACAGGATTAAATGGTTTGAGGGCATAGAACATGACTGGGCGTACTCTCCCCATTAGAAATTCAAGAGAGGAGGAGGAAGAGCCAAAGAGGAACATCTGGGAAATTGCCAGCAATAAAGGAAGACTAGAAACCAGAAGCTAAGGTAAAAGAAGAAAGTATGTAATGCTAGGTCTGAGAGACAGAACCAGGTCGGCACTGTCTCACATAGGCACATTAAGGAAGTTGTGAGATATGTTAGAGGGGAGAGAAGAATTACTAAAAATAGAAGCTCTTCCGAGTTACCCTATTCCCTGACTTGTCTCTGAAAATAATGCTTTGGCAGTTAATGGTGACTGAGAATTTGCACCATTGGTGAACTCAACTTTATAATCACTGAAATATTTACATAAAAACATAATAGACAGTAATCCTCCTTACTTCTGATGAATAGAGAAGAATTGCAGGAGCACAGGCTCATGGGATGGGGTTCAGTCTTCACTGGGAAGATCCACCGGCAGAGCAAAATGGCGGAGGCAGCTCATGATGGGGAGAATCGTTGTGGTAAAGATAGGCCAGCGTTCTTGAGAGATACCCAAGAGTCAAGAGCTGGACAGATCACATAAGGAAAAGGTTCTAGTGGCCAAAGCTAGTCCAAAGTCAGGAAAGACATTGGATAAAGGTGGAACAAGTTCTTAATTAGCAAGTAAAGCCTAGGTAAGAACTATGAATAGCAGCCATGCCATAAATAGCTGTCTGAAGTCAAGCAGAACCTCCTTGTCCCTCCTTGTCTCATTATTCTTATTGTATCGCTTGGCAGACCTGCTGGTACATGGTATGGAGAACTAATTAGAACACCGAGAACCGGGAAAGAGAATGAGAAGGAATCATTTCAGGCTGGCTGAACAGTGAGAGTTGAAGCATCTTAATCCATGGGCATACATACACACGCATGCTCCTTCACTAAAGCTCCTGGGTGTTCTGTGGATTGCCAACAGAATCCTCATCCCTCCCCTTCCCAAGAGACCTCCTTGCTGAATACAGAATGGTTTATTTAGTTTATGGTGTAAGGCATTAAGTTAGGACACACAAAGAATGAGACAAAATCATCTTCCTTCCAAATGAAACTGTGCTGATAAACAGGTGCAGAGAGAGTATACAATTCCTCCAAGCGGTGTCTTTGATGTGCTCAAACTGTCTGCCCTTTCTGTATTTGTTTATTGTGTGTTAACTGTAACTTTGCTTGTTTCTCCCCAGATGTTTGGACATCCATTAATTAGCACATCCTCTACAACGTATTTGTGAATGCGTCTCACCAAGAAAAAGGAAAGGTTGGAATCCAGCTGGAAAGAAACTGTGATTAAGAAGACACACACACACACACACACACACACACACACACACACACACACCTGAGTTTAGGACAGAATGAGAGTGAGATGGGAAGACAAGGGGAAGATATGGGTCCCGAGGAGCAGAGATCCAATGGGGCTCATTTTCAAGCTCACATGTCAACAAACATTTACCTGACGTGTAACTCCAGGATCTAATTAATTCAGAAAATAAATTCAGTGGGAAAAGGAAGGTCTTTACCCTCTCATGTAAAATTGACCAAAGTAAGACTCCTCAAAATTCATCATTTTTCTTGACCTCCATTTTCACCATTTTTTTGTCCTGACTAGGGAGCATATCAAAGTAACTGGAAAATTCGGCGCAAAAAGGGCAATTTAAAAAGTCAAACAATCTATCTGTTTGAGAAATGATTAAGCTGCCTTAGTTTCCTAGTGTGACGAACTTGTCTCTTGAGGCACAAAGTGAAGGAAGTGTTTGGTTGTCTTTTCCACAGAGACATGCCCAGTCTCCCAGCCCTTCCCTCTCACCATCTTGCCTAGAGAACTGACCTGCCAGAGTAGTCACATTCCCTCCTGGTAGGTATGATGCCATCGATTCCTTTACCAAACAATAGTGCCAACCTCTCTTGGTTCCTGGATATCACGGAAAACTTTCAGCGGTCAGATTTTACCCACCTCTTTGGAGCCTGTATTTTTTTTTTACTCTTTTAAAGTCAAGGCTCCCTTGCCCTGGCCCAAAGGCACTGGCCTTTATATGGACAAAGATACAACGACATGCAAAAGGCCAGCCACCCTGACCAGGGAAATTTCTCATCTAGTTTAGGGTATGTCTCTTTGGAAAATTAATAATCTCTATAAAATCTCATCTCCCAAATCCCAGTAACTAATTTTCAATTTTTAACAGGTCATTTTGCATTGAGCCAGAGCCATAATATGAGACCATGGTTAGCAAACATTACCCCAGTTTTCATCAAAATCAGTAATCACTATTTGAACATTTTGCCTCTGGTTTTGTTTCTAAAAAGGAAGAGCCAGACACATGCCCGCTGAATCTTAATAAAACCCACTATGTACTGAGGATCTACCATATAAAGGGATTACAATAAAACAAACAAGGAAAGAAAAGTTAAAGCTGTTTTTGTGACAGTTTGTGGGTGAGACAAGAAGACAAAGAGGGGGCTGGTGACACTGTGCTGAGAATATTATCTCCTCCGAATCCCCACCACAGTAAGTGCCCACTTGGCATTACTACTTTTGTAGACAGATAAGGAAGCTGAAGCTCAGAGAGATTAAGTCAGAGATCCAGGAGTGATGTTTGTAGAGCTATTGGCACAGGTTAAGAGCAGGGGCTTAGGTATCTGAAAATAAAGGGGTCGAATCTTGATTTAGTCAATGAAAGAGTAATGGCAGCGGGGGAGGGCTGGGGATTCGGTCTGAGACGACAATCTGGTTCATAGCATGGCAATCAGATGGCAAAGCACAGTGGAAGTGGGCATGCATAGAAGGAAGAGACATGAAGGTATGGTGAGTTCAGGAGGCCAACCAAACGTCAGGTTCAGAATCTAAGCAGAGAAATGAAATAATTATATAGTGCACCAGCTTTAGCACCGGGATTTATTTAAAGTGTGTGAGTCAGCTACCCTCATTGCTGGGGGTTGGGGTAAACACCAAATTAAGGAGCCCAAGCTTGGAACCCGGCTGGAATGCAGAATAAAGCTGGGTAGAATTAATTGATCCCTTCATTGGGTAGATCAAAATGGTCTAATGGCCATTTTACATGTATCGTCACCTTTTGCTTTCATTTGAGAGAGACAGAGAATGCCAACAGGAGAGAGGGGCAGAGGGAGACAGAGGGAGAACCTCAGGCAGGTGCCACGCTCAGCTCAGAGCCCAACGCGGGGCTCGATCCCATGACCCTGGGATCATGAGCTGAGCCAAAACCAAGAGTTGGACACTCAACTGAAATAGCCCCGCCCCACCCCCGGCGTCCCACATGTATCTTCATCTTAACACAGGTTTGCATACACACAATACACTTTGCATAGTAGGTGTCAATGTACTCATGTCACAGATGGGAAAGCAGAAGATGGAGATGTGTGTCACTTGCTCCAGCACCATGCTGAGGCAGGCAGCAGCACAACTGCGGTTTGAATGTAGCTGTAACCGGGTTCAAAGCCCATGCCCTCATACATGCTGTCAATTAGAGATTGGGCCCAACCAGATGCGGGGCCACTCGAGGCCAGTGTCAACAATCAGATGGAATCCGTAGAAATGTGCCAAAGGGTATAAGTAGTTTATAGGAAAAGAAATCAAAAGGGCCATGGAGTGATGAAAATATGCTCAATGTTATGAAACATCAGGAAAATGAAATTAATTCATTAAGGAGACACACTTCTTGCCTACCAGATTGACCAAAAATTTAAAGTTTGATAATATCAAGTGTTTTTAAGACCGTGAGGACATGGATAATCTCAGACACTGCTAGTGAGAATATCTACTTATGAAGCTATTTTGGAGAACAATTGAGCAATATCTATTAACACTTAAAATATAAATAACCTCAATTCATTTAATTGCACCTTTAGGATATGCCCAAGAAATATTTGCACAAAGATGTGTGCATGTGCACAAAGATACATATATAAAGACATTTGCTTCCGCCTAGCAATAAAAAAAAAATCTTAAAAACAATCAAAATGTCCAAATAGAGGAAATAGGTAAATCAAAATTGTGGTTGAATACATTGTGGAAGTTTAAAAATGAGCTAGATTTATGTGTAGTGATGTAGGAAAATCTTTCAGATGTATTATTAAAAACAAAACAAAACAAAACAAAAACAAGTTCCAGAACAACATCTTCATTCCCATAAGCAAACACAAATATACCAAATTCCCTACTTCTCCGTATAAATATATATGCATAGAAAAGCATAGCGAAAGATAAGAAAGGATATGCACCAATGTGAAAATAATGGTTCATCTGGAAGGGGATATGAGAAGAGGTCAAGGGGAATTTTCCTTTGTTAGATATAGAAGAGTTGATTTGTCTGAAGTTGTTTGAATTTTTAATGACATATATTCATATCCTACTTGAATAATTAAAAATAAATAAATATTTAAACAAAACAAATAAGTCAAAGTGCAGAAGATACCAAGGAACAATGCGGGGTCATGCCTCTGAAGTCTGGGCCAAGAAAGTAGCACTGTTCTTGCATTAAGTACAAAGACAGGGAGGACAGTTACAAGTTTCAGTACCTTGCCCCAGAACAAAGGTTTTCCTGGAATCAGGTAGGGTTGGCATTTTGATCCATTTACCCATTTTCATTCCTTCCTATCACCCTGGTGGCAGCGGTGGCAGTGGGGGGAGAGTTTCTGATTTTTTTTTAAATTTTTTTTTTAACGTTTATTTATTTTTGAGACAGAGAGAGACAGAGCATGAACGGGGGAGGGGCAGAGAGAGAGAGGGAGACACAGAATCGGAAGCAGGCTCCAGGCTCCGAGCCATCAGCCCAGAGCCCGACGAGGGGCTCAAACTCACAGACCGTGAGATCGTGACCTGAGCCGAAGTCGGACGCTTAACCGACTGGGCCACCCAGGCGCCCCAGAGAGTTTCTGATTTTTAACAAGATGTCAGGGGCGTCTGGGTGGCTCTGTCGGTTAAGCATCTGACTTCAGCTCAGGTCATGATCTCACGATTCATGCGTTTGAGCGCCACGTTGGGGTCTGTGTTGACAGTATGGAGCTGGAGCCTGCTTTGGATTGTGTATCTCCCTCTCTCTCTCTGCCCCTTCCCCTCCCCACAAAAATAAATAAACATTAAAAAATTTAAAAAGAATATGTCAAAGTTATGCTAAAAGAGTAAATTGGTACGAACAGAAAAGAACCCTATTTGCTCTGTATTCGTATAACACTTCAGATTTACCCTAGGACCTGAGCAAACAGGTAAACAAGGGCCGAGCAGATGGCTCCAGCTTGATTTCCCTGTGGACTGAGATGGAGCGAGTGTGTCTGGATCCACGAGAGCCCATCAGACTGCAGGGTCACAGGTCCCTTGCAAATATGCACTTGGGTAGAGAGCATAGAATGTTGCTTCCCATTCTTGTTGGCACTCCAAGTAGGGGGATCTATGGGCTGGCTTATTCTTGGAGGGACAGACTAAAAGAGCACTGACAGCCTTCTGGACAAACAACTGGGGGCAGGGTGGTTATGCGTGAGGACAAGAGAGCAGTCTGTTTTATATCTTGTCTGTGTCCTCAAAGCTGACATAGCATTGATGGCAAATGTAGCCCTGGAAATGGACATTAGGGAAACTAGAAATAGATAGGTCCATTTAGTCTTTAAAAGAAGCACTAAAGAAGGAAAGAAGGAAGGAAGGAAGGAAAGAAGGGAGGAAAGGAAGGAAGGAAGGAAGGAAGGAAGGAAGGAAGGAAGAGGAAGGGGAGGGAGGGAGGAGGGAAGAAGGGAGAAAGACAAAAGGAGGGAAGGAGGAAGGAAGGAAAGAAGGAAGGAAGGGAGGGAGGAAGGAAGGAGAGAAGAAAGAAAGAAAGAAAGAAAGAAAGAAAGAAAGAAAGAAAGAAAGAAAGAAAGAAAGAAAGAAAGAGGAAGGAAGGAGGAGGAAGGGGAAGGGGGGGAGGGAAGAAGGGAGAAAGACAGTAGGAAGGAAGGAACGAAGGAACAAGGAAGGAAGGAAGGGAGGGAGGGAGGAAGACAAGACACAAATGGAGCCATGAGCTTCTGCCTGTGCTGATTCTGAGGTGAAGCATCTCCAAGCCAGAGTGGACCATGCCTCTGAAGCTCCCTGGGGTTAAACGTGCTGGCTGCGACTATCCATGGAGCGGGGGGCAGCACCCCACAACACCTCTTTGTAGACAAAGCCAATTACCTCAAAATGACGGGAAATGATTAGTCATGTTAATTAAAAATAATTTCCATTCCCACTCTTAAAAAGGTCAAACTGTCAGCTCTAAGGAAAATTGAGCCTTCATGCATTTTCGTTTGATTTCATATTCAAAGTCTAATTAGTCACAATTCGTTGTTGAAAGTGATAATTTTTTTGATAGTGTCGTTGCTTTTGATCGTGGTGCCTTCATTATCAAGGCAGCATTGTCCTTAATACCGGCACGGGGTGGTTTTTATTCTTCTGAGCTAACGGAAGAAGATGTTGCTTCCTCGAGCACTGCTGATCAAATCCAGAAGCATCACTGATGCCTGCAGTGTAGTGCAAGAGGCAACCGTTTCCGTGTCTGGATTACATGGTTTCCATATTTAAAGCAGGGGGAGGGGCCAAAAAATAAAACAAAGGAGCTTTAGACTTTCCAATCAAGGGCACCTGTGCTCAATTCCAGCTCTTCGGCTTACAAGGTGTGTGACCACAGGTCACCCACTTTCCCTCTTAGATCATAAGATTCCCCCAATTTTAAAATGGAGATAATAATGCCTATCTCATCAATTCTTAGGAAAAATAAATAAATAACAAGCATCAAATGCCTAGCATAGGTCCTGGCCTTCAGGAGCTTGTCAGCAAATGTGAGGAGAAGCCCATCTGAGAAACAAGGAATCAGTTTCTTCTTGACTGATGTGGGATCTAAATGATAGTATTAAAAATAACCTTAGAGCTTTAAATTTAACAATTTTCCCTTACATGGATTGCATTACTTGAACTTCCTGCCTGCTGATGAGATATGTCATGTTGGAGAAATGAAGTGACTTGTTCAAAGTCACACAAGGAATGAATGGGACAGCCGGGCCACCGATCCTGTTTGGCACTCAAACTAATTGCATGAAACTAGTTTTTAAAAAGATGTTAGCACCCTTTGCAACGTACAATCCCTCTACAGAATGTTGGTTGCCCATGGTAACGGACCGCGAGTGGAAAGCACGGTTGCCTGTAGCATTCACTGGTGTTTTCCCTGTTCTGTTTGGGGATCTGAGAACAACCTCTTTATGTTAAAGGAAGGCTGGAAACAAAGGGTCCGTCACAAGTGCCCACCCGCCGAAACACTCAAATAATCTAGAAGCCAATAATGCACTGCCATCCAATCCTGCTCCTCAGAGTCAGAGGAGGAATTTTGGAGGGCTTACTCTTACTACCTTTTTACCCCAAAACGATTCCCATCTGGGATCTGAATAAACAGGGCAAATGAACTGAACTCTTCATTGAAGGCTAACATACTGTGGTCATGCTTGATAGATATTGATGTGATTATCCTGTATAAGTGCACACATTGTCACTTAATGCAAACTTAAAAAAAAAAATAGAATAAAGGCAGATAAAAGAGCACAGTTTTGATTCAATACAGAAAATAGCATGTCTTAATAGCACCCATCAACAGGGAAAGTCCATTCAATAATGCCAGTCAGAGGAGAAACCATTTAGGAAAGCAGCAGCGTGGTGGATTAAAAAGGCTTTTTGTCAAATATAAAGGTCACTGAGGCAGTAAACTCCTTAAAGGGAAAGACAATGCATTTCATGCATGAGAAGCCCAGGGTGAAACAAGACATGTTGACCATACGAATGGATAACCCTGTCTGAGCGGAAATAGACTCAGAGCCATCATCTGCAGAACTTAATGGCATAAAAAGGTGTCATCAGGGAGAATAGGTAAGTTCATGATTGACCCAGATGCCACCTCCAGGTAAGCGTCCTTGGGAATCTCTGCAAGTGTGGTAGAATCTTCTAGAAGATCTTGCCTGAGGCCATGACCTCAACCCTGTGGCTTCTAGCTGTACGTGCAGGTGAAAGGCCCACAGTCCAGAAGCTTCCCCAAGTCACCTAGAAAACCTACTCCCTCCCCCTCCTTAATGGGAAATGTCAATTCTGGGACCAGTCCTCATGTGGGACAGGCTCATCTGCCCATCTGGGCTATGACCTCATTAGTGGAGTAAAGCAGAACAGATTGCTGGTGCTCATGTTAACGAACAGCCATCACTGGGTGCACTATGCAGGCCAAGAAAATAATCTTTTGGAGGAACTTGCTTGTCTATTAATTCATTCTCCTGAGGCACTCCCCGGTGTGCCAAATCATCAGATCCGACCGTGTATGGTAATCATGCAGGTCAAGTAAGGGAATAGGGTTCCAGAAGGAAAATCTATCACTGCCACATCATTGACAGAGGATCCCAGGGCCCAAATTCCCTCCCCCATACTATTATGAGAGTGTCATAATCCTCTAGTTTAGAATTATCCCTGGGGTGTCTGGGTGGCTCAGTCGGTTAAGCGGCCAACTTCAGCTCAGGTCATGATCTCACAGTCTGTGAGTTCGAGCCCTGCGTCAGGCTCTGTGCCGATAGCTCGGAGCCTGAGGCCTGCTTTGGGTTCTGTGTCTCCCTCTCTCTCTGCCCCTCCCCTGCTCATGCTCTCTCTCTCTCTGTGTCTCAAAAATAAATAAAAACATTTAAAAAGGAAAAAAAAAAAAGAATTGTCCTACGCAGAGTAATCTCCGACAATGTATGTTCCTAAGTTCAGCCAATTCAAATAAGTTGCCTCCAACTGGGTCATGTATTTTACGTCTATCTCTTCTGCACCTTCTCTTAGCCTGCTCACTTTTGCAACCGTACCACTGGGTTGAATGACATTCCAAGTTGACCTCAGAAATGAAGGGCAGCTTCCAGGCCACCACGTGGTTGTACAGGCTGTGCACTGCAAAAACATCGTTGTATCCTGCTTCAATTCTCCAGCACATATCTTGGGATAAGAATATCAAATCAGTCGGATGAAAGCAAGCTGGTTTCTGGGATTTATTTGTACTTCCCTCTTCATGTGAAGATTTGTCTCTGATGGAACATTTATAAAATAGTTGCATTGATTCTCAAGGTTCTTCGGCTAGATGCAACAGGAATATTCTCTGGTTTTAGCTTATGGAAAAAGGAATTTGTTGCAATGGAAATGATTTAGTAAGTCTTTAGAGGTTCTGTAGGGACAACTAACTAATTTTCCTCCCCTGGTTTTATTTTGTAATTGAACTAGCAATTCGTTGCATTGAAGTTGATAGCTAATCCATTCATTGCGTTATCACTGTGTCGTCATAACTAGAAAGCGTATCCTTCTTGGCTCTTGTATACAGAGCTGGCATAAGGAACACAGTGGTCTGTCTCATTTCTCAGGTAGTATGTGTCTTTGCCAGCCTGTGACTGTTAGTGCCTTGGGTGAATTACACATCTGTGTTCATATATCCTGTGAACACTTTCCTATACCTAAGGCAATATTGGCAGAGGACTACCATTGCTTTATCCTTGTAACAGGGGTTTACTAAAGAAGGGCATGAACCAAAATGGAGTGACTAATACAGAATAAGAGGGAAAGCCGTGTGAGTATGTGTGGGTGGAGCTGATTCATATTCATGTTCCTTTGTGGCTATACAAAGGCGGTTTGGGAGAAAGGTATCATTTCACCGTATAAACTAGGTTTTGACCCAAGTGTAAACAGCACATATTTCCCTGGCTCAGGGGTTGAGTTGAGCAATGTTGTGTGTTCCCCTTAGCCACCTGTACACCCACAAATTATGATTGAGTGTCTGGCCTCACCCTGGCCTGGCTCCATATTCATAATGGGAAAATTCTCAATCTTCTCCAAACCACAGGTCTTAAAATTAGGCTGCGGGTCTTTTGAGGAGGAGTTCTGTCTCAGTGTAATTTATGTGAATACAGATATATATGTGTACTTGTGTTTATGATTACATATATTCTCTAAAAACGTAGACCAGCTTCAGCAATAACTTTCCGTGTGCTACGTTTCCTTCAATCAAAATCAGAAAATGGAATGGCCGAGAAAGGAAAACCACACTCACCCTCCCTGCCAGGCCAATATTGAAGCCTCTAAGTCATCTTCTAACAGAAGGATGCGGAAGTGGGTTTCTTTGGGGCTGTCCCAGATTTTTTCCTTCAAGGTTCTCTTCGCTTGGTTAGTGAAACTTTTTTGCAACTCCCCTTTCCCCTGTCAACTATAGAAGAGAACAGCACCTTCTGTCCTTTCCACTTCCCCCAACAAAACAGCACTGGCATCAACAACCACAGCAAAGAAACAACTGACAGCTGCATTAAGGAAACGAAACCAAACCCACTCTAGTAGACAATGAGTGAGCCCAAGCAGCGCCATGTTTCATCCCAGTGTTCTGTCTGTCTGAAGAGTTTCAAGACGATCTAATTTATAATCCTATTGAAAATAAAGTGCTCAAAAAATGAAAGCTGTTTGGTCTTTTCAAGCAAACTGTCCTTTGTTCATAATGCATTAATGGAGCAATCTTTAAATAATGACTTAATTTTTTTTCCACGTGAAAGATGCTTTCTGCAATCAAAAATGGGTTCTTTATTTTCTAGCCTGGCACCCGCATTCATTAGAACTAGTTGCATCCAAGTAGTAGAGGTTTATTTGTTCAGCTGGAAATGGGACATTAACATTTTAAGGGGATGATGCATAAGCTTTTAGAGATAATATTCTCCCTGCCCTATTCTGTTGACGCTTTCTTTAAAAATGCAAAACGCAACATAATTTTCTCTCCCTAAGAAATGATGAGTTTATAATAAACAGTTTATCACAAGAGCACAATTTTTGGCAACCCCCTGCCCACTTTCAAAAAAAATCAAAATTTGGGTAACGAAAGGAAGGAACGCAAACACGAGAGATGCCCAGAATGAAGCATGCGTCAAGCTTGGATCAACAGCGCGCATCTCTTGTGAATAAGTACACACCCCAGTTTACCAACAGCTCTGCACTGTCTTAGCTGGCAGGTGGCTGGGACCGCCAAGTCCTACTGCTCACTCCTGTTCTTCCTTTCTCCTTTGTCATTAAGTGCCCCTCCTCCTCATATGGAAGGGATTCCCTCTCCTCTCACCTTCCCAAAGATTTCCTCCTTCAAGCCCCCACCCCTCTCTCCTGCATCATCACTTTCTCCTAGTGTTCCTTCTAGACTATTAGTCTTCCTTCTAGTCTTCCTTAGACTATTCCCATCAGCACGAAAACAAACACTAGTGTCTCAGTGTGATCTTGCCTCAGCCAGGGGCCATTGCTCTCCCCCATCCAAGGCCCGGCTTCATTTCTCCTTGTTTTTAATAGCCGACCTCCTCCAGTGTTGTTTATACATGCTGTCTCCAATTCTCCATTTCCCAAACTTGTCAATCCACTCTCATCTGACTTCAGTCCCTACCACTCCATAAAATTGTCTCTTGCTAAGGTCACCAAAAAGCTCTCTTTTGGCAAATCCTGCAATCACTTCTCCTTTTTCATTTTATTCCACTCAAAAATCCAACCACTCTTCCCTATTGGTGAGTGGGACAAAATCCCTCTCCCGTGGAAGGTAGAAGACAAGGGCCACCAACAATTCCCATTACTCCTGGCTTTGAATCCCATCCAAATATCCTCATTCTCAAGTCCCAGACCACAGGATAGCAAATGAAACTCTATCCTGATCTTCACTCATTCGTAGCTTTATAAAATTAAAAAGAAACTGGCCAGGGGTTATTCTGTAAGGATTTCCAGGTGACACTGTATCTCCCATCACAAAGATGCCCCCTTGGGCCATTGTCCTTTAGAAGTCTAATGGTGATCTTTTGAATATGACACGGAAGGACAAATGCAATCAACTTATTATTTTTTTTTCTAACCCTGGGCTTTTACTCATATCTCATGTACTGAAAATATGGAAACTCAAAGCCAATTTTATCCTTGAACATACGTTTGATTGTTCGGCGTGTACTCCTGAAGAGGCTTCTGTGAGGGCTACTCCAAGAATGAATTCTGGTCACTTATCACAGAGCAGTTGCTCTGTTTCTTTGCTAATTTTATGGATTTAAGTCAATTTATTAATGAAACAGATGGAGACGTGGGTGTTTGAAGGTACGTGGCAGATAGCGATGGGGAATAAACTAATTCATCAACTCTTAGCAGGAAACCATCTGAGAACTTAACTAAGAATTGTCTTCAGAACTCAGAGCTGCTGTTTCGCTGGAATGTGTTTGCACGGTGTACTGATTGTCCCTGAGGGAATTCATTCTCTGTCACTTTTCTCTCTCCCATGCTTGTCAGTGTTCTCCATCAGCTCTCCTCCCACTTATAGCTCAACAGCACAGCCTCCCTGATGTTTTCACTTGTCATCTACTTGTCCATCCACCTGTGTTCCTATCTTGGAGAGCACCAGAAATTACAGACACTTCAGCAGCAGAGTTGGATTAGCATGAACAGCAAACAGGGCATCGTAACCTCCTCAGATTCAGCGATTTGCTACCCTCACAAGAGATTGGCCAAGGGTCCACACGGAAAAAAAAAACCAAAATAAATGGTATTGCAACACCTCCTGGGATTTGGGGAGGCCAGAGGAATTCGGGCCCCGGGGCGTATGTGAAAACCTGAAACCCGTGACATTTCAGTGCCAGAAGAGCTTTTGTTTTCCTGCAGCCACTGCCCAAGGGATCCGTTCAAACACATCCCTGGGACTACAGACTTCTGCTTTTGATTGATTGCCCATGGCACTTCTCCTCCATAAAGGGTTCTCAATGCAACAACAGCCAGCTGTGAAGTCTATTTGCCCACAGTGTGAAAACTTTCAGCCTCCAAGCCACCAGCAGGTAGGTCAGTGGGCACCCAGCTCCGCTAGTCCCCGCAGCTTTGTGTGAGTTTATTCACACTCCGCTGATGGGTGTTAAGAGGGGTCTGTGTGCAAGCAGGGATGCCCAGGTTCCCCAAACCTCCTCAGTTCCATTCACTGTTGTCAGAGGGGAGCCCTGCACACTGAATAAACCCACCCTTCCCACCAGTGGTGAAGAAGGAGGTGGATGCCCATGGACTACACCCTCCATCCACGGAGATCTAGGAGTCCCAGCCTACAAACCTGTCCATTCCCAATATTCACTGTCTTGCACTTTGAGTTCATTAGGAATAATCTTTTGTTGTCCCACATTCCTGTTCATATTATAACAAACTCCAGAATTCTAGGTCACCCTTGCCCACCCAACTCCAACTCTGACAAGGTTGTGCATCTCTGCTCCTCCCTCCCCTGCTTCCACCACTCCCCACCCTCCCATACCCTCCCTCTGCACCACTTGGAATTCCCGGATCCTTGGCAGCTAAGTCTCCTACACCTCCAACCTCTTCTCCCAAGTTCCCAGAGTCAGCCTTGCCAACCGCTCTCTTGGAAGCCCTGTCAAGCGGTGGCCAGTTTTTCTCACAGCCCAACTACGGCTGGGTCCAGAGGTGGCAAAGGCATGCATCCTCCTTGGTCCTCCCCACCCTTCCAGACCATCTGAATGAACACCTTCCTTCTTCTAAAGTTTCCAGACTTGACTCTCTTGACATCTGATTATATCAATAACTCCCTGCTTCAGTCATTTCCTGGATCTTGCATCATTCTCCTTCATTTCTGGAAGATATTTTCTGTATGCTCTTCTTGTCCTGCTCGCCAACACTACTCTTCTTGGCAGTTGTGATACACACAGAATGACTTTTTGAACACCTCAGCATCTCAGCTCCTTGAACTTTTTTCCCCATCGATTTTGCTCTCCACCACTCACTTCCATATTCATAATCTACACCCTGTCGTTACCAATGAGCACAACCCTTCTGCAACTGTAGTTCTATGCACCCCATTCTCTGATCCCTGTCCCCTATCATTCCAGATAATTCCCTCATATAACTTGACTCCAATAAAATCTTGTCGGCACCTTTTTACTGTCTCTCTTCCTGATGTTCCTTCTTCTTCCATGGTCTTTCACTAAATATCATTACTTGTTACACAAATCCTTAAGCCTGTTTTTCCTTTTCACTTGATCACACACAATTAGCAAAGACAGAACCATAGTCAAGTCCAACTCTGCCCACTTTGTGTATGTATCTTAGTTATAGAGCATAGGAAACACACAAACTCTCTGACTTGTGTCACCTTTAGCGTATAGAGATGAACTTCAAATGGCTTTTAATGGTGCCCAGCAGTCTAATGTCAAGTCCCTTTTTTCCTTTAAATCTCCACCATCTTGGGGTGCCTGGGTGGCTCAGTCAGTTGAGCTTCTGACTTCGGCTCAGGTCATGATCTCACAGTCTGTGAGTTTGAGCCCTGTGTGGGGCTCTGTGCTGACAGCTCAGAGCCTGGAGCCTGCTTCAGGTTCTGTGTCTCCCTCTCTCTCTGACCCTCCCCCTTCGTGCTCTGTCTCTCTCTGTCTCAAAAATAAATAAGCATTTAAAAAAATTAAAAAAAAATCTCCACCATCTTCTCCCTGACTCTTACTCTCAGGCTTGATTCATGATGCCTACCTCACTGAGAAAAGTGATGTGGTCATGAGAGAACACTCCCCCATATTTACTCACAAGTTAGCATATGCACTCTGCCTTCCCACCTTGTATCATAGTAGCAACACTCTTTGAAGGAGTTGCCCTAATTTCTCTCCTCCCACTATTTCCTCAAATAAGCATCTTATATTTAGTCAAGTATCTGATCCCACCACTCTACCAAATCCACACGTCTCAAGGCCACCACGCACCTCTACACTGTTAATGCCAATGACCAGTTGCTTGATTTGTCAGCAGTATTTCAGGAAGCTGGTCATTCCCTCCTAATTCATACACCTTTTTCTCCTTTACTTTGCTTCCAGGATGCTTTCTTGGTTTTCCTCCCATTATATTGGCCATTCTTCGGTGACCTTGGCTGATTTCTTCTCTTTGCTCCGATCTCTTACTTTATGGGTGATCCAGGACTCTGTTCTTGCCGGTGACCTTCGCTGATTTCTTCTCTTTGCTCCGAGCTCTTACTTTAGGGGTGACCAGGACTCCATTTTTGCCGGTGACCTTGGCTGATTTCTTCTCTTTTGCTCTGATCTCTCACTTTAGGGATGATCCAGGACTCCGTTCTTACTCTAGTTCCTTACCTACCCTCCCTCCCCTGGTGTTCCTATACCATCCCACAGCTTTAAATACCGCCTATATGCAATAACTCCAAGATGAATATTTCCAACATGAGCCTCTCTCACGAACTCCAGATGCCTATGGCTACCTTTCTATGTCTCCATTCAAGATTTCCAGAACATCTCAAACCCAACTTGTGCTCCTCATCTTCCCCCTGCATCCTACACCTGCTACACCCCAATTTCCTCACTTCAGGCATTTTTCCTTAGGTCAAGATACTTGCAGCCATCTTTGAGTTTTCTTTTCTCTTACATCTCACTTCCAGGCAATTTATCCAACACATCAGGCAGATTTCCAAGTCAGAGTCTTGGCTCCTGTTCTTTCTTCTTAGAAAGCATTTCTTCCAACTCTCCTTTGGCTGCTACCTGGTACCTTCTCGGTGACTTTCTTATTGCAAACTGTATGATATCCCCTCTCAAACTCATTCCCTAGTTAATTTTTCTCCACATTTATGAAACATTAGATAGAATACACTCATATATTCTTTTAAGTATCGTTACAAATATTAACCCATTTAAGTTTAGTATAATCCTATGAGATGCATACTATTATCATCACTCCCTTTCTACACATGAAAAAAAAATGGAGGCACAGAGAAATTAATAACTTGCCGAAGATCATACAGTTGTCATCACACAGAGCTGGAATTTAAATCAAGGATTCTGTCTCCAGAGTCTGCACCCAGCCATTCCAACATGCTGCCTTTCCAAAGGCATAACCTTCTGGCATGCTGGATATATTTCAGTCATTCATTTGTTTACTGTCTGTCTCACTCTTCTAGGATGTTAGCTCTATCAGCGCAGGCAGGTTTTACTGTTTCTGTCACTGCTATACTCCCAGGTCTTAGAACAAACCCTAATGCATAGTACCAGCTCAATAAACACTTCTTCCAGTCGGTGACTGGACCGACAGAGAGCAATGCTATTCCAAAATGAACAAAACCTTCACTCAAGAGGTTTATGTAGCTCTGAATAAACAAGATTCATTAGAGTTATTTTAATTGGCTACAATTGTTAAAGGCTATTTTTTTCCAACTGTGATCAGCATGCTTATAAGTAAGTGGGCACTATGCCATTCGTTCAATCTGATGATTACTGGAGATTTTAGCAAAAGTTTCAGTTCCAAAAGAGCGGGGTTCAAGAACCGGCAATCGGATAAGAGACTGGATCAGAGTGTGGAAAATGTGGACAATGCTTGATAAGATCAGAGACAATTACTGAGGGACACCTGGATGGTTCAGTCGGCTGAGCGTCCGACTTCGCCTCAGGTCATGAGCCGAACTCACAGTTCGTGAGTTCGAGCCCTGCATCGGGATCTGTGCTGACAGCTCAGAACCTGGAGCTGAGCTGCTTCGGATTCTGTGTCTCCCTCTTTCCCTGCCCCTCCCTGCTCATGCTCTCTGTCTCAAAAATAAATAAATCATTTTAAAAAAGACAATTATTCATATTGAGAGGCTATGCCAATTTTAATTTGCGTCAACACTGCCTCTTTTTTTTTTTAATTTTTTTTTCAACGTTTTTATTTATTTTTGGGACAGAGAGAGACAGAGCATGAACAGGGGAGGGACAGAGAGAGAGGGAGACACAGAATCAGAAACAGGCTCCAGGCTCCAAGCCATCAGCCCAGAGCCTGACGCGGGGCTCGAACTCACGGACCACGAGATCGTGACCTGGCTGAAGTCGGACGCTTAACCGACTGCGCCACCCAGGCGCCCCAACTCTTCCTCTTTCAATGTAAGGTTACCTGCTCTTGCAGAATGCCAACTCAAGAAAGTAAGTGATCTGCTCTCTATTTAAAGCCAGAATGAAATACAGGTATTCACCACCTGCTATGAGACCCACTTTGGGCCAGCTGCTTTAGACCCAATGCTTGGGCTTTAGGCTGCCTGGCATTGCCAGCGAGAAGCTCACTGACCCCGAGCCAGTTATTCACCCCCTCCAATCCTTATTTTCTTTGTCTGGGACACAAAAATAATAATAGCAATACCTATCATGTAAATTTGAAGAGAGTGTTAATTTAGTAGATGCAGTAAAGCTTTCATCACCGTACCTGGGAAGTCATAAGCACTTGGTAAATATGAACAGTGAACGTTCATCACACACCCATCCTTCACTCAGGTTATTTGCTCAGAGTTCCTTGTGAGAGGCAGAGCTGGGATTCATGTCTCAGTTGGCCTGACACCTGGTCTACCACACTACCCTGTTTCCCCTTGCAATACTTTCTCGAATGTAGTAAGAGTATTAATAGTGAGATCTTTTATGTGCTCGGAAATTACTATGTGCCAGGTTTGTTCTGAGAGCTTGACATAAAGCTTAACTCATGTAAACTTCACAGCAGCCTCATAAAGTTAGACCCTAACAGTAATCCCAAAAGTAGACCCAGAGAGTTCTGCATGGCCAACGTTACCCGGTTAATACGAGCCAGTGCTAAGAGTCCCACCAGGCAGCTTGACCTCCCGTAGCCCAAGAAACCACCAGAAGGTAACTCTAACCAGGAAACTTGACATCCTGTAGCCTAAGAAACCACCAGAAGGTATTTTTCTGAGAAGGAACGGTGATTCCAGTCCCAAGTTTCCTGTTCATAAACTTTTGCTGTAATTAAACCTTGATTTTCCTATGTGGAAATCCAATTGTCATACGGACTCTCCGACACAGTAATTAGCAGTAATAATAGTAATAACATCTTGTCCTGGGCTGAAAAATCTGACACTGACTAAAGCAGCCAATCTAAATAATTGATATTAATTACATGAGGTTTTTAGGAATAATCTGCCTGAAACAACTCCGAAATGAGAGGATTAAAAGGCAGAGATAATTCTCAGCAGCTGCTGAAATGGCATTATGCAGAGACGTGACTGATGCCAGCTTGTCAAAGCATGCCTTGTCTTGACTGCTCAGCCTACATCCTGTCACCGGGACAGTCGGTCAGACCATTCATCGGTCAGTGAACAACTTATTTTGCCCGGAAAATCCTTTCACATTTCTCCATGTCAGTCCCTTCAGAAATTTCCCTTGGGAACTATTTCTGCCTTCTCCTCCTGAAGTTGACCTCAGCTTTACAGTTTCAGAAAGATGGGCCATGGATTCCTGGTTGCCCCGGTCTGGTGGGGCTGCTGAAAGAAGTACCACAGACTGGGTGGCTTGGACACCAGAAATGGAGTTTCTCACAGTTCTGGAGCCTCCCACAATCTTCCACCGTCCTGATTTCTTTTGGGGCCTCTCTCTTTGGCTTGAGGCGGCTGTCTTCTCCTAGTGTTGTTACACGGCCTTCCCTTTCTGCTCATGTTTATCTGCATTCTAGTCTCCTCTTCTTAGAAGGACGTCAGTCATATTGGATTCGAGCCCAACCGGATCACCTCATTTGAACTTAATTGATGTTTTAAAGACCCTGTCTCCAAAGACAGTCACAGGCTAGAATACTGAGTGTTAGGACTTCAACATATAAATTTGTGGGGTACACAATGCAGCTCATAACGCTGATAGATCTCATTGCCCTAAAGCTAATTTTGTTGCTTTGGGCCTCCATTCTCAGCACCCCTCCTCTGTCAGGGGAAGCCTTTAGGGAGACAGTGTGAGCAACGGTGCATATAGACAACAACAATTTAGCCACCCTGATTTCTGTTGCCACAAAGGTTGAAACATCAGGCCATAGATGTCCCATCCCATCAGCTAAAGCACAGCTTTGGGGAAGGGAGAAAGAAAAAAGAATTCACATAAACTGAGTACCTCTTAAGCCTAAGAATCATGCAAGACGATGTCTTTTACATATTGTGTTTCTTTGAAAACTCTCAATAGCCTTATGACATGGGTATTATTATCCCAGTTTTAGAGATCAAAAAAAAAAAAGAGCCTCAGAGAGTTTAATAAGCTTGTCAAAAGGTCATGCAATTAATAATAGTGGAACCAGTAGGTTTGAATTCAAGCCCAGTAGAGAGAAAGACAGAAGAGAAGGAAAGAAGGAAAGAAGGAAGGAAGGAAGGAAGGAAGGAAGGAAGGAAGGAAGGAAGGAAGGAGGAAAGCAGGGAGGGAAAGGAAAGTAAAGGAGAGGAGAGGAGAGGAGAGGAGAGGAGAGGAGAGGAGAGGAAGGGAGTGGGGGGTGGAGGGCATAAGGGTAGTAAGGAGAAGGAGCAATGGAATTATATTTGAAACCACTAGGATAACTGTTTGATCACAGCAGAAAAGTTTAAATTCACATTTCCCCCCAAATGAACCATTTTATAGCACAGTAAAAGACAGCGGCACGTGATACAATCAAATGCCACCCGTTTGTTTAATCATTACATCCTTACGGCCTCCCCAGACGACCATCACGTGGGCCCCGGAACAATTTGCAGGTCCAACAGCCTGCCTTTCTTTCCCCTAACATTCCGAAGCATCTACCTCTGAGGTGAGACGGGTTCCAGATTCTTCTGGCCTCAGTTAGAGTAGTTGTAGGCCTGTGCACCTCTGCGTCGATATTTTGGAGCAATTGCTTCTGATTGAAGATGAAGAAATTGCTGTGAGAATCCACTGGGAGGGAGGGTCTGGTAGGGGTGGAATAGCAAACATCAAGGATTCCTGTGTTATACAAAGAGACCAAGGAAAGAAAAGGAAAGTTCTATGTTGGAGGTCCCTCCTCTGTTAGCATTTGACAGATGAGACTGCCACAGGAGTTAGCTCATCACATTTGCTGGTGGGCATGAGGATTATGGGAAAGGTAATTCTTGGGAATTCTGACGGATGTCTGTGTCCATAGACTGCTCCTGAGTTTCACTGGGTCTAAAAGCACCTCTGGTTGAAAAACACTGACTTAGCTGGTCCCCACATTTCCTTCTAACTGTGGAATTACTGGCTCCCTAAATCCTAATGAATCCACTTTCCCCAAGAACCTCTGGATTGGATTACACCTGCTCAGGACATATGGCCCTATGCATGGGAGGTGGGTACCTAAGAATGAAAGACACATTAGTGGACAGTTTGAGAAGTTTCCAGGAGCCAAATGTAGTTGAATATTCTTTCCTCATGTTAAGTTGAGTTCATATTCAGGGTCAACATTAAAAGGCCCTGGAGGATTTATAAATAAAACAAAATTGGATCGTAATAGGACACAGATGTGGGTCCTGGATGCAGACTGCGAAGACAGGCACCCGTTTCAGAGAAAAGTATCCCCTGTCCCCTGAAATGAAAAAGGAAAGAGCTGCATCTTTCTGGAGGATCAGGCCCCCACCGAGACCCTGGCTGTGCTTATTATTTTGTCTTCAAGTAAAAAGGTGGTACAGCATTTATAAAGCCATATGCTCTGGGAACTCAAGCTGGGACAATGTTTTGGCTTGCCCTAAATTTAATGCAGTTTTTATATATGGACATAAAAATATACATTTTTGGAATCTCCTCCGCATAATTACTTGGTAACCCCCACTTTTGAATTCTGGCCGACCTGTCTATTACAACGCTGCTGGGAACCTTATTTCATACCACACCAGGGAGGGGGACAGCAAAGGGCTGAGAAGTTGGAGAACTCAGATATTACACGTACTAAGGGGGTCATAAATATCAATGTAAAATTTAATGCAAAAAGGCTGTGGGCACCTAACCATTCGAGTCAGAAGATAATGCAGATGGAAAGTAGGGTTGAGCTTCCAGAAGGTGGTATATTTTTGGTAATCTCTTTGAAAGGTGTATAATAGTACTCATCTTTGCCAATCCATGTATGAGTTGAGCATGTTTCTAGCCATGTTTTGGGACCCATTTCCCATTTGGAAAAAGCAACCACCATCATAGTAAACGTAAAAATAGCTCTTATCAAACTTGTTCTACGTGGTAGGCATTGTGCCAGATGGTTATGCTATCTGTAAATTCTCATAACAATTCTAAGTGTCTTATTATAGAGTTTATAGAGATTAAAATTCTAGCTCATGTCCCACATTGAATTCATGACTCCTTGACTCTAAAAGCCATGATCTTTCCACAGTGCAAATCCAGATCCAGGTTTTACACACACAGCAGTATTGTGGACACTTGCGTTAATTGATTTAACGAATTCTATAAAGTGGGAATCATGGTTTCTTCTTTAAAACCTTGGAGTAAAACTCAGAATCCTTGTTTCAGCTTTAAAAAAAAGTTTTTTAATTTATTCATTTTTGAGAGAGACAGAGACAGTGCGAGTGGGGGAGGGGCAGAGAGATGGAGAGAGAGAGAGAGAGAGAGAGAGAGAGAGAATCCAAGCAGGCTCCGCACTTTCGAAATCACAAAACCATGAGATCGTGACCTGAGCCAAAGTCCGTGGCTTAACCGACTGAGCCGCCCAGGCACCCCATTGTTTCAGCTTTTAATGGCTTCTCCTTGGTTAACGTGAAATGATTTACCACATCTAGCCTCCTTCTCCTCATTTGAGTCACAAAGTAGTGAGAAAAAATTTGTACGTGTGAAAAAGAAATAAGTTCAAATTAATTACTCTGGGAAACTGTGAATTTTTCATTATTTAAGAGAGGTCTAAGATCAGTGGTTGACAGGATAATCTCTGAAGCTACATTGTGTAGCTTTAAGGCTCATTTTGCCAATTCCTGGTGTAAGTGATCTTGGTCAAGTTCCTTACTTTCTCTGCACCACATTTTTTCATTTCTTTTTTTTTAAGTTTTTTATCATGTTTATTTGTTTGTTTGTTTGTTTTTCAGAGAGAAATACAGAATATGAAATGGTGAATCTTCTTTGGAAAACAATGTGGAAGCTGGTCAGAAGTTAAACATGGAGTTACAATATGACCCAATGTTGCTAAGAACACACACAAGAAAAATGAATACATGTGTATACACAGAATTGGCACATACATTTTTTATAGCAGCTTTATTAATAATAGTAAAAAAAAGGGATAAATGGCAATGAATCTAACTGGCAATGAACTGATAAAGTGAATGAGTCAATGTTGAACAGCAGTGCAATGCATATTATTTGGCCAGAAAAAGGAATGTCGTACTGATGTGTGTTACAATGTGGATGAACCTTGAAAACATACTAAGTGAAAAATCCGGTCATAAAAGATCATATAGTTTGTGATTCCATATTTGTATGAAATATTCTGAATAGACAAATCCATAGAGACAGAATTATTGGGTTAGTGTCTGCCCAGGGCTATGGAGGTTGGAGGTAAGTGTCTTCTAATGGTTATGGAGTTTTTATGGGGGTGATTAAAACGTTATAAAATTAATTGTGGTGACGTTACATGACTCTGTGAATATACTAAAAGCCATTGAATTGTACAAAAAAAGAAAAAAGAAAAAAGAAAAAAAAGAATTGGAGATTGTGGCTTTAAAGAACTAATGGACGAAATGACAGAGACCAAGTCACCTGGTCATGAGGGAGAGTCCTCAGACATTAGTGGGATATTGGTAAAGAAGAAAGAATGATCTCAAAATTAATAACCTGAGAAATAGGTGCAGTTCGGTGCATGTTTAAAATTAGAAATCAATAGAGTCCTTAAATCTTTATAGAGAAATAAATCCTGCCAGAACCCTTCTCTTCCAGGTAGTATTATGTAGTGACATCTATGGATAAAAAAAAAAAAATGCCTTGTCACACAACATTAACACCTAGGATTATACACTAACAGTCTACCCATATCAAAAAATACATGCAGGGAAACTGAGTTATTGTCATCACAAAACCCTGGAATAGTTATCTTTGCTGACCGAAGTCTCAGCCCTGATAAGACAACCAAGTCCTGTCAACTCTTCATCGTGTAACATTTCTTTTTTAATTAATTAATTTTTATTTTGACGGAGAGAGAGCATGAGCTGGGGAGGGGCAGAGAGAGGGGGAGAGAGAGAGAATCTCAAGCAGGCGCCTCACTGTCGGCACGGAGCCCCGTGTGGGGCTCCATCCCACACACCATGAGATCATGACCTGAGCCGAAATTAAGAGTCGGATGCTGAACACACTGAGCCACCCAGTGCCCCCATCAGTAGCATTTCCTACCTTTGTCTATTCTTACCCCTACCAGCTTCTTATTACCTCATCCCCGTATTGTTTCCATAGCTGCCCAAATGCTCCCTGCTTTATTATAATTTACCTTTTTCTCCAATCTACTCAAGCTATTGCTGTCAAATAATCTTAGTACAGGCTGCTAGTCAATTCAAATGTCCAGAAATATTCAGACTGTCACTCGCTCTAGGAAAAATATCCAAGTTCTTCATGTTGGCACTCAAGGACGTCCTTCATCATGTGCAAAGCTGTTTATCCCAAATCACCTTCTGATTCTCCTAAGTCCGCTCTTCCAACTGGACCGCCCTGAACAAAGATCTGTTAGTATCTCCCTCTGCACCCTGCCTTTCTCTTAACATATCTAACTTCTGCCAGCTTTTAAAAGTGCAGTCTTTTCTTACTTTGTCACCAATGCTAGGGTCAATTTCTATACTGAATGAAGTTTGGCCCTTTCTAAGAAACATTCTCTGACCATTCCAGGCAACTGTGATTTCTGACTCAGTCTTAACACCTACTGCTTTGCTGTTCATCATGTTCTACCCAAGTGAATCTTAAGCATTTCAATAGTGTCAGTGACTTAAGGTTTTGGAAAAGCTTCTGCAGACATACTGAGTGTTCAATAAAGGGAAATATCAATAGAACTGAATGACAGAACTGGAGAAGAACAAAACAAAATGTTGGGGAAAGACCTTATGTATCATCTAGCCTAAGCATGTTTTATACACATGGGGAAACTGAGGTCCAGAGATGGGGATAGACAGGCACAAGACCTGGCATTGCTTCAATGGCAGAGCTAAGGCCAGAGTCTGGTTTCCTTATTCCTGCCTTTTTTTTCACCCTTTCCCTCTAGAACGTGTTGCTTAAACCTCACTGTTGCTTTTAATAGAACGTCATCCCAGAAATGACTAAACGTCCTCAATTTGCTCTCAGGTGGGCAAGTGGTGATGGGAGAGAGGCAGGCCATCCCTCTCTTATGCTAAGTTCTAGAGAAGACACACAAAGAGAGTGGTCACAGGGCCTGAGAAGCAAGCTCATCCTGAAATGACCGGCGCCGTGTCATCTGGAACACCACCAGGGCCAGACAACCTCCATGAGACGGTTTGGGTGGATCCAGAGGGCGTGGAGCTCCCAGGTACAATTTTCCACAGGCCCTACTGTTCCAGCTTAGCTGGCCGGAAGGTCCGGGAGCAAACGGCCAGTGACCTACTTGGTAATCTGTCTTGCCCTTGCCTGGTCTGGCAACAAAGTGGACATATTGTAGACACAGGCACTCTCAGCTCCATAGCCCACCTTTGGGAGCAGACACCTCCTGGGAAGCACCCCTCCCTGGGGAGAAAGCTAGCCCCCTGCTTCCCAGAGCATCTTCAAAGTAGGAAAGGAAGCAGGTTATATTTATGGCCACATTACAATTACAGTGACGTAAAAGTTCATGATTAGAAAGATACCTTTCTACCAAGGTAGAGGCACCGAGCCACTGTGCCTTCACATTGGGTGTCCCCATTCCAGTGGCGTTTTTGTTCCGAATCTGCTGTCAGCTAACCGTGTGACCTCTAAGCGCCTACCATAAGCTCTCTGAATCTTGACTTTAGTAGTTTCAAAACCAAGATGCTGGGAAATATTGACACTAAGGCTATTTTTGATTCTAAAATTTTGCAGTTTTAAGATTTACCATGAGCATCACACTATACAGTTTATGAGTTTCTAAAAAAGTCCTCTCACGGTATCTCAGGCCATCCTCACTACCTGGGGGTGGGTAGCCCAGGTGCCGTTAGCCCCATTTGACAGATGAGGTTGTGGATAATCTAAAGATTACAACTGAATGAGCAGCAGAATGGAAACCCAAGTCTTCCAGAGGGGGCACACGATTCAGCCCACGATCCAAATCTGGTATGCTGCCCATTTCTGTAAATAAAGTCTCCTCGGAACAAAGCCACGCTCATTTGTGTATTATGTATTGTCCAAGCCTGCTTTTGCACGTGCTACAATAGTGGAATGGAGAAGCTGAAGCTGCAACAAACATTGTATGGCCTGCCTGGCACATCACAGGAGAAGTTTGTCAATTCCTATTCTATAGCATAAGTTTGTGCTTTTCCATAATACTATCTAGCCCCTAACTCTGCAAGACCACTCACCATGTCTAATTCTTGGCATCACTGTAATCAGAACCCGACCCCTCTTTTGCCCCGCCGACTCCCGCCTCTCGACTCCTAAGTCGGTTGGAAAATCACTTGCAGAATGGAATGCAAGAATGAAATTAATCTGATTCCAAAAACAACACGCACTTTATCCATGTCCGTTTTGACGTAGTGGCAGAAAATCAAAAAGGGAAGAAGAGGAAATCTTTAATCATCTATGCACCTGCATAAGAAAAGAGAAATGTACGGTACAAATGTGCTGATTTCATTATTATTATTGGGCTGTTGAGCACTAGTGGTAATAAAACACATAAAGCCACAATCACTAGCCTAAAGCCTTTCAACTGAAGCAAAGCACACAGCTTAAAAACAGAAGCAAGCTCTAGAAAAACTGGTGAAGTCTCTGAGGTGTGATTGAGCTCTCAGATGTAAGCATTGAATAAGGATGCTCATTCGGTGTCACAAACCCTACAGTCACAGAAATATTCAGTGACTGAGTATTATGGGGTTTTCTGATTCGGTGCACACATATGTGTGTGATATTTCAATTGTTACAACTCCATTGCTTTTGTAACTGTTTTTAATTACTCATGAGACCATTTCTCAGTACAAGCTGAGCATATGGGCACTTTGCATTTTTAAAATTCTGCTTTCAGAGTTATCCATGGGCTGAGAAACCCAAGTATTTCTTTTCAAATGTAAACAAGGTATTACAGGAGCCTTTACACCAAGAGGGAAACAGCCTGCTGGGTCCCCTTTGGATCACTATCCCGAGACCCCCACTAGGGAGAACTTCGCACACAATGAAATGTTTCCGGTTGCTGGAAGCTATTTAGTCACTCATTTGACAAAGACAGATTGAAGAATTGCCATGAATGCCACAGTGGATGAGGACAGAAATTAATGAAAGAGGATCCTTGCTTTAATAATATCTGTGCATGATAAGATAGTTATTGAATCCTTCACTCATTTTGCAACTGTATATGTATACACACACACACACACACACACACACACACACCCTGCCCTTAGTGAGCCTGAATGTTTTCTTAAATGTGCATAAGAATTTATAACACATATAACTAACACAGGACTCATACCTAGGATATAGAGAGGACTTTTAACTCAATAAGAAAAAGAGAAAATCCAGTAAGAAAAAAATGGGCAAAATACATGATAAGACACTGTAGAAAATAGGATATTCAAATTACCAATAAAACTAGATGTAGACATTCAACTCTATTAGTCAGAGAATTGCAAATTAAAACCACAGTATGATAACCTGCTAAATATCCATTTTAGCATGGCTAAAATTAAAAATCCAGAAAATGCTAAGTGTTAGCAAGGACGTGAAGCAACTGGAATTCTAGTTCATGACTGGCAGGAGTATTGATTGGTAAAACCAACTTGGGAAACTGTTCAGTAATGCCAAATAAAGTAGAAGGTGCCCCGTGACCCAGGAGTGCCTTTGCATAAATGGAGGCATGTTCATGACAGTGATATTTGTAATAGTCTCAAATTGGAAACTATACCACCCCCCTACCCCACCCCTGCAACTACTTTTCAGGAAGACAAAGGGACAAATTGCATTGTGCTATGTTCACCCTGTGGGATATCACATAATGAAGGGAAGAAATGATCTACAGCTCTATGAAACAATACTGGTGAATCTCAAACACGTCATCGTGAATCCAAAAGACAATGCGTAGAAGAGATTAATGGCTCTATGATTCCACTTATTTAGGACACAAAGACAAAACTGACTTGTCATGTTGGGAGTCAGGGTGGTGGCTACTCTGGGCAAGGGTATAAAGAGTTTGTGACCAGCAGGAGCATAAGGGGGCTCCTGGGGGCTGCTAATGCTCACTTTCCTCGTTTGTATGTTGGTTTGGCCCATATATTCATCTTATAAAAACCTATTGAGCTATACACATATGAGTCGTTTCATTAAGACTGCATATAAGACATTTCACAGGAGAGAGTTAAAATGAATTCTGAACAAGTTATGGGAGGGGGCTATGTTTTCCCTAGAGGAAGCAGAGGCCCCAACGGTGGTGTTGAGCTAGGCTTTAAAGGTGAGAATGGGGGGCGCCTGGGTGGCGCAGTCGGTTAAGCGTCCGACTTCAGCCAGGTCACGATCTCGCGGTCCGTGAGTTCGAGCCCCGCGTCAGGCTCTGGGCTGATGGCTCAGAGCCTGGAGCCTGTTTGCGATTCTGTGTCTCCCTCTCTCTCTCTGCCCCTCCCCCGTTCATGCTCTGTCTCTCTCTGTCCCAAAAATAAATAAACGTTGAAAAAAAAATAAAAAAAAAAAAATAAAGGTGAGAATGGTTTCGCCACACAGAGGGGGGATGATACATTCCATTATGAGCAGAAGAGTAGACATGGTAAAATGTGGAGCGATCCACGGAGCATGAGGTTTGTGGAAGAAGGATACATAAAGCTATAAATAAAGCTGGAAAGGTAAGCTTGAGCCAGAAGGCGGGCGCCTTGATGGAGGCATTGGGCTTTTGTGAAATAGGCAGTGGGGAGCCACTGAGGGGGGTCTAAGCAGGGCAGCGCTGATCAGAGCTGTGTTCAGGGAAGATTAACTTGGCAGTGGTATTGTAGAATGAATTGGAAAGTGAAGAAACTGGGGGGGAGGGAGACCAATTTGGAGGTAATTGCAGTTGTCTGGGTGGTACATAATTAGGCCTAAATTAGGGTAGTAGTGTGAGTTGAAAAGAGAAGATGTGTGTAAGAAGCATTAGATGAGACAAAGCAACTTATTGGATTTTTATGTCAAGGGAAAGAGAAAAGTCCAAGGAGGCCAGTCTGGGCGACTGGAAGATAAATCATGCTGTTAACTGAAATAGATGAATTAGGATCTCTTCCTCCAGGGCAATGGCTGAGCATGGGTGGCTTTTTGTATCTTTTACACCAGTGCTATCCCCTGAATACAACAGCTCCGTGCGGCTCAACATGACATCTCTCAAGCCCAACGCTATGGCACTTTGCCGGGCATCTGTATGTAAAACAGATTCTGACTTTCTTACGACGGGAGCTGTCTCACTAAAGGGTGCCTTTTCCAAACTTCTTTGCTGATGAGCCTGGTGATAGGGGTAGGTTGCAAGAAGTAAATGATATAACTTTGAGGCTGTACCTCAAACATTCCTCTCCTCTTCTTTCCCCTTTCCTGCTGGCTGATATACAGATGTGATGCCTCTGCTGGATCAGGGCTCCAGGAACAGGAGTGTAGCCACAGGACAGGAGCCCTGAAGCAACAAGGCAGAGGCAGCCTGAGTTCTAGATGATTATAAACCACTTCTCCAGCTCAGTAATCTCCCTGGAACTTTCTGCGGCAGAGAAATAAATTCTTTCTTGTTTGTGTCACTATTAGCTTGAGTCTTTCTCTATTAATAGAGTTAAGTTGATATCCTAAATAATTCAGACCCCAAACTTGTGGTTTTGATCCCAAAGATATTATATTAAAGTGTCATTTTTTTGGCGCGATTATTTGGTAACAGGAGCCAGTGATAAAACAACTCACGGATTCTGCACAAAGATCTAGGAACCTTCCTGAATATATGTGACAATGTCTCAAGCAGGGCTCACTCATAAAAAAATTGCTATCTATGGAACACTTTCAAAATGCAAACACGGAGTTTAGAACACTGTCAGAAAGATCCCATTTTTATCCCCATTTTCCAGATGAGGAAACTGAGTCATCAAGAAGGTTGAAAACATCTGTCAAGTTTCTACTGTAATGGTCATAATCCTGTTTCCAAATTGTTTGACACCACAAAGGATTTGGAACAGCACAGAGATAGGGGCGCCTGGGTGGCTCAGTTGGTTAAGCATCCGACTTCAGCTGAGGTTGCAATCTTGCAGTTCGCGAGTTTGAGCCCCATGTCGGGCTCTGTGCTGACAGTTCAGAGCCTGGAGCCCGCCTCGGATTCTATGTCTCCTTTTTTCTCTTCCCTCCCCCACTCGTTCTCTCTCTCTCTCTCTCTCAAATATAAATAAATATTTTAAAAATTAAAAAACAGGGGCTCCCAGGGATCTCAGTCGGTTGAGCGTCCGACTTCGGCTCAGGTCAAGATCTCACAGTTCGTGGGTTCAAGCCCTGCGTCGGGCTCTGTGCGGACAGCTCAGAGCCTGGAGCCTGCTTTGGATCCTGTACCTCCTTCTCTCTCTCTTTGCTTCTCTCCCGCTCACACTCTGTCTCTCTCTCTTAAAAATATAGTAAACATTAAAAAATATTTAAAAAAATAAAAAATTGTTAAAAAAAAGATAGGGCATAGAGATAGATCAGTCTTTGTTTACTTCTACCAAACACTAAGAGTTTGAAGCCAAGTCACAGAGAAGATCACAGATTCCTGTTCCATGGAGTGCAGACCTTAGCTTTCACTTCTCCTGATGCAACCCGATGGCTCCAAAGCCTCACCTGCTTGTAGCCCGTCAGGGACCTCTGTCCTTTGCATGAGTGTCAGGGAGGACAGGCTCAGTGGAGCAAGGTGGGAAGGGACAGAGAGAAAAGGCAAAGAAGAATGTGAGGGACAGTATCGTCACCTGAAAATTAAAGTTGTTTCCTGCTGGGTTTAGTAAAACAACTTAGAAAGCAACGTGAAAACTGGGGCTGCAAGATATTTGTGGGAATACTGGGTGTTGCGGGGATAAGAACAGAGCCCACGAGAGAGATGAACTTGCAGTCATCTCCATGCAAAATTGCTAAAGGGTTTGTTCAAAACAAAAAGAAACAAACCTGTAATAATAACAATACACCTGTCCATTTCTAGTCCAACGAGATGTTCAAGCATGCTGTGTGTCTGATAAAAGAAAGAGCTTAACAGCTCATCTTTGAGTTCACGATCATGTAGGTCAAGGATCATGTTGTGGCTGCAGGGAGACGCAGTGTTGACGGAGTAACTGTGGGTGAAGGCGGTGGATGGCTTCTCTGGAGCTCAGTCGCCACTCCTGTCAAAGAGATGATGTATTTGGGGGGTGCCTGGGTGGCTCAGTTGGTTAAGCATCCAACTTCGGCTCAGGTCATGATCTCATGGTTCGTGGGTTCAAGCCCCACGTCGGGCTCTGTGCTGACAGCTCAGAGCCCGGAGCCTGCTTCAGATTCTCTGTCTCCCTCTCTCTCTGCTCCTCCCCCACTGCTCTCTCTCTCAAAATAAATAAACATTAAAAAAATTTTTTTAAAAGAGTTGATGTATGTGGCATTCTCGCCTCACCACAGAGTGGAGGACAGGAGGCTGATGAGCTCAAAGCCCACCAGGACCAGTGCCAAACTATAAAGTCAGGGTGACTCCTGTTGCAAAAAAAGGTACCAAAAAAGAAATAGATACAAGGGAGGCATCCTAAGAAACCAGAAAGGACCACGAGAAGGAAGGAGAAGTCTTGCTTGGGGAATACACGGACTCAGCTAAAGCAGGTGGCAGGAAAGACACATCGCAGGTTTTTGTGTTGGCTGGTTATTTGGCATAAGCCATTAACAGAAGCTAATACCTCCTTTGAAGTCTTGGGGGGCAGGGAGGTGCAATAGTAAGATCATTCCAGAGAAAACCTTCAGAGCCCGGGGGAAGTGTCCTTTCACTTTCTGATGTTACGAGAGTAAAACACAGAGATAACAGGGACTCTCTCAGTATAATGTGAAGCATTTTATTCCACGCTATAGAAATGAAAAATAATTTCCAGGCTACTAAATGAAATGCTAGTCGTCATTTTTTCTTGTAAAATAATGAAGTCGATTTGGGCATTCTGCCCATTGACCAGGAATATAATTCCAAGTTCTTGTCGTATCCATGGAAAATCCAATTAAAAATTACAGCATGTTTTCTTCGAACATAATTTGCCATAAACGTCTGTGTGTCTGTGTCTAAATAATATCTGCAATCTCATCTAAGACAAAATATACAAATCAATAGATGGGATGTGTAATTGCAAAGAGCTTATTATTTTATAGGCTCTTTCGGGGTCCTTGAGAAATGACCAGAGGAAATGGTACTGGGCCAACTTTGCAAGTGGAAGCAGAAACAGTGTACTAAAATCTTCCTATCCTACTGCTCAGCGAATGACAACTTTGGAGGCCAAAGAACACTGTCTATATACACACATGATATGACATACGTCACCCAGGAAAATCATCACCCACACAGTTTGGAAAACAGGGTAGGGTTAAGTGTTATGACAGTTGGAATATGAGCAGTGTTAGATTATTATAAAAATAATGCTGCCTTCTATTTATGCAGTGCCTTGCTCCTGCTGAGTTCCTGGTTCAGCCATATCTTACTGTGAATTCTATTAATACATTATGTTCAAAGTCATCCTTCATGCACAGATCATTACTGGCCTTCGTTCTCACACAGCCCCAGTGTGGGGTTTCCTAAAATTAATCTTGTTTCAGAAGCAGAAATTCTGGGTATGCCACGCTCTGGTCATGCAATGTCACTAGTCACTGGGGGAATAAAAACATATCAATTCTAAGAGAAGTCAAGCGGTCCTAGAATGCTACACGTCCTGGAATCTAAGTCCGACTCTTACTGTAATGGAAAAACAAATGAGACGTTGGACAATAATAAGGAATATTGGACCTCCTGTTGCAAAAGGGGTAGAATTGACCAAGGAGATGGAGCCATACATGGGAGGTCTCTCATCAAAATTCAAGCCTCTGAGGGAAATTCTTCAAATTCACACTCTAATTTTTCCTCATTAATTTGTCCCCTCCATCACAAAGTACATGTTCTAATTATAAAAACAGAAGTATTCCAGACCTGAAATAACTTGAGATTTGGTATCATGAGTGATTAGCTTCGACTCCAAATGTACTGTCTGCTCGGTTTAATCTTTCCTTGTTACTTGTTCTCTTACAGCAACATGCTCCCTCACGCTTCTGAGGGTTTCCATATGCTAGTCCCTCTTCACGAAATGCCTTTCATCTCCATATTTATCAGCACAACTGAAAGCGGACCTTTTCCACCTGGCACTGTTGGTGATGTAAGACTGAAAGCCAAAATTGCAGGGGGAAAAAATGTGCTTCCTGGCTTTTGTTATCAAAACCAAAAATTGCAGAGAGGATGCTCCGAGTAAGAGGTAAACGGGGAGAGACTTAGAGGAGACTAAGGACAAAGCACGGAGGGGGAAATGAGTTCTCCAATGACTGAGCTAGGGGTCTTGGGGATGAATGAAAGGCAGGATGTCCACCCCCCTCTCCTGGGAGCATAGTGGCCAGAGTATCTGCCTGGGGAGGAGAGGTGGGTATTTCTACCTTTCACAAATCATTCCCAGGAACTTGAAGCCTCCCCTACTGCCCACAAGCACATCAGCACTGCCTGGTATGACCTGAAGACCACAAAGCCATTCTGGAAAGTTCTGCTGTGAATAAGGAAGCAACCTGCTGCAAGGCCTAGTGTGAGAAGGAGCCCCTTTGGCATTCCTTAGTCATCCAGAAGGAAGAGGCTTCAAGCCAGATTCAATCTGATTTTAGCCAACTATTATATCATTTTGTACTCAACTGAATTTTGAGGTGAAATTTTAGATCTCTTAACACTCCGTGTCTCTAGTGCATTGTCCATAAGTAAATATTAATTTAATAAGTAAATGAAGATTCATTTTGTACCATTCTGCCACTAACTTCCTCAGAGGCCTAAGTCAGAACACTGCTGTGCAAGTGTTCAGAGCCCCACACATGCACATGCGGTTCCTGTAATTAACCCAAGGAGGACCGTGCAGGTATGGTCACTCTTGGCCACCTGGGCATAAGTCAGTCCCTAGATCAAGGTCGCTTGTCCTCAGGCTCAGACAGAGTCCTTTGTACGTTTCCCTCTTTCCATCCCCCCCGCCCCCACATATCAATTTAAGTCCTTCTTTCATGAAGCCCAGTAACACGTCCTGCTTCCTCCCTGCCTCTGCAGTGAACACACCCTGAGGGCAGAGGATGGGAATGGGTTTGCGCCTGCAGGAGTGAGCCTCGGGAGCAGGACTGGGTAGTACACTTACCTGCCTGCTCCAGCCCCAAAGTGGTTACTTCATCCATGAACTACTAACCCTACCAAACCTTCCCCGGGCTCCCCACCACCATATTCACAACGTCCTTGGGCAAATTCAGAATAACACTTAGGAAATGTGTGAGATCTGTGGGGCGCCTGGGTGGCTCAGTTGGTTAATCGTCCAACTTTTGGTTCCGGCGCAGGTCATGATCTCATGGTCCAGTTCAGGAGTTCGAGCCCTGCATTGGGCTCCGTGCTGATAGTGAGGAATCTGCTTGGGATTCTCTCTCTCTCTCCCTCTCTCCTTTGCTTGCATGCTCTCTCTCGCGTGCGCAAAAAAAATAAATAAACTTAAAAAGAAAAAGGAAATGTATGAGATCTGGGAGTGCTTTGAGCAGAAGCTACTCTTATGTTCAGCAAGAACAGGGCACTTCTTGAAGTCATTTATATTCCTGCTCTCATTTTTTATTCTTTTTTATCCTTTTCCGGTATTATGTACATGATTCCTTTTTTTTTAAAGCCAGACATTACGTTATAAAAAATGAGATGCAACAGAAAAGAGTCTTTTATGCAAATGCAGGGGGACGAACAAGAGTAAATGAAAACCATTTATAATACGTAAAGTTCGAAATCAGCTGGTGTTTAATAAAAAACAAAGTTTAGACAAATGTTCCCCATAAATCACTTTTGAGTTTACTTAGCATTCCGTTTCTTCACAACACGAGTGCTTCTTAGCTAAGCGAATGCACTGACTTAGTGACATGTTGACAGTGACTTGCCCCTTACATGTGTCCTTTCTTGTGATTTTTTTCCCCTGATGTTATGCCATCTCAGCTAATCCAGACAGTACAGGGGTGTGCGCGTGCGTGTGTGTGTGCGCAGAAAATTAGTATTTCACATGAAACAAATCTGAACTCATACTCTTGCAAAATAAGTCCAATGATATTTCCAGTAATGATACTCTAGTAATGATCCTAGTTATTCAGCCGAGTTACCCAGAGGCTGAGGTCCAAGACCTCAGAGGGATCCTGATTCTTTTATTTCTCTCACCGTGACATGTTGTCCATCAACAGCCACCACAAGGGCTCTCTTGAAATATATCCTAAACCCTCTCATTTGTCATTTCGGCCACCCCTTCCATCCTGGTCCGTGTCGGCAACAACACAGTGCTTGTGTGAGCTCTCTCTTGGCATTCTTCCTCCTCTACAGGCTGTACTCTGAAGAGGCACACTGAATGATGTGTGTAAAACACGGATCAGAAAGGATATATTGTTCCTTCTCTGTTATGATGTGCGTACTTCTTTTTGAAGGACAGACATTATATTATAAAAAATGAGATCTGAGGGGCACCTGGGTGGCTCAGCACATTAAGTATCCAACTTCGGCTCAGGTCATGATCTCACGGTTCGTGGGTTCAAGCCCCATGTCGGGCTCTGTGCTGACAGCTCAGAGCCTGGAGCCTGCTTTGGATTTTGTGTCTCCCTTTCTCTCTACACCTTCCCTGCTTGTTTCTCTCTCTCTCTCTCTCTCTCTCTCTCTCTCTCTCTCTCTCTCTCAAAAATAAAGAAAGAAAGAAAATTCATACTGAACATGAATGCAATCACAGAAAAAGTAGCTGACTGTGGATATATGGATAAAGCCATCACCCAACAAACTGAAGATATCAAGCCAGAGGAACTGAATGAGGACGAAGTCACTGACATAAATGAGGAAGGCAGTGGTGAAAGAAAAGATGACGATATCTCAGAAGGGATGCTAGTAAAAACTTTCCATTCAAGGAGCCTTCAAAATTATTTCATGACACGGGAAGCACAAAGGAAGACTGTTTAAAGCTGATCCAAACTTAGAGGTGAGTAGGACAATTTCCCCAAATATAGAAAAGACGCTCACTCCATACGGTAAGTTATGCCACAAAAAGTAAGGCAAGCACTACTCAATCTATTCTTGTATTTTACAAAGAAATAAAACACTTAATTTTCATGCCGATGCTTTAAATTGCAGTAGTTTAAAGAAATACTAGCTTTGCTCTTTTTTTCATTTTCTGATACACGTATAAGTGACAGTAAGAGAGTTTTTAAGGCCTTGAACAAAATTTTAAACATCACAAAACAATTGGAGAGTATCCAATTGATTTTTAAGATCATGTTGTGCGGTTTCAGCTTGCAGGTCATTTCTACAGTCCCACACTACTGAATAAAGCGAGGACTGCTTGCAATCAATTCATCCCAGAGCAAGCAGAAAAGTGAGCAAGAGAATCAAGAAGAATTGCAACAAGGTTTTTAAACAATAGCCAGGTGACAGGTTATAAACCAACTATATCAATAATGTCATTATATGTAAGTATTGTAAACATCTCAATTAAAAGACAGATATTGTCATGTTAAATGTAAAAAACAAGGCCCAATTATATGCTGTTTTTAAGAAACACACTGTAAGTATAAAATATGCTTATAAAGGAAGAAGACAGAAAAATATATGACATAAAAACACTCATCAAAAGGAAGCTGGAGTGGCTATATAAATATCAGACAAAGTTGACTTCAGAACAAGAAATATTGCTAAGGATAAAAAGATGCATCATATCCTGATAAAGGAGTCAATTCACCAAAAAGACAAAACAATCCTAAATGTATTTGCACCTCACATCAAAGCTTCCATATATACAGAGCAAAAACTAATAGCTTGTGACTTCAAAATTCCTCTCAGGAATACATACTACAAGTAACAAAACATCAGTATGTCTTTGGAAAACCTGATGGAGAGTATCACTCATGTATCAAAATTGACATTTATGGAACACTCCATCAGACAGTAGAATACACACTGTTTTCAAATGCACATGAAATATTCACCAAAATGGATTATATTTTGTGCCATAAAAAAAGACTTCAACAGGGGCGCCTGGGTGGCGCAGTCGGTTAAGCATCCGACTTCAGCCAGGTCACAATCTCGCGGTCCATGAGTTCGAGCCCCGCGTCAGGCTCTGGGCTGATGGCTCAGAGCCTGGAGCCTGTATCCGATTCTGTGTCTCCCTCTCTCTCTGCCCCTCCCCCGTTCATGCTCTGTCTCTCTCTGTCCCAAGAATGGATAGACGTTGAAAAAAAAATTTAAAAAAAAAAAAAAGACTTCAACAAATTCAAAATAATTTAAATCATATAAACTGTTACCTGACTATAAGGAATTAAATTATAACAGTTGTCAAAAACAGAAAAATATCTAGAAAAATCCCTCCAAATTTGGACATTGAACACACATTTCCTTTTCTTTTTAATTTTTTTTAAAATGTATTTATTTATTTATTTATTTATTTATTTATTTATTTATTTAATGTTTATTCATTTTTGAGAGAGAGAGAAAGACAGAGTGCGAGTGGGGCCAGGGGCAGAGAGAGAGGGAGACACAGAATCTGAAGCAGGTTCCAGGCTCTGAGCTTTCAGCACAGAACCTGACATGGGTCTCAAACTCACAGACTGTGAGATCATGACCTAAGCTGAAGTCACCGACTGAGCCACCCAGGCACCCCAAACACATATTTCTAGATAACTTATGGGCCAAATAAAAAGTTATAAGGAATATTAGAAAATATTTTCAGTTGAATGAAAATGAAAAAAAAATAAAACATTAAAATATGTAGGGTGCAGCTAACATGGAACTTAAACAAAAATTTACAGAATTAAGGGTTATATTAGAAAAGAGAGATCTCAAATCTCTGATCTCAACTTTCGCCTATGACACTATAAGAAAAACAACAAAGTATATTTATGGCATTCAAGAAGAAAGGAAATAATAGTAGTAGGAGCAGAAATCAATAAATTTAAAAATAATGGAAAGAAAACAAGTAAAACAATAGCTAGTGTTTTAGAAAAAATTAATAAAGTTCATCACCTTTTAGCCCAATAATGAACAAGTTACAGCCCACGGGCAGAACACATCCCACTGTCTATTTTTGTAAGTAGAAGTTTTACTGGAACACAGCTACCCATTTGTTTATTTTCTGTAGCTGTTTTCTACTACAAAAAGAAAGTTGAGTGGTTGAGACAGACCAAATGACTGGTATATTCAAAAATATTTACTATATAGCCCATTATACAGAAAGTTTATCCAACCCTATCCTCCTCCGGTCCGACTGATGAAGAAAACAAAAAAGAATAAATAAATGTTCAATACCAGAAATTTTGAAATAGGAGATTTCATTGTAGAGCCTATAGTCATAAAAAGGGTAACAGAGATATAAAACAAAAAATATTATGCCAACTATTTGACAAATTAGGTGAAATAAATAAATTTCTTGGAAGACATAAACTACCAAAACTCACTCAAAAGCAAGTGGATACCCTGAATAGTTATATAGTTATTGCAGAAATTGAAATTGTAGGTAAAATCTTTCCCCCACTCAAAAAAAAAAAGTCAGACTTAGATGATTTCACTGAGGATTTTTACTCAATATTTAAGGAAGAAATGACACCATTTCTACATAAGCTTTTTTTCAGGAAATAGGAAAGGACAGAACGTTCCCCCACATGTGTTATAAAGCCAGAATTACCCTGAGATCAAAAGAAAGACATTACAAGAAAAGAAAATCCTCAAAGCAATATCCCTCATAATCAGAGGAACAAAAATCCTCAATAAAATATTAGGAAATTGAGTCCAGCAAGATTTGAAAAGGATGATACATGACCAAGGGAGTTTATCCCAAGAATGCAAGTTTGCTTCAACATTAAGAAATCAATCTGTGTAATTCGCCACATGGATAGATTAAAGAAGAAAAATCATACAATACTCTCAATAGATGCAGAAAAATCATTTAACAAAGTTTGATATCCATTCATGACAAATACTCTCAGCAAACTAAGAGTAGAAAGGAACTTCCTCAGGGTGATAACGGTCATCGACAAAAAAACCTACAGCAAATATCACACTTATTAATGAAAGACTGACAGCTTTCCCATTGGACTGAGAAAAACACAAGACTATCTACTCTCTCCAATCCTGCACAGCATCATTGGATGTCTCATTTTCTGCAATAACGTTGGGGTTCTGCTGTGGTGGGTAGACATATACAGATTTTTTTTAAAGAGAAAAAACTATCTCTATTTGCAGATTAACAATTATCTAAGTAGATGGGGCACCTGGGTGGCTCAGTCAGTTAAGCATTTGACTTCAGCTCAGGTCATGATCTCACTGTTCTGTGCTGACAGCTCTGAGACTGAATCCTGCTTCAGGTTCTGTGTCTCCCTCTCTACCCCTACCCCACTCGCACTTGGTCACTTGCACTTGGTCTCTCTCTCTCTCTCTGTCTCTCTCTCTGTCTCTGTCTCAAAAATAAATGAACATTAAAAAAAAAAACCAATTAGCTAAGTAGAAAATCCCAAAGAATCTACAAATAAGCTTCTAGGAAATCAGTGAATTCAGCAGGGTCACAGGATAAAGGGTCAATTGTAAAGATCCATTGTACTTGTACATACTATCAATGAATAATTAGAAATTAACTTTTAAAGTACTTATAATGATAGCACTAAAAACACAAAATACTCGGGTGCTAATCTAACATAATATATACAAAATCATTATGCTGAAAACCACAAAACACAGAGGGAAGGAATCAAAGAAAGCCTAACGAGAGAGATATACTATGTTCACAGATTAAAAGGGATAATATGATTTGAGTCAATTCTTCTGAAATTTATTCACGGATTCAAGTAATTCCAACTGAAATCCCAACAAGACATTTTGTTGAAATGTACAAGCTGTTTTTAAAGTTTACATGGAAAGACAATTATAATAGCCAAACACAATGATGAAGATAAAAAACAAAGTTTGAGGACTCATACTAGTTGATTTCAAGACTTAGTGTAAAGCCTCAATAATCAAGAGAGTGTGTTAGTGAAAAAGCAGACACATGGAACAATTAAACAAGGTAGAGAACCCAGAAATAGACCCAAACACATTTAGTGAACTGATTTTTTGGCAAAGATGTAAAGATAAGCCAATGGAGAAAGAATAGTGTTTTCAACAAATCATGTGGGAACAATTAGACATCCATCGGCAATAAAAATAAGACAAGAAAAACTTTGACCCATTCCTTCACCACATACAAAACTTAACTCAAAAAATGTCATAATCTAAATACCAAATCTAAAACTAGAAAGCTTCTAGCAGAAACCATAGGAGCCAATCTTCGTAATCCTAGGTTATATCTAAGATTTCTTAGATATGACACCAAAAGAATAAGCAGTAGAAGAAAAATTACTATTTTGGACTTTATCACAACTATCATCACCTGTTCTTCAAAAGACACTGAAGACAATGAAAAGACAAGCCAACAGACTGAGAAAATACACATTTGTGAAGCACATGTTTGGCAACAGACTTGTATTTATCCAGACTATGTAAATAATTCTCAACACCCAAGAAGAAAACAGCTTATTTTTTTTTAATGAGCCAGAGATTTGAATAGACACATTACTAAAAATGATGTATGGATGGCAAATAAATACGTGAAAAGATTCTTGACATCATTATGCATCGGAAAACTGCCAGTAAAGCCTAAAATGAAATACCGCTGCACACCTATTAAAAGCGTCAGAAGCAAGAAGTTATAAGAGCTCACCAACGTTTGTTGAGGATAGACTGAAGTGGGAATGAATAAAAGATTTGTCTTCTCCATTGCAGTTGGACTTGCCGGGGAGGACTTCCAGTGGCTTGGATGTGTAAGGGAAGATAGAAAAGAGAGCCAAGTGTGGTTCCTAGGTTTTCAGCCATATGGGTCAGAATGATTGTGGTGACTATTTACTAAGACAGGGAAATGGGCTGAAGGAAGATTTGTGGAGAAAATAAACCATTGGAAAGAACTAGAATATCAACACCTCTCATTTTTAAGCCCTGAAAATATACCTACTAGAAAAAGGAATAGAGATAAAGAAAAACGACCGTAGTGCATTATATATGTCTGACTTTTCTCTTGTTACTATAAATACTTAAACAAAAAGATGCATACTTTATATAATTGTCATTAACCCATCAAATAAACAAGTCTATTGCAATCTATTGCTCAGTACTAGGTTGGAACGATGAAGGACACAAAAATTAAAAGTTCTGATCGCTGCTCTCAAGTAGCTTTTGACCTAATTTAAGGGATACATTGGAAATACATAAGTAGAAAAACAAAAATAAAAAAATAAAACTGACAAAAATAATAAGACATTGAGCATGACATTAACAATGTCCTATGGCTGTGCATGCACATTGTCAAATGGGGGGGGGGGCAGACACAGAGCTGACTTCAGAGGACAGGCTATCCCTGTGTGCTCCAGTAGTCTGGAAAGTTCTTTTGATGGAAGAATTTGATCTCCATGCAAAATAATAGAGAGGATGTTTCCTATCAAGATACATAATCTACAACACAATGCAATTCTCCCTTTGTCTCAAGTGGAAAATTTGTCATTTTTAAAAAAAATTTTTTAATGTTTATTTTTGAGAGCGAGAGAGACAGAGAGAGAGAGAGAGAGAGCGAGCTCCAGTGGGGGAGGGCAGAGAGAGAGAGAGGTGGGGGGAGACACAGAATCCGAAGCAAGCTCCAGGTTCTGAGCTGTCCGCACAGAGCCTGATGCAAGGCTAGAACCCACGAGCTGTAAGATCATGACCTGAGTTGAAGTCGGACACTCAACCGACTAAGCCACCCAGGCGCCCCCCCCTTTTTTTTAAATTTTTATGAAAAATTATCTTTTTTTAAAGAAACAGGACTGGAAGTAGGAAAATAAATTTTGTAAAATCAGTAAAGGGCCTCTAAACAATTCTTTATAGAATTTTCCAGCCATAGACTCTGTCATTGAAAGTCCAAAACTGAATATGGACCCAGCCACACTTTCTTCCCTCCTGGAAGCCTCTTTATGGCCAGAGGTAAGAATTCAACACTGTCTTTGATCCTCTGATTGTAAAGTCCTCAAAGAGCATGTACAATGAATGACTGGCCTTATGTTAACAGACCATACCTTCTGTGCCAAGATCCTTGTCTGGGATGAGTAACTTTTGGCCTATCAGCCAGGCTAGACAAAGATCAAAGTTATGTTCACCCCGGAACCCTTTTCATACAAAAATATTTTGGAAAGCAGTAGCACTAAGCTACACATAACTGATACAGCTTACCTGTGGTATCATTTATTTTTAACTCGCCCAAAGCAAATAGAAAAGGCTTTCTAGATTAGAGGTACCTGTTTGCAAACAATAGCCTGCTGTGATTGTCTGGCCTTAAATAGACATCCATGTGACCACCTTCTGGTTAAAGGTAGTCCATACGTTCTAAAGCACCAGTTCTCCTGGGAAAGTGATTGAGGCTAGCGCTTCCCGGTAAGGACTCAGAGATTTTGGATAGTGCTTTCCAAGGCCAAATGAGAGTAAAGTGAAGGACATAGCTCAACCTATTTGTGGCACCAAGTTTCACAGTGAGTTTTGGTCACCGTGTTGATGACATTGGTAGTGAATTAATTTTATAGTGAAAAAGAGCATGGTTGTATGAAATAACAATAATTAGGGAATATCATCGAGTCTTGGGCCCCTTCACAATGGGAGAGGTCTTTTCATCTCAGATGAGTCCAGCAGTTACTCTGTGTGACAAAATATAGGGTGGGAGATATATATGTCGCCTCATATTCTGCCTCAGCACAGCTGATTTCCAAAAGGGGAAAACGACAGAAAAAGGAATCAGGAGTTAGGGAAAAGAAAAAGTAGAGGAGAAAGAACAATTTCAAAACCATATAAGGTGACAGAGAAGTCATTGCTTGCAGGAAGAATGGCAGATGACAACCAAACCTTCTGAGAAACAGGAGGAATCTCAACTCAGCCCACCACACGGACTTAGGAGCCTGCACACGGCTATGAAGATATTTGGACAGGCTAAAGAAATAGAAATTCCTATTCTTAATAAGGGGTGACTGAGGTGAATATCCAAGTCCTGCCAAGTCAACTCTAGACTGGATCCAACTTGCTCCTTCCTTGACATTGTTCACACCTCAGTTCCAATGTATCTCCACAGAGAGGCCATGCCTGACCCGCCAACCCAAAGCAACATTCTCAGTCACCCTCCCTGTCAGCAGGAACGATGACAGAAACCACTCTGTGTACATCAACTGAGAGATTTGAGCAGAAGAAATTGGTTACAGAGGTGTTAGAAAGGCTGAGAAGTTATTAGTGACTGTGAGAAGTCCTGAGAGTCCCCCAGGACTTGGAAGACAGAGAAAGGAGAAGGTGTTAGCAGAAGCCACATGGTGAATGAGCCCCCCTCACACACACCAGCCTGTGAGGAAGCCTGAAGGAGGCACTGCACAAGTTGGGTGACCGAGCGTGGGATAGGGCAGGAGAAGGCTCCACAATAAAGCCTTGTAGTGTTTACTTTCTTCATTTTCTGTATATTATCATGTTTTGACCTCCTAAAACCCTTTCTGGCTAGGGAGATACTGCCCCCATTTAATGCCAGCCAGTTCTCTCTCTCCCTCTCTCTCTCTCTCCCTCTCTCTCTCTCTCTCACCCCCCCTCTTTAAAGTTTATTTATTTTGAGATAGAGAGAGCAGGGCAGGGGCAGAAAGAGAGAATCCCAAGCAGGCTCCACACTGTCAGAGCAGAGCCTGAAGTGGGGCTCAAACCCAAGAACCCTGAGGTCTTGACCTGAGCTGAAGTCAAAGGTTGGGAAACTTAACCAGCTGAACCACCCAGGCGCCCAGCCAGCCAATTCTTTTGATAGCAAAGGACTCGGCTGGGAGCATGCGTTTGATATGCAACCTAACCAGACCAAGCCAGACCTCCTCCATCTGCTCCATACACCCCAGGAGGCAATATTTCCGTACCCGGATCATCCCAGGACCAGGTACCAGGCAACTAGAGGCCATCCCCGTAGGTTAGAGGCCACCAAATTTATCCGAAGTAACCACTCCTGAACTGTTTCCCTTGCCCTGCTTTTTCTTTCCCTCAGAAACCTTAATAAGGGCTCAGCCCTGTATGCATTCTGCCTCCTGACCACCCAGAAGTTTCCCATGTAGCCCTGTCCCTGAGTCCCGTGAGTGTAATATACTTCTGCTTTCCTGAGTCTCTCCAATGCCCCCTCTTTGCAGCGGCACCTGACTGTCCATCCCATAAATGAACACAGAGCAGATTGCCGGAACTGGTGAAGGGTGCTGGGGTCTATACTTGCTGCTGAAAGAGAGCAAGCGAGACCCTCCTTGTTCCTCTAATTCTCAGCAAGGCTTCCCTTCCCTATCCCTCAGCAGCGCAGAACCTTGAAGGATGCCTTCCAGCAACAGTCAGGAAATAGTTTCTCTGATCCAAATTCCTTCCTCACCTCATCTCCAAAATATGCCAGAGTACAGAAAGGCAAATGACCAAAACAGTATGTTCCTTCAGATGTATCACTCCCTGAAATATTCACTTGTTTGTGACTGACCCACCCACTGCCTGCCTCCTGCCCACAGAATGCGAAAGCATGAGATCAAAGACACTGAGCATCTCATTCACTCCTGTTTTCCCAGTGGCTCATGCAGGGCCCGGTGTAAGTTGGTGCTCAATAAGTACTTGTTCAGCAAATGAATGAAGGAAAAATAATGAAATGTATAGTCTATTAAATAAATAGATTACTCATTTAAGCTGACTCTACATTAAACTGTTTCATTTCCATATATTGGTTTAGCTATTTCTACCAATTATTTTCTTTACAAATTCTTACTAGAAAGAAGGAAGAGGGAAGGAAGGAAGGAAGGAAGGAAGGAAGGAAGGAAGGAAGGAAGGAAGGAAAGGAAGGAAGGAAGGAAGGAAGGAAGGAAGGAAGGAAGGAAGGAAGGAAGGAGGGAAGGGAGGGAAGGAAGGAAGGAAGGAAGGAAGGAAGGAAGGAAGGAAGGAAGGAAGGAAGGAAGGAAAGAAGGAAGGGGAGAGGGATGGAGGAGAGGAGAGTAAAGGGGAGGGGAGGGATGAGGGGAGGGAAGAAGGAAGCCAAAGGAAAACACTGCAAGCATTGTTGTGTATCACTGTCACTATTTGGACTAATTGTCAATAAACTGAAAAACAAGCTGAGATTTTTGTGGCCAAAGAACAGACTAGTTTATGCCCCAATGCAGAAGAAGCCTTTCTGAATTCTTCCTGATAGTGCCACTTCCAACAGCTGGCTTCTATAAATAAAGCCACTTCTCTGTCTCTCCAGACCAAGCTCCAATGACACCAAACCTTGCATACTTCTCGGATGTTCCAGCCTTGTCCCAACACAGTGCCTTCGCACATGCTGTGCTTACTATTTGAAGCACCCATCTCCATTTCCCAGGTGGCAAACATGTAAAATGTCGCAAAAGGTTAACGAGACTCTTCTCTCTACACCTTTTTGGATCTGTCTTGTGTCTAGCCTTTATGACACAGTGTGACAGCATTAGTTTACCCGTCAGACTCTCCCACTAGAATATGAGTGCCAGGAATCTGAGAAAACTTGGGTTTGCATCCATCATAGTACCTAGCACAGAAGAAACTGCATACAAATACTGAAGGATGGAAGTGTGGGAGACAGAGACAGAGAGACAGGGGCTGGGGGTAAGGGGGGGGGCAGTGGGAAGGAAGAAGAGAGGAGTTTTCATTCTATAAAGAGACACAAAATCTCCCTCTTTATATGTTGTCATTGTTAAACCAGTCCTCCGTCACCAATAGAACTTCAGATTGTGTTTCCAAAAGTTGAAATTTCAGGGGCGCCTGGGTGGCGCAGTCGGTTAAGCGTCCGACTTCAGCCAGGTCACGATCTCGCGGTCCGGGAGTTCGAGCCCTGCGTCGGGCTCTGGGCTGATGGCTCAGAGCCTGGAGCCTGTTTCCGATTCTGTGTCTCCCTCTCTCTCTGCCCCTCCCCCGTTCATGCTCTGTCTCCCTCTGTCCCAAAAATAAAAAAAAACGTAGAAAAAAAAATTAAAAAAAAAAAAAGTTGAAATTTCATTTAAGAAAGAGACCTGCAGTGTTCTACCCTCTTAGACAAACTTAAATCATTTTGGATACAAACCCATTTTTCCGCACAAATGGGTGACATATTGTAAATCCCTATTGCTTTCAAGCCTTATTTTCTTTTTTTTTTTTAAATTTTTTAACGTTTATTTATTTTTGAGACAGAGAGAGACAGAGGATGAACAGGGGAGGGGCAGAGAGAGAGGGAGACACAGAATCCGAAGCAGGCTCCAGGCTCTGAGCCGTCAGCACAGAGCCCGACGCGGGGCTTGAATTCACGGACCGCGAGATCATGACCTGAGCTGAAGTCGTTCGCTCAACCGACTGAGCCACCCAGGCGCACCCCCAAGCCTTATTTTTTCAAATAGCCTTTTTGAAGTTTGCTGACTCATGGTGCCAAGGTCATCCTTTCCATTCTATGCTGAACCTTATAATAACTGTCTTCCCTACCAACCAGTGTGAGGGCCCTCCTCCCCTGCTGACCACAGAGCAGGTCTTGGAGGGGGTGCCAGGTGATTTTCAAGCACAAAAGAAAGCATGTGATTCTGATGCAAAAAAAACCAGTGTTGAGGTACATCGGGCTCAGAGCTGCCAAACAGCCCCCTGTTCCCCTCCCGGAGATGCATTGCTTACAAACAACAGGCCTTGTTTAAAATTTTGAGTCTATGGTCTTTCTCCACAAAGACTGTGTAAAACTCTAGATAACTCGGGGTTCATACAGCTTCTGGAGAGAATTGATGATCTAACACCATACTGCTGTCAACTTTCTCCCAAGAGAAATATCTGTATGTCAATATCTCTAATGCCCAGGATTCAGCTTCCCTATCCAATTTCAAAATTCAGGATTTCCTTTTTGCCTCTCTTTAATCTTCTGATTGTCAAGAATCCTCAAAGATTAGAGTTAGTGATTCTGAGATTACATTTGCCAAGTTCCTTTAGCACCTTGGGATGGAATTCATCTAGGCTGAGGATTTAAACTTCTTTGAACAGGTAAACATTCTCTCCCTACTTCCTTATATATCTTGAGTAGTCTGTGTCATTTTTACAGTTTTTTCCTGTTCTCACCATTTTAAAGCCTAGTTCAGTTGCTAAAGAACTCACAGTGGAGTAAATTATGAATACCTCTCTTCCCCCCTCACCTGTTAAAATCGTATCACCATCGAAGGAACAGGCTAAAGCCTCTTGCTATAAACAAAGCTTAAAGGGCCATTTGTGTTGAGTTCAGTGCTTTGTATGTCCCGCCCTAGTCTACGATTTTGTCTCTACGACTTAAGAACTAGGAGTCTATGCTTCTAACTCGCATTTTTCCTTTGCAACCTTTATTCCTTTAAAAACCCGTGCTTAGCATAATACCCTCCAGTTCCATTCACATTGTTGCAAATGGCAAGATTTCATTCATTTTCATCACTGAGTAGTATTCCATTGGGCGGGGGAAATGGGTGATGGGCATTGAGGAGGGCACTTGTTGGGATGAGCACTGGGTGTTGTATGTAAGTGATGAAACATGGGAATCTATTCCCGAAGCCAAGACTACACTGTATACACTGTATGTTAGCCAACTTGACAATAAATTATTAAAAAAATAAATAGAATAAATTTAAATTAAGTTTTAAAAATAATAAAAATAAATTAAAACCTGTGCTTATCAGAAATATAATCTGTGTGTCATAAAATGGTAGAAAGAGTGTCACATGGAAATATTTTTGGTAAATAGGTAATCAAGTAAATAGTATGGTTGCAGATAATATAAGCATGGGTGACAATATCAAAAAAGGGCAAGGTGGTGCCCCTCCATGATGTAAGTCTCCTTTCCAGCTCCATCTTATCTGGAAGAAATTTCTAGGACAAGGGTTAAGACCTCCTGCACCTTCAGGCAACTCACCGAACCAGCTGGGCTTGAAAAATGCTATTTATCTTTTCAAAGAGAGAGGACATATAAAACTATAGCTCAACAAAAACTCAAGCACCCCGACTGCACAGGCTAAGGAAATTATGGAGGCAATTTTCTCACATTTCCTAATTCACTTTTCTTTGCTAAAAGTCTTGATTAAGTTCTTATTGAGACTCTCCATTTCTTGTCTTTTTCTGGTTTAACATCTATCAGGGGCTCCCCAACACTGACATCCACTTTTTCTGCAAGGACATGCATTTTCCAGCCCCCTAAAAAGTTCACCCATGTCTCATTTCGGTGACTCTGCACAAGCTGGTCTTTGTTGCTAGCATGTCGTTAACCCTCCTTGACTTCTTACTAAATATCTCTTCATCCTTAAAGACACATTGAGGTCTCCCCTCCTCCGGCAAGATCTTTTTCCTCCTCTTCTAACCTTAATTTTCTCTTCCCCATCACATCAATTCCTCAGTATTTATGACTGTACCTAACAACATGCATTTTTCCTCGTGATCAAAGAAAACCTTGCTTTTTTTACCAATGTATGCGGTTCATCAAGGAACTCTGTGATGCTCTTTATTCAAGTCTGCTTACAGGAAGGCATACTGATGACATTACCTCTTAAATTCTCCACTTCTCCTCTTGAAATTAATCATGGCTTCCAGCGATAGAAAAGTCAACTACGCCCTCTGTATTGTATTGCCTAATAATTTGCCTTTCTGTTTCCATGAGTAGAATGTATGCCACTTGAGGGCCAGGACATTGGCGCATTCATGATATCACCTGTCCTCTGTCTTCAGCTTTGTTTCCTGGTTTTCTGACTGAGGTTCCCCCTTCGCTATTCTCCTCCCTCACCTCATGCCTTTGTGTGACTATCTCTTATATATGAAAATGGTCTATTCCATCCCTCTTTGGCAAATTCATATCTTTCAAAGCCCAAGGAGACTACACTAAATGTTCCTTGGCCCCTATCACATCCTGTGCTTAACTTCCTAGGAGATCCCCACCCCCCTGCCCGGTCACATTGTGTTGTCATTACTTATGGATCATGTCGCCTCAAGTTTGTAAGCTCCTGGGGGACAAGAGCTGTGTGTTCATTTTTTCATTATGGCCATGGGACCTATTATCAAGCCTGGCATAGAATAAGCCATGGTGAATGCTTATCAACAGCACTGGTTAGTTTCACTCCCCTCCACCCATCTGGCTCTCCCTCTACCTCCAGCTCTGATTCTCAGTGAGCTGTGGGGGGTGTCTCTCCTTCCCAGTCTTGTCTTTCCTCTCGACACAAGGTTGTTTCAGCAAATCCTCTTGGTCACAGAAGAGCCATGCATGGTGGAAATGGATCTGTCCATCTGAACACAGCACTCAGTGGTACCTGCTTGACCTCAACAATGAGCAGCCCTTAATGTGGATTTCCTTCCTCTGAGTCACCAGAGAGGAGAAACCTTTCTCCTAGAATCTTTTGTTCTCATTGGGTCTCGCACCAAGTGCTCTTTCTTTGGTTTCCTAACTCCAGCGTCTCCCACAAGAGACCTCTGCGTCCTGTCCCAGGGCCTCATGGCTCAGGCGCCCTCATATTCCAGAGACACCGATTCTTTGTAGACAGCAGTGGTTGCCAACCAGAGCGCTGGCTTTCAGATGGACCGCAGGGCCTTTGACCATAGAGGGGTGGGGAAGGGGGTGCTCCTGCTGGACACACATGCTAATTGTGAGGAAAGCTTTATTTTTTACCTTGAAGCATTAGTCATCTAACAATTATTACTAGATTAATCATCCCATTTGGGGATACCCTAGCCCTCTTAATGCTTTATCAAAAAGATAATCATGGAGGAGTGCCTGGGTGGCTCAGTTGGTTAAGCGTTGATTCTTGATTTTGGCTCAGGTCATGATCTTACGGTTTGTGAGTTCGAGCCCCATGTCAGGCTCTGCGCTGACAACGTGGAACCTGCTTGGGATTCTCTCTCTCCTCTCTCTGCTCCTCGCCTGTTCTCTTTCTCTCTCTCTCTCTCTCTCAAAATAAATAAAGTTTAAAAAAAAAAGGATAATCATGGAAATTCAAGATGCTGAAAGTTAACAGCAGAAAATTCTGTTTTTTGTGCCCCCACCCCCTGCCCATCTATGTCTCCTTTACATCTCTTTCAGGCCTGAAGATGCCAAGGTTCAGAACCAGCCCTCAGGTTTTCTGCCCCTAAATTAAGAGTTTTCAATGTCTTTTAATCATAAATCTTTTTATCTAAAAAAATCAAATGCAGATTCACAATATATGTTTAAAAAGGCTTATTTGTTCAACACTGATGTATTTTAAACTTTGTATAACAGCAATTACTGCTTAAAAATTAAACCAATGAAGGGCGCCTGGGTGGCTCAGTCAGTTATGCGTCTGACTTCAGCTCGGGTCATGATCTCATGGTTCATGAGTTTGAGCCCTGTGTCAGACTCTGTGTAGACAGCTCAGAGCCTGGAGCCTGCTTCAGATTCCGTGTCTCCCTCTCTCTCTGTCCCTCCCTGTTTCACTCTGTCTCAAAAATAAAATAAACATTAAAAAAATTTAATAAAAACTAAACCGACGAGAACAATAAGGCAAGCTTCAAGACTTTAAAATGTTTATCACATAAGTTTTGGGGTGGGGAGGTGTTGGATGTTACATCAAACCTAGCATTCAATTTATCTCTGCATTTTGTTTCAGCTGCATGGTGCCTGGATAATCCTGATCCTCATAGATAAATTGTTGCATAGAGTCACAGTTGTGCTTTTTATGTTTTTAAACTGTTTTTCCCCAGTGTTAAGTGTGCTTGGACATTTTGCTTCAGAGCTGAATCCCATACAACATCACCCAAAGCTACCAAGAAGCATTAGAACTGTTTACACCATAATAGTTTCACTATGGGATGTGTGATTGAATTTGCTTGTACTAGTTTCCATGATTGGAAATTTAGAAGAAAAGGATAAATTCATGGCACCTGTACAAAAAGACCAACTATGGGGGTGCCTGGGTGGCTCAGTCAGTTAAGTGTCCGACTTCGGCTCAGGTCATGATCTCACGGTCTGTGAGTTCGAGCCCTGCATCGGGCTGTGAGCTGACAGCTCAGAGCCTGGGGCCTGCTTCGGATTCTCTCTCTCCCTCTCTCTCTGCCCCTCCCCCACTCATGCTTTATCTATCCCCCTCCCTCAAAAATAAATGAACATTAAAAAAAAATTTAAAAAGACCAACTATATATCCAGAAGCAGAAAAAGCTTAAAGTAATAGCTACACAAAATGAATTGTAAGGGCGCCTGGGTGGCTCAGTCAGTTAAGCGTCCCGCTTCAGCTCAGGTCATGATCTCACGGTCTGTATGTTTGAGCCCCGCGTTGGGCTCTGTGCTGACAGCTCAGAGCCTGGAGCCTGCTTCAGATTCCGCAACTCCCTCTCTCTCTGTCCCTCCTCCGCTCACACTCTGTCTCTCTGTCTCTCTCCATCTCTCTGTCTCTGTCTCTCTCTCTCTCTCTCTCAAAAATAAACAATAAAAAAAACTTTTTTAAAATGTACCGAAAACATAGTAAAGCATAAGCATGATGTAATACGCCGAAATTTATGTATAAAACTTATTTGATGGTTTGTTTTTAATTTTTTATTTGAGTTCTAATATTTTTCTAAACAGTTAATAACATATTAAAGTATTTAAAATATAAAATATTTTTCTAAAAAATTAACAAGTATTTGTATAAGTCTTGCACATGTTTTCCTGTTGCTTGAAGACCATTTAGCAAATGTATTTCTGTCATGTCTATCGCCTCCGTGTAGGGGCCAAAAGAATTTCTGTGTCTAGTCCTGACCTCATCTGTCCTTCGATCCTGCTGAACATCACCTCTTGATATCTGGCGAATATCTCCTATAAAATGGATAAAACCTCCTTATCTTTCCCCTAAAATAAACTCCTCAGCTGTTTTGACAGGGCTTGGTACCTCTTTCTGCCTTTCATTTATAACGCTTATTATCTGGAACCGAAATTTTGACAATTAATTAATTTCTGTGATACTGATTCCATAAGTAATTTACATTTGTAAGTTTTATCTCTGAACCGCTTTGTATAATGTGAGGGCAGGGATTCCAGCCCACACTCTCCTAGTTCCCTAGCCACAGTAGCAAAGCTAAGTGCAGAGAAGGCATTTGATACATTTTGTGAATTAGAATTGGTTAACACAAGATCTTACAGCTGATTCATGATCCTTATTCCCAGTATGCATGGATTATAGTTTCTAATATTAAAGGCACCATTGTAATAACAGCAACTCCTCACTTAAATCTCTTCTTTTTACTCAGCTCATAGTATTTCCCTGATTTCATAATCTTTTCCTTCAAAGGTTATCCCTGAGATGAGGGAAAAGAACCTCCCGATATACTACGGGCTAGAAAAATCTAACAGCTACTACCTCAGGCTGATGTTCAACCTTTGTGGTAAAGAAAGCCCTTCATTTTGTAATGCTAATGGAAATGAGGTAATAGACAAAGATCCCTTATAGCTCAAAAAGAATAATATTCTCAAATATTCATCCCTCTCACAAAGTCCCGTCAGGGCTGCCTATGGGGACCCGCTGACATCCAAGGCTCCTTCCAACTCAAAAGGAAAAGGAACATGCTTCCAAATTTGCATCCTCAATAAGCCAGGATTAATGCCTTGAATCTGGGTGATTCAATAACTTTATGCCCTTGGGCAAAGCTCTTGGTCAGAATGGGTTTCTGTTTCTTATCTGTGTTTTGAAGTGAAAGCTAAAATAAATAGTGCCCGGTTTTGCCAAATGAAAGGTAGTTGAACCCAGAAAACCCCAAACAGGTAAACTGTTGTTTCCCAAGGCTATACTGGGAAAAAAAGCAAATAAGAGTTATCAATTATTATGCTCTTACTGTGTACCAGGTTAATGCACATGTATTTCTAGTTAATGCCTACAAATATCCTACCATTGAAGTTAATCAACGTGCACATTTTTCTCATAAGGAAAGTAATCCTTCCTCCTACAGGGGATATTGGTAATAGAGGCCGGGGTCTGGATTTAGCTTCCATATCTGTGCAACTCCAAGGTGTGCTTTCTCTAGCTCTCTGGAATGCTGCATGCTCTACAAGGCCTCATTCATGGAGAAGCTCTACTCTTCAAGCACAGCCATGCTCTAGTTAACAGACTGAAGGGTTAAAGACAACCAGAGTGCCAAAGTGCCCAAGTCTGTGGGTCAGGGGAGCCCTGGGTCTCTCAGACCCAAGAGAAGAGAGTTTGCAGGTTAAGATGGGCTTTGAGGGGGATGGATAGAAATGTGAAGTGTCTCCCTCATGCACTTTTCGATGCTTAGCTGGAAACACGGTGTTCTATTCACAAGAGCTTCAACTAATTTTAAAATAATTTTGCACATAGGCTTCACTAAGATTAGCGTCAAGGCATAAAAAGGGTGGGGTCTCTTGCAAGGTGACGGAAGGACAGATGGCCACCTCCTAGCATTTACACGGCTGTCGTGCTTTATTAACTGTTTGCGTTTCCTTGCAAAATGGCCATGCATTTGGTATTTTAAAATACAGGCTCTTTTAATCTTCTGCTGTTTCATTTCATATGCATTTTAATGGATGTGTTTAACTTGATTCTTGCCTCCTAATGTGAATTAATCCCAGAGGGCACACATTTTATTGAAAAGGGAAAATAATAAAATAAAATGACTGAGTGAAAAGTTAAGCTATTCCTGTTCTAGACGACTTGGTAAGAACCGGCTCACTGAGAAAATCATCTTCACTGGGCATCAGTGCATGAGGCCTCAGTGGGGCATCTACACCAATAAAAAGAATGAGACGGAAATGTTGATTGTGTATGCAAACATTTCAGGTGATTTCATGAGATTAAAAAACTAAAAAGTAAAAAAACAACAACAACAAAAAAAAAACCACCACAAGTCCTAGTTGGGAAAAGCCTCCATGGTTTCCAGTGAAGCTGAAATTGGAAATGAACAGCATCCTCCATCGACTTAGATAATTGAGAAAAAATATTTATTATGGGTCTTGATATGGATCTAGGAATCACAGATAATACAAACCCTTCTTTCAGATTGATTCAAATTCTCTTCTGAGGTCCTCGGCAACCAAGTAAACGGAGACAAATAAAATGTTAGAGGTTGGGTGAAAAAAACAGAGGCAATAAAGATGTACGAACAAATAAATCACAGAGTATCTGCCTAGAAAAGAAAGAATTGAAAGGAATGTGGTGGACACCACTAATGCTCATCAAATTCTCAGTAAATATCAAACAAGTGCTGTTCATTTCCTGGTAGGAAAATGCAGCTGGTCAGTGGGATATGAGTGCCAAGCACCTTCCAAATAACCTTCCATCTCGTACCTTCAACCCTCACTTCGCAATGAAGGTCTTAAAGACCACACGTTCAAAATGGCATCACTTCAGGGCACCTGGGTGGCTCAGTTGGTTGAATGTCCAACTTTGGTTCAGGTTATGATCTTGTGGTTCATGGGTTCAAGCCACACATCGGGCTCTGTGCTGACAGCTCAGAGCCTGGAGCCTGTTTTGGACTCTGTGTCTCCCTCTCTCTCTGCTTCTTCCCCACTCATTCTCCCCCCCTCCCCCATCTCTCTCTCTCTCTCTCTCTCTCTCTCTCTCTCTCTCTCTCTCACACACACACACACACACACAAATAAGTAAACATTTAAAAAATTTAAAAACAAACTGGTACCTCTCCAAGATGGAGGACGGTTACTCAATGTATAATGAACTTTGATTGTGGCAAGAAATTAACCTTTCCTGTGTTAAGCCACTGAGATTTTGGGATTTATCCATTGCCACAAAGAGGATTAGTTTACTTGGATTAATACAGAATCACTCAAGCCTTTAGATACTCTGAAGTTACAGGGTAAGAATCAGCAGGGATATTGGTTTTCTGTTGTCATTAAAGAGGAACAAGGCAAGACAGAGAAGGTATGACTGAGATGAGATATAAGGAGAAACAAATTGGATTTTAATAGTCCTGAGACATAGACATGATCTACCAGTAGACAATTCTGAATTGTTCTTGTAAGGACAATTAGCAAAAGATCAGTAAATCTATTGATAATAATATTACACAGCATGGAATTGTATATATCCAAACATTTTCTCATGGTAGCTTAAATGAAGTTCTTCCGGGAGCCTGGAGGTGACCAGATAGTGTCTGGAGATTGGTTTCTACCTCATAATTTTAGAACGGAAACACGCTCCATCCTGGTGCCTCCAGCATTTGACCAGCAAGAGACTTCTCTCCATCCCGTCTTTGACAAAAAAAAAAAAAAAAAAAAAAAAAAAAAAGCAACATCCACAGCTGAAAATGACCCAAACACACCAAAGAATGCCTGGATAATGGCGTTGGTCTATCTCATAGCATTTTGTGTCTGCCCCTCAGGCAAGTAATTCATCATCACAATCTCACCAGTGAATCACAGGGCTCACACACTGTTACAAATCCTGCCTTTCAGCATGCCCAGAATGAACCATTACGCTTCAACCCAGTATGAAATAATCCCAGTGAAACCAGCTGACCTGTCAGAGGGTGCCTAGATAACACAGAAAGACACAGCACTTAATGCAGTGGGGAATCTGTCAAAAACCATAAAGATTGGTGTAAAAACAAGCCGCACGTTATTGATCTGGTATATTACAGTTGCTTTGAAAATAACTGTATCTCACTTTTGCCCTTTAATTTCTCCATCTTAATCACATTCTGTCAAGACCCGGACATGCATATTATGCATAAAAAGGTCAAGAATACCCTTGTGTGCTGCCTGACCCAACACTGAAATGTGTCGTGGACATTGGCGCACAGGCATACAAAATCACAGGCCTCTGTGAGCTAGACCAGCCAGAAAAATAGAGCTTGATGAGACATGAGCCTGTAAGACAAATTTACAGTCCAAGGCATGAAAAAAAGATGTCTGTAAGAACATCTGTAAGAATATACAAGAATATACAATGTCTGTAAGAATATACAAATTTCGAGTAACCTCTCCCTCCCTTAACTTAGACTCTAGATCCAAACAATGGGATGTTCTCCTAGGAAACTTGGACCAATTTGTGGACAGCCCTGTCAAAGGCTGATGGCCAAACTTTGACCTAGTTGTAAACGTTGCTTCTACCTTTATGGGGGTTGATAATATTCTTGTGCTCATTTTTCTTGAGTCCCTGTATCTTTAGATTTGTTGGTCTTTAGCTGAAGCCAATGAAACATTAGGAGTTTTGACAGCTCCCCCCCCCCCAACCCCACCATGCTACATGCAACAAGGTAGCTCCTAACCACTTGCTGATTCTTATACACTCATTTGGGGCTTACTTCTGACAATTTTCTTGGGGGAAAAAAATTGGTAATTATCCTCTCTCCAGGGATTCAACACCAAAATTGTTTCTTAATGTCCCTCAGGGCCACTCTGTGAGCCTCACTTAAATATCATCCCTTTGCTTTTCTTTCTCTACTGCCTTTATCTCTCTCTCTCTCTCTCTCTCTCTCTCTCTCTCTCTCTCTCTCTCTCACACACACACACACACACACACACACACACACACACACACACACCATGTTTATTACACAAACAGTATATCTCCTAAAACTTTCCTCTTCTTACAGATTTCATAAGCTTCTCTGATTGGTCTTCCCAGCTCATGTTATATCTGTTCTTTCATTAGTCAACATCCATTATTGATGTGAAAATAAGAAAAGACCAACCAAATGGGAAAAGCAAAACCTATTCCCGAGCTTGCTCTTGCAAGGGACTCAGCCACCGTCACTTGTGTTTTGACGGGGACTTGAAAGCAGGCAGAGGACTAGGAAGACTTTATAGCAGAAAGAGGAAGGCTTCAGGCGTGCCCTGATTGGAGGCTTTTGGCATGGAAGAGGGCTGACTCGAAGAGGGGCATCCTGCGTGATTGGCTGCGGGTGCATTTTTGGCTTTCTCTGCTTGATCCTAAGTTGGAAGTGAGGACCGAAATTAGAGGCCCTGTCAGTTATTAATGAATTCCAGGCTCTTTGGGGTCGATCATTACAGAAGTGATTTAGCTTCCTAGATTGTCACTAGAGATAGCAACCTGGCTTCCTACAAGTGTAACTTCTGGCAAGCAGGCTGGCTTCCTGGGTTATTTAGTGAAGATAAGGGCCTGGTTTCCTGGACAGGTTACCGCAAGTTCTGAGTTAGAGTTCTACTTTTATACAGGATGTGGCCATCGTCTGTATCCTCCCCCTCTCGGTGCCTACCTACCACGAGTGAAATATTGTTCAAGGTACAGGTTGTGAAGATGTAACCAAAACAGTCTTTGCTCTCTTGGAGCTTAGGTCCCAATTGGAGAGATGGAAATTGCCGTGTGATACGTCCGGTTGTGGTAGGAGCTATGGAAACCAAAGCAGGATTGGGTAATAGTGAAAAGATAAAGTAGCTCCTGTTTTAGAGAGACTGGCCAGAGAAGGTCTCTTTGAGTAGATGATATCTGAGTGTCCATTCTCCTCTGTGGCTTGTGATCCTTTCTTCCCCAGAATACATCGATGTTGCTTGTAAACTCCAGAGAACCCCTCATTCCTAGGCTCAAACCTGCAGCATGTCAGAGACGTGTGATGTCAGGGAAAGACCGTAGGAAAAGGGTCCACAGGCAGTTCCATCACAGATGCACTGTGTGACATTTTTTTTTTCAACTTTTATTTATTTTTGGGACAGAGAGAGACAGAGCATGAACGGGGGAGGGGCAGAGAGAGAGGGAGACACAGAATCGGAAACAGGCTCCAGGCTCTGAGCCATCAGCCCAGAGCCCAACGCGGGGCTGGAACCCACAGACCGCGAGATCGTGACCTGGCTGAAGTCAGACGCTTAACCGACTGCGCCACCCAGGCGCCCCGCACTGTGTGACATTTGACAAATAACACTTCCTTTGAACCTCAGTTTATCTTTAAAAACTTTTTTTAATGTGTATTTATTTTGAGAGAGAGAGAGAGAGAGAGAGAGAGAGAGAGAGAGAAGGCATGTGCATACAAAAAGGGGAGGGGTAGAGAGAGAGGTGGAGAGAGGATCTGAAGCAGATTTTTTTCACTGACAGGAACAAGCCCAACGGGGGACTCAAACTCACGAACTGTGAGATCATGACCTGAGCTGAAGTCGTGCGCTCAACGGACTGAGCTGCCCAGATGTCCCTCTTAATCTTTAAAACAGAAATAATAATACCCACCTCAGCGATTTGTTGTAAGAATAGAAACAAAATATATCAATAACACATGTGGCATTCAGTAGAGAAACTTATTAGTCTTGGCATGATCCACTTGGCATGCCTGAGATACTGTGATCGCTTCTGAGTTAGGAACATGTTGCAAAGCCTTCATAATCCAAATGCAATATTTAGTACAGGTCCCGTCACGTATCTCTTTTATTAATTACAAAATAAACAGATGCCCGTCTTTTGTCAATGAAGAGACCACATGAGCAGAATTATAGATGAACAACGTGGGGGTTAGGGGCTCTGACACCCTGCACAGGCAAAAATCCATACTCTGGGGCGCCTGGGCGGCTCAGTCAGCTGCGTGCCTGACTTTGGCTCAGGTCATGATCTCACAGTTCATGAGTTCGAGCCCTGCATCGGCTTGTTGCTCTCAGAGCAGAGCCTGTTTTGGATCCTGTGTCCCCCTCTTTCTGCTCCCCCTCTCAAAACTGTATAAACATTTAACAAAATCCACATATGACTTTGACTCCTCCAAAACTTAACTACTAAAAACCTACTATTGACCAAAAGTGTTGATAATATAAACAATTAACAATATTGTGTATGTTATGTGTATTATATACTGCATTCTTCAATAAAGTAAGCTAGAGAAAAGAAAATGTTATTAAGAAAATCATGAGGATGAAAATATATATTTATAGGACTATACCGTATTTATGGGAAAAAATCCATGTGTAAGTGAACCCACTCAGTTAAAACCTATATTGTTCAAGGGTCAACTGTATTGCCCTCAGGGAGAAAAAGAATAAGGTGGCTGGCCAGAGCCTTTACCAGAAATCTATTGTCTTGCCTATGTTTATCAGGTAGTAAGAGCTGCAGGAGTCATTAACCCTTCCAGAAAGGCTGTTAACTAATCTTCATCAAGTGGGCACCTCTTCCCAGAGCCCACGTTTTCACAGAAAACAGTGTATAGAGAGTCCCAGTAGTTTATGGGCTATAAAGGCCATCATAGGACTTCATAAATACCCTTTTGCTGGAGAAGCAGGACTGTTAAAAAGTTTGTCTTTATCATTTCAGATGACTTTCTAAATTCTGAATTGAATTTTTGAAGTCATATTGGCTCTAAGACTCCCATGCTATGTCAAAAGACATAGTGTGTATATACACTGTATCAAAAATTGGTAATTATGGAAAATATTCTTTACAGAAGTGCTTCTCAATCTGTATTATGCAAAAGAATCATCTGGAGAACCTATTCAATTACAGATTTCAGGAATTGGGCTGGAGAACTGGTATTTCTTTTTTTTAATTTAATTTAATTTAATTTAATTTAATTTAATTTAATTTAAGAGAGACAGAGACAGTGCAAGTGGGGAAGAGGTAGAGAGAGGAAGAGAGAGAATCCCAAGCAGGCTCCACACCACCAGCACAGAGCCTGATGTGGGGCCCAAACTCACAAAACCCTAAGATCATAAATAGAGCCAAAACCAAGAGTTGGACGCTCAACAAACTGAGCCACCCAGGCACCCCTGGAGAATTGGCATTTCTAACAAGTTCCCTGGTGATGCAATTGTTGGTCTGGGGACCACACTTTGAGTAGCACTGCCATATAATCCAGAGGATAGAGCACTCATATTCTCAAACCAAAACACACACACACACACACACACACACACACACACACACCAAGTTTTGTACAAAAGGCAGCAAAGAAGATGTAGTTGGGACTCTTGAACATTAAATTTTCAGCATATGTCATAGGTTCACAGAAATATTAAGAATGTGTATTTGAAATCGGCACTGTCCTAGAAAATCCAGGATGTCTGATTCCCTAAACTACACACCACTTTCCCAAATGGTCTAATTAGTTCCATTTTGGAACAATGTAACAGAAAAAGAAGATTTCTTCTCCTCTTTGTTTACCAACACAGCCAAGTCCCAAAGAGGAAGAAAAAAATAATACAAAACATCACCATCTCAGACCATCACCATCAACAGATGTTAGCAAAATCCCACCCCTCCCTTCCCAAGCCTTGACCCTCGCCCTGACAATGGCTTTGCAGAAGTGTGGTGACCTGAGGACAAGGTGAGACTCCTGGCCCCTGTCCTGATCACAATGGCAATCTAAGGAAAATCAAGCAACTCAAAAGGAGGGAAGGAGCTTAGTGTTTGGCTGTATAATGCCAGCCACGGAGACAGGCTGTTAGAATCTTCCAACAATACTTTTAAGAAAATAGTAAAGTTACCAACTAATCCACAGACTTGAGCCCAGTGGGGCTTTTTTCAAGAGTTGCAAACAGCAGTGAATGAACCTAGCTTGATAAAGTCAGGAGCAGCTGCTCTGTTTCCTTTGAGGACTCAGGATCACCCCTCCATTCCCCTTAATTACTTGATTGGTATTTAGTCAATCAATGAAAGTAATACCATTAAAAATTAGGGAGCCAGTATTGAGATGAAAATAATATATTGAAAATTCTTCTTTCTCCTGCACCAATCTAATAAAGCCCTAAAGAATCTAACTTGTTTCTGTTTCCTACTCTATTTGCTGAAGTTATTGGTGTCCCTATGCTTCAGGCAGCACTGTGGTGCCTTTGACATCTGGGTCACCTTTTCCTGCCTCTTCCTTGACTTCTTCTATACAACAATGGTGCCATGTTGCTCCTCTATGGTTTCACATTTATGCGTCTTTAGGATTTACTCTAGTCACTATATTATCCTTGAACTTGTAAGCCAAGAAGTAAAGAAATATTCATTTCCCTTTTGTGGCAGAAAAAATGCTGAATTGGATGTCAGGACACCTGAATTTTCATCCCAATTCTGCAACTAACTAGAGGCATGACCTTGTACAGGGTACTTGACCTCTAGTTTTCTCCCTTATCTATAGAAAGAGGTACTTGGTGCCCTTTTCATTCCACATATGTTTATTTGTCAAACATGTTCCTTCAAGTGGTGGAAAGAAGAGAGTATTCATTAGGTTTCTCATCTTGGTGGTGACTTTCTCTTGTGGCTTTTATTCCCCTCTGAGTGATGCACACCATCCCTCTACAATGAAGATAACTTCTCTAGTTTCTGAAAGGATTCTTCACATGGTTTCATAAATTGTGTGTTGTGTATAATTCATTCATTCACTTCCTGTTTCCTGTGTGTCTGACACTGTATTTCATAGACAGATATAGACAAGAGCTTAGTGTTTCTCTGTGGCCTGAGAGTAAATCACAATGCAAGATGTCCTTCCTCTCCAGAGAGTTGTGAGCTCAACCATGCCCCATTTATAACTTCTAAACTTCTGACACGATAGCTTCCTGGATGAGATGATATTAAAAGAAAAAAAAACATAAGGCAGAGTTTGAAATAGCCGAAAGATTGATCCATTTTGCAGGCACTTCCTTTTGTGCCCGCTGTTAATTTCACATATTTGTGCCTCTGAAGCAGTCATGGGATAACCTTTACACTCATCCACCTGTTCTGGACATTCTCCTTCTTACAGATATGACTGGTGCTTCCATAGTTTCTAAAGAAAGTAGTTTGGGAGTGGCAATCCGGTTGAGAGGGAAGAGTTGGGAGTTCGTGTTGAGAATCAGATGAAATAGTCAAGACACATAGCTATTCATTAAAGATGCTTTACCTCCAATTTCATAAAACTGAAAAACTGCTTATGTATTTTGGGGGAGAGTGAGGAAAGTGGTGATATGCTACAGGGTGGTCATATGTCCTACACTGTATTTTTAAATGTTTATTTATTTTATTTTTGAAAAAGAGAGAGTGAAAGCATGAGCGAGGGAGGGGCAGAGAGAGAGGGAGAAAGAAACCCAAGGAGGCTCCGTGCTGTCAGCACACATCCCAGTGCAAGGCTCGGATTCACAAACCATGAGATGATGACCCGAGCCAAAATCAAGAGTCAGATGCTTACCCGACTGAGACACCCTTATCCTACGCTGTATGTTAAAGATGGACAACATGTGCTATCAGATCTAATAATACCACTGGGAGAATATTATCCTCTGTGAAAGATCAGTTCCTTTATGAGCACCATGGAAGAAGGGACAAGGAGTGATGGAATAAAACCAAGGAGCTTAGTCTAAGAAAAGAAACACTTTGGACAGGGCATGATGGCTTTAACCAAATACATGAAGGGCTCTCACAGAGAAGGAATATTTGAGGTGAAATAGAAAAAATAAACAAAACGAATGGCTTCTTTTGTTTCAATAAAAAGAACGAAATTTCCATCAGAGTTGTCCTCTAAAGAAATAAATTACCATGTGAGGTAATTAGCTCTTTATCACTAGAGGTATGCACGGTAATACCAAGTGCCAATTGTATAGAGAATTTCATGCCTAATTATGAAAATTTTGGGATACTGCTTTTATTTTTTTTTTAATTTTTTTTTAACATTTATTTATTTTTGAGACAGAGAGAGACAGAGCATGAATGGGGGAGGGGCAGAGAGAGAGGGAGACACAGAATCGGAAGCAGGCTCCAGGCTCTGGGCCATCAGCCCAGAGCCCGACGCGGGGCTCGAACTCACGGACCGCGAGATCGTGACCTGAGCTGAAGTCGGACGCTCAACCGACTGAGCCACCCAGGCATCCCGGGATACAGCTTTTAAAACAAAAGTTCTCAGGGCACCTGAGTGGCTCAGTTGGTTGATCGTCCAACTTCAGCTCATGTCATGATCTCAGAGTCAGTGAGTTGGAGCCCCGCATCCCGCTCTGTGCTGACAGCTCAGAGCCTGGAGCCTGCTTCGGACTTTGTTTCCCTCTCTCTCTGCCCCTCTCCCAGTCATGCTCTGTTCTCTTTCTCTCTCAAAAATAAATACACATAAAAAAAATTTTTAAACAAAAATTCTCCTACATCTCATGTTTTCCACTTAATTTGAGTTCAGTGATAACTTTATTCTTCGGAAACTCTTCTCATTTCATTTCACGCTGCCTCTTTCTCTCACAGTTTGGACATATCCCCTTAACATCACTTCATCTCTCTGTCATTCCTCCCCCTTTTTCCTATGCTATGGCAATCTCCTTATCACCCATGTAAATGTTATTCAATTAAACTTAGTTCAGTGAACATAGGCTGAGCTCCTATTGTACTTAAGTTCTGTGATAAGTATAATGTGGGGGGGGGGGGTGCAAAGAAGAATCCCAGGGAGATCTTAAGGGAATTTGCAAGATTCTCACGAAAGAGAGAAGGCAGGCCCCAGAATAGCCATTATATAAGACAGAAAATAGCCACTGCTATTTTTAAAAGCCTGTGGAGATCACATCTACTGGAATTGCTTCGGGGAGGAGATAGCATCTAAGAAGAACCTTAAAGACTATGGCAGATGGATTCCAACAGCCAGAGATAGAGAAAGATGGGCATTTTTGACACAGTTAACAGTTGAGAATCGACACAGAACAGGAAGGGGCAGGATGAGTTTGGGACCAGCAGGCAGATCATTTGGCAGGGCAGATGACTCTGCATGATGAGGTGAGCAAAGCAGGCTTGGAATGTCTAGCAAAGAACTCGGAAGTTGAAAGAAAGGACTTTTTATTTATCATAACTCAAGGAGCAATTGCAGAGTATTTAAGGTTATCGCAGAAAGAATGATAAGAGATGTTTTATTGGGAAACGAATGTGCTAGTTTTGCTTAGGAAGGATTGATGTAAAAAAATGTCAAAAGTGGGAGAATCAGCAGATGACTGTGCTAGTTTGAGAAATAGCAGGATTTCAAAGAAGTCAGTGTCTGTGGTGGAGGAAAGGAGCTGTCAAACTCTGCTTGGAGATTTTTTTCTTAATTTGATTATGTATTTATACTCATTGGAGAGAAATCCAGAATGTAAAAGAAGTGGGAAGAGAAAAACCTACATCACCGACACTACTCACAATTGGCAATAGAGATTAACGTGTAATGTATTTCCATCCTGACTTTTACTCTTTATACACTTTCTTACAAATTTGGATGATACCAGGGGTGCTTGGATGGCTCGGGTGGTTAAGCAGCTGACTCTTGGTTTTGAGATCGCTCAGGTCATAATCTCACAGTTGTGGGATCAAGCCCCAGAGCAGGCTCAATGCTGATGATGGAACGCCTTGGGATTCTCTCTCTCCATCTCTCTCTGCCCCTCCCCAACTTGCTCTCTCTCTCTCTCTCTCTCTCAAAATAAATATATAAACATTAAAATAAAAAATTTGGATGATACCAAAAACAAGAACAACAAAATTTGGATTATAGCCATACACTATTTTTCTCAATTGGTAATGTACTACTATTATTTTTTCAGGTCAGGAAATTCATGTTAATGACTGAAGAGCTTATATGTGTGTGTGTGTGTGTGTGTGTGTGTGTGTGTGTGTGTGTGTGCGGGTGTGTATATGTATATATTTTCTGATTACTTCCTTAGATAATAGGTCAGAGACTACTCCTAAACCATCCACAGTAGTTGTTTCTTGCTTTCTTTTAGTATTTGAACCATGAATTTTCAATGAGCACATAGATGCCAACAATAAAAGTGACATTTCTAGCCACCTTTTCAGCGAAAAACTCCAGGTGTTGGGATCTAAATGGAAGTGTAGTGTGTGCCTTCTGCAAAGGGTCACTTAAAAGCCAAGTTTTCTTTTGGTCTCCCTTCTGACAGGATGGCTGGGACTGAAAGAACCTCCAAAAATGTGAGGAGAAGCTTTCGCTGAAGCTGATCAAGCAATAAGACACAAGCTTTTGCTGGGTCCATGGTACCTTCTATGGAGTGCCGTATCAGCCCTGGACTGCTCACTTCCAGAAAGAAGAAGTACACTTTGATCTGACTTGAGTCATTTTAGAATTTGGTTTTCTATCAGATACAGCTGAACTAATCCTAACTAAAACAATGGCTTTGAAAGCTTGCACATTTTTAAGGCTTTCTGTACACATTACCAAATTTGAGTCCAACAAGGCTGTGCTGATGAATATCCTCACCAGTAATGCATAAATTAAGGTTCCAGTCTCCATTTATCCTAGGTAACACCAGGTACTATAATTCCTTTTAAATCTTTGCCTGTTTGGCAGTTGATAAATACTATCTCTTTGTTTCTATTCACATTTCCAGTTCATTTTTCTGGATCCTTTTTCCTATTTCTCTTCCAACCCCCTGACATAACCCTCTCTTTGTAGGAATTCAGAGGAATCATCTACGTTAAAAACATAGCCCTGATGATGAACCAGTTGGGTATTGCTGTTCTTTTGATACCTTTCTGCCTTCTATTCCAGAAAGGAGAACTTCTGATCCAAAGACAGTGCACTAGGGGCTCATTCTTTTGCTTATAATTCTCTTTCCTTGATACCTGATCTGTTCCAGCAAAACATGCTTGGCCATCACTCTAAAGTGCCCAGGCTATTTTACTGCTGCAAAAGAAACATTAGGGTACAAACTTTAAGCAAATTGGCCAAATCACAAGTATATAGAATATTTTAGGATTCATGGCCACCTTCACCTCTCCTTCTCAGTCAACTCTCGCCTGCTCACTGGCCTGTCCAAGGGCTCTTTTTCTATACCCTTTTGGTCTTTGGGGGAGGCAAGTCCTTTTGTAACTGGTCTAAGCCTATCTTTTCAGTGACTAGTGAAAATTGTTCTTGCATTCAAAGGGAAGAACCCTATTCTGTAACTTTACATTTTCCCTTTAAACTCTCACGGTAGTAAATCGCCTTTCTCTTCCCATAAAGATCAGCTCCCTTTATTGAATACAACCTACTTAAAAAATGACAACACAACAACTCTGAGGACAAAAAACAAAATAATTAAAAAAAACTACAGTAAAACTTCCCAACTTTAAAATCTTCATGATGTACGTCAATCATCTTGTCTCACATTTTCTCCCCAACCTAGCCTTTCCCCAATATCTATTCTTATTAATTCTGCTTGCCTCCACTTTACAATGATGTTACCATCCTCAGGTAAGACCCTTCCCACTTTCCCCCAAAAGGTCATTTCTAACTGCCTGTCTGCACACCGATCACCACTTTTTTTTATTATTATCTAAATTGTCATAACTACAAACACCCAGAAAACCCAACGGATTTTGAATGCAATGTCCCTGACCAACATGGACTTCTTCCAAAGCCAGTTATAAGTCAGAGGTGGAGATAGGAAAAATGCAATACACTGTTTTCTCCATTATCTTTCTCATCCAGGCATCTGGCCACGTAGGAATCGCTACCTATTACCTCTCCTGCTGACTACAGGTATAGTCCTTGAGGCCATCCTAGAACTTGTGTTACCCACCCCCATGTTTTACCTGAGAGCCTTTACTTATTTGTGTTGCTTGGACTGCCTCTTAATATAAAATCATATTTTTGAGTACCTACTACGTGTCAAGCACTTTTCATGCATCACCTGGTTTAATTCTCAAAGTAACTTACGAGGCAAGTGTTATTACGAGCCCCATTTTAAACGTGGAAATCCTAAGTCTGGAAGACACAGCTCGCGATTGGTGGAAACAAGATTTAAACTCTGGCGGTCTTAAATCTGTTGGCATCCCTGTCAGTGACACCCTGCCATCTCTCCCAAAATTCCTCCAGCTTTTCCTAGCTGGGCCTATTTATTCTCTTTCTTTATTGCTCTCCATCACTCTGACGCCTCTGCCTGCAGGTCTTTCTGCCATCTGCATATCAACTCGAATTCCACTGAACTCTTCACTCGCCTGGGTCTGTGAGTTTAATCATAACAAATCCGTTGTACCACAAGACTCTTCATTCATTTGGGCCCTCTCCTCCAGGAAGGCTGAGCGGGCTAAACGGAATCACTTGTGATGAAAACCAAGCTGCAGCCACCAGCTTCTCTCCTAATCTGCTTTTTTGATGACAATTTGCATCATTTGATCCTCAGATCAACCCTGGGGAAAGGGTCCTGTTATTATCCCCATTTTACAAACGAGCAAACTGAGGCTAGGTGACTCCCAGGAACCGGTCCAGCTCATCCACGCACCCAGCACTCGAGTAAATGCTCTGCACAAATTTGGTACCTACATTCTTTTTTTTTTTTTTTAATTTTTTTTTCAACGTTTATTTATTTTGGGGACAGAGAGAGACAGAGCACGAACGGGGGAGGGGCAGAGAGAGAGGGAGACACAGAATCGGAAACAGGCTCCAGGCTCTGAGCCATCAGCCCAGAGCCTGACGCGGGGCTCGAACTCACCCACCGCGAGATCGTGACCTGGCTGAAGTCCGACGCTTAACCGACTGCGCCACCCAGGCGCCCCTGGTACCTACATTCTTAACTACGATAGTACAAAATTTCAATTTTTTAATAATGTTGCTGATATCTTATTAGAATAGCAGAAACCCACAGGGAAACTAATTACTGAACAGCCTATCCCCAAATCCAATCAATTTCTTCATTTATATCAGTCAGTACGTGGCCATGTACATACCCAATTTTACCTATTTACATTATGTAATATTATGGACGGAATTATGTTTTTCTACATTTTCCATTAGCATTTTGTCAACCACACAACTCTCCGGCAATAAACTTAAAACCAGAAGGAAATAGCTGATTTCCTAGCAACATATCCATTGCCAAAACTGACCCATTAAGAAGTGGAAAATGTGAAGCGGGTAATTATCGTAGAAGGGATAATAAAAGGCACTAAGATTGGGTGAATTGCCAGCTAACTTTATCTAATCTTTAAATAACAGGTAATTCCAATGTTATTTAAACCACCCATTGATAAAACGATGGACATTCATCCAATTCATTTATGTGTACAGTTGGACTTTAATAACAATATAATAAAGATGCTACAAGGAGGAAAAATATTGTACAATCTCAATTCAAATAGGATATTAGAAAATTGATCCTACGAAGTTATTAAAAGACTACTACGTTATGACCAGGTAAGGTTTATTCCAGGAAACCAGGATGGTTAATATCAGGAAATCTATCTGCATAATGCATTATGTATTACGAACATAAAGAACAAAACATGTGCAAATAGACCAATGCTGAAGTGATTTTTGATAAAATTTAGCAATCTCTTTTAATAAAATATTAAGTGAACAGTGAAAAAAGAAACAAATAAAATATAAAATGCCAAATGCAGCAGAAAATATTCTCTTGAATGGGTGATATCTGTTATTTAAATTAAAATTAAAAAATCAGACGGGGAGAATACTCATTGTCACAATTATAATTTAATATTACCTTATCTCAATATGTAAATGTTGAAGAGAAGGAGCTAAAACTATTTCATAATGATCACATTTCTTTCTCAAATATGCCAAAAGGCTGAAAAAAATAGAATTTATAATAGGATTTACAAGTTAGCAATAGACAGCCATGCATAGAAATAGGAAAAGAAAAATTCAGTTATAAAAGCAAAAATAAATTATAAAAGACGTAAGAAAAGTGTCATAGAAATGGCATCCGCTAGAGGTGATAAAGCTATATAATCTCTTGAAAGATCAAACAGTACTGAAACAAATGGAAAGATATGCCAGCCTTTTGGATAGAAGACTTACAATCACAAAATATAAAATCCTTATATATTAGTAAATATACTCACATTTCAGTTAGAACCCGGGAGAATCATTTGTAATGATTATATAAAATGCTTTTAAAGTTTACATGGAAAAACAACTTTCATATAATAGCTACTTTTTTTTTTTAATGGAAAGGAAGGATGGAGAGGGGTACTGGCCATGCCAGGATGCAAATTATCCTAAAAACAGTGTAATCATGTCAATATGGCACTGGCCAGAAAAGACAATGGGATTAAAGGAACAGAATAGAAAATCCAGGAATCAGTCCTGGTCCATATGAGAACTCAGTTGGTATTTCAGTTCAGCTGGAAAGGAACAGACTTCTTAATAAATTGTGCTGGCGAACTGGTTACCCATCTGGAGGAAAATAAAGTTGGACCTCAATTTTACACAAAAAAATGAAAATATTTTCCAGATGGATTGAAGACTGAAATGTCGAATATGAAGCAATACAAGTCTCAGAGACAATCTTGAAGACAGTATGTATAATCCAGAAGCAGGAAACGTTTCTGACCCACACTAGAAACCCCAAATCTATGAAAGAAAAAAAAATCGATAGATTTGCCTATGTAAAAATTGACAAATTCCGAATGATAAATGGTACTCCGAATAAAGTAAATAGGCAAATATTAGATTTGGGAAGAAAAGCAAAGAGCCTCTAAATGATACAAAAGAGTCAAACAACCATGAATATTCATAACAATTTTCCTGAAGAGCAAACGCAAACAGGCAACAAACTTATTCAAAGATACGTAAACTCATTGGTTACCTAGAAAATGCAAATTTCAGGAACCAGCTCTCACGTGATACCTGTAAGCCCAGCAAATAAGCAAACAAGGAAAGCAGAGGGGAATGGTTGATGACAGTATGTCCACACCATTCAGTTTCTTGCAGAATTTAAAACCAACGAATTAGTTAGTCCAGCTGACTTGGATTTTTTTTTCTGATATAATATTAGAGGAAGAAAAGATTCAGAAGAGTGAGTACAAAATGATCTGTTTTATTTTATTTTTTAAAATTTATTTCTTTAAGAGAGAGAGAGAGAGAGAGAGAGAGAGAGAGAGAGAGAGCAGGGGAGGGGCAGACAGAGGGAGAGAGAGAATCCCAAACAGGCTCCGTGCTGCCAGTGCAGAGCTCAAAGCGGGGCTCGAGCCCGCGAAGCCATGAGATCATGACCTGAGCTGAAACCAAGAGTTGGACGCTTAACAACCTAATCGTTCAGGCGTCCCCCAAATTATCTATTTTAAGAGAGCAAAGACAAAGAAATTTCTTGACGTGTGTATAACCAAGACATTTTAAACACGGAGAAAACTATAAAAGGGTGCCTAATTATGTTTCTAACAAGTGTTGAAAAAGTATACAAGTCAGGGGGTTGGCTGAGGTGCAGAAACAATAAAAGGGGCAGGATTGCAATAAAAAGATGATGCATGTTAAGTTGATTTTTTGTGTTTTGGGGGGAAATGACGCTTATGAGTACACGTGTAAGGAAAGCGTTTAAAGAAAATGTTGGGGCGCCTGGGTGGCGCAGTCGGTTAAGCGTCCGACTTCAGCCAGGTCACGATCTCGGTCTGTGAGTTCGAGCCCCGCGTCAGGCTCCGGGCTGATGGCTCGGAGCCTGGAGCCTGTTTCCGATTCTGTGTCTCCCTCTCTCTCTGCCCCTCCCCCATTCATGCTCTGTCTCTCTCTGTCCCAAAAATAAATAAAAACGTTGAAAAAAAAATTAAAAAAAAAAGAAAATGTTAAAAATGTGAACAAATATTATTCATGTGCTCCTAAATTAATTTCACTATCACTAACACTGTGTTATGTGTGTATGTTATGTGTCCTCATTTTCTCTCTCCTTTTAGATTTCTCCTCCCAGGACCATTACAAATATTCACAGCCTTGCACGTATCTTCTTCGTTCTTCTCCACCAATGACATTGTTATTTATTGTAGCAAAGGTAGAAGAATCTAGAAACTACCTTATAGTCCTACAGATCACAGCTGCTCGCATTAGGTACCTATTTGTTTCCCTGGGCTGTGTTAATTCTGTGGTATAACGACTCTGGGTGCTCAAAGTTCTCCGGCCCTGCTCTCAATTCTCAAGAGAGCACTGTCTATGGATGAGTCATCATAAAAGAGTCAAATATCAGAGTCACAACTGAGACTGAGCCATGCCAGTCAACAAGATCCCCGCGATGAGAGAGGAAGGTTTATATGGTAAGAGTCACTGGGCCAGGCCTCCAGGAAGGCCGGAAAGCAATCTCTTTATACCCCATCCTTCTAGTCTATGGATAAGACATACACCCTTGAAATAACTAAGCCAATGAGGTAACTTGTGAAAAAGCCAGGGATTGCACCAACATCCTATCTAGCCTCTGAAAACGACACACTGGAAAGGCACACATGTACTTCCTATGCACCAACAACTCTCGCCAGCTCTGAGTCATGGAATCCTCAGGAAGACTTGCAGGTAAGTATGACTCTCATGTGCATTTACAGATGACACACAGAAAGGTTACGGAATCCTTCCCTGGGTCACGTGCACCAGACACTGCACAGCTGACCTTCAAACTCAAGTCTTCAAACCTCAGGGTCTGGGCGTTTCACCACTGCCCCATGCTGTTTCTCAATCCGGGAGAGAAGGAAACCCAAGAGTATGCAAGTTGACAAGATGCTGAGTTTCAGGCACATGAGGACTGGTTTACAATGTCGTGGTCTGTCTCGGTCCCTCAATATCCAGCAGCAGTGTCCCCTGGATAGCTGAAGACGGTGAGAAGGTGGACGCTTACCCACCTGAACAGAGTCAGAAGATTGGGAAACTTGCTGTGCTCTAGGGAATGGATGCTTTCTGCAACTTTTATTTATTTTTTACACTCATGCATACATTCAATGCCACTTTTATTGTTTTTCCCCCTAATCCCATATTTGCTATGAAACTGATTTTATCAGCTGCAATTTTGCCAACCGTGGTGTTTCTTAAGATTTGGCTAGGGATCGCTGCACTGAGATTTCCCCAAAGTTAACACATCAGCACTGATAGGGAAGGAAGTGATTCACTTGGCTGGCAACAAGCTGTGAGGGGCTCCAGGGGAGGATGCTGGAAGTTGGAGGAAGCATAGGAAGCACACAACCCCATCTGGCCAGATATTATCCTGGGCCCTGCACAAAAATAGAACTCCGTCCTGGGAGGGCCTCTCCTGGGGTCCTCATACAAAACCCTCAAAATAGCCTGGAGCACTTATCCCCACTGACACAGAATGAAACAGAGTTTCCATTAAGGATTTCATGAAGGGCGCAGCGTAGAATTTGTTTAATACCTAAGTATTTGTCTACTTGGACTGCTATAACAAAATGCCATAGCTTGGGTGGTTTAAACAACAAACATTATTTCTCACCATTCTGGAGGCTGAGAAGCCCAAGATTGAGGTACCAGCCAACTCAATTCCTGGTGTGAACTTCTTCCTGGTTTGCAGCCGTTGGCCTTCTCTCCGTGCCCTCACGTGGTGAGACAGCTCTGGTGTCTCTTTCTATTTTTATCAGGGCATTAATCCCATCATGAGAGCCCATCCTTCATGACTTCGTCTACACCTATCTCTCAAAGGTCCCATCTCTAAATCCCACCACATTAGGGTTTAGGGCTTCAAAATATAAATGTTGAGGGGACGGGGCGCCTGGGTGGCGCAGTCGGTTAAGCGTCCGACTTCAGCCAGGTCACGATCTCGCGGTCCGTGAGTTCGAGTCCCGCGTCGGGCTCTGGGCTGATGGCCCGGAGCCTGGAGCCTGTTTCCGATTCTGTGTCTCCCTCTCTCTCTGCCCCTCTCCCGTTCATGCTCTGTCTCTCTCTGTCTCAAAAATAAATAAAAACGTTGAAAAAAAAATTAAAAAAAAATGTTGAGGGGACATAATGCAGCTTTTTACTTTTGAATAACCTCCCCCCGACACACACACACTTACTCTTCTTTCCCAACTTCTTCTCTCTTCCTGTTACTGGGTCTCTCATATGCCTGGGAACCTTCTTCCAACAGGCAGCCCCTAGCTTTTTCCATCCTTCAGAAACCTCTCCTCTCTTCTCTGTTTTCTCATTTCTTATACAGAGCTGACATTTCTCCTCTGGAAAAAAAATGCCATTACACAGAGGTTGCCTCAAAATAAAACAAAAGATCCCCACACTATCTGATTCCATTCTCCCTAGATAATGGTAGGGAAAAATCTAATTTCCCCATGCCACAAAATATTTTCTTCTTAGGACACATTTTTAAAAATTTAACAAGTATTAATTCATATATGTTCAACTGACGGAAAAATAAATTCTACATGTACAGGTCTTCCCCTATAACTGGGATTTTTCTTAAAAAGTCCCATGTTATTAAAAAAAGAAAAAACTGAAAAGAATGAAGTACTGATATGTGCTACGACATGGATGAAACTTGAAAACATCATGCTTAAGTGGAAGAAGCCAGACACAAAGGACCACAGATTGTATGGCTCCGTGTACATGTGGGGTTGAGAATAAGCAAACCTCTAGAGACAGAAAGGAAGTTAGTGGTTGCCTCAGAATGAGACAGGTGCAGGCATGATGAAGAATGTTGATGGGGATGGAGTTTCTTTCTGGACCAATAAAAATGTCCTAAGTTCATAATGGTGCTGGTTGCACAACTCTGCAGATATCCTAAAGACAACTGAAATGGGTGAACTGCATGGTATATGATGGTATATGACTGACATCTCAATGAGGTTGTGTGTGTGTGTGTGTGTGTGTGTGTTTAAAGCAAAGTCTCAAGTTTTGAAAAGTGGAATTATCTCAAAGGCAGGCTCTAATAACACTGGGTCCCTGAAGGTATCGAGCCTGGATTACTGTACAAAAATTGTGTCTTAAATGATATCCAACCCATTTGCCTCCACCTAGCTAATCCTAGCACAGACCCGCACCGTTTACTGGGAAAATGGCCCTGTTCCCAAGGAGGAGTTCCAAATATGTTTTTAGTCATGACTATATTATTGGAATAAGTAAAACGTCAAATATGTCTTGACACACACACACAACATACATGTGGATGTATAGATTCCTTTCCATTTTGTCATACAACCAATAGCCCTTCTCAAGGGTGGCCAAACCTTACATGTTGCACATTCCCTATGGGCATTGCGAAATTAAATCAGAGGAAAGATACGTGGCCATTTGCTGTTAGAATTTAAGAATAGAACAGAATAAAGAGTATGAAAGCATGCATCATGATTCGCAGGAAGAGGAAAAAATTAAAACAAAATTCACAACCAATTAGAGGTCTGCGTACATGCTAATTGCTGTCTGTGAGAGGTGTCCCATCAAGAATGGCAGCTTGTCTATGTGAATGAGAAAGTGTGAATGAGTGAGCATGTTGATTCTAAGGTAGAACAAATTCTTATCTCACAGGTTCAAATTTTCCAGGCTCATGAATATGACACATTAATATTCATTAAGTGGAACACATTATCATTTTAGAAGGAGATTACTCGGGACTCACTATTTTCATTCCATCACATTTTCCAATTAGGAGTCCCACTTTTGCAAATAATCAGCTTTCCGTTGCCAAAGGCTTTTCAGCTGCATTCTGGCAAGCGGCTTTGCGGCTAGGTTCGGCATCCATTTAAGAAACAGGAGAAAACTGAAGTACAATTATATATTTTTTTTAATGACAGGTTAATCTTCCTGCAGCGAACCTGATCAGAAAGGAGCCATACTCCAAAGGCAGAAGGCATGAACCCCTCATAGAGTGAGGGACTCAGACAATGAAGTCTGAGAAGAAGTTGCCTGCAGTTATTGAAAAATAAATGTGCCCTGTGAGTGATCTTGGAACTCTCATTAAGCAAGAAGCAGCAGCCATGTAAGGGGAGACCCTTGTGGTCTGGAAGTGAACTCAAGGGGCACAGCTGATAACCATCAAAAAGGCCAACAACAGAGTAGGACGAGAAATAATGAACAAATACGTGCATATCCTCCAGACTGACATTTTAGGTTCTAGATCGGACCTTTTTGTTGTTGTTGTTGCTGTTGTTAAAACTTTTGATTTTACTAATGATTTTACCAGATGAAACACTAGTCTAGGACAGGTTTGTTTGTTTGTTTGTTTTTTAATGTCAAATAAATTTGGTATAATGCACTCTGATACATTAATGTTTCTTAATCATTAATCCCTAATCAAAGCAACATCTCTAAATAAGGTAATTTAATTTCTACCAAAAACAAACATTCATGAATTTAATATGGGATAGCTAGGATTTTTGTCTACTTGCAAAAATAAACCGAGTCAGAACTCAGTTGTTCTCCCTTTGTAAAAAGAAATGCACACAAGGCAAAAAGAAAACAAAACAAAACAAAGGTGTTGAAATTAGTATGTTAAGGAAAATGAGTTTTTCTTTATAATAGACTACCAGTTCTTAGTCTTCCTTCCCCGAGACAGCTACTTCACCAGTGTTTTTTTATTTCATCTTTTTCGAAACAAACTGTACACATGCATCCATACAGGCACCACCTGTTTTTACTTACATCACTGGGGACATGTTCTATGCATATTACTTTCCCAATTTCACTAAAATCTATCTTGTACATAATTCTACAGCGACATTTATAATTTAAACTCACTACAGTGGAAATAGATTTCACTAAAATAATCTAGTCAGTCACCAAAAAATAAATAAGTAAATGACAATAACAAGCCCCAAAGCAGGTTGGGGAGCCAGAATCCAGAGTTGCTATTATCTAAAATGTCTCATTTCTAACAACAACAACAAATATGCAAAGAAACATACAAGCCTGACCCAGACACAGGACAAAACAGCACGTAACAGAAGCAGAGTGAGTAAATACAGGATTTAACAAAGACCTCAAAGCAGATCATTACAGATATGTTCAAAAAACCAAAGGAAACCATGATTTAAGAATCAAAGTGAAGTATGATGACAATGTCTTATCAAATAAACTATATCACTAAAGAAATAGAAATTACAAAAAAAAAAAGAATGAAATGGACATTCTAGAGTTTAAAAAAAACAATAACTGAAATGAAAAATTAACTAGAGAGGATCAGTAGCATATTTGAATTGGCAGAAAAAAGAAATCATGAACTTTAAGATGGATCAATAAGAACTATACAATCCGAAGAACAAAGAGAAGAAGGAACGGAGAAAAATCAACAGAGTCTCGGAGAAATGCAGGACACCATTACGTACAGCAACATACACATATCACAAGTATATCTTTCATAAACGAAGGTAAAATTAAGACATTCCCAAATAAACAAAATATGAGAAAAATTGTTGCTTGTAATTCAGCCTTACAAGAAATAGTAAAGGAATTTCTTCAAGCTGAAATAACATAGATTTGGGAAACTTACAAATAGCTGGAATTTAGACAACACACTCCTAAATAACCAGTGGAAAACATAACAAATCACAAGAGAAAATAGAAAATACTGAGATGGATAGAACAAAAACACAACACAGGAAAACTTACGGAATGCAGAGAAAGCAGTGTTAAGAAGGAAATTTATAGCTGTGAGCTGCTATAATAAAAAACAATCTTGAAACAATAACCTAACTTTATATCTTATGATACTAGGAAAAGGAGTTAAACTAGTCTGAGAGCAAAAAGAAAAGGGGAGTGATAAAGATAAAAGTGGACACAAATGAAATACATAACAGAAAAATAATAGATAAAATCAGAAGTTTATCCTCTGAAAAAAAGCGAGAAAATTAACAAATCTGTAGGAGATTGATGAGAGAGAGAAAGAGGCAAGATTCAAATTACTACAATCAGAAGTAAAAGAAAGAGGGGACATTGCTACCAATCTTATAAGATAAAAAGTCTCATATACCACAAGAGAAAGAAATCTATAGACAAATCTATCTTATCAATATATACACAAATACCCTCAAGAAAATACATACTAGTAAACCAAATCAGCAACATACAGAAGGATTATACACTACGTTCAAGTGTAATCTATGCCAGGAATGCAAGGTTGGTTTAACACTCAGAAACAAATTAATAGAATAGATCCTATCAATAGAATAAAAAAAAAACCCAAAGACCACATGATCATCTCCATAGATGCAGAAGCAGAGTTTGACCAAATCAGCTTTCCATGATAAAAGCATTCAACAAACCAGAAAAGAAGGGAACGTAGTCAGCCTTGAAAAGAGTATCTTTGAAAACCTACAACTGACATCCTGCTTAATGGTGAAAGACTGAATGACAAGTTTTTATTTGGAAAAAAAAAAGTTTGTCCATTCTCAATCACTTTTATTTAACATTGAATTGGAGGTTCCAGCCACACCACTTCAGCAAGGAAAGGTATGGACATCCAGATTGGAAAGGAAGAAGTAAAACTATCTTTACTTGCAGATAGCATGATTGCATTTAGGAAATACTAAGGAATCCACTAAAATCTATTAGCACTAATAAAAGAATGTGGCAAGACTGTGGGGTACAGGATAAGTAAACCAAAGTTATTATTTTTTTTTTCTGTATATGACTCAGGTGTTTCCCAAAAACAAGCACCAATTCTCTGTGGATACCAACTGGATAGCCTACGAGTCCGTTTAATTCTGACACTAACTGCTTGGAGTTAGCACAGTTTCTACAAGTTAAGGCTCAGTCCCACAAGGCTGTCTCTGCTTCACATGCCAGTTCCAAGTCCCAGGAGCCACTTGTACTTCTGATCAACTGGCTATATCTTATAGGTTCCCATTAGCCCCTGATCCCCAAATTCAAAAATTTGCTAGAATGGCTCACAGACTCGGGAAATACTTTACTTACCCCTAGGAGGTAAATTATGGGTGGTGGGAGAGGTTTTATACGGACCTTGCATGTTCTGTCTGGGTACATTACCCTCCCAGCACTGTGATGTGTTTATCAACCCACAAACTCCTTAAATTTCATTGTTCAAGAGTTCTTATAGAGCTTAATCTTTATACCCACCCTACCCGCAACCCCTTCCTGGTGATGGGTGAGACTGAATCACTGAGTCTTTCTGGTAACCAACCCCACCCTGAGGCTATCTAGAGGCCTCATCTAGGTCACCTCATTAACATAAACTCAGATGTGATCAAAAGGAATCATTATGAATAACAGAAGACACTCTTGTCACTCAGGAAATTCCAAGAGGCTTTAGGAGGTCTGTGCCAGGAATAAGGAAAAAAGAACAAACACATCTTTGTTTTAAACCACAACCGCCAATGAACAATCCTAAAATGAAATTAAGAAAACAATTCCAGGGGCACCTGGGTGGCTTAGTCTATTGGGTGACCAACTCTTGATGTCTACTCAGGTCATGATCTGATGGTTTGTGGGTTTGATCCCCTTGTCTGTCTCTCTCTGCCCCTCCCCCACTCACATGTGAGCATGCTCTCACTCTCAAAAAAATGTATAAACATTAAAAAAAACAATTCCACTTGCAAGAGACTAAAAAAATTAAATGCTTAGTAAATTTAACAAAAGATGCATAAACGTTATACTCTGAAAATACAAAATATTGTTACAAGCAGTAAAAAAAATTCTAAATAAATGGAAAGACATCAATGATCACAAGATTTAATATTGTTAAAAGAGCGATATTCCTCATTTTGATATGAAAATGTAGCCAAATTCCTATCAGAATAACAGCTTTTTTTTTTTGAAATTTCCAAGCTGATTCTAAAATTTGTATGAGAACTCATGGGACCCAGATTAGCCAAAACAATCTTAAAAAAGGAGAACGCATTTGGAGGACTTATATTTTCTAATTTCAAAACTTACTGCAAAATAACAAAGTATTCAAGACAGTGTAGTTCTGCCACAAGGGTAGACATATAGATCAATGGAATAGAATTAGGAATTCATAAATAAACCCATAGTATCTATGGTCAATTGATTTTCTGCAACAGTGCCAAGACTATTCAATGGGGAAAAATAGTCTATTCCACAAATGGTTACAGGACACTGGCATATACCCATAGAAAACAAAGACACTTCACCTCCAATTTCACATTGGATATAAAAATTATCTCAAAATGGATCAAAAACCTAAGGGTAAAAGCTAAGGTTAGAAAACTCTTAAAAGAAAATAGGAGGAAATCTTCAAAACTTTGATTTGCGGATGAGTTCTTAAATATGACACCAAAAGCATCAGCAAGGAAAAAAATAGATAATAAACTTCTTTACAATTAATTTTTTTCTTTGCTTCAAAGGACACCATCAAGAAAGTGAAAAACAACCCACAGAATGGGAGAAAATATTTGCTGAGCAAATCATGTATCTCATAAGGAACTGGTATAAAGAATATATAAAGAACTCTTACAACCAAAAAAAAATTCCAATTAAAAAAATAGGCAAAGTATCTTGATAGACATTTCTCCAAAGACAATATACGAATGACCAACAAGTGCATGAAAAGATGTTCAACATCATTAGTCATCATGGAAATGCAAATAAAAACCACAATGAGATAGGACTTTATACCACTGAGATGGCTATGATCAAAAAGACAGATTACAGCAAACATTGGCTATGATATGGAGAAATTGTACTCTCATACTGGTCTACATATAAATGGTGTAGACATTTGTAAAAAGAGTCTGACAGTTTCTCAAAACTTAACATAATGTTTCCATTTGACCCAGTAATTCTACTCTTAGATATACACCCAAGAGAAATCAAACATACGTCCACAAAAAACAAAGAACACATACATCTATGTCCCTAGCAGCATTATTTGTCATAGCAAAAGATGGAAGCAGCCCACATTGTCCACCAGTTGATGAATGGATAAGTGGAAGGTGGTAACTCCAGACAATTGAATATTATTTAGCCATTAAAGGAAGTGAAGTACTAATTCATATTACAATACAGATAAACCTTGAAAGCATTGTGCTCAGAAGTCAGCCCAAAAGACTACATATTGTATGATTCCATTTATGTAAAATATTCAGAATAGGCAGATCTGTAAAGACAACATGAATTAGTGGTTGCCTATGACCGAGGCAAGGGGGAGTGGGAAGGGGGAGGAGAGTGGGAGTCCCTACTAATGCATAGGGCTTTCTTTCTGGAGTGCTGGAAAAGTTCTAAAATATGTGGTGATGATGGTTGCCTAAATTTGTGTGTAAAGAAAAAAAAAACTCTGTTTTTCCACCTTCCTATGTAGGGAAAAATGCAGTGCTTCCCTACAGTGTCCTCTCCTGTGAGTGTCCTTTCCTACTCAAAGAAAATAGTTCTGACACTTCCAATCACCAAATGGGTGGGATTTTTTCCCCCACACCAAGCAATTCTATGATACCAGCTGGGTGTCCTACAATTTAACTCAGTTCTGACCCTGTCTACGTGGAGAGAACATCAAATGCCACAAGTTAAGTGCTCAGGTCCACGAACCTGTCCTCTGTTCTCCCCAATGCACTTCAGACACTATTGCTTTCGACCTACTGGCTATAGACTAGAAGTCCCAACAACCCCCTTCTTGGGTTTGACTAATTTGCTGGAGCAGCTCACAGATCTTGAGGAAGCACACAACATTTACTAGCTTATTGGGACATCTGGGTGGCTAGATGGGTTAAGCCTCTGACTTTGGCTCAGGTCATGATCTCCTGGGTTGTGAGTTCAAGCCTTGTGTTGGGCTCTGTGCTGACAGCTCAGAGCCTGGAGCCTGTTTCGGATGCTGTGTCTCCCTCCCTCTCTCCCTGCCCCTCCCTGCTCACTCTCTCTCTCTCTCTCTAAAATAAAATAAACATTAAAAAAATTAACTAGCTTATTAAAAGATATGATAAAGGATGCAGATGAACAGCCAGATGAAGAGGTATACAAGGTGAGGATTGGGAAGTCCCAAGTGCAAGAGCCTCTGTCCCCATGGAGTTGGGGTGTATCACCCTGCCAGTGTGGACGTATTCACCATCCTGGAAGCTCACTAAACCCCCTACTATTGGGATTTTACGGAGGCTTCCTCATATAGATACGAGCAGTTATTAACTCCATTTCCAGCCCCTCTGCCCTATCTGGAGGATGGGGGTTTGGAGCTGAAAATTCCAAATTTCTAATCCTGGCTTGGTCTTTCTGGTGACCAGTCTCCACCCAGGAGCCATCCAGGAGCCCACCCAGAGTTGCCTCCATAGAACAAAAGATATTCCTCTTCTATTATAGGAATTTACACGGTTTTAGGAGCCCTGTGTCAGGGACAGGGTCAATGACACATATGAGAACAGGAGAGGCTCCTGGTGTTTTTCTCGTTTAGGAATTTACAAGGATTTTAGGAACTCTGTGCCAAGAACTGGGAGCAAATACATATATATATATATATATATACATATATATATATATATGTGTGTGTGTGTGTGTGTGTGTGTATATATACACATATATATATATTACTAATATTAATATAAGTAAATATATACATAATCTGTGAGTATAATAAAATCATTGAATTGTATATTTAAATTGCTGAATTGCATGGTATGTGAACCATATCCCAATGAAGCTGTTATTTTTTTTATTATATAATTTTAACTCTTCTCCGTCACAAATTTTTCTTCCTTTAATCTATCGTTGATTATCTAGGATAGATGTGAAGTTTTCAAGTTCTCAGAAAAGAAGACCATTACTATTTTCATCCAGACATGAAAAGAGTGGTTCTTCTCACCGGATTTAAACATGAGAAGACATTTTCCTGCTGGTTTGCAAGCCCCACACTATAAATAAAGTTCACATTTGTGAATAAAGCATTCTGGTATTTTTTGTTTTGTTTTGTTTTGTTTTTGTCACTCAGACCCACACATAAACATTAAGCATACTAAGGATACAATTCTAAATTAGGCAGCTGATTATTTACTTAAGGGAGAGTCTAAGTGAACACAACACAAAGAAAGAATTACAACTATTTACACAGAACCTATCAAAGTTTCATTGGATAATTAAGAGTTTGCCTATTTTACTGTGAGGAAAGTTGATGAACGGAATCCTGGAAAAATCAGAGCCAAGGAGAAACCCTTGAGATTCTCCAGCCCACATGATTAATTTTCGAAAATGAGGATACTAAAACCCAGAAAAGGGAAGTGTCTTCCTCAAGGTCATTTGGCCAAAGCCAGGCCACATTCAGGCTTCTCCCCGCCCCCGCAAGCTCCTAATATAGCTAGAGACAAGGGAGGTTCAAAATTCTGCTTATTAAAAAGAAAGCTTTTGGGAAAGGATTGTGGAGCTTTCCAACAAAGGGGATACCTACCTTCACATAATACTCATTTGTATAGTTAACAAATAGGTCCAATGTTAACAGAGGCCAAGCAATTAAAATGTGACTGTGCTTGGAATTCCTGGGTGGCTCAGTTGGTTGGGTGTCAGATTTCAGCTCAGGTTATGATCTTGTGGTTTGTGAGTTCAAGCCCCGTGTCAGGCTCTGTGCTGACAGCTCAGAGCTTGGAGCCTATTTTGGGTTCTGTCTCCCTTTCTCTCTGCCCCTCCCCTACTCACACCCTGTCTCTGTCTCTCTCAAAAATAAACATTAATGTGGATGTAAATTTTAAAAAATAAAAATAAATAAATAAATAAATAAATAAATAAATAAATAAATAAATAAATATTTAAAAAATTATTTTTTAAATGTGACTATGCTCTAAATAGAAAATTCCAGTTGATGTCCAAGCAGAGGACATGGGAATAGGAAGGAAAAGAAATTTTGTATTAGTGACTCTGGCATGGGGGACACTCAAAAAGGAAACTGGAATATTTAGAAAAACTGAATTCAGCATGGAGGAATCTCAGCAGTCTAAGGAAGATGATCAGGGCTTGATTCTAGACAATTCTAATTATTAGAAAGGTCAGCCTTGCATTGATTAAAAATCTGCTTTCTTGAAACTTTCAGCCATTAATCCTAGTTATTTTCTCTGGATCAATGCAGAATAAGTTTGTTTCTTCCTCCACAGAGTAGCCTTTAATATTAAAAAAAATTTTTTCTTGTTTCCTTTAACTATTTTTCCTCTAAATCAATCTTCCCCTGGTCTGTCCATAAGTCCTCATGTAACAAGACTTTTATTTAGAGCAACCACAATCTCAGCCACGCTTCTGTGGTACTCTTCTTTGACCCTGTGATATACAGGAGTTCATATTCAATTTGCAGCCCAAAGAGTCCACTCTAGTCTGTCTGTCTGTCTGTCTGTCTCTATCTCTCTCGTTAACTCACAGCGTTGCTATGAGATCAATTAAGATCATATAGATGAAATGGCTCTGCACGTTACCAGGACATGTACATGTGCATTAATCCTATCAACCTTTCCTTTGTCGTGATTGACAGTTCTTATTTCAAGAACCAGCCCTTTGATACATAAGAAAATGAGGGAGCGCATCTCTATCATCGTATTTCCAAACCTCGGTTAAACTCTCCCTCCACTGTTTTTGCCAGCTCTGCACAACACCCGTATAATTAACACTTTTTAATTCAATTCCCTTTTTCTGTGTGAGTAATGATAGACATAAAATCAATCATTATTTTGTTGGGTTTTTTTTTCCTAGTAAATTAAGTAAAACACATAGCAATGAAAACTAAAGTATTGCTCACATGCAGTGTAAAAATCAATTCACATATCACTAGCTGAAGTGACCTGCATTTTAGGAAGCACTGCTCAACGGAACGTTGCTGGAAAAGTCTGGAGCTAGTTTCCATTCTCTTTTCATCATATGAAATGAATGAAACCGGCTTCTTGAACTGATTTGAATCAATTCCCCATATGTATTAACCATGCTCTTGGAAGTAACAGTGCCATGACCCTGTAGGTTCTGAATATTTGGGGAATGGCATTGGATGTGGCCCACAGTAGGTATCTAGGAGTTGTTGTGGGGTTACCATGTCAGAAATGACAGAAATCTGGGAAAGGGGAAGCTAGAGCACAGCCATGCAGAGTGAAGTGGTGATATTATGAGACGGGACCTTATATTTACACTGTTCTCCACAGTACCCTAAATCTGACCATTGTCCTTGGCATATAACCCATCTCCGCTTACATTTGGGTTAATAAGAAAGTCGCACTCCCCTATGAGGTAGATGTCGTGACTTTCTCAGAGAGCTTATTTATTTGCTCAAAAACCCTTCACTAACAGGTGTCAGAACTAGGACTCAAAACGAGATCTGTCTGACCCCAAAACTCTTACTCGTTCCCCAGGTACAGTGTCCAAGTCCAGCCTTCACTTGCACAGAAAAGAAGAGCACTAATCTTTGATCCTACTGGCTAAGCCTATCCTTTATCCATCAGGGAAACCCTGCTGCAGTCTGGGAGAGACCCTGAGTCCAGGCATGAATCTGCTCACTCAACACTTCTGTTGCATAAGACAGACTATGATTCTACCTAAAGTTAATTCTTACCTTGCAGCTGCTTCCAACTCAAGCTTTGACTAGAAATAGACTAATTTGGCAAAAGGGAATAGAAAGACATTTTTCAACCTCATTGAATTCACAGCAAACAGCAACAAAAAAATCAATCCCCAGCCCATCTTAACAGTACAAATTTATAATTGGCTTTGCATGTATAAGCTGCTAATTGTATTTAAGCACTTCTGTTTTTGAGCAAGTTAAGGTGTATATAATATCGAGAAAGGGATACAGGAAGTAGAGAAAAGGAGGCACGGAGCTCAGAGCAGGATGGACAAAAAATGCTTCCGCAAAGCCTCTCAGTGACCGTGATCTTAAAGTCCTCCTCCCCGAAGTTCTACACATGGACAGTGCCACCAAAACACAGCTTGTTTTTATCCCTGACTTCATGATCCTATTTTAGCATGACTATAATTGATATTTGTATAATTGAAAACTTTCAAGGTGTTTTAACACCATATGATTTTCAGGAAAATCCCCTGATATAGGCAGAGCAACAATTATCATCCCTGCTCTCATATGGGAAATCAAGGTGTAAGAAAGATGAAGTGCCCCTGCCACCCCCAAACACACCAAACTGGTGATTTCCAAAGAACGAGAACCCCTCTAACTCTAGATTCAGTATTCCTACTATGATATCATGTGACGTTGTCCGTGTTAAAGGATTCTTTTGGGTATCTGTCATCTATTTAAACTTCAGTAGGTACCAAGGGGATGCCATGTTCCAAGGTTACTGGAACAAAAAAGACAAAGTTGCTATTCGTTACAGTCCAGTGTAGGAAGTCAGAACAAGAAACAAAGGACCAAGTAAATATGTAAAACTCAGAAGGTAGTGTGTTATAAAGGAAAAGCCAGGTAAGAAGTATACTAAGAGCCAGGGGGTTAGGAGAAGGTGCATTTTATATATTGAGAAATAGAGTGTACTTCATATATTGATGGGATACAACCCATTTTATATAACTCGGGGAAAGGATATAGAAATGCCACCTTCCAGTCCTGCTAGCATAGTGAAGAAAACTTGCAAAGTAGGAGCAGGGATTCAATAAGATCCTTGGGTCCTATTACAACATATAAGGGCTTCTGTTCAGAGCAGACCATTGTTCCAATTCTGAACAGATCCTAACTCAGACCCCCAGAAAGACTTGCCATCTTTTCTCAAAATTGAGAAGAATGCATTAACAATAAGGAACATCCCTGGAAACTAAGGCTGTGTCTAGACAGAACTTTCCAGAGAGAAATAAATTGTACATAAAAGAAGTGCCTGTCATAAGAACAGTAGATGTGGGATTCGGGAACACACGATGGTTTACATTACTACTGTGGCTCGATGCATCACCTGTCACTTTCAAGGAGAAGGCAGGCATCTAGGGGTGACAAATTACAGGACTTGTGAAAGCCCTCCAGCTGACCAACATAATTACTCTCAACCCTCATGCAGCCATCCGTCAGTGTTCTGAGGCAGGCATGTTGGAGCCTAAGAGAAGACACGTTCAGATTCCCTTTCCTCACTCATCCCAGGCACGTCATGTTGAAGTCTCCATATTATCAACAAAGAAGGAGAGACTCTGTTTACAAGCCCTCTTGATAGATCACCAATATTCAAGAGATTAAATCATACCAAGAAAAGAAAGGAAAGGAAACAATCTTCTTTCTTTAAAACGTGCTCAACCTATCATGCATCAAGAGTCTACTAACCTCAAAAGCTCCTACTATGTACTAAATCTTCATCTAGATATTTTCCATGAGCCTCCTCTACTCTGTCTTCCTTCAAAAGTGTATCTCCCTCCTAAATTTATACTCACCAGGGCAGTTTATCTTTTAGAACACAGATGGCAGATATGTTCCATTTTCCTGTTGATTGTGCTCAATTAATCATGCCTACCTGGAGTACAAGGTGGAAGAGCTTAGGGATCGCTCTGCTCATTTGAAACTAGCACCAGGATTGATTAGCAATGTCTGCCACGGCCTCAACATATAAAAGCTTCAGAAGGAATAGTATTTGAGGAACAACAACAAAAAACAAAAACTTGTAGATAGGTAGTTTCTAAAGCTCTCAGAAACATTATAGTGATCACAGTCATTTTGAATCTCAAATCTGGCTAAGGGTTCAAAATAAAGCCAAGCTTAAACATTGCACATTTGAGGCATGAAAATAACTCCTGGGTCTTTTTGGTCAAATAGCTTTGAATTCACATTCCATTTCTGTGACTTGACAGCTGTGAGAATTTGGATAACTTGTTTATCCTTTCCACTACTCAATTCACTCATACGCTAACTAATAGTTCTGAAAATACCCACCTTCCGTTGATGTTAAGATGAATTGAGGTCACGGATAAAGTGAAGTACACAGCACAGAGCCTGGTGGAGGGTAGGAGGCTCAGTGAATGGTATCCTTAAACAAAATTTAAGGCACAATAAATCATTCCCTTTTCTGTGCTTTTAAAACACTGTTTATAACTTTACTGTGGAATTATTGCTCTGTATTATACTTTTATTTTTTTACCATTTATCTCTCTTTTATTGTGAGCCCTATGGACACAGGGGCCATGTCTTATTCATCTGTCATTTAATGCATAATAGATAGTTGGCAGAAAAAGTTGCCTGAATGTACAAAGGAAAAAACAACAACAGCAAAACATGTAGAAATATCTATATTCAAGAGAATGTTCCTTGTTTGCGAGCAGTTTAATTACAAGTCATGGTTCCAATATTTAAAGGATCTTTACTTGATTTCTTGCTTTTCTTTGTACTATTCTAGCCTTTGGCTAGGCAATGTAAGAATCATGCCACTGAAGAGAAAAATGAAACAGAAAGATAAATGTTTGGGGGATGGTGCCTGTTCTTACATCCCATTTATTACCACATTGGACTGCAAGCTCTATCCTAATAATGGTGACCATATGCCTCTTATTTTCCTTGTCAGGCCCAACTTCCAATATTCTACCATAATGTTTTATAAGTACATACAGTAGTCCCCCCCCCCCTCCTTATATGTGGTTTCAGTTATCAGAGGTCAGCCATGATCCGGAAGTAGAAGGCCCTACTTCTGAAGTGCCATTAGAAGGTCAACAGTAGCCTAACACTCTGTCACAGTGCCTATGTCCCTCACCTCACTTCATCTCCTCACGGAGGCATTTAATCATCTCACGCCATCGTCATCGAACTAAAGGTTAGTACAGAACAAGAAGATGTTGTGAGAAAGAGAGAGATGAAAGACCACGTTGACCTCACTTGTGTTATAAGATATTGCTATAACTGTTCGATTTTATTATTAGTTATAGTTGTTAATCTCTTACAGGGCCTAATTTATGAATTAAACTTCATCATAGGTATGTATGGATAGGGAAAAAAACACAGTATATATGCAGTTAGTACTATCCATAGTTTCAGGCACCCACTGAGAGTCTTGGAACATTTCCCTGGTGGATAAGAGGGGACTACTGTATACACTTGCCACATCACAAATTTCATTTTCAATTCTGAAAACATAGTAATCATAGCATGTGGCAAAGACCAGTGTCCAAGGTCACCTGAATATTCCCTAAAATCTGGACCAGAACATATTCTGCCTGAAGACATTGAGACGTGGGCCCCAAACATATGTAAGAGTCTTTTATGCATTTCACTTTCAGAGACGGATTTCCTTCCTTTTTTTTTTTTTTTTTTTGTAAGATCTCAATTTGCTTATTTGTTTTTTGTTTACATTATTTGGCTGAGTCAACTTCTGTAACTCCACATCACTACAATTTTTTTTTAAGACATTGACTCCTTTCTCACTTTATTTCTTCCTGCCATACCTATGCTATTATCTTGGGTGATTTCAATGTCCATTGGGATGACCCATCCACTTCCCTGATGTCTCAGTTATTTAACCTCTTTGTATCCATGTCTCTTTTTCATCCCATGCCAGTCACCAAATCTCGTGGAGATATATATCTACCTGAGATGCTGCTCATCCCTTGGAACACCTACTTTCTTCGGTAATTAAGTCCAGACACCCAAATTTATCCAGTCCTCTTTCAGGCTCTTCCAATTACACCCAAACATTAAAAAAAAAAAACTGTTGGGACTTCCAGTTCTCTGGGCTCTCTCATTATGAAAACTTCTTGTTTCTTCACTCTGCCTCCTATTTTTGGTAAAATTTCAAGGTCTAACATTTCAACCACTCTTACCAATTTCTTAAGCTCCCTTGTTCCTGGTGGGTATTTTTTTTCTCTTTCTTTCTCTTTCTTTCTTTCTTTCTTTCTTTCTTTCTTTCTTTCTTTCTTTCTTCTTTCTTTCTTTCTTTCTTTCTTTCTTTCTCCACAGAAGTCTGGCCAAAACCTGTATCTGGATGAACACTGCTGCCTTATGTGTCCACCTTTACATATAGGCAGCTGTATACTGCTGAAGAAAAATCCACAATTACACAGACAGGCATTTATAGATGTATGGTTACCAATAACAGCTGACACACAGCAACTTGCTCTTCCATTTCCTATAAAATTATTCCAAAGCCTTTCACTGTTTTCAAAACTCCCATTTTTTTTTCCTCTCTCTCATTCAATACATAGCTTTGTCTTATGTTTAAGAGAGGGAGAGAAGAAGAGAGAGAAAGAGAGAGAGAAGAATCCATGGGATAAGACATTTAACTTCTCAACTCAACTACCTGTACCAACATCTACTTTTCCTCCTTTATTTATGTGACAAAGAAGATCCAAAGTCAATAATTCCAGCTGTGTTCTGAATGATATTCACTCCATCAACTTCATGAACTTTACTCCTTTAATTATCCTTTTTCCTATGATATCTTCAATTTCCCAACCATTACTGAATCATTCCCGTAACCCATTAAATATGCTCTAATGTCTCCTGTCCTATAAACAAACAAAAAACAACCAAAAACTTCCCTTAACATCCATCTCTTCCTCGTGTTGCTATTTATTTTTTTCTCCTTTCCTTTATACAAGTCTTCTTAAAAGAATTGTCTATGCTTCCTGCATACATTTCTTTACCTCTAAGGAAAGTCTGATAAGGCCACTGGGCCATCCTTTAGCTAAACCCCCAATAGAGGAATCACTATATCTTCCAGGAATGGACCTGCCTTAGTATCCCTGCCACCATCAGTCATGGCAGTACTCCTTGAATGGGAGCACCCAAGGGAAGTGTGGTAATGAAACCATGGATTTCAGAGCACATCAGCCGGAGCCCTCAGCTCCCTCCAGTCAGAGATCTGAGAGGTGCATCCCCAAGGCTGTCACCTTGGGGATCATACTAAGTCCTTGTTCATTTTTTACTTTAGAATGATGATATGCAGACGGACCATTAAAATAAGAGTACTATTATATAGAACGTGAGGTGGTGGCTACTTTAAATTGAGTAGTCACTTTAATTAAAATTTGAAGTACCCAATTACATAAAAGTTGGAGAGAACAGCATGCCAAGAAGAGTATACCAATGGAAAAACCTATAAGGCAAGAAGGAGCCTGAGAGAGTGAAAAAAAGCCAGAAAGGGTGCCATTTTGGCCAGATCACAGCAAGCAAGCAAAAAAGGAGTACAGGGGCCACCAGGGGAGAAGAGAGGCTCCAAATACTTACTAAAGGCTTTATAAGCTAGAGTGAAAAGCTAGGGTGAAAACTTTGGATTTTATTCTAACTTCTAATCCATATAAGAAACCACATAAGACTTTTAATTGGGGGAGACATGCATTTGGAGTATATGTATTTAAAATATCATTTAAGATTAGAAACAATATAAATACCCATGACGATGAGATGTTTTGATCCATACAGTAAACTATCGTATCACTGTTAAAAAGGACGAAGAGGTTCTATGTGCACTGTATATATAGAATTATGATTAAAATATGCTAACTTAAAATTCAAGAGGCAGAACAGTTTGACAGGACAGTTATTTTACAACATTCTGGGAAAATATGAACATGTTCATGTTAACCTCTAGAAGATTGCACTAGAAACTGGTAGCAATGGTGACCTCTGGAAGGGGACCTGGTTAACTGTGTGACAAGAACTGAAGGGAAACTTCAGAACTTTGGGAATTTTGCAAACTTTCTCATGGGTCAGTAAATACATTGAATGAAAGGTTAGCATGAGGGAGGGGCGCCTGGGAGGCTCGGTAAGCATCTGACTTCAGCTCAGGTCATGATCTCACGGTCCGTGGGTTAGAGTCCCGTGTCAGGCTCTATGCTAACAGCCCAGAACCTGTAGCCTGCTTCAGATTCTGTGTCTCCCTCCCTCTCTGCCCCTCCCCTGCTCACGCTCTGTCTCTCTCTCAAAAATAAACATTAAAAAAAAAGTTAGCATGAGGAAGGAATAAATTACAACCCAAATGGAATACCAAATTAATATTTCCAATCCAAAATTACATCCCAAGCCCCAGACATGTCTATCTGACTGGGTATGGGGTTATCTCCACTTGGAAGGAATTCATCAAGCTCAACATAACCCAAACCAAAATCACCACTTCCATTTATCCTTCAAATTCTGGCTTCAATGTCACTTGTTCAGAGACCTCCCTGAACTGCTCTGTGTGCCCTATCACTTGGGACTGTGTGGTTCCTTCTTACTCTCCCTACACTGTACATTTCGTATAGCATCAGCCATGACCAATCTGTTAATCTCTGCATCCTCACTGCCTCACAGAATCTGGCTGAAGGAATATACGTGATTTAATAAAGACAGTCTTTCAGAAATCATTCTTAGATTTTATGAATAAGCTATAGCTACTATTTCTGTAATGTCAATTATTTTACAGAATTCAAAGTATAAGAGTAGTTGGGAAGGGATGTGATTTAACATACAAGGAATAGATTTCTATTTAATATGGCTGATGAAGAAGAAATTTCCCTTCCTAAGCTAAATCATAAACAGTTGACTAATAGACTTTTGGAAGGAAAGAAGGAAGGAAGGAAGGAAGGAAGGAAGGAAGGAAGGAAGGAAGGAAGGAAGGGAGGCAGGGAAGGAGGAAGGGAAGGAGGGAGGAAAGGAGGGAGGGAAGGAGGGAAATACACCCCAAAACTGAAGTGGCAAAACACTATGAAAGGGCTTTTGAATAAGCATAACTAAAACATTCAAATTGATTTTATAGAGGGGAGGAGAGACAGGAAACCAGAAAGCAAAAAAAACCCCAGGTGATTGTAAGAGCCACATTGCATTTCTAGATGAGAAAAAATACAAATATTAAGGGGTGATTGGGTGGCCCAGTTGGTTAAGTGTCCAACTTCGGCCCAGGTCATGATCTCATGGCTCCTGAGTTAAAGTCCCTTTTAGGCTCTGTGCTGACTGACAGCTCAGAGCCTGGAGCCTACTTCGGATTCTGTGTCTCCCACTCTCTCTGCCTCTCCCCCATTCTCTCTCTCTCTCTCTCTCTCTCTCTCTCTCTCTCTCCTTCAAAAATAAATAAATATTAAAAAAAAAAGAATTAAAAAAATAATAAGTAACTTAAATCTCACTGAGTGAACCTTAAATGCAATGATGGTTGTAAATATGCTATTCAAGAGGCACATATACAAACATTATTATATTATTATTATTACTATTATTATTATAATCAATTTTACTGTTGATAAGTAGTTTCAAGGTACTCTTGATTAAGTTACTCACTTTTCTCTAGATCTTCTATAGAGCTAATGTCTTTGTAACACGTTTTGATTTTGCATTTCAGAAGATCATGTGTTTTGTCTAATTTCAGTATAAATTTTGACCCACTTAAGTGAATTTTTAGAGAATATTCTAAAATGGCTATCAGGATTTCTGTTCCCAGAGTAGTTCATTGCATTTGAAGGACAGTCACGAGTTTATGACAAGGAGCGAGGGAGAGAGCATCAGGCTGGCTTCGTAGACACAAGAGAGCATGTGTAGAAGCAGGTGGAAAGGAACAGAGAAGCAATGCCAACTTTTTATTTTTTTGAAATGCAATATTAATGCACAAAATTTTCAGCCAAGTCAGTTTTCTGAATTCAAACACATGTAAGTTACTGTCCATGGTCACCGTGCATTAGCTGATTAAAGTCTCGGAAGAGCGTTGCACTAAGGGCGTGTGTGTAATTTCAACTTAACGTTCTACAAAGTAATTGACCATGAACCCTATTTTTATTTTTCTTGCTGCCAAATACTCGGTTCACATCTACCCAGGCCCACTTTAGAAAATTCTAATTTAAAGTTTCTTTCTGTAGCTGCTGACACCCTCTCTCTATGCCTCTATGCCTTAGTCTGATACTCACATTTTGCTTCTTCTGCCCTTTGGCCTCTGGGCACGGGGAGGAACTTGCCTTAGTGGTGACCCGAAGTGTGTACCTCAGGGCAACATGCCACCCTCTGAGCCAAGCTTCTGGTTTTAGATAGTGTTCTGACCAGACCTAAGCCCAAAGGCTACTTAGGCATGGATGAGAGGCCACTTGTCACGTGAGGCATCTACCTTTGGTCTGTAAGTGCCTGGAGGTTTATAGGCTTACAGCAGCTTCTCAGGGAAGGGGACGAAAGGCAACCCCAGGATGTTGCCTGCCTGGACTCCTAGGGTGATAGCTAAAAAATAACACATATATGCAAAGGAAAGGGACTTTCAGGTCAGGTGTCTCGGGTTCTAGCCTCCACTGGACCAAACACCAGCCTAGCAAGTTTACCCCCCCCCCAATGTTAAGTTCCTTTCCTGTGAGATGGAGTGCTATCTCACAGAGTTTTGCGAGATGTTGAGATAATGTAAGTAGAATTTCTGGAGGATTGTTGGTTTTCAATAAGTAATAGCTATGACTGATTTTTCTAATTAAATACACACACACATTTAGGATTTCACATAAAATGATTAGTTATTTATTGCTACATAGGAGTATGCCAGAAAGTTAGCAGCTTAAGGTAATATTCATTTATTATTCAGAGCTCCTGTGGGGCAGGAGTCAGCCCAACTGGGTCATCTGCAATCAAGGCGTTGGCTAGGCTAGGGTCTAATTTGAAGGCTCATTTCCAAGGCTCCTGTGGTTAGTGGAAGGATTCAGTTCTCTGATGTCTGTCATTTGGAAGCTGCCCTAGGTATCTTGTTATGTGGGCCTCGCCATGAAGCAACCTACATCATTAAAGCCAATAAGGGAAAGAGGCAACAGACAAGAGTTTTCTAGCGAGACAGAAGAGACAAGGTCGACGCAAACTAATCATGAAAGTGGCATCTCATGACCTTTGTCATATTCTCAGGTTAGAAGCAAGTCACAGGTCTGACCCACACTCAAGGGAGGGGACATACACGGTCTGAATACCAGGAAAAGGAGAGCCATCTTGGATTTGGTCTGTCACACACAGGGTCAAATCACACAGGCTGGGGTTTAGTTGTATTCACCCCCTTTCTTTTTGGTTGTACTTCTCCCCACCCCAACCCCTTTCCCTTTCCATCCCTTTCTACCTACATCATCTGGCATTTCTACTCTTGGGTAATCCATCTTAATAACCTGGTTTGCATAATATCATATTTTCTCCAGTCAGATACAGATATAGACAGATAGACTGATTGACTAAGATAGATAGATAGATAGATAGATAGATAGATAGATAGATAGATAGACAGAGATATAGTTGCATAGACACATATATATGTACATGTATGCATATGTGTTTATATATATTTTTCATTTAAAAAAATGTGACCACATCACATCCATCTATTTATATCCTGATTTTCCCACACAGAAATAGGCCATGGAAATTTCTCCAAGGCCAAAGATACAGTACTAAGCTACACAATAGGCTGTGATATTCACAACACCTAGCCTTCCACTACTAATAAGTTTTCACTCAGTTTCCACTTTTTTGGCACCAAAAACAATGATGCAATAAATATCCTTGTGCATGTATCCTTATGTACTGAGGCATTTGTTTTTCTGGGATAGTTTCCCATAGTTGGATGTCTGGGTCAAAGGATATTTTCAATTTAATAGATATTGCCAGATTGCTTTCCAAAAAAGCTATATTGAAGCACATTTCCACCAGCAATATATTAAAGTGCCCCTTTCCTCTGTACCCTGCCAGCAATAGGTGTTACTGCTCTGTTCAGTGCTTGCCAATCTGATGGGCATAAAGGATATCTCATTACTTTAATTTGCATTTGCTGACGATTGGTGAGGTTGAACGTCTTCATGTTTGTTGGCCATTTGGAGCTGCCTCTTTGTGTGTTGCTTCTACATAGTCTTTTCTAATCTTTCTGTTGGGATGTTTGAAAGGGCTATTTATAGAAAATGGATGTTAATTCCTATCACTTGCATTAATTTTTTTTTCTCCAAAGTGATCATTGTCTTGTATTTGCTTTACATATGGAATCTTTTTCCATACACAGGTTTTCTAATTTTGTATGGTCCATATACATACAAGTTTGTTTTGTGCTATTCTTAAAAAATACATGAAGTGTCCTAAATATTCACTCTCTTTTTTTTTATTTAATTTTTTTAATGTTTATTTATTTTTGAGAGAGAGAGATAGAGAATCCCAAGCAGGCCCCTCACTGTCAGCACGGAACTGGAAGTAGGGTTCAATCTCACCAACTGTGAGATCATGACCTGAGCCAAAATCAAGAGTTGGTCGCTTAAGCAACTGAGCCACTCAGCTGCCCCTGGAAGAAAATGTTACTTCTTCGTTGTATGTGTATAATACTTCATGAAATCTGTTAGTTAAGAATTTATTTACGTTTCTGCGTCTATATTCATAAATAATAGGTTTGATTTGCTTTATCCACTCTTCATTGACTTTGCAAAAAGAGCTTTACTGACATGTAATTTACAACTATAAAATTCACCCAGTTTAAGTATACTATTCAATGACCTTTAGTAAATTTACAAAGTTGTCAACCATCACCACAATCCAGTTTTAGAGCATTTCCATGGCCTCAAGAAGAACCCCATGTGCAATCAATTCTGGTTCCCATGCTCAATCCCAGGCAACCACTGCTTCCTTCTGCTTTGTCTGTAGAATCGTTTTGTGTGAACATTTTATAGAAATAAATCACGCAATACGTGGTCTCTGTGTCTAACTTGGCATAATGTGTTTGAGATTCATGCATTTTGCAGCACGCTTCACTGTTTGATTCATTTTGATGACTGAATTTGTTTTCTTTATACAATGTATAATTTGAATTTTGGAATTAAAGTTTAGAAAACTTCCTAAAATGATTTGCGAAAATGTTTAATATCAGTGGTGGCATGTAATTGTCTTATGAAACTGAAATTATCTTTTCCTTAAAGAGGAGGTAGAATTAACTGTGAAGCCACTAGTGCCTTTTTCAGTATCAGATATGGAACTGTTTTTACATCCTTTGTTTATATTAATTGATCAACTCAAATTTCTACTTCATCTTGGATCAGTTTTAGTAATTTATATTTTGCTAGAAAATAGTCCATTTTTTCCTAGGATTTCAAATGCTTGGCATGTATTCTCGAATCTCTCTCCTTTAGCGATATATTTATAATCATAGGTCTTTTCTAATCCCTAGTCTTGTATTTTATCTTTTCTCTGTTCTACTCCTTACTCTCCTCCCCCTGTGCCTTCTCCTCCTTCTTCTTTGAAGTCTTTAATCAGGTCTATGTCATATTTTATGGTATTTTACAGTAATATCTTTTCATTTCTATAACCTTTTTACTATTTTTGGTATTAATTTTCTCTAATTTCAGGTTTTCATTTTTTCAATTCTTTCTTCCTCATCTCTTTTGTTTTGCTTCTTGTTGCTTTGCTGGTGTTCTTTTTCTAAAATCACGAGAGGAATAATATCTTCTATTTTAGTTTACATTACTTTTATTTATAAATAGACAAAAATGTAGATTACACATTATGCAAAAAAATTGTTTTTGTTTGGTTAAATATTCTTTTCATTGATTTCTTAACAGTTTGTATTTTCAGGTTTGCAGTCCTCTTTGATTCCAGGAATATCTATTAGCTTACTCCTCAGAGTCCAAGTAGGTGAGCTAATTCTGCCAATCTTCTTAATATTACAGTTTATTTTACTGAATTGCATGCAGGGTATATGGGCTATACAACCTTTTTTTTTGTAATTAGGTTCAGATCAATTTATAGGAATGTTCTGTGGACTTATAAAAGTTTATATTATTTCTTTCAGGAATATATGGGTCTATACTATTAAATAAAATTATTGTGTCATTCAGTTCCTTCATGTCTGCATTTATTTTTCCCATATCCATATAATTTCAAAATAAGTGTATTGAAATCTACCATATTAAATGCTTACTACATTCCTCTTGATTTTCAAATGGACTTATATATTTAGTTATTATGTTATTTAATGCATGCGACTTTGTGATAGTATTATCTTCTGTATCAGTTGCATCTATTGTCATTATATTGTGTCCCTCTGTTTGGTACTTTTAATCTTAGAGTCACCTTGATTACTTGATTGAAGTAATATTGTCATCTCTACTGTTTGTACTCATTTGCTTAATGTCTCATTTAAAAACAAACACATGGGGGCGCCTGGGTGGCTCAATCGGTTAAGCATCCGATTTCGGCTCAGGTCATGATCTCGCGGTCCGTGGGTTCGAGCCCTGCATCGGGCTCTGTGCTGACAGCTCAGAGCCTGGAGCCTGTTTCAGATTCTGTGTCTCCTTCTCTCTCTGACCCTCCCCTGTTCATGCTCTCTGTCTCAAAAATAAATAAATAAAAATAAATAAATAAATAAATAAATAAATAAATAAATAAATAATAAAAACAAAAATACGTTAAAGTTTTTTCAGTTCTACTCATTTGCTCTTATGTCTTTTATTTAAAAAAAACATGTTAAAGTTTACTTAAAAAATAAATAGCATATTTTAACCCAGACTTAACTCTGTCAATCTCTTGTTTTTAATGGAAAATTTTCATCAATTCTCAATACATATATTATTTTATTTCTTCCATTTCTATATCTACTATGTAAAGCCTTTAGTGATTTCTTTTTTTGTTTTTACCTTTCCACTTTTTTTTTCTACCACCAGTTCGATTAAGTTTCTGTTCATTTTATTTTTTATTTTTTTAATTTGTAAGTTCTACTCTGCTTTCCCGTATTCTGGCTGATCACTTTCCCTTTCCAGAGACTCGTAATCAGATTCTACTTACTAATATTTTATGAACTCTTTTTCAGACCAAATATTCTACTAACCTCCATTTCCTTGCCCTTCTATGAGATGAAATCTCAGAATACCTTTACTCTCCACTTGTCCTTTCTTTCTTGCCACTGAGTAACCCCTACGCATATGATATCTTTAGAATGCTTCTTCCTCTCTCTCCCCAGTTACCACCCAAGTTCAGTTTCACAGAGCTAACTACGTTCAGATGTAAGCAACTGTCATTTTTCCTTCCAGATGCTCTTTTTATTGTAATAATCCATGTTGGTGCTCTGTTACAACTTTTCAGAGAGTCTGTCATTATCTATTTAGATATATGTGCATAAACCAAGATCCATTCCTTTCCACATGTTGTTCTCTTCCTCCACTTCTCCTTCCTTGAGATCTTCGTTCAGATGGGTCTGTGTGTTGGAGTTGCTTTTTGAGAAGTTTTCTCTGATAGAATAAGGGAGTGACCTACTCTCTGAACCCTGATGTCTTTGCAATGGTATTCCTTTTAGTCCTGACAGATAGATCATAACTTGACTAGGTATGGGATAACTAAATTGTAACCCTTTGTCTCAGCAGCTTTCAAATGTTATTCTGCCATCATCTAGCCTCCAGCTTTACAGACCATAAGAGCAATGGCAGTTTGATTCTTTTTCCGTGTTTAGGTACTGTGATGGACTAAATTGTATCCCCCAAAATTCACATGTCAGAACCCCAACACCCTTGTGACTGTATTTGGAGTTAAGTTCTTGAAAGGGTAATTAAAGTTAAATGAGGTCATAAGGGTGGTGCTGTAGTCTTATAGCACTGGTGTTCTTATAAAATGGGGAGGAGAGATCAGAGATCTCTTTTTCTCTCTTCATGTACACACAGAGGAAAGGCCATACGAGGGCATATTGAGAAGGCAGCTGTCTGCAAGCAGGAGAAAGGCTTTATCTGAAATCAACTTTGCTGGCATTTTGATCTTGGATCCAGCCTCTAAATCTGTAAGAAAATGAAAGTCTATTGTTTAAGCCACCCAGTCTGTAGTGTTCTGTTATGACAGCTTGAACAGGCTAATACTGGTACATTTTTCTTCTTACCGGGAAGTTTGTGAGAATTCTCTTTAGCATTGGAGCTCTACAGTTTTATCAGGATGGATTTAAGTGTGTGTCTTTTCCTTTTTTTTTTTTAATGTTTATTTTATTTATTTTGAGAGAGAGCGCAAGCAGGGGAGGGGCAGTGAGAGAACACGAGAGAGAATCCCAAGTGCACACCCCAACGTGGGGCTCGATCTTACAAATAGTGAGATCATGACCTGAACCGAAATCAAGAATCAGAGGCTTAATCCACTGAGCTACCCAGGTGCCCTGGTGAGTATCTTTTCTCATCAACTCTACTGGAACTTGTATCATTTTTAATCGAACAGACATCCCCCACCCACCCACCTCGGGGAAATTTTATACTCTTATTGGCCAATTATTGTCTTTTTCCCATTTTTTTAATCTCCTGAAATAATTTCATTTACATTTATGGCCTAAGAGTTTTGTTTTCCAATTCTCTTATCTGTTCTCTCATATTTTCCATTTCTATGATTTGAGATGTTTCTTCTAACGAGTTATTTAGGTTATGGCTTTGGGTCTTAGCAATGACTACCTGACTGTCCTCCCAATTAATCTACTTACTGATTTTTGAATACTGTACCAGAATCTCATTTATCATTTTTTATTCAAGAAATTCAAATTTAACTGCCAATTTTCTGCCTCCATTAAAAAGTCCACTTCTATCCAGTTGACATCAAAATACTCCTATAATCTTCACTCAAAAATTAATGAAAAACAATTGAATGAATTCATGACATACTTACTATGGTCCGGGAAATTTTCAGGCAGGCACAGGGCACTTAGTTACAAAAGCTAACTTAATTATTACCCTCATAGAGCTTATAGTCTAGCCGTATAGACAGGTGCCATACAAACCCATTCATAAATATATGAAAACAAAATTTAAGGCATCCCATAAGAGAAAATAAAAGAGCACCACAAGAGAAAATAACAGGTCAGTGTGGAGATAAATGGTGTATAGTCAGGAAGGCTTCTCTGAGAAGTGAAATATAAGCTGAAAATGAAGGACAAGTTGACCAGTTCAAGATATCAGTGGGACATTGTTCCAGACAGAAGAAAAAGTTTACAAAGAGAGAAGTCTATTCAGGGCATTGGAAGAAGGTCAGCACAGTGGGAGCAAGCCGGGCTTTGGAGGTCTTGTCAGAATGCAGTCTTCTTTGTAAGAGCAATGAAAAGCCATTGTCGTGTACTAAGAAGAAAGTAAAATGATCCAACATTCATGTAAAAAGGATGATTCTGGATGCTGTTTGAAGAATAGATTGGGAGTGGTTGGGTCATGGGTGTTTGTAAGGAAGCAGAAGATGTCATTTAAACTAGGGGTCAACAAACTTCTATAAAGGACCAGATAGTAACTATTTTAGGCTTTGCAGTCTATTTGGCCTCTGTTGTGACTAACTTACTATTGCGGCATGTAAACACCCATAGACAATACATAAATTAATGCACATGGCTATATTCCCCCCAAAATATCTGATTCATAAGTACAGGTAGCGGGTTGGACTTGGCCTGTGAGCTGTAGTTTGCTGACCCCCTACTCTAAGCATTTAGAGATCCTTCTTTCGCTCACACCAAAAGAACATCACTGAGATGCGGATCTCAAAGTTCTGTATTGTATCCTTTAGTCTGATCCTGATAACTGGCATATGCAAGGTTCTCAGTAAATATTTGTTGACAGAATAAGCAATGTATAGGACCATGCTATTTAAACTTGTCTAACAAGGAAAAAAAATTGATAATTCATACTCTTGGCTTGGTGTCACTTAGCCAGTTGTCTACCCATAGCAAAGCTCATTGTGGAGTGACTAAGTAAGCAATACTGGTCAATTAATTAATGGGGAAGATATTTCAAGTTTGTCTTGACCTGTATTCCTCTCTGATAACCCATTTTTTCTTATTAATGGAGACCCTACACATAATAGATTTCATCCCTTCTGATTCTGAAATATTTTACAGTCTCCTTTTGGTATTTGCATATAGTTAAATAGACTCACATTCCTTTATTTATTCTCTATTTGATACGTAAGATGTGTGTAATTATTATACTAAATAACATGATATTTGGATGTTGGATACAGCTAAGCACATGGATCTAAGAAATATCCCCAACACTGAAATGTTGGTAGGGCATGAAAAAAATTGGTGTATTTTTTATTTCTAATGAGTAGGAGGTATGTGTGTCTACATGCCAAGACCCCATAAACATAATAAATTAACAGATAGAAACTTGAGCTTGAATAACTCTGAATTAGGGATGATTTGAGCATTGATAGTTCTATTACCTCCTTTTCCTGAAAGAAAAGTCATCTTTGTGCTTATTATAGGATGCCAGCTGTGATAGTGATGGGTGTTTGCTAATCTGAAAAGGGGACTGGAAAAGGTATTGCAATGTTTAGAAAAGCTTAATTTATGTAAACCTTTCCCAAAGTTTCGTCTTTTTTAGCTCATCTTAAGATGTCATAGAGGAGACACCACATGGTCAGTAAAAACTCCTAGGAATCTGCCAGCCAGACTGTTTTTTGTCCTCATACATTCCCTGAGAGTAGTCACCTTCTGCCCAATAAATACATAAATTTTCCATATATGTGTTTATATTTATTGCAAATATTTTATCAGTTTGTCATTTACATTTTAATTATTAAGATTTCAATACACAAAACTTTTCATTGTGTTCAATGATATACCCTATCTACTTAGTTTTACTATGTGTTTCAAATTGTACTAAGTTATTAGCACATGCTATTTTATTTAATCTGTAAATCACTTGTAAAGTACAAGTGCAATATTGCAATTTTTTTTTTCTGGATGAGGAAACAGAGGCAGAGAGTTTCAGTGTCTTCTCCAAGGTCACATATCAGTTAGCAAGTGGCAGAGATGGTCTCTAAAAGCCAGATAATTTGACTCCAGAGCCCATGTTTTTATATTATTTTCTATATTTTCTTTGAGGTTTTTGCCTCAAAAGGCCCGACCCACTTTCACATTAGATAATTTCCCTTTTCTTAACACTTCTCTGTTGGCTTAACTCTCCACTTCTTTTCCTCTCTCTTTGCCTCCTCCCCCAACCCTTTCCCTTCCTTTGGCCTTCTTCCCCAACTCCTACATTCTCTATTTCATCTGGAATTTACGTTGAGTGATGGTGTAGGGTAAGAATGCAAGTTATTTCTTCAAACAGTTAAACAATTACTCCTATAGTACTTATTAAATATTCTGGCATTTTGTCAATGACTTCTTGATTTATTTATTTATTTTTTAATTTTTTTTTCAACGTTTTTTATTTATTTTTGGGACAGAGAGAGACAGAGCATGAACGGGGGAGGGGCAGAGAGAGAGGGAGACACAGAATCGGAAACAGGCTCCAGGCTCCGAGCCATCAGCCCAGAGCCTGATGCGGGGCTCGAACTCACGGGCCGCAAGATCGTGACCTGGCTGAAGTCGGACGCTTAACCGACTGCGTCACCCAGGCGCCCCTATTTATTTTTTTTTAAGTGAGCTCTACGCCCAACGTGGGCCTTGAACTCACAACTCTGAGATCAAGAGTCACACGTTCTGCCAACTGAGGCAACCAGGTGCCCCATCAATGATTTAAAATGCCGTCTTTATCATGTGGGAAATAGACAGACTTGATGTGGATTTTATTTCATTGTTCTGTCCACTGCTTGTCCCCCTATTGTTACATTAATACCACATGGTTAAGATGTTTTAATTCTGTAATGTTTTATTACAAATTCTTTATCACAATCAAAAATAGTAACTTCAAAAAATTGACTATCATGCTCATCTGTTCTGCCATATACATGTTTTCTTGATTAATTCTTTCCCTTTATTTACCAGTTTTCAAGTAATGAGTTGATTCCCTTACACTCCAACGGGAATGTTCGGGGCATTTGGGGGGACTATCATTATAAACTAATGGATTTTAAAATATGGGTGTGCTCTAATCCATCTTTGGACAGTAAGTGTCTTTAAGTTTTATCCTAGATTATTTTAAACCAAACCTGAAGAGCCTTCAGTCACTTGCATATGTTCTATGATCCAGACTCATTTTCCACATTTCTTTCCCTAAATCAGGAATCAGCCATATCTTCAAGGATCTTTGGTTAATTTTGTTGTTAAGTAGTTCATAATCTGTGCACGAGCAGCACTCATTTGGTCATGGTTTCTAGGTTTTTACTTTGGGCGAAGAAAATATATCATGGGTTCATACTGATATTCCCATCCCAATGTAACATTATTGCTTTTGGCATTTCTTATTTGCTTTTAGATTTGGCCTCTTCCTTCATGCTGAAAATCTTTGTTAGCATCATCATTTACTTGGTTTATGTGCATACACACACACATTTTGAGCTCTAATGTAATTTGGCCCCAAAATACATGCACTAATATGGTGTTAAGGACAAACCAGCAAAGCAAGGTGTATTAGAAAAGTAGAACTTCTATTTGTTTCTGCCTCCCCCTATAGAATAGAATATTACAAAATATGGTTTTATTTCCATTTTTAAATATCCATCCATCCATCCATAGAAACTTTCCCCTGACTTGGTTAAATATTGACACACTATATAAAAATTTCTTCGTTTTGTTGTTGTTGTTGTTGTTGTTGTTGTTGTTTCAGTCTTTTACTATGACAAAATGCTGTAATAAACACCTTTGTGAATGTGTATTTTTCTACTTTTACAATGTATCATTTTTAAAAACTTCTAGAACAGAAATTGCTGGGTAAAATAGTATGTGTATATATAATATGTATATATAATTTTGCTAGAAATTACCACCAAATTTGTTGTGCAATTTTACATTCCCATTGGGAATCTATGACAGTGACTGTATCTTTCCAGTCACTGTCTCAACAGTAGTGTATTTCTCAAACTCTTAGATTTTGGCAATCTGAAAGGTGAGCAATACTATTTCAGCATAGTTTTAAATTTTTATACTTCTTACTATAAGTGACATTGAACGTCTTTTCATATGTTAAGGACCATCCTGTAAACTGATGATTTTATGTATTTTTCCCATTAGTCTATAGGTTTTGCTTTTAAGTTCATTTATTTATTTATTTATTGAGAGAGAGAGAGAGAGAGAGAGATTGCAGGGGAAGGGCGGGGAGGGGGGAGAGAGAGAGAGAGAGAGAGAGAGAGAGAGAGAGAGAGAGAGAATCTGAAGCAGGCTCCACACCATCAGTGCAGAGCCTGATGTGGGGCTAGAACTCATGAACTGTGAGATCATGACCTGAGAGAAAGTTAGATGTTCAAACTGACTAAGCCACCCAGGTACCCCTGTCTATGGTTTTTTTTTTTTTTATTATATTTAGAAACTCTTTTATTATTAACATTACTAACTCTTTCACTGTAATTTGCAAGTAAGTTGCAAACTCTATGGTACTTGCAAAAATTATATTTTATATAGTTTTACATAATCTACAAATTTGTATGATCTATAATTTTATATTATATAAAAGTATAGTTTTCCCCTATTGATTATAAATTTTTAAGTTATTGTTAGGTAAATTATCCCTGTTTCCGGATTATAAAATAATTAATCTATATTTTCTTTCAGTATTTGTAAGGTTTTATTTTTCACATTTAAATCTATGATTCATATTGATCTTTTTTGGTATGTGGTATGAAGAAACCAATTTAAAATTTTTCACTTGGGTATTCATATACTCCATTTCTGTTCATCGAAAAGTTCATCTCTCCCCCATCGGTATGAGATGTTATAATGTTATATATTACATTTTAATTTTGTAAATAAGTCTATTTCTGGCTCTGTTCATAATGTTCTCAATTATAGACTCTTTGCAAATTTTTTTGGTTCCTGCAAATGACCTTTATAATTAACTTGTCTGGCTCCCAGAAAAATAATGCAATTATTTGTTATTTAGGGTCTTGTTATATTTACATATTAACTTACAAGTAGTATACTTTTAATGATGTTGAATGTTCCTTCCAAGAACATGGTATGTCTTTCAATTTGTTCAAATTTACTTTTATGTCTTTCAGAGTATTTTGTAATTTTTCCTCACAAAATTCTTACACAATTTTTCTTAACTTTTAATTGTTGTTTATTTTTGTTTTTGTTTTTGTTTTTGCTATTATAAGTAGAGTCTACTCTTTCAATATATCTTCCAGATAGTTTTTTTGTATGTTTGAAGTTTCCAGCTTTTGTGTGTAGTTATTACAAGCTGCAAATGTATTTAATTTTACTTAATTTTTATAGTAGGGCTTCCACAGATTTTTGGCAGGGGGTTGGGGGGGACTGCTTTCCAGATAATCATTTCATCATTCAACAAAAATAATTCTACTTCTTCCTTTTTCATTCTTAAGGCTTTAGTTACATTCCTGTTTAATTCCACTGCTAATGCCTCCAACACAATGATGAATAGTTCTGACCATAGCGTGCTCATTTACATTGTGTTCCACTTTTAATGGGACATTTTGTTATGTCTTCATATTGTCACATATATATAAATACACACACAAGCTGTTGCTTTAAAAAATCTTCATTGAAACAATTTATATATAGTAAAAGTTATCTATATAAAGTACAGAAATCAGTGATTTTAGTGTATTTACAGAATTGTGCCACTATCAAAACTTACCTAAGTTTGGAACATTTTCATCATCCCAAAAACTCATAACCACTAGCAGCCACTCCCCATTACCCCTCCTGAAAACTAGAAATCTACTTTCTGTCTCTATAGACTTGCCTCCTCCTAAAGACATTTCATATAAATGGAATAAACAACACATGGTCTTTTGTCCCTGGCTTCTTTCACTTATGTAAGGTCTTCAACATCCACCCATGTTCTCACCCATCAGCACTTCAATATTGCTTTGTCATTACCTACCAATATTCCACTTTTTTTTTCCATATTTTTTTCCTCTGGAATGGTCCATTTCTGTGAATGGACCACAGTGATTTATCAATCCATCCAGTTAATGGACATTTGGAGTATTTTCACTTTTTGACTATCACAAACAATGCTACTAAGAACCTTCACAGGCAAGTTTATTTAGACATGTCTTCAATTCTCTTGGGTACCTACCTAGGAGTTTTGGAATTGTGGATCATATGGTAACTCTGCTTCACTTTTTGAGAAACCGCCAAACTATTTTTTTTAATTACTTAAAAAAACTTTTTTTAACATCTGTTTATTTTTGAGAGACACAGTATGAGTTGGGGATGGGCAGAGAAAGAGAGAGACACAGAATCGGAAGCAGGCTCCAAGCGCTGAGCTGTCAGCGCAGAGCCTGATGCGGGGTTCAAACTCACGGACCGCGAAACCATGACCTGAGCCGAAGTCAGACGCTTAACTGACTGAGCCACCCAGGCACCCCCAAACTGTTTTTCAAAGTGGCTGTACCATTTTACATTCCTATCAGCTATGTATAAAGATTACAGTTTCTCCACATCCTTGTGAACACGAGTTACCATCTATCTTTTTGGTTATAGCCATCTCAGTGGAGTTCAAGTGATATCACATTGGAGTTTTGATACCCATTTCCCTAAAGGTTAATTATATTGAGCATCTTCACATGTGCTTTTTGACCACTTGATTATCTTCTTTAAAGAAATGTCTATTCAAAATCCTTTTTGCTCTTATCATCCTTTTCTATTATTGAATTGTAAGAGTTCTTTACATATTCTAGATATCACTCTCCCACTAGACGTATGATTTTGCAAATATGTTCTCTCATTATGTGGGTTGTTTATTTTTTTATTTTCTTGAGGGTATTCTTGGCAGCATACATTTTTAATCTTTATTAAGTCCAAATTATCTGTTTCTTCCTCTGTTCCTTGTGTTTTGGCGTCCTATCTAAGTAGGATTTGCATAATCCAAGGTCAGTGGGATTCACTTCTATTTTTTTCTTCAAGGAGTTTTATAGTTTCAGCGCTTACTTTCACGTCCATGATCCAATTTTGAGTTAATTTTTGTGTGTGGTATAAGGAAGGGGTCCAGCTTATTTTCATACATCTGAATATCCAGTTATCCTAACATCATTTGTTGCAAAAACTATTCTTTCCCCCCACTGAACTGCCCTGACACCTTGTCAAAAGTCATTTGACTGTACATATAAGAGTTTATTTCTAGACTCTGAATTCTATTCTTTTGATTTATACATCTATTCTTAGGGCAATACCACATTGTTTTGATTACTGAAGCTGTAACAAGTTTGGAGATCGGGAAGTTTGAGTGCTCTTTGTTTTGTTTTTGTTTTTGTTTTTCAAGATTCTGTTGGTTATTCTGGCTCCCCAGCTCTTAATAAATAGTTTTAAAGCAGCCAGTGTCCCAAATTGTAACGTTTGTTTTATTAGAATGTTTAATTGTTTCATTCAATTTTATCAAGAGATTAATTATTAACTTTTTCTCATTCTACTATTTCTTATAACTCTCTGTAATTCTCTCCCGTTTCCATCACTAAAACTTCAGATCAATGTTAAATAATAGCAATGATTGCATGAATCCTTGTACCATTACTGACTTCAATGAGAATTATTTTAAAGGCTCACTGTTAATGATGATGTTGGCTATTAATTTTATATAATGTTCTTCATCAAATTCTTCCTAGTTCATTAAGACCTTTTGATCGGGAGTGAATATGGGTTTTTCTCAAATTTCTGAATCTTCCTTTTCCTGTCTGTGCAGCAAGAGTATTGAGGCTAGAATGGATCACAGAGTCCAGTCAAATAAATGCTAACTCTGGGTTTAGACACCACTGGGTTTCTTTCCAGGTTTCCTGACCAGCTCTGGGATAATTGGATCTGTTCGCTAGCATTTTCTCAATTCCTCGTTGACAAAAAACTCTGACTGATCATACATAGCTTGTAGTGTGTTAAGGATTAAAAATAATATCTACAAAGTAGCTGACATGTAATAAACAGTCAAAAGACAGTGACTTTTATTCGTTTTGTGACTTCTAAGGTCTTTCTAGCTTTAAAATGCTCTGGAGTGCTCTGCATGTAACTGTTCACAAGACTCAATTACATCAGAAATAGGACAGCCAAGTAATTATATCTTAATTTAAAGGGAGTGGAAGTTTAAACTGAAAGTTGTTAAAAGGCAGACTAAATTTTCCCACGCAGTTCATGGCACGCAGGTCTGCCACCTAAGTACAAGAAAACTCAGCAATAGAAGTGAGGTGTATTTTGGCATCCTATTCACACAACCTCACCTCAAAATGAGTTGACTGTGTCACAAAGATTCAGAGAGATCTTAAGAGATGAAAGGGATATGAGCAGGCAACTAATTCAATCTCAGACACAAAGCATCACCATTCATTCTGTGGCTTCATCATGGCATGGTTTATCATGCCATTTATCACACCCTTTCACTAATGCACCTTTTAAAGGTAATTAACAATCTTTTACCATGAATTTAATGACCTATGTATGTGTCTCAAATCTCTTGAGTCAAGTACTGTGTGATATTCGAACCAGTATTTGATTTCTAGTAAGCGTGGACGAGGGCACGTATACATCTGTAGTTGAATGGATAAAGGAATGGACGACCCAATAAAGTAATTAGCAAATTAATCAGCTGCTTTTGTGTTTTCCCCACTCCACTTCCGTTTATTAGGTCTAAACATATGGAAAAAAAGTAATCCGTGTGTAATCATGTAAATTGTACCCTAGGCATCACTGATGTTTCTCCGTAAGACCTACTCCATCACTGATATCATTTCTAAGCACCTCCTCTTAATGAATGAATGAATTAGTGACTTCAGCGAAGTCCGTCTGGTGCTGCTGTGCTACGAGGGGTGTGCAAGCCTGAAACACTTAACATCCAAGTATATATGTTTAGGGTGGATTCCATATTTTTTTTCCTCTGGAATTTGCAGCTCACTAATCCATTTTGGACAACATGAGAGGAATGGTATGGAAGACACTTTTGGTGTTACAAGAGAAAGAATTATTGGAGACTTACTGCTCATTTTTCTTTTTTTTTTCCCCCCGGACACCTGAGTACCCTCAAATCCCACTGCAGGTTGTCCTAGGCACGTTTATCAGTACGTTTACAGAGCTGCTAATTAATTCTTTGTAATTGCATGGTATTTTCTGCCTCTGTTTCTCTCCGCTGTCCCAGCCTTGGAAACAATATGTTCCACCTCTGGAGACTGCCCTGGTAAAAGCCTATTAATAAATAATTAAGTTTGGAGACTCCTGCAGTGGTGAGTCATGACTGGAGAGCATGTGGAAGCCGTCTCCATGGTAACGTACCAACAGGAACTGAACTGCTCTATTTCTCTTTTCATAAGTGTAGAGCGAGTGGGGGCAAAAGCATAGATTAAAAAGAGATTTCGTTTTGTGTTTTTTTTTCTTTTTAATTTTCTTTTCAAAAAATCTGTGATTGAATTTAGAACTCAAGAAAGGTTATGTTTATGGCAAATGAAGCATGATCTGTAACTGGATGCAAAACCTCCCACTACCTCTCCCCCCACCCCACCCCCTGCTTGCCTGTTCTCTCCAGCATCCTCAACTGGCTCACCCCAGTTCTACTATGCTGCACAACCTCCTCTGGTACTAAATGTCCACTGCTCACTCTGCCATGGGCTCCTGCCTCAAAGTTCACTCCCTTCTCTGTGTCCTTCCCCTCTTAGCCTGTCCTGTAGTTTAAACTAACATTCTGGCCGTAGAAAGGACCTGGGTTTTGCAGTAAGGCAGGTCTGGCTTCTGATCTCAGCCTCTTCTATTCACTAACCATGTGACTTGGGAAAGTTCCAGGACCTCTCTCCATCTGTTTCATTGCCCTTAAAATGGGAATAATAATTCCCTTGCAGGGTTGCATGAAGCTTAAAGGAAGTAGCACAAAGTAGGGGTAAGAGAACAGATGTGTGCATCAGATTGTCTGGATTTGAAACTTCTCTTTGCCTCTTACTCACTTTCTGTTTTAGGGCACTTTACGTAATTTCTCTATGTCTCGATTTCTTACCTGAAAAGTTGAGTAAACAATCATCTACTTCTTAGATTTATTTGGAATGTTAATTTACAGGATGCATATAAAAGCCTTTGGTAAACAGTGGACATATATATATATATATATACAGATAGATACACGTTGGAATTATTTTTTTAAGTGTATTTATTTATTCTGAAAGAAAGAGTGAAAGCAAGTGGGACAGGGGCAGAGAGAGAGGGGGAAAGAAAAATTCCCAAATAGGCTTCTCACTGTCAGCACAGAGCCCCATGCAGGGCTCAAACTCACGAACCGTGAGATCACGACCTGAGCCGAAGGCGGACGCTTAATCAACTGAGCCACACAGGCTTCCCTACTTTATAATTATTAATTATAATTATAAGATGTTTGATAAACAAACTGTTAACTATTATGATGATGATGACACTTTGTGAGACAATGGAAACCTGATATAACAATCTAACAACACTTCCTGAATAGGTGGGGATCAGCAGCATGAATGCAACTTAACAGGAGTCACTGATCACTTGTGCCCTTGCCCAGACTGATCACTTGTGCCCTTGCCCAGACTGGCACTTAATTCTGCATCAGATAAAACCTTTGATTTTTCAGACCAAGTCTGAGCCTACTTCTCCATTACAGGATCACAGTCCAAGCCAATATTATCTCAGCATTGAGATCATCTGTTCTGGATATACTCCATTCTCCTCTCTCCGATTTTCTACTCTGTGCTTCAGGAGTCTGACACCTGCAGTTGGCACGTCTTAAGCTTGTTTGCATTCAGGTGGCTTTCAGGCATATTAGGCCAAGAAGAACACAGTGAGAGTTACACATGTACACAATGGAACAGGGTGGGCTAGACGTGGAATCCAGAGGATTCATTGGGCTCTCTCTTGGCTCTCCCAAGCCCAATGTGGAAAATCATGACAAGTCAGCATACACTAAGTAAGTGGCTTAGGTCCTTCAATCATGAAGTTATGGGTCATTCTAATAAGCAAAGAACCTTGGGCTGATGACAGAGGGTAAGGGGACATAATGAGTGGGACGAGAGGAAAATTGTGACTACCTATAGTAGTGGTAACTATTACAACTATGCATATTTTATGTTACTTGATCTTTTTCTACCTTTCCCTCTCCTGCCTTAAATAAACTACCCAAGAAGAGGCTACCATTAAAATTCAAGTTCCAGGTAGATGTGCGACTGAATTGACATCATCCTCTGACCATGTGGTGCTAATGTGACTTTTTCTCGCCTCTGCTTTGGGGATGAGTGTTTCTTTACTTCATGAAAAGCAGGAATAAATGCTGAATGGCAAAAGGGTAGACTGTGCTTGTTACTTTTGACTTATTCTACATCACCAGATCTCCAGGGCTGTGCTTTTTTTTTCTTTGCCCTGCTCCACCCCCCGAGATAGCAGATTCCTGCAAACGCCTTGCTGCCAGCTTTGGGTTGGGTTTGGCCAAGGGGAGGCATCAGCAAGTGACCGAAGGGTGGGGAAGAAAAATGGAGGGAAGAGCGCCTGGGCTAGCTATCTCTGCCCTGCCACTTCCATTCCATAGTGTCTCTGGCCAACGCCATGCCCTTGCATGGCTCCCGTTTGGGCCAGCATGACTCCCACTCCCACTGGGCTCCTGTGACAAGATTTCCTCCCTGCTTGCTCTTCAACCACAAGATTGTTGATGGCTCCCCACTGCTGTATCTCTGGCTGCTTCACGATCCCTATTTGTACCCTTAATCCTGACAGTTCCTCTGTAAGTCATCTCTTCATTGGCATCTTTCCATTTGAACCCAGTTCTTCTTCCTACCAGGGCTGTCACTCATGTGATATCCCACAGAAAAATGGCTCCCAGACACTGGTCATGTGTCAGTGCCTTCCATTTCGGTATGACTACACACAGGATGCCCTCCATAAAGGTTTGTTAAACTCAAAGGAGACTTTGGAATTAGAGATATTTAGAATCACCTAGAAGGAGATGAGCCCCGAGCACGGACACAATCGGGGGCAACCATCACACCCATTTGTTATTAATATCTGTAGATAAGTACGGGGAATCGTGGCCTTTTTCAGCTCACGATGTCACCAATGACCATCATATTTTAAAAAATCAAACCTCTTACCCATGGTTCATTTATTGTTGTGAATTGTCAGAATTTTCTTCCCCAAATTGACTTGACATCTGCAGTACAACCATAGATAATGGTGAGTCGTGCCTTAGGAAGCCGACTTCGAGATAACTCAGGAGTAAGAAACAACTGCCTATGGATTTTGAAAAAGTCTTTAAACCAGAAATATTGCGAATCATGTCTCAAAAGCCACTGGAACCATAGGCCCCCCTAAGCAATGAGAATTGCCACCATACAACTCAGCTCCATCCTGGAATCAACACAGCAGGCTCTTCACAGGCAAATTCTCCGCAGCACTGTTCTCTTGCCCCTTCTATGAGATATGAGCTTTGTGGCCACAGTTAATTTTCTGTTCTGCCCTCTAGACACCACTTCCCATTGCATTAGTATCTGCAAATCCTATAGGAGAGAACAACTCAAAAAAAAAACCTGCTGTAAGATCCCCTGCTTTTTTTTTTTTTCCTTTCAATCACCAAGAATATTTCATTTCCTGCATTGGGAAGCAACCTCTTGTCTCTTCCTGCCATCTGGACTTTTTAGTTTATCACTTAAGGTTTAGGAACTTATCAAGTCCCTGTGTTCTCTGCTGGGCAGTTTTAACCCAAGTACCCAAGTGATCCATTTCTTTATTCTACATGTCTGCAGTCCTGTCTAATGCATCCTCCTGCCTTGGCATTATCTGTGATCTTTGACATCTTCTACTGGCTTTCCATCCTTGCTTGCCACTGTGTATTTTATAAACATCTTGACTGATGGATTTCACTTAAAGTAATGTGGTTTTGCCCCAAATGAATGCTTAGAAGCAGCAGATGAAATTTTAGTTCTCCGAAATGCGATGGATGTAAATCTGATTAATTGTCTCACCGACTCTGGGAACATCCGGGGATCTCATTTCCTGCCCAAGTCGCTGGAGCTTTCACATTAACTTTTGGCAGGTAATATGGTCGGGCCCAGTCATTCATCTCCAATAAAGGCACTGAAAACACATCAGGTTGGAATTTTTGACAGGTAGATTGGGTTCTGCTTTCCAGTAAAGGAAATTTCAGGAACCAACACTTTTATTTTTTTACTCTTTCCTCTATCCCAGAAAGGTTTCCACATGTTAACATGGGGTATACAAGGAGTTCTTTTTCTTCTGTCATTACTCCACAAAAGAAGCAAGACCATGGAGTTCTTTCCTGGAAAATACATGATTTCAAGAAAGGAATTCCACACTAGGCCACCATATTTTGGTTCTCCTAAGGTTTACTGAGTTTATCTCAGTAACAGAGGTAGGCATTATGGGGGTTTTGTGATTCAAAGCAAGGGAAACAAATATTTATGGAAATATTTGTAGACTAATATTTGTAGCAGCTTTATGTATGCTAGCCAAAAACTGGAAACTTCCAAATACCCATCAGTGGGTGAATGCATAAACAAATTTTGGCTGTATCTATATAATGAGATACTACCCAGAATAAAAAAGAATTGATTACTGATACACACAACAACATGGATGAATCTCACAGTAATTATGCTAAGTGAAAGCAACCAGACAAAAAAGGATACATACTGCACGGTTCCATTTATATAAAATTCTATAAAATGCAAATGAATCCATAGAATCTCAGAAAGCAGGTTGGTGGCTGCCTGCAGATGTAACTGGGGGACAGGAGTCAGACGGAGAAGGGCAGGTGGGAAGGATCACAAAGGAACACAAAGAAACTTTGGGGGCCAATGGATATACAATCATTAGCTTAATTGTGGTAATGTTTTCACAGGTATATACCTATGTCAAAACTTAGGAAATTGCATACTTGAAGAGATTGTTTATTGAATATGAATTAGTTCTTAATTAAAAATAAAAACAAGGGGCACCTGGGTGGCTCATTTGGTTAAGTGTCAGACCCTTGATTTTGGCTCAGGTCAGGATCTCCAGTTAGTAGAATCAAGCCCCGTGTCCCCTTGGGATTCTCTCTCTCTCTCTCTCTCTCTCTCTCTCTCTGCTCCCCACCTCTGTCATGCCCCCTTGGGACTCTCTCTCTCTCTCTCTCTCTCTCTCTCTCTCTCTCTCTCTCTCTCTCTCTCTCTCCTCCCCACCTCTGTCTCTCAAAAGAAAATAACAAACATTTAGAATAAATAAATAAGCAAAATAAAAACAAGGATCTGGAATCAGACTGCCTGGGTTCAAATCTTAGCTCCCATGTTCCTCAGCTGTGTGATGTTGGCATTTTACCCATCTTTATATTGTTTCCTTAACTGCAAAAAGGGCAAAAGTTTAACCTATCTTACAGGGTTATCACGAACGTTCAACTCACTGAGCATGTAAGCACTTAAAGCAAAGTCCAACACGTAGTAGGTACTCAATAATGTTCGTTTCGATCACGTTTATGGCACTCTATCTGGCAATCTATACACATCATCCCATTGGAGCCTCCCAGTAATCCTGCGAAGTACTCAGATTCATCACACAGAGCCAGAGACTGACGTACCATGTCACGGAGCTAACGACAAAGGTGTTATAACCTGCCTGTCTAACTCCAAACCCTCAGGCATCTCTCCAAGGAGCCACAAGTCCAGCCCAACACCCAGAACAGTCCTTTGAATACACTGTCTGCATCTTTGCCACACCTTCGAGGATATGAAAGGGACTTGCTGAGGACTTCACACCTTGTCGCCCACCGTGGGGGCCGTGAATTTCTAGGTCATCTTGGCCAAAAGACTTTCTAGTCCTTGGTACCTGGCAAATCCAAATAAGCTCCCTGAAGGTTTCTCGGTGAGGACCCATCTTAACTTGGTGCCCTGTCTAAGATTTTTGTGTCTTCCACCAAATTTTGGGGTTTTTTTTCTTTTTTCTTTTACTCTTCTTTCATTTATTTATTTGTTTATAGAAATGTGCACTCAGATGAACAGAATTAGTGTGAAGCAAAGATCTGTAGGAACCAGGGAAACTAATTAGGGCCATTTCCCAGGCAACAGTCCACATATCCTCAGTCTTACCCTTTATACTTATCTGCCCCAGACCAGCTTGCAGGCAGGAGGTACTATGACAATGACAGGGGAAAGGGCACTGGACAAAGAAGGAGGACAGACAGTGGTTTACTACCGCCATTTACTATCCTCCTGACCCTGGACAGGGCTCTGTATTTCCCTGAGGCTCAGAAAGTTCTGTACAACAGCCATAGTAACCGTGCTTTGCATGGCACTTCCCAGATCCATACCGTATGCTTGCTCGCCTCATCGCTTCTGTTTCCTATAACAAGGTAAGTACTGTTGTGTTCATTACTGGATATGAGAGTTCAGAAAGGTTCACTAATCCCTTTTAAAGGTAGTCAGTGGTGAAATAATGGTTAAGACCTTGCACACAAGGCCACCTACTTTACAAAACTGATGTGAGAATCAAGAAAGGTATCAAATGCAGAGAACATTCTACAAAATTGCAAATCACTAGTTAATAAAAAGATTTGGGGGTCACTGAGATACACCACCGAGACCACTGACCTTGGAAGAGGCCTTCCCATGTTCTGACGCTCTGTCGCCAAATAGTTGTGTGTTTTTGGACAAGTTCTTTAGCTTCTATGGGACTCAGTTTCCTCATATGTAGAATAAAATGGTTTTCCACTCTGTGATCACTAATACCTAAGGAGTTTTCTAAATAACCAAACTCTTTTCTTATGGGCACTTGAACTGCCCTTATCCCATTAATTTCGGTAGATTCCTTTCTAGAAATGGATTAGAAAGGGGAAAAAACAAAAAAGAAAAAGAAAAAAGGTGGACACAGGGAGAAAATTCAAAGGAAGAATCTTGGAAAACTTAGGTATATAATAGCCCATCATCATATTTTAAGATTTCATTTTCTCTTTTTCATACGGAATAAACTCAGTTATTGTGAACCCTCCCCACAAGCCTTAATGTCCAGAGACTTCACCAGTCCCACTGCTTTGCTCTGGATGTTCTCAAATTTCTTGAAGTGTGCTCCTTTGGGAAAAAAGCAAGATGTCTCGAAGGACAAGCTGATGTAGATGGTCTGCCCATCCCAAGCTAGACCCCAGGTTTGATCTGCAGAACTGTATTTTCTATAAGTAGAAAAACCCCAAATTCAAACCAGGGACTTTGTAGTTGAGGTTCTTCAATTAGCCCATTTATCTGCACTACTGAAATAATTTAGATGGTTTGCCAACCAATTCTTTTCAGAGTGCTTTCCTCCCTAGCGTCAAGAGGTAGGGTCATGGGGTGGAATCCATAACTTCCTCAATTTCTTTAAAAGCGTTTTTAAAATACTTATTTACTTATCTTGAGAAAGAGAGTGAGAGAGAGAGAGAGAGCACATGCACATACGGGGGAGGGGCATAGAGACAGAATCCCAACCAGGCCCTGTGCTGTCGGCACAAAGCCTGGCACAAGGCTTGATCCTATAAACCATGAGATCATGACCTGAACTGAAATCAAAGAGTCAAATGCTTAACTGACTGAGCTGCCCAGGTGCTCCCAAAAGCATTTTAATATTGTAGAATATCATTGTATCAGTATTATCCTGGAACTGGTATCCTCATCCAGCCCACAGGACAAATCCAGCCCCTTTGTAAGTAAAGTTTTATTGGGACACACTCATTTGTCTGCATGTTATCTATGACAACTTTTGCATTATGATGGTAGAGTTAAGCAGAGATGAGTAGCAGATTTTTGTATTATGATGGTGAAGTGTAGTAGCAGATGCAGAGACCAGGTGACCTGCAAACCTATCCTCTTGACCAACTTGGCCCTTTCCAGGAAAAGTTGCCAAACCCAGTCCTAGAGGATAGAAAGATCATTCTGATGGCTAACCTTAATGCAAATGCTAAAGGTTTAAAGCGTTGGCAAAATACAACTAGATTTATTCTTACTTCCTTCTGTAGTCCAGGAAACATTCTTCTTTAAAATTAAACTAAGAGAGTGAACTCCAAGTCTATAACTAAATCACCTTAACCCAGCAAAAATAGTGGACCACATCAGATTTCTGCAATATGACTCCCCCTTTCCAAGTGTTTTATGCCTCCGTGGTCATTAAATCCTCGCTGAAAATCTATCAAGTTGGAATCACATAGACAAGAAGATATTGTTTATTTTATTCACCTCTTATAAATGAGCCCCATAAAGCAACAGCCGATGACATTCTTATAGCACTTAATGGGGGGGGGGCATTTGCACTAAGGGGCTTTCATTAATTGTTTTATCCAATTCTCATAACAATTTTATATGGTGAGAGTTATTATACCCATTAGGCAGATGAAGAAACTGGGAAATCATGGCATTGCCCACAGGCTTGAGGCCGCTTCATACCTGCTCCCAAAACTCCTCTGTGGGGCAGAGGGAGATAAAAGTCCATCCAGAGTTATAGGGAGAGAAGAATGGCCTTACCGGCAGCCATCTGATAATGGCCTACAGGCCCTTATGGAAAAGAGCTCATAGCAGTGAGTTATTTACTGTATATCATCACCTTCATAGCCAGAAAGCATGAGCAACGGGCACTCTGGACTTGTTGGGAGAAGTCACTTTACCATATGGGCCACACTCTTATATTCACCTTGAGGAGAAATTGGTCAGCAGGTTGGAGAACCCTGCATCCCTTAAGGTCCATGATCGTGTAACTGGAAAAACACAAAATTAATATTCTAATCAAACCATTTTGACATCAGTACACATGTAAGATAGCCAAGAGGCTACACAAGGGACAAAAATTGATCCAGGGGGTTGCAGAAGAGAGGAGACCAAGAGATACATTTCATGTTTGCAAAATGGCACGCCAAAGTAAAGAACAAATCCAAGTTCATTATGACATTCCCAGTATGGACGGTCTTTGAAGGGTGATTATGAAAAACCAGGAAGCTGAACACCATTAAGTGGAATGCAAGTAAGGTGTTGATCATTTTAGAAACTTCTTTTAATGTCCTTGAGAAGGTAGAAATTAGTCCCTCTTGAAAGGCACCTCTAAACCCTGATGGAAAACCATAGGCTGACCAGAATGAAGGGGGTCAATGAAGGAAGATTTTTGACCCTAAAGACATGTTCCTTGTCCTCAACATACGAGGAAGCAATGATACAGAAGATTGGCACGTGATGTGTTAAGAACTACAATGAGAGTGAGCTATAGCTAATACAAAGAACATTTCAGTGAAATATACAGAAATCATCGACTCCAAGATATCTTAATCTCAGTAAGGAAATACTTGTGCTGAAGCTTTATCAAGTGGTGCAGTGTTTATTTAGCCTTAGGGAATGCATACCAAGTGATGTTCCATGCCTTCCTTAGGGAAAGAAAACAAGTATGGCCTTTCCATCTCTATATCCCCAAATGTGCCCCACTACTTGTTTGGGGATCCTAAATATTTTTCGAATGGCTTATTTCTCCCCGAATGCACTATTTGCATTTTTTCAAACCGTACTTTTTTCTTCTTATTTTCTTACCATGTTCCTAAACTCTCCAGGTTCACTCTGCTAACCCAATCAGCATCCTCGTCAAATTTAATTAATACACTATGTGCTTCCCCTTCCACATCATGAGGAAAGATGCTGAATAAGACAGGGTCCATGTCGCCGTCTTTCCAAAATGCTGTCATTTCTACTACCTTCTCTTTTTAGGCAACCAGTCAGCTTTGGGCTACTACAATCGCTCACCTCCAAGCTGATTTAAATGCCCTGATAGGCTATCATTTTGTGAAATGCTCTGTGCAATGTGTTAATAAAGTCAAGACCAGGGACAGTTACTGTATCTGACTTGTCCTCTCATTTGCTAATTAAAGCCAATAATGAATTTGAAATTTGTCTGGCAAGATTTCCTTCATTATTAGTGCTACAATTAGGTTTATATTTCTTGTTCTTCTCATTTAGATGTTTACACACATACACAGAGAGAGAGAGAGAGAGAGAGAGAGAGAGAGAGAGAGAGAGAAAGAAACACTTTTTATAACCTAGACTTTTCTTTAGTTTGCTGTTAAGAAAAGTAGTTCAACTTTGAGCCTGTTGATTACAGATTATTTTCTGGAAAAATCGTCTGTGAGTCCAATGACTAATGTTTTACTTCTCTAACTCCAAGAGGGGCTAAAAGCAAGTCCTGTCCCATTTGCCAGGGTTTGGCTCTGGATTGGATTTTATGAGCTGGAATAGAGAATTCTTACTGAATACAACTCCAGTTGCCAAGAACAATCAGCTCAAAGTCCACTGTGAAAAGCTGAGGTTTAAATAAAGGGGTTAAAAAAAACAAGTGTCAGATCCAGGAACCAAAAGCAAGAATCAAAGAAGGCTTTATAGAGGTAAAATGGTGAGTGGAATTGGGATCCAAATAAGAGGCAGGAAGGTATTGCGTGGGGTTTTCACAATAACTGCCATGGGTACCAGAACACGAGTTTCTATCTGATCAGCAGCTGCAGCCTGTTGATGAAATTAAAGGGTGGATCAAGACCACCAATCATTAGCATCCTCTTCACCACCCTAGGAATTAAGTATTTTTATCGTAGAATGTGAGGCTTTAGAACAAGCCAGGGGGGGGGGGGTGTCTTATGATAATCATCATCTCCTTTGGGTTCCAAGCCTCCTGCATCTCATATACTTTCATTTTTGCATTTATGGTGAGAGTGTTCCAGATGGAACGTCTATCACTGAACAATGCTCAGAGATACCTGTCACAGTTGAGGAACTGAAGGTAGGTCCAAATTAATGAAGCAAGGACAGTGTCAATAAGTTGAACTTGCAGAAGCGAACAAGGGCCAAAGAAATAAGATTGTGTTCAATGTATAAAGACAGTAGATGAAGAACAAATAGAACTCACTAAGTGGTTTAAGCAGGACAATGACATAATTCTCTCTGCAACTTCAAAAGCTGACCTTTGGGTGGACTAAAGCTAAAGACAGGGCACCTAAGAGGAAATTATTGTAGGAGTCCAGGGAAAGGTCACACGTAACCTACGCTGAGTGATGGTAAGGAACAATGTGGTCACTTTTAAAACTTTTAGAAGGCACATTAGACACGGAAGATGAGATTGGAGGAAGAAGTCAAAGAGGACTCCCAAATGCTTCACTTGGGCCATCAGGACAGTGTTACCATTCCCCAGACAAGGAGCAACTGAGGACAGTGGTTTGGGCAAAAAGATTAATAAAGTAGATAGTAAGTATAACAATGATCACATCTAATTGATAATACCTCCTCACCAGTCACTTATTTCCAAAGTATTTCCAAATATTAATCTCATGGAATTGCCACACTAACGCGACGAGATAGGAAAAAACTGAAGACATACAGTTGGTCAAGCACAGAGTCAGATTCAAAACCAAGCAGTCTGATGGCCTATCATGGAGTTGAGTTGAGTCTGCAACATGTCCATGGGTAGGGGCCCCACAGATCTGACTCTCAGAAGAGCAGTGAAGGCTAGGTATCTAGAAGAAGTGCAATTCTCAGTATTTACAGCCCTAAGAGATTCACCCAAAGAAAGCAGATCTTCACGTCTAGAATCCAACCGACATTATTTAAACCTACTATGGGAGAAGTATTATACTGTAGGCACAGAAAAAGAGCATTTACTCGAATCCGTCTCCTTAGCTATGTATTCTTCACCACAGCTCACGGTTCCTGCCCCAGTGAGTGGTTCAAACAATTGGGAAGACACGTGAACCTATTCCTCCCTCTGAGCCTGGAGCAGTACTCATCTTTCCCTCACCCTGGATTCACATCAGAATCAATCCACACAGCATTTGTTAAATACCAATGTGTAGGCTCTACTCCAGTCCTACTAAACCTGCATCACTGAGGGTTTTGTTGCTGTTGCCTTTAGCTTAACAACCATTTTGAATGTATAGCCACAGTTGAGGCTCACTGTTCCATAGACCCAAAAGACCTCTGAAAGTGAAGGCAGTAAAGACAGCCAGCCAAACCACCAGGAGTTCAAAGCTATCTAGAACACATAAGACCATCATAACTGAACCTAGCTTATACTCCAGGCACTGAATGAGATGTTTTGTATATATTATTTAATTTCACCTTGGACAAGAAAGTAGTTTCAATTATCAACATTTTATTTACAGGGAAACAAAGTCACATTGAGATTATAAGTCATTCCTGGGGTGCCTCAGTGGCCCAGTTGGTTAAGCGTCTGACTCTTGACTTCAGCTCAGGTCATGATCTCATGGTCTGTGAGACTGAGCTCCACAGCGGGCTCTGTGCTGACACCAGGGGACCTTCTTGGGGTTCTCTCTCTCTCTCTCTCTCTCTCTCTCTCTCTCTCTTTCAGTCTAAATAAACACTTAAAAATATATAAAAAATAAAATGAAAATATAAAAATCATTTCTATCTACAGTTCTCTACTATGTATATACATGTATATACATATATATACACAAAGATATATATGTAGTTTGTGTATACACATGTACACACATATATCATATAGTATATAGCATGTATTACATATAACATATCACATATAATATACATTACACATTACTCCCAGCCCAAATGCCTTTTGATTCTTATCAAAATGTTCTACATTAGAGGGTGAATTGGTAGTACATTACGGGGTGAGGAGAATAGAGAAACTGGGGCAAACCAGAAGGAGAAATCAGTCTGCTATCAGCTGGGAAGGGACCATTGCAGTCCGGAGTCAGCTGACAAGAGACCTCTGAACAGTGTGAGTGAAGTACCCAGGGATGGGTCAGAACTCCAGCCCCAGGAGGGAGCCCTCAATGAGGTTATGCCCAATTTCTCTCTTTTTGGTGAGATGGAGAGCCCTGAGGAATGAGGCCACCTCTCAGCATCTAAAACAAAAAGCTGATTACTACATCTGCAGACAGCTGCTTTTATGGAGGATGTGCAGAAGTATGGAGTCTCTGGGCCAGAAGCCTCAACAAGAGCAGCAAGACAGGGTTTTGCTTAACCAAAGCAGGGGAAGTGAGGCCAGTTCTGATTGGCTGACTTTCAGAAAGGTGGGACTAGAGCGAAGATGTTGCCAATTGGCCGGATTCAGAAACAGGAGGCTGCCCAGGATGGCAGAAGTTTTATTTTTCAAGCTACTTGTCACTGATCAACTCATTTAAAACCAGTTCTTACAGTTAACTTTTGCTTTGCTCAGAGCTAGCAGACTCTTCCGAAGAGTACAAGAACTTTTGTTCCCAAGAGTTCATCAGCGTGGTGGTCCAAGAGCTATTGGTTACAAGGCAAGAGGAGGCATTTGGGTCCGCCAGTGATATTCTGTGGAATCCAGCTACCACTAAAAGGTAGAGGGGGGTGCAAAGCACACTCAGTCAGTGTGCACACCCATCTCTAGTTAGTATTTCCTGTGAGGGCATTATGGAACTATGCAGTCCATCATCCCAGTGTTGTATTTATAAAAACTGGAGCAAACGTCTAAAACATCCAATTGCATTTGAGTGTTTGATTCTTCGAAATCTTGCTCTCTGTTTATGTCTGTGTCCTTTAAACACTGAGGGCTCTACCATGGCTGTGCTTAGCTGTTTTAATAAAGTGGTCTGCTCTGATTATAAAAGGAGGTTATCAAGTGAGAAAATCTAATGTCCGCCAGTTAGCATGCATAGGGCGGAAGGCTAGCTGTGTGGATTATGAAGTCATAACCCAACCCCCATTAGTCACCTGGTTGCTGCTTGAACTACACTATCTAGGTGTAATTAAAAACTCTCTTGAGTCCCTACTGTCATCAGTAAGTTAAATCTCCATTACAACTACACCGTCCTAACATCCTACTCCATCCGGTAAGCTCCCACCCCTGACCCCACCACCCTGCCCCAGTCTGCTTACCCTCACCCTCCCAAGAACAAGAACAACTATTTCTAGGTGCAGTCTATTTCCTAGATTGTGGGTAAGGAAGCAAAAGTGGACTTGTGTACATTCGGTTTGGGCCACATCTACACAACGCTTTCAACAATTGGTTCATTCTGTAATTCAGCGAAAAACAGGTATCAGACATACTTGCATAGAACTGTATCACATAAATAGTTGATTTTCCAACATGTCATTTCCTTTTTATTTATGTATTTATTTTACTTTTCAGCTGGCTGCTTCTGTGTTGACGCAGAGATGCAAACTTTATTATTCCTCATTTGTTCCAATTGAGTTATAGTCCCTGAGACTGTCTGAATGACTCCAACAATCTGACTGTTTTTTTATTTGTTTGTTTTCCAATCAGTTCACTTTTTTCCACCATGAAATCAGCCATGTGCTAAACTGTCTGATAACCACACGGCCCCTTTCTGTCACCAGGCTGATGCCATTAAGATTGCCTCTGCTGTTTGAGGGCAGTGTCACCCCATGTTCTGAAGCATCCCTTTGCAATGTGCTGAGGAGGTACTGGAAATCATGGATCGCTCCCTCAGTTTCTCCTTTGGCACCCCTGTGATGTGAATTTCAGAGCTATAGATTTTCATAAATGAATTGATGAAAAGCACTTTTTTAAATTAAAATACTACTACTGCTACAAATACTACTAATAATAAACACTTAGCATTCCAAGCAACCTCCTAACTTGTCTTTACCTTAATCTTCTTGGAGGGACGCACGCTTCCCCACTGTGAGCTCCTCCCCTGTTGCTTACAATCCCATTGATTCTAACTTCCTATGAGTCCCTTGTGCATCATACAGGCCCTCTCTTTCTTTGACTCTTGTCTCTTTTGCCCTCATTCCTTCCTCTTCGCCTCCAGCTGTCCTCAAAATGATGGCACTTAACGTTCTCCTTTCTGCTCCCCTTTCTCCCTTTGTCCACTCCTGGTGACACCTCTGCTCACCTGTTTCCTGCAGCCAATGCCCTCCTAGATTTCTTCCGCAACATCCTAGGTGTCAGGTCCAGACCGCAGCCCGCATAACTTCATGTTGGTATTTGGCCCAGCTGTCCATTCCAACCTTCTCTTAGCTTCCAGAACTTTTCCCTTGGTTTCACTTCTTGCCTATCTGACTCTTCCCTCCCAGGCCCCTCTGTTTCTCCTGCTGGCTCTGAGGATGCACCTTTCCAGGATCTCACGCTCAAAAATCTTGTCTTCTCAGGCACCTGGGTGCCTAAGTTGGTTAAGGGTCAGACTTCAACTCAGGTCGTGATCTCACAGTTCCTGGGTTCGAGTCCCGTGTCAGGCTCTGTGCTGACAGTTCAGAGCCTGGAACCTGCTTCAGATTCTGTGTGTGACTCTCTCTCTCTGCCCCTCCCCTGCTCATTCATTCTCTCTCTCTCCCTCTCTCTCTCTCTCTCTCTGTCTCTCTTTCTATCTTTGTCTCTCTCTCTGTCAAAAATAAATAAACATTAAAAAAAATCTTCTCTTCTCATTCCACATCTTCCCCACAGCATGCCCCCCCTACCCCCACAGTGACCCTTGATCACTGTGATTCCCAGACCCATGGCTCCAATTCAACCTCTCTCCTGAGCAATAGATCACACACATCTACCTGGCTACTAGACATTTCCAGATGCACATCCAAAAACACCATGATTTCAAAATATTAAAAATTGAACCTCAATTCTCACATACCCCCCAAAATCAAGTTCTCCTACTGTGTCCCCTCCTCCCCATAATAGCACCAATATCCACCCAGTCACCAGGGTAGGAACTTCACAGATACATGATGCCTTCCTCTGCCTTAGATCCCAAAGCCAAATTGACCACCAGGCCTAGTGACTTTTCCTCCAGAACAGCTCTCTGTTATGACTGCTACCTTCTCAGTTCAGGCCCCCATCACTTTGTGGGACTCCTAGATTAACCTCTTAACTGCAGTCACTGGCCCCAGAGATTCTCATCCCAGTCCAGCCACAAAGGATTAAAGCTTATTATCACTTCTCTGCTTAAAATTCTTCTGTGGATTCTCATTTCTTACTTCAGGAGGTTATAAGCTATTTTTAGTAGTGTGACCTTTCTCTTTAAAAATACTCTTAATAGAACTCCATTGTGTGAAGCACATACTATCCGTGCTGCTCTGGTTTAAGTGAATCCAGAAGATCCAGGATCCTGCAATGCTCAGCCACTCCACTCTGTGTGGTGGCTCCTGAGATGCTTCTATAACCTCGGCACTAAGAGGGACAGTTGAAAATCACCGATGGCATAAAGTCTAAATGATGTGCATAGATATACCCGGGTATTGGGATGGACCGACCACTCCTGCCATTATCACCACCTCTATTATCTTGGTGGCTGGCATTAGAATTCTGTTTAACGTACACTAACTTTGAGAAAATTCCTATAGCATCCTTTAGTGTGAAGGTGTGGTTCCCCAAGGCATAAAACCTGGCTGTTGCCAAGTTTTCAGAAAAGAAAACTAGGGGTGCCCGGGTGACTCAGTCAGTTAAGTGCCGGACTTCAGCCCAGGTCATGATCTCACCTGTGTCTCCCTCTCTGCCCTTTCCCCGCTCTCACGCTGTATCTCTCTCTTGCAAAAATAAATAAACATTAAAAAAATTTTTAAGGAAAGAAAACTAACCTGATCTGCCTGAAAAATGAGGAGGGATTTCTGTCTCTCTAAGGAGAGAAAGGGCAGACAAGAAAAGAGAGGATAGACAAGAGAGAGGGAGGGGTGAGGATACAGAAGAGGATATAAAAGGGAGTGGGGCATGCAAAAAATATTTCAAAAAAACAAAATCCTGGTGATAGAGTGGCTGAAAGGGAAAATAGTGTTACCCAAGACAATGTTTTGAAAGATTTGGAGTTTTTTGTTTGTTTATATTTTGCTGTAGAGTGCGTGGTAAGAAGTCCTCCCATGACCCCCAGTGCTTAAATAAATTCACTTTACAAGAACTTCATGTTGAGTGGATTATCTTTTGAAAGTGTAAAGGGCCGAGAGAGTGTTGAATCTATGCCAATGGAGGGGGTAAATGAAATAGTATATGCAGATATATGAGGTCAGAGTATAATGGACCTGGGAAGATATAAGCCCCAGACATTCACAGAAAATGTAGGGAAGGTTAGGGTGATCCCCAAGCAATGGTTTGAGGGTTCCCCAAATGGATGAATTTCCAGTGCCCCCCGGATCCGGCTGAAAATCAATGATGGAATGATTTTTTTTCATTTGTTAACACATTCAGAATATGTCAATGATGGAATTAAACTCTCTGACCAAAGGCTAGTTCTAACACAAGGAACCCTAGTATGCTCAGAGCTCCTTAACTAGCCAGGGAGTTCAAACTCACTCAGAACTAGCTCCAGTAAAAAGTTCAACCTAAAGAAATGTTCATTAATATGAAGGAGAGAGAGTAGAGTCAGGATCTTATCATACTGAGTTTTCAAGCAGAAACTCTTTGCGACCTGGCTCCTGTATGCTGCTTCTGTTTGAGCACATTTCTATCCTCTGAGCTTCGTTTTTCAGTTCCCTTATTACTGTTCATATAATTGAACATACTTATCAAGCCAGTGGTCCTGACGTTCTGGTTCCAGCACCCAGAACCATTGGACTGACTTGATGTCCTTGTTGTTTAATTCAACTTGATAGAGGGAGGAACGAGATGGCTTGATTTGGAGTGGAATCTACCACGAGAGCAATTCACTGTGGCTAAGAGAATGGAGTCCCACCAAAAATAAGGCCACCTTGGGCAGTGACAAGATTTTCGGGTAGGTGAAGTGAGCAAGGAAGAAACAATCTACATATGAAATATCACTGTTCATACGCTTCCTCTTTTTTTGATTCTGTTGGCTTGACTGGGTATCCGCCTGTAGATAAACACAGAGATATTTCCAGAAGATGCCTGTTTGGCTTTTCTTTGTGTGTTTGTTTGTTTGTTTGTTTGTTTTAACAACATCACTTATTTAGTTATTTATTTTAATGTTTATTTATCTTTCAGAGAGAGACACAGAGACAGAGACAGAGAGAGCGCAAGTGGGGGAAGGGCAGAAAGAGAGGGAGACACAGAATCCGTAGTAGGCTCCAGGCTCTGAGCTGTCAGCACAGAGCCCAATGCTGGGCTCCAACTTGCAAACCAATAGGTCATGACCTGAGCTGAGGTCGGACCCTTAACCGACGGAGCCACCCAGGCGCTCTGGCTTTCCTTAGTTTTCATAGTTTGGTGATACACAGAGAAACTAGAATGTCTGAAACTAGAAAGTCCGCAGTTGGGAAACTCAAGGATTTCATAACTGAGTCTCAAGTCTTCTGACGGTTTTCCTACTGAGATTTTGTATCCTTCACATCATTCTCTACAATACAGATTGTCCTTTACATAATACATGTATTCCTAAAAGGTTGTGTGGGAATCAAATTTTTATATTTGGGAGACAGTGCCCTATAATAACGCAGTTTCTTCACCTATAATAACGCAGAAAGTCAAATTCTATTTCAAACTCACCAGGAAGCATTATATTATTTAAAGAGCCACATTGTGAATTTCTTCTCTGTGGTTGGCATACTGGTCCACTAATTGATCTGTTTTGCAAATTTGGATTTTCATCCATCAGGCTTTCTTGAATCTACCTCAGAAAGCCAAACAGTAGCTTTGGAGAAAGTTTAAGTGCCAGAAAAAAAAAAAACAAAAACAAAAACAAAAAAAAAACCTTATGAGCTAAGTGTGAAACCCAGAATTTTAAGTTCCACTCAGCAATTTAAGTAAATTACATTGATTCAAGGGTGATCTTCAGTGATCCAAAGTAACGGAGTTCTTTTTTTTTTTCCAAGTTCTTTGCATTTTAATAGTCTCTGCCTCTGGAAGTAACAAGCAAGCTTCTGTGAAGAACCCATTGCAAATGTATTCCTAAAAGCTCGGCTCTTCACCTTTCAAGGAATGGAACTCATGAAATTGAGTAAACAAATTGCGGGATGGCATGCCACATTCATTCAGAAAACATGCTGATTACTCAGCAAAATGGCGTTTAGCACCACAAAGGAGCCAAGGACGGAGCAGCTACATCAAATCCTCAATGGAATCCGATATCCCCACCTGTGGGATGCCTAGAGATAACAGGCAATTGTGTCCAAAAATGCAATTACCAGAAGGGAAGAAAAAAGAGGTACTCTCTTTCCTGAGGAATGGAATCATGAAAAGAGTCTTTCATCATGGACCAGAGTATACTCAAAGCATGGTTTATGCGGTCTTGATTCCCAGTAATGGTCTGATTTCCCCTCATTATATACTCGCTGGGTGCAAGATGGCCTTATCATTTGCATCTAGAATAGCATCTTACTCCCCTCCCCTAGGCAATCACTCAGCCTGTTGTGCCAGTATTAAAATAGAACCACTGCAAATAAATAGGACCGATATTCATTTTTTCCAGAAAGGTGAGCTTTTCAGAATCCCTTTCTCCTCACGGTGCATTATTAAGGGTGTTATTGTAATCATAAAAAGAAAAGAAACCCTGAATGAATGAGAAGTAACAATTGAGCACCATCAAAATTAACTTGGTTGGGGGCAAGCATACAGTGATCAGTAAAAGTCCAAGCATTTTGTTTAATATCTTCATACATTTACAGACAGGTAGAAAATATTGCCCCTGTTTTACTGATGAGGAAAGGGAGACTGGGCTCGCCTAAAAGGCGTATTTATAATGCCTAAATCATCCCTTTAAAACATTAATTGGCCAGGTGGGGGCGCCTGGGTGGCTCAGTCGGTTAAGCATCCAACTTTGGCCCCGGTCATGATCTCACATCACAGTTCATGAGTTCGAACCCTGCATCTGGCTCTGCGCTGACAGCTCAGAGCCTGGAGTCTGCTTCGGATTCTGTGTCTCCTCTCTCTCTGCCCCTCCCATGCTCACGATCTCTCTCTCTCTCTCTCTCTCAAAAATAAACATTAAAAATTAAAAAAAATATTAATTGACCAGGTGACTTCTCCACCTAACAATGATGTGGCTTAAAAGATGGAGTCTCTCCCATGGGTTCTCGGTGTGCAGCATACCACAGGTAGCTGAGACCACTCCTCAAGAAGTAGGCTGGGGAAATGTCCACGATGACGTAGGGAAAGAAAAACTTGCTCCTACCCTTTCAGGTTCTGCGACTGGGCCTCAGGTAAACTAATAGAAGATAGGTCAACAGGAGAAAAGCATACAAGTCATAATTACATGCATGAGAGCCTTCATAAGAAAAGTTAAAAGCCCAAGAAGGCATCAGACCCAAAAGCTTTTTGAAGAACAATAAGTTGTAGGGATGTGACAAGACAAAGGGGCTTGGGATCGGGGCAGTAAATTGTGGGGACGGTGAATGGGAAATATATGGGGGAAGCTAACAGAAGATAAGGAGTTTCTTGTAGGTTTGTTTGGACAAATCTCTTTCGGCATCGCCTCCCAATTTCCAGTGATAAGAATGTTCTCTTCCCAGTACAGGGAGGACACCTTTCTCGTGGGAAATTTTACAACCTGCTCTTAGGTGGAAAGGGGACGATCAGAGAGCTGTTCCTGCATCTGCTGTTTCTCAGGCGCCTTCAGCTCAAAATAATAGGCCCAAGTGGCGTATCTTGAGGTCGCACGTGGTGAACCTCTTTAAAGATGAGGACCCCACGTACTTTGAGGAGCGACTAGCACCACTTCGGGTCAGCTCCAGAGTGGAGGCGCTCCGGGTCGTCATGAGCCCGCAGGGACGTAGACAGGTGCCTCCTGCCTTCCCTTTCAAAACCCTTTACATTAGAAGACAATGACGATGTGGCTAAAAGTAATGTTGAAAGGTTTCAAGAAAGATGGTACCTTACAAGTCGAGGAAGTATCTGGCAGAAGCAAAGGCTAAAAGGACCCCATGATGTGTGTACAGCCCACCAAAGACAAGGTAGCCAGTAGAGAGATGAGATGGGATAAATTACACGCAGGAAAAGTGCAATCCCACTTCTCTTCCCCCAAAGCTGTGTGACCCTGAGCAGATCTCCTCACTTGCCCTGGGACCTAGCTCTCCTACATGTAAAATGTTTTTAAAATAATTGCAGAGCTACCCCTCGGGGCACCTGGGTGGCTCAGTCAGTTTACGCGTCGGACTCTTGATTTCGGCTCAGGTCATGATCTCACTGTTTAGGAGCTCGAGCCATATACCGGGCGAGCTCTCATGCACTCTCTCTCTCTCTCTCTCTCTCTCAAAAATAAATAAATAAACTTAAAAAAATAAAATTAAATAAGTGCATAACTATCCTCCTTCAGTGTCCTCTTCCAGGCTCTGCATCCAGAAGGGATGAAGCCTGAGGACTTGGTGATCCTGGGAGGACTGGGGGGAAGTATCCCACCACCACCTGTCGACTAGTAAATTCCACGGAGGAGATAAAAACAGCACTTACAGATACGGAAGTACCCACTACCTACCAAAGAGAGACCACTTGCAAGCACATATACATTATTTAGTAGAAATTCATTTGTTTATATGTGTATGTAAATTTAATAAATATCCAGTGGCAGCCAGATACAGAATTATATTCCTTTCTTCAGGAACATGCCTCCAAGGAGGCTTCAAAAGCTGTATTTCTCCACTCCTTGCCTGCCAGGTCTCAGAAGGTCAAGGTTTTGTGTTGCCCTGGCAACAGCTGATAGCATCACTACGACCTGAAGCAGCATCACTCTAAGTGGTTACGATGTTATCCCAGTTGCTGGGGAAACGCACAACCTTGCACCAGGCAGGTGGGTAACCGTGGAGTCGATCTCCAACCATTTTGCTTTTAACAGTCTATACTGGCAAATGCGTTCATCTCTGCATAAATTCTGTGAACAATTGGGATCTTAAGGAGTTTTAGTCGTTCCTTTTTAAAAAGCTCTTAAATGCTTCACCTTTATCACCTGAAACATAGTGCTTATGTCTGAAAAAATAAAAACATATTTATTATTCCTCTATTTTACATGAAATTGCCACCTACACTAAAGTATGCCATTTACTCCTCTACCTCTCCTCCCTAATCAAGCCCGTGGGTTGTTTTTTTTTAGGTTGCTCTCTGCTATGTATGTGGGGGGGGGAGGTGTCTTAAGATAATATTGGATCTTTAAAAGTAGATGCATAAAAGCAGAGAAGTCCTGTTCACCATCTGAGTCATCCTTGATTGGTTCCCTCTTAAAATGCATCCTCTGTCTTTCTTATAACCAAGGGCTTTAAAATTCAAATGTTCATGAACACCAGCTTTATTAAAATTAGAGCTTGGGGAAATGGCTCGGAAAAGGGAGAAAAGAATATTACCCAACCATTTAAAAGATGCTAATTAATGAACTTCTGAAGCCCAGGGAGGACATTCGATATAGCAAGGGTTTCTCTACCAAGGAGGAATGAAACTCATCTGAAAACAGAAAACAAACAAACAAACCAACAAAAAAACCCAGAATAAAATAAAATTGAAGTGGATTAACCCAAATCTTCCCCCAGGTGCTGGAGTGGCCTCAGGAGCTCTGTTCGATTACAAGAACCTCAGTGAGCCTGCCCACAAGCTGAACGTATTAGCATTTTCTAATGCTACTCCAGGTTGGTCCCTGAGCTGTTGGGGACCTGTTTCTCACGCTCAGTGGAAACCCCCTCACCCACTTGATTTGAGTCCACTGCCTGTCCTGAGCATTGGTGATGCTCAGCCTTGGAAGAAGCAGAGAATGGGAAGAGAGAGTCTACCCAGATGGATGTCTCCATTCTGCCCTCTCTCACTTGGCCAGAAGCTCTTCTCGTGTTTAATTATGGTGAAGGGATCACAGTCTTTCTTCTCTCCTCTTTTACCTCTATCAACCACTGCCCTTTGACGTTTGGAGTTTGTAGCAATATTTCCCCCTCCAAGTGCAACGTCACACTCACACCTCAGTGGGTCCTTCCAAAAAGCCCATAGTTAAGCATGTATCAACCTTGTCAATGGTTCCCTACACTCAGCAGAGTAAGTTACATTTGATTTTAATCTTTTTATGAATGTATGTTGTGGTAGTCTTGTCCTGCATACCACAGGAACCTCTCTCTCTCTCTCTCTCTCTCTCTCTCTCTCTCTCTCTCTTTCTCTCTCTCTCTCCCCAGATATTGCTATGGGCAAAGAACTGAAAACTTCCATTGAGTGAAAAATAGATTTCTTGGGACATAAATAAATAAATAAATAATCCCAGCTCTATAACAGAAAATCATTTTCTGATGCCTGCTAATGATTTCCTGATACAGAGATATCCATCAGATGACCCATGTGTTGTCAAATGACAGTGCTGGGTCTAGAGGCGGCTTAGTCCTTGGAGGAGAATGGGATGGTCCCCTGGGTGCAGGCTGGGAAAGGGAGAAGAAGAGACGGTTTGATGGTGGCCAGTGTCAAAACTCTGAAAACAGGGTTTGGAATCACATATGTCATAAGTCTGCTGCCTTGTAAATATTCAGGTGCCTCCCTGTTGAGTTCCACCTTCCCTAGACCAAGGCCAGATCTTATATTTTGTAGCTCTGTGAGTCCAAGGGCTAGTAGGAGGGGAAGAGGTATCCCCACGCCTTTGCCTATGTCGTGCTGTCTTCTGGAATGTTCTTCTCCTTCGTGCCTACTCATTTGTCCTTCGATGATAATGCAAAGGTTACCTTGGGTCAGGCACCTTGCGAAGTGCTTTATATATCTCATTCATATTCGCCACAATCCTATGAAGTAGGTATTCTGTTTCCTGCTTTTCATATGGGAGGGTCTGGGTCTTGCAGAGGTTAAATGGCTGGTGCAAGGGCATGTTGGTTAAGAAGGGATTTACCCGCTCAAAGCTTTCGTTTTTAACTACCATTACAGATGCAGCTGAAAAGTAGCCTGCTTTAGGTGGCCTTTTCCAACATCTCCAGAAAGAATGTCCACACACCCCACCATGATTCGGATATCTTGTATACCCTTCTCTGAGAATACTTACTGCACTGGGTTGCAATCAGTTCATGGAATATTTTAAATGTGTATTTTTTTTCTAATGGAATGTGTGCTGTGGGGTGGAAGCATCTTTACAGTCTCGGCCCCTAGAAAATGACCTGGCACACACCAGTGCTCAGTGATTGTTTGCAGAAAGGAAGCATAACTGATCACATGAATAGACGGTGAGGCAGAACAGCACTGTCCTGGGGACCTCTGGACACAGACATCTGGATCCTTCCTTTTCAGCTGATTGAGAGGAGCGTTAAAACCTTCTTTGCATCAAGTGATTCGAGCAGGTGAACCAGATAGTCTGTATCAGGAGGAGGGCAGGGGAGCTGGCTGCAGGCTGACACTTAGACTCAGGGCAATATTTACCTGTATAAATAAATGTGTATTTATTTATTTTGACAGAGAGAATGCAAGCAAGGGAGGGGCAGAGAAAGAGGGAGACAGAGAATCCCAAGCAGGCTCCTTGCTTTCAGCACAGAACCTGATGCTGGGCTTGATCCCACAAACCATGAGATCATAACCTAAGCCGAAGCCAAGAGTCAGATCCTTAACCAACCGAGCCACCTGGGCGCCCCATATTTACCTGCCTTCTTATCCCTAAAGGTGGTGAGGTGGGCTGGGGGGACCCTCTACTCCCGGGGCTGGCATTGGGTCGAGAAGGGCAATAAAGTCTCACAATTTCCATCTAAAGATCCAGACTGCCTGGCAGGGAATCAGCAGGGGCCAAGGTCACACACGGCAGAGGAAAGACCTACACTCCCCAGACAGGCAACTCCCCCTGCACTGTGCTAGTGAGGACGTCTCCAGCCAGGAGAGGAGACACTTGGGAATCTTGAAGCTTCTCCTTTTACATCCTTCAAGTGTGGGGACCAGGGACGGGAGATGGCAGGCAAGGGACTCTGGGGTAGGTGGAGAGCAGGGCTGTGTGGGTCCTCAGGTAGGAAGCCTCTCGGGGCAGGTGGAGGAGGACAGCGTGTGCCTGTAGTTTCTCACCTGGACGAGATGGATGCCGGGAGGCGGAGTGGCTGGCGCTCAGGCAATCTCCTTGCCGTTGAAGGTCACACAGCCAGGCCTCCATGATGATGACGGGGACACTTACGCACAGTTCTCTTGTAGGCACGTGTTGACTGTCTTCCTGTCTCGTTTTCCCTCAAAACACAACTCCGTGTAAATGTGTAAATAAAAGAAAAGCTAATAGGGTACCTGGGGCCAACATGAAGGAGCCCAAGGAGGTGCTGGTAAGCAGACCCAGGAGCCCCCAAACCGTCCTTCTGCTGTAAGCACTCTCTGGGTTATCGTCAGAAAGTCCTTGCAAAGGGGAGCCCTGAGCACGCCGGGTTCCCTTATGTGAGAGTCTGTATTACTGACAAACCCGTTCTAAGGGCGAGTGGCTGATAAAAGTCTTGAGAGGAAAGGGGGTGTTTGCGTGTCTTGTGCTGGGAACTCTAGATCCCAGAGCCCTTGGCAAAGCTGCAAACGTCTCCATCTGTAGCATCGGACCAGAATCAGTCGCTCCGCGGCTCTCACTGCAGAGGCTGGACAGGGTCACAGCAAAGTCATCCAAGGTGAGAGCTCAGAGGCTACTGAAGTAATGGGGTCCACCTCTCTCATTTGATGAGGCCCAGAGAAAATGTCAGAGCTGGATTGCCAGTAACCAAGCAAGTGCGTGCTTAGAGGGTCAGCAAAGAGGGCATCACCCAAATAAATAAATGATAAAAGAAAAATAAATTAGAAAAAAAAAATCAGCTTCAGTGAACTTATCTAGAATCAGGTGACGAGAGAAAACTTAAGCCATTTTAACCTTGGCATTCATGTAAGCTTGGGGGTTAGATACCTTTAATTGCATAAGCGGGGGGAGTGGTTCCAAAACCCAATATTTTGGCATTTTGTGTGTGGGAAGGTCTTACAGGGGCTGTAGAGAGTGTTACCATATTCCTACAAAATCAGGCTCAGTCTAGAGAACCCAGAGTGAGGGCAGAGAATGTTTTAAAAGAAGTGACTCTTCAGAGAAGTAAAGTCTCTCTAGGTTACACAAGATGGAAAGAAATAAATGAATACATCTCAGAATAACACAGACTGAATTCCTGGACTAAAATGTCTACTCTGTCACTTACTACCTGAGCATCCTTGAGCAACGTACTTAGACCTTTCTGATCTCTGATCCATTATCTGCTCCATAGTGTAAAAAAAGTACTTACACATTTGTTGTGAAATGAAATAAATTAGAATACAAAACAATCCTCTGCAAACTGTAAAGTGGCATAAACATATTAAACGATATACAGAAAAGGAAGCAAGAAGAAGGAAGAAAGGGGCAGGAAGGGGGGATTGGTTTTCATCAGAGAGTTTGTGATATGGTAGATTTTTTTCCCCAAGGGACCAGAGGAAGATGAATTGCAGAAGTCAGGTGGAATACTTTTACTGTAGTCCATGATGGATTTAACTTAATAAGTATAATATAACTGCACTGTAATTGAACGATGTTAGTGCCAACCCAAAGGGTGCCATTGTTTTTGATGTTTAAAGAAGCCGGATTTTACCTATATAGAAATATTTCACGATGAAGGGTCATGATGGGGTCCATGTGATGTGATTTGATGCATGGCCTGACCCTTTACTATGGGGTTCCACAGGGAAACATGGATGGATGGATGGATGGATGGATGGATGGATGGATGGATGGATGGTGGTTGGATGGTAGATGGATGATGGATGGAGGAGAGAAGGAAGGAAAGAGGGAAGGAAGGAAGGAAGGAAGGAAGGAAGGAAGGAAGGAAGGAAGGAAAGGAAGGGAAGGAAGGGAAGGAAGGAAGGAAGGAAGGAAGGAAGGAAGGAAGGAAGGAAGGAAAGGAAAGGAAAGGAAAGGAAAGGAAAGGAAAGGAAAGGAAAGGAAAGGAAGGAAAGGAAGGAAGGAAGGAAGGAAGGAAGGAAGGAAGGAAGGAAAGGAAGGAAAGGAAGGAAGGAAGGAAGGAAGGAAGGAAGGAAGGAAGGAAGGAAGGAAGGAAGGAAGGAAAGAAAGAAAGAAATATGAGTATCTTCCAGTGCTCTAATGGCCCCATTTGCTTGAGTGATTTCCATGAAAGGGGCTCACCTTTTTAAAAGTGCAAGATCTTTTTAGTGCATCATCTCTATTATCTTTATCACAAACCAAGAAAAAGGTGTTATCTTTATTTTACAAAGACCAAAAGTGCCCCGAAGGGATGGTTAAACAATGTGTCCAAAATCCCATACACTCTTGGCAAGGTTGAGATTAGCATGTAGGAGTTAAATCTATAGATATTCCCCTGTAATATGCTTTTTCATCATTTCTTAGAAGCGGGGGGAGAGGCAGCCTTTACAAATATAGTTAACATTTTTCATGTCCCCATGGTGCTTGGCATGAAAAGTAGGTGTCAGGGGAAGAAAAGGAAAAACAGCTAAAAATAGAAGGAGCACATTTCCTGGTTGTCAGGGACAGTCCCCATTCATCCTCATCATCTCAGTAAAAATATTAACGACATACACCTTCAGTCTCAACGTATCCTCGCCTGGGCTTTAAGTAGAAACCACTGTTTATGAGCTGACTAGTTTATAGTTCGAATAGGAGTCATAGTCCAAATATTCCTTTTTTTTTTTCAGTTGTGTCCTCCTAAGTTACTGACTGAGGGGGGCCTTTGGTCAAAGTGGGTGCCTCCTACGGAAAAGGCGGCTCCCTAGGAATTTGTCAGTTCACACATCCTTTCCAAGCTCACCAAGTCCCCTCCTACCTACTCACACTTTCTCATATACTAATGACAAGGGAAGGAAGTCGTGTGACTTGAAATAGCCACGTGCCAAAGAAGACAGACGACGAGGGTTTCACATTTGAGCTTAAGCGTCCCGTTTGCCTGTGTCTGGGCTGCACCCTTGCCATAGGCCCGGGTAGGTAGGGAGAAGGGCTGCGTATAGGCAGGCTTTATCCCAGGTGCCCTGACCCCTGCCAAGGCTGCCCCCCCACCCCACCCCCACCCCCGCCGGCCTGCCTGGGTCTTGCTCCTCTGCCCTACCATCAGACTTCATTTTGCAGAAAGTGTCGCCTACTCTGTTCCGTTTTTGTTTCCAAAGAAAGAAGCATTTCCTCATGGCTTATAGTTAAGACCGCGATTCCCCAGCCAGCGCTAAAGAATATTCCCAGTACTCGGACCATTTGCATTCGGGGTACACGCTGGAGTACTTAGCGACTGTGGGAGTCCACCTAAGGTCTTTCCCTCTTCAAGGCACCAGCCTCCTCGTGTCTACATATGAGGTTGGAATAAATGGATGCTAAGCAGTTTCTCAATTCTAGGACGTGGTTCAGAATGGGCCCTGCTTCTGGGCTTCTCTGACCTAAATGAAAGCCGGTTTCCTTCTATGCCAGAATGTGAGTGAAAAGCCCTACACTGCTTCAGCTCAGGCTGTTTTCCCCATGGGAATGTCCTGTTCCCTTACGGCTTCCTTTACTTTCTCCTCTGCTTCAAGATGAACTCAGCAGGGGCATCCGGGTGGTTCAGTTCCTTGGTCTGACCTCAGCTGGGCTCATGATCTCGCAGGTCGTGGGTTCAAGCCCCACATTGGGCTCGCTGCTGTCAGCCCCCAGCCTGCTTCGGATTCTCTGTCCCCCTCTCTCTGTCCCTCCCCTGCTTGTGCTCTCCCAAAAATAAATATATCTTTTAAAAAACAAGTGCACCCGTCACCTTGATCTGCATCCGCTTCAGCCGAGGGTGTGAGCCAATGCCAATCTCCTCTCACCTAAAACCTTTGCGTGTCTGTGTCGGCCCCGGCTGGTGCCGAGTTCCCTCTGCCCCTAATTTATTAGACTGAATATCGCTGTCCCCAAAGTAGCTTCATTCCATTTATCTCTGACTCCGTATTTCTTCGCGGATCTTTCCACCGTGGTCTTGCCACAGTCACATTTTCAGTGCTTCCTGTCCCATGAGTGTCGCACATCCATCTCACGGCCTTTTCTACATCTACCTGGGTGTCTTCAGAGATTCCTCCAACTTACATGCCTCCCAAATCGTGCCCCAAACCTGCATCCCTTGAGACTCCCCCAAACCTATAAGTGGTACCATGACTTATTTATCGTGGCTCAGACCCCCAAATTCCTCTTTTCCTCACCCCTGGCATCTAATCCACAAGCAAATTCTGTTGGCGACACCTGGAAAATATATTGCAAAAGTAGTCACTTCTCCCCATCTCCAACGCTACCCACCCGAAGCAGAATCACCACAATCTCTTGCCTGATCAGTTGGTTGCCTGAGTCTCTCTTGTCTTGATACACTGCAATTCCCACATAACAGCAACAGGCGGGCTTCAACCCTTTAGCGTGGTCCACAAAGGTTCTCTGAGCCCTCCAGGTCTGTGCCTGGCTGTTTCCTTCACACCCAACCACTCTTCCCCTTCACTAAACCATGAGAAACCTGCTCTTCGAACACAGCAAACACGTTCCTGCCTCAGGACCTTTGCACTTGCTGTTTGGGCTGCTCGCATGGCTCTTCCCCATCTCAGATGTTTGCATATTTAGTTCTGCCTTACCATTCCCACTGATATTCAACTGTCACCTCTTGAAAGCCACTTTCCTGATGGCCTAATCCGAAGTGCTCTCAACCTCTTCCTGTACCTCTAGATCACGTCGCCCTGTTTTATTTCTGTTATGCACTTAACAGCAGTTTTTGTTGCTGTGCCTTATTTAATTTTTTTCTCTTTCCCCGATGTAAGGTCTTCAAAGATAGACCCCTAGCCTGTCATATTCATCCTTGTACTTCCAGCGTTTAACAGAGCACATGGCAGCTAGCAGACATCAAATTAAGTGTCGAATAAATAAATGACTGGCCAATGAATGGGCCTCACTGGAATCTGCCAGAGCTATAACAAGTCTTGTTTGTCCATGGAGACTTGCCTGACCATGGTAGTAGTTTAATCACATCCAAAAATCCCTAAGGAGCCTCTCTTTCTGCCTCTTACAGGGTATTGTCTGGGCTATCGAACTACTTTCTTGACTTACCCTTTTTCACTGTGCTATGGGCAGCTGGGGCTGGACTCTGAACACCCCCTGTCTGCTTTGACGGCTGCTCCCTGCTGACGTCTGCCCGTAGAGGCGCCAGGGGCAGACTGGCAGCTTGGATGTGTTTTCTTCCGACCCACTTCAGTCCTTCCCAACTACGAGCCGGTTGTGGCTGTGCCCCCTTGCATTAGCAGGTGCCTCGGTTTTCAGTACCGCCACCGGCCTCCCACACACCCACCGGCACACTCCCAGGGCGCCTCCTTGTGTCTGCTCCTCAGAGTCTGAGTCTCAGCTCCTCTGGGGTCCTGCTCTGACTTCCTCAGCACCTGTGTCAAGTGGACACCTCTCTCCTCCGAGAGCTGGGTCCCACCCCGCAGCCCCTCCTCCAGCGCCAGGGTTCTAACAGCCCCTTCCTCTTGCTCTTGCCTCCCCAGCCCTGAGGTGGTCCTGCTTCCCAAAGGTAGCATCTCTGTGCTACCTCAGCGGCCACTTTTGCCTCTTGCCACTCAAGACCTGCCTCACCTGGTCCTTGTATTAAATTCTGAATGTTAAAATAACTAATGTGGTTTTTATTGCCCTGACTGGATCCGGCTGACAGAGGGATGAATAATTCATCACTTTGCACCATTTCTGTTCCCTCTTCGACCCTGTTTTGTTGACTCAGAGGGATCGGGATCCTGTTTAGACTGGGGAAAACCCCTCACTTAACCCTGAACCTACCAGTGGTGGTACCTCCCACACTGCAAACGGTCATGGCTGATAACGGACCCCTTGTAGTTGCAAAGGGGAATGGGGTCATCTTTTCTGTTTTTAGAACTAGGATTTTTAAACCTTTCTGGAGAGAAGCTCTTAATCTTCAAGCCCTCCAGGATAGGAAATTCTTCAAATGTTTATTCTAATTATAAAATGTCTGCCGGGGTGCCTGGGTGGCTCAGTGGGTTAAGCATCCAACTCTTGGTTTCAGCTCAGGTCATGATCTCACAGTTGGTGAATCCGAGCCCCGTGTCAGGCTCTGTGCTGACAGCGCGGAGCCTGCTTGGGATTTCCTCTCTCCCTCTCTCTCTGTCCCTCTCCCACTCACGCTCTGTCTGTGTCAAAATAAATAAATAACTTAAGAAATATATGTAAACCATGCCAGAGCATCCTAGCTGTCAGGAAGTGCTTCCCACATAACGCGGGCAGTGGGGACTTGCACAGAGAGGGAAAGAGTTGAATCTCAGAAAAATGCTGATTTGGGAAATAGGTGATGAAATGTGTCCCCCAAGCAGGTTCCTGCTGTTTTCCAAATAACCCAATTATTTGACTGATCTCCAGGTTAGTTCTCGCTTTCTCTTCTCTACCCTGGTTTCTTTGTGTATGTAAAGAAAGGCTGTTTGTTTAAAACGTGTGAAAACTTGCTTGTAAACACACCTGGCCCAAATCGGCTCTCCCTGCCAAAATTAAAGGTGTATTAAATATTTTTTAAAAGATGTAATATTTTGGGACCATGTGGTATGCCATTCCTGTCTCCCTAAGCAAGGAAGAGCCAGGGTCCCGCGGACCTGAGGTTTGAGCAGGGGGGTGCCTAGGAGCCTCTGCAGGTAGGATTGAGGATCCAAAGTGCCAGGGCCGAGCTCCTGCGCCACATGCCCAAGACACAGATGCTCCCGAACGTGCGTGTGGCCTGGCCTCAGTGACTAAATCATTCCTTTCCTTTTCCCGGCAACATGTAGTTTTATGCTTGATCTAGGAGGCCCCCACCCTGACCTACGGCCGGCTCTGCTGTATTCCTGAGCCCTTACGGGTTATTACAGTCCCCCTACTTCGGGACCGGATAGTGTCCCCTTCAGCCCCTGTCCACCCTCTCCCTGCCACCCTCCCCCCTCCACCCTAGGATGGCCTCCATTCTCCCAGGCTCACTCTCCCAGGCTCACTCCTGTCTCTTTGGGCTGGAGTTTTCTATCAACTCTGAAAACTGACACACAGAGTGCTGGCTACTTCCCTTCCACCTGGTGCGTTCCTGGGGTTCTGGTTCTCTGTGGTTCTGACCTCCTTGCTTCCCTCTTCTCCAGAGGCGTCTGTAGGTCTGATGGCCACGGCCCATGTCAGAAGCAACGCTACAGGTCATTATACTCATGACAAGGAGCTCCCTCTGTCTCTGCTACCTCACGGAGGATGTTGGATTCTTCTAGTGACCCCCGACGGACCGGGGCATGGATAGCCACTTCTTCCAAAGAATCTAGGGCTCACGGTGTTGCTCAGCAGCGATTAGCTGTTTGCTCGCCCAAGATTTCATTTTCAGTCAGATTGTGGCCTCCTTATGACTTTTAAAATAACAGTGATCTCCATCCACAGTGTATGAAATTGATCTTACTACTTAATCATGACATCTTTTTTTTTTTTTTAAGTTTTTATTTAAATCCCAGTTAGTTAAGGGCACCTGGGTGACTCAGCCGGCTAAGCGTCAGACTTCAGCTTAGGTCACGATCTCCCAGTTCGTGGGTTTGAGCCCCATATCGGATTCTGTGCTGACTGACAGCTCAGAGCCTGGAGCCTGCTTCCGATTCTGTGTCTCCCTCTCTCTGCTCCTCCCCTGCTCACACTCTGTCTCTCTCTCTCTCTCCTTCAAAAGTAAATAAACGTTAAAAAAAAATTAAATCCCAGTTAGTTACCACGCATGTAGTATTAGTCTCAGATGTACAATCTAGTGCTTCAATACTTCCCATACATCACCGGTGCTCATCACAAGTGTCCTTCTAAGTCCTCATCACCTATTTCACACATGCCCCACCCACCTCCCCTCTGGTAACTACCAGTTTGTTCTCTATGGTTAAGAGTCTGTTTCTTGGTTTCTCTCTCTCTTTCTCTCTTTCTCTCCCATTTGCTCATTTGTTTCTTAAATTCCACAATGAATGAAATCATATGGTGTTGGTCTTTCTCTGACTTATTTCGCTTAGCGTTGTACCTCTAGATCCATCCATATCGTTGCAAATGGCAAGATTTCATTCTTTTTGCTAGCTGAATAATATCCCATTGTGTATATATACCACATCTTCTTTATCCATTCTTCAGTCAATGAATCCTTGGGCTGTTTCCATAGGTTGGCTATTGCAGGTAATGCTGCTATACACATTGGGATACATGTATCCCTTTGAATCAATATTTTTGTATTCTTAGGGTAAATACCCAGTAGTACACTTGCTGGAATATAACAAAAGATTCTTGTATTCCAGGTTGTAGTATTTTGTTCTAGGGCTACCATTTGTGAGAGTTTTCCAATAACAATAATAATAACAATGTTAACATTTGAGTCATGGTCGAGCACAAGTTTTAGTGCTATTCACATATTAACTCATATAATTCTCAAAAAAGAACCCCAGGGAATAGGTTTTATTATTTTCTCCATTCGACACACAAGGAAACTGAAGAGCCAAGCTTAAGCCGCTTGCCTCAGTTTGCTAGTTGAGTAGTAAAGCTCATACTTGAGCCTATGTATGCCAAGCCCAGAGCTCAAGCTCTCGAACTCTATTCTATGCTATTTCTTTTTTTTTTTTTCAACGTTTATTTATTTTGGGGACAGAGAGAGACAGAGCATGAACGGGGGAGGGGCAGAGAGAGAGGGAGACACAGAATCGGAAACAGGCTCCAGGCTCTGAGCCATCAGCCCAGAGCCTGACGCGGGGCTCGAACTCGCAGACCGCGAGATCGTGACCTGGCTGAAGTCGGACGCTCAACCGACTGCGCCACCCAGGCGCCCCTATGCTATTTCTTGATGTGGGTGCAATTCCTCTCCATTATTTTTTCTGTCTCGACTTCCAGCAGGTCCCACAGAACAGAATGGCAGGCCTCAGCTTGATATCCTTACAGTATGGTCAAGTGAGAGGTTCCGGAATCTTCTAATTCTTTTGTATATGCAAGCTGTGTGACTCAGATAAATTACTTAACCTCTCTGAGCCTTTTCTCTTAACTTTTTGTTGTTGTTTTTCTTCTTTTTTCTTTCTTCTGACATCATTTCTCACAACAAATAAGTGGCCCACTGTTCCATTCCATTCGGACACTAACTACTTGGCAGGAGTGCAGACTCCTCAGGTTAAGGGTTCGGTCCCACAAGACTGCTACTACTTCACACATGAGTTCCACGTCCTGGGGTAAACCCGTATTTCTGATGAAACGGCGATAAATCCGAGGTTTCTACTACCCCCTCCTTAGGTGCTCTAATTCACTAAAACAATTCAGAGAACTCAGGAAAACGCTTTACTAATAGCTGATAAAAAGACACAGCTCGGGAGCAGCCAAATGGAAGAAATGCATAGAACAAGGTTTGTGGAGGGAAGGCAGCCCAGAGTTCCCACGCGTCCTCTCTGGGAGTGTCACCTTCCCAGCACCTCAGTGTGTTCACCAACCCAGATCTCCAAATATTGTCTTTTCCTGGAGTTCCATGACACCGGGCACAATGGATTGAATCATTGGCCATTGGTGACTGAATTCAATCACCAGCTCCCCACTCCTCCCCAGAGGTCAGGGTGTGGGCTGAAAGTTCCAATTCTCTAAGCATGGCTTGGTCTTTCTACCGACCAACCCCATTCTGAAGCTATCTAGAGGCCCCAGTCTGCAGCCATCTCATTAACATACCAAAGACACTTATCATTCTGAAAACTCCAAGTTTTAAGAGCTAGATAGCAAACGCCAAATATGTATTCTTTATTATAGCACAAGTGCAAAAAAAGACGTAAGAATATCTATCGCATGGGTTTAAATTGCGTGGGCTGATATAAAACTGATGCTGTGAGTACTTTGAAGCCTTAAGACAAATGAGAGCTGCTTTTATTTTTCCTCCAGTGGCCCCAAGGTCTGCTCCAGGTATCACTTTCCCTGTCAGAAGTCACACCAGGCACAGGACGTGTGGCAGCCATGTATCTGAGAATCTCTAGCACATTTAACACGGCACGTTCAAATGGACTATGAGTCCCTATCAGGGCTGATCTGTGTCTCAAGCATGAAAAGCAACAAAACAATTGTGAGCTTTCACTCCTGTTGCGTGAAGCCCTCTGTATCAGTCACTGGAAATATCCAGAGGTTCAAAATCACAGGAGGTTTGGTGGGGACGCTTTCTTCATTACCCACATAGCTAGATCAATGGACTGAATACTTGTGCCCCACCCCAGATTCATATGTTAAAATCCTAACCCCCCCCATGTGATGGTTTCAGGAAGTGGGGTCTTTGGAAGGTGATTAGGTCATGAGGGTGAAGCCCTCATACACAGAATCGGTGCCCTTACCAAAGAACCCCAGGGATCTCCCTGGTCCTCTTTCCACCAAGTGAGAACACAGCGAGAACTCAGCAGTGTGCACATCAGAAGGTCTTCGCCGGAACCGAACCATGATGGCATCTGGATCTCAGACTTCCACGGTCCGGAACTATGAGAAACGCGTTTTTGTTGTTTATAAGCCGCTCTGTCTATGGTACTTGTTGTATCAGCCTGAACAGATAATTTGTCTCCATTTTGCCTCTGCGTTCCCTTTAAAAACACACCCCCCATCGTTCATGATCTTGCTTTTATCTATAATGCCCTCCACACCCCATCGTCTGCCTGTTGAAATGCCCACCACTGTCTGGGGCCAGTCCCAGAACCATTCCCTCCATGTTGACACCTCAGAAGGACACCCCCCCACAGCAGATTTGGTTCTTGTTTTCTGCATCATAGTGCAGCACACTCACCTCCTGTGGCATCAGTTATTTGAGGATTAGGGTGCAAGCTTTACAGAGCTTCTGGGTTGCCAATTCCAAAAGCACAAATGTATCACCCTACTCCTCTCTCAAATAGCCCCGTGTCCTACACACAATGGCCTGGGAACGGATGTGTGTTGAATGAAACAGATTCAAATATAATCAAGCACAACAAACCACCACTGACTGTAAGTAGGAATGGATGCCTTCTGTGGACTTAGCCCTCCCCATACCAGAGTCAGTGCTGCCTGGAACAGGCTTTCTGGAAGGGCTCCCAACCACTGAGGTCTGACTGCTAAGCCCCATCACCAAGATCAAAGCAGGTGTTAAAAATATCCCTTAATCTTGAAAGTTAAAATTGCGATGAAAAGTTTCCTCGGAAGAAAGGTAAATAACATTGGATTCTCTGTCAGGGAAATACAATTGGATGATCTTAGACCCATCCCTCTAGTAGTCTCCTGAGTGTTCCTGTATTCTGGATTCAGAGTCTCCTTTTCTCTTCCTGTCTCTCTCTCTCTCTCTCTCTCTGTTCCACTCTGTTTCTCTCCTCTCTCTCTTTCTCTTTCTCTTTCCTCCTGTTTTCCTGCCTCTGTCTCTCCTCATCTCCCTCCTCTCCCACAATGCTGAATGAAAAATAGCAAAGCCTTCATTTTCGGCCCCTCCTTTTCCTAGAGTCTATCCCTTCTCTTGAGACATTACATTCTTCTTTCCAGGATGCTAACATACCTGATAGGAGCCCAGGTTTCTTTTCCATCATGGCTTCAAGCTGGTCCTCTGCACGTGTTATACCTCAGCCTGCTTGATTGGACCCGGGCGTCCCCCAAATTTCCAGAGCCACACAGATATGCAGACGTTTTCGGAGAGCTTAATTCAACAGATACTTAATCTCATTTTTTGTGGGTTGGTTTTTCCTAGCTTCCCTCACAGAGGGCAATTTATTTTTAAGTTCCAGGAGCATTTTACTGTAACCTCTTCTCAGTTGACTATGACAATAATAACAGCAGCGATCACATATTAGATGCTTAATATGCCTCAACCACAGGGTTAAGGGCTTTGTGTGAGTTCACTGATTTAATTTCCACAATAACCTGATGAGGTGTGGGTCTTGTTTGTTTGTTACATTTTTTAAATCTATTTTGCCTTGTTTTACAAATGAGAAAACCGAGGCTGAGAGAGATTCATGACATCTCCAAGGATCCTAATAGGAGCTTGACTCTTCACAATGTCCCTTTTCTGCCACTGTCCTTTTAAGCACGTTGGTCTACACAGCACCTGCCTCAAAGGTTAGTCCTCCAGCCAGGGCAGGTTGGCAACCCTGTTCCCGCCCAGAGTCCTCCCTATTCCAGCTTCTCCTCCTTCACCACTGGCCCAAGACGTGTACGCATCATCCCGCCTCCAGACACACGCGGCTGCGGCTGTAACACAACTTGTACACAAAGAGAGACACATCTTTGGAATGCATCTTAGATTCAATCCCAACCAGGCGATACAGACGATACAGTCAAAGGAAGTACAGAGAATGCTGAGACAATGAAAGCTTGTGGCATTCAATGCCACTGTCACGTAGGAGATGCACGCTGACGAAAAAATACAACCCAAGACAGAGAGGACTCGGCAGGACCCCTTGGGTAGGAAATGGCCTGAGTCAGTTTGGGGGACAGGAATGTATCTGTCATCTCGGGGGGCACTGTGGGAATAGTGTTTTCATCGAAGAATCGGGAGTAGACACTATTTGAAGAGTGTGGTATCGGATGACGAACGTGTATGTAATGTCATGATAAGAAGTCTGGGCACAGTGTCTGAATTCAGAAGTTCATTTCCCACCAATAGAATTTTCACATGTAAAGGGTCCATAGGTTAAAATATGTTCCTTTAACTCTAAGGAATTAGGGAGGCTGAGCCATGGTTTTTTGTTCATCTGATGTCACCTAGAGGCCATTCCTACAAGGCAAAGACAACGACAGTTGTTTTCCGGAAAGTTTTCTAAGCTGCACAAATTAAAGTCACATTATCTTATTCGAAAGGAGTATATATTCAACATTCTAAGCCCGAGGCAGAATTCAGCAGCATGTGGGTGCTGTTTAAATTCATTGCCATTACCACGCACAAACAAGTTGATCATTTCTTACTTTGTCAATCGTGCCACTTCAGTAGTAAATACCATTGGATCAACAACTTAATTTACCTTTAAATTAGCAAGCTACGTAAAGATAAAGGACATGTCTCAACTGTTGGTGCTACACAAAGTTCCGTGCTTCTGCCAGAGTGACCTTTCTAGCAGTGAATCAAACCCGTCCCTCCCCAACTGAACTCCCCAGTGTGTCTCCACGGGTGTAAGGAAAGCCCCTATAACATGATGAACATTGCTTTCCATATCTTAACACCACAGACTTTTAATCCAAAGCCAGATCTATACACTCTTTGCAATCCATCCCATCTTTACATATATGCACATTCTATAGCTTCTGCCTAAAAACACCCTCTCCTAAAAGCATGTAGCAGGGCACCTGGGTGGCTCAGTCACTTACGTGCCCAACCCTTGATTTCTGCTCAGATCATGATCTCACAACGTGTGACATCAAGCCCGGCGTTGGGCTCTGAGCTGACAGCAGGGCATCTGCTTGGGATTCTCTCTCCTCGCTCTCTGCCCCTCCCCCACCCCACTCACATGCCCTCTCTCACTCATTCTCTCTCTCTCTCTCTCTCTCTCTCTCTCTCAAAATAAATAAACATTGAAAAATAAATAAGTAAATGGGGTGCTTGGGTGGCTCAGCCCGTTAAACATCTGACTTTTTGTTTCAGCTCAGCTCACGATCCTAGAGTTGAGCGATCAAGACAGTGCGGACCCTGCTTGGGATTCTCTCTCTCCCTCTCCCTCTGCCCCGCCCTGGCTTGTGCATGCACTCTCTCTCAAAATAAATAAATAAATAAGTAAGTAAGTAAATAAATAATAAAAGTGGCAGTGTTTCAAAAGGAATTTAGTAATTTATTTCTTTACTTCTTTGTACTTGATTACATTTATTAAGCTATGATTGTTATTACCATTACTGTTACTTTGCCTAGCGCTGGGTTTGTACAAGCCTCCGAAGAGTGTGTTAAGGGAGATTTTAGGAGTATCCTCATTGTATATAAGAGGAAATCGAGGGCCAAACATATTAAGATAACTTCTCAAGGGCAAAACCCACAAAGTTCAGAATTAGGATTTGAACCCTGGTATCTGCGTGAGTCCTAAACTTCTAATACCTGTTGTGCAAGCGAGGGAGACCCCTGGGAGAGGTGTTGTGTATAAAACACAAACACAGACTCGTTGTGCAAGGCACAGTCCACTATTGGCTGCCTGGGGGCCTATAACAAAGGCTAACTTGTGTCCAGGAAGATGAGTCCAGAAAAACTCCCTCCCTGGGGAAAGAGTGGTTGTATTTCCTCACCTGAAAATTCCCTCCTCCAAGGTGTCTGTAGCCAATGCTTCTTATTTGGTGGCTTCTGCTCCAAGGGTGGGTTTTGAAAGCCCTATCAGCCTACTGAATATCTGACCCATTACCGGATGGACGCTGGATCATCCATTCGTTTTCTTTCCTCCTTCCTGTCTCTTGAGAATCGCTCTATTCACAGAAGCATGCCTCACCTCTTCCTGCCTCAGTGTTTTAAATGGGAATGTCAATATCACTGCACAGAGGCTCACGGGTCACCAGGGAATTGGCAATCCCGTCGGTAATAGGCCCTTTACACTGAGGACACTGAGTAGCTAAGGTGTAATGTACCAGAGGAGAAAGAAATGAAGCCTCGAGTGAAATCACTGTTTAAAGCAGCGTATCCCCAAGTGCACCCTGCAGAATGCAATCCTGTGAGATGCTCTGTGATAAAATGTTGGCAATTGATGGGCCATAGGTTTTGCAAGTTTTGCAAACGCTGTATGCTACACCCCTATCTTAGAGATTCACGTTTTATACTGTAATATTAAAGGCTCTGAGAAGTCTTGCAATAAGGACTCTAACCCAAATTTCTGACTTCATTTTGACACAGAACATCTCTTCCCTCTCTTTAGAATTGTATAAGATCTATTAATAACACAGAATTAGCATTCCATGAATCATAGTTTGGGGAACATTGATCTAAAGCACCTACTTTACTAAATGGAATTTAAATAAAAATTAAAAAAAAAACACTTACTTTAATTGCCTACTTTTAGACTGTCAGCTAATATCTAAAATTGTACCACTGGGAGGAAGGAAAAGTTCAATTCACAAGTTCTTTGTATTCATAAATTGGTTATCAGAACAGCTGGTTGTCTTTCCTTTTCAATCTTTCTTAAATTACCCATGTTCCAACCAGGTACCAGCACTAAGAGTCGTAGGATGGGGAGGAGTAATTGTGCCCCAGGCACAGCTTTGGTTTCCATCTTTCTTCTTAGAAGAAAGTTTCCTCATGGATGTCTCTTAACTACGTCCCTTCTTGCTACTAGTTTACTTGAAATCATATCACCAAGACCATTGCAGTAGCCACTTAACTAGTTTATCTACTTCCAGTTTCACCCTGCTTCCATCCAAATGTAATGCACGCCACCGACCAGGTTGGTTTCCTAAACCACCACTTTGATCAAAGATGCTAACAGCATCAGGTTCTCTTACTGTTCTACCATTTTCTGTTTATTGGGCCAGTAACCATAGTGCCTTCTCATGGTTACAATGTAGCTGCTGCAGCTCCGGGCATCAGCAGTGTTAAAGCAAATCTATTCACCTCCTCTTCTTAGTAGTTTAGAAAATGTACCCCAGAGGCTCTCTAGAAACTTTTCCCCTATTGCTCATGATTGAATCATGAGTCCGTTCTTAAATCAGTTAGTAGAAGGAGAAACAGAAGTATGATTTGATTAAACAAATCCTTATCCATCCCTGGGACTGGAAAAAGGAGTCACCTTCCTTTAAGCATACGAGAGGATGAACTTGTGGGAATAAAAAAAAAAAAAAATCAGAGCTGTGTTAACATGACCCAGGACAGAGGGATGGCTACTAAAGAGATAATTACATCCAACATGTACCAGGCACGGTGCAAGACACTGGGCTTCAAAGATAAATGAAAACATATCCCTGTTCTCAGGGTTCTCTGAAAATAACACAGATGAAGAAGAAACAAAAACAGCAAGAAAAGAACTAGAACAGATACGTACAATGGAAGCCAAGACAGAGAGTGCCAGGAAAGAGAAATTCACAAGTGCTGCAGACAGATAAAGTGAGATGGGGACTCAGAAGAAAACATTAGGTTTGGCAAGGAAGGCTTCCAGGAGACTTTATTAAGAATAATTTCAATGGAGAGTTGATTCAGACCAAGAGCAAACTGCAACAGACTGACAAGCATGGGAGGTGAGGTACCAAGGCAGCCTTGTTGGGGGTCATTCCTGCCTGTAAGTTGCAGGTCACTTTGCAACAACATATGGTGAGCAAAATGGCAACAGAAAAGCCTGCACTCGGAACAGTGTTGCTATTTCGGCCCCTGCTGCCTGTGAGGTTTGCAAAATGCGATTTAGGTTACAAGATTTATGGGGTAAAGAAAGGGACTCAGTGGGAGGGGATTGTGGAGAATGTATTTCAGGTCCCATCCCTAAGAAGGAAAAATGTACTATGGATTCACACCATTAAGGACAAGTACTCCTTTGCTATTCCTTGCATTTCTTTCTTTATGAAGGGAACTCGGTCGGCCTCCTAACCCTGGCCTCCTGCCACTTCTTCCTTTATCCACTTAGCAGAAGTAGAGGGCGCTGAGAGCCACGCTTGTTTCCTCTGTGCTTGTTTTTCCTCTTGAGAACATGCCAACCCACAGAAAGCAAGACACTTGCAGGGTTCCATGCAGGTTTGCTCACGTGAAGGGCCTTCGGTGCTCCGGGACTGCCCATGACTCAGTAGATAAATCTTTCTGCCGTGGGTGTTAGAGTTACAGGCTGATTGAACCCCCCTATTAAACTGTATCTTCAGACTTAGTCATTACTGATAATGAAGTGATGAATGGCCCCCCATCTGTCTTATGCCTGGCTTTGTTTCCCTGTCTCAAAAATAAGATAGGGAACAAGAGGTTCTGTTTCACGGTCTCTCTCATCCCCCTGACCACCCGTATAGCCTAAGAAACTGAGCTCCCCTCTGGAAACGATCATCTACAAAGAACAGTTCAGACAGCAATCCAATTATCAAAGCAAAACATCTAACATTGTTTTTTGTTGTTGTTGTTTTTTTGGGTTTTTTTTTTCCCATCTCAGAAAATGGTAAAAATGTTCTGGAAATTCCACAAATCATGAAAAATACCTGATACCATATGGACAATTTCTCTACCCCTCTGGCCCCCTTCCTTATTAAACATAAACCACAGATTTATAATGCAGATAGTTATTACTATGCTTCTGATTAATGACTTTTGAATCAGTAATTCTGACAACATTTTACAAAATCAATTTATTTACTAATAGGCAGTACTAATTTCATTTATCTGCAAAAACTTTTTTTCAATATTTCACATATGAACAGGGATTTTGGTTGTCTTTTTTTAAGTTTTTTTAATGTTTATTATTTTTGAGAGAGAGAGAGAGACAGAGTCAGAGACAGAGAGCAAGCAGGGGAAGGGCAGAGAGAGAGGGAGACACAGAATCCAAGGCAGGCTCCAGGCTCTGAGCTGTCAGCACAGAGCCCGACACGGGGCTCGAACTCACAGACTGTGAGGTCATGACCTGAGCTGAAGTCGGCCGTTTAACTGACTGAGCCACCCAGGCGCCCCTGGTTGTCTTAAACATAGTAATAATCATTAAAGATTGACTAAATGGAATGAGAGAGGGATGGAAGAGATAAATACATTCACGATTTCAGACTTCTTAAAAAAAAAAAAAGCAGATGGACTTAATGCTTCAGCTACTGTCGTGAAATTATGAATCTGTGTTCTTTCCAAGAAGGCATCTCACCCATGTTGGATTCTACTGCTTAGGTATTTGCAAAATTCACATGTATCTCTGCGTGAGCATTTCCAAAATTCCAGGCTCACCTCCAGCTTCCCCATCCTGATTTCAGACACTTTCATTACTGGAGTGGCTGTGGACTGCAGAGATTCCCAAGACAAGTGGTCTTTCTAAGAAACGCAGACAAACCCTAGTAATGACTGAATCAAGACTGCTCAGGTTACCTCAGCCCACAGGCCAGTCTCCAAGGAAAGGATGGAACCCAATGCATTAAGCACATCAACTTCTGAATGAGCACCTTTGCATCACTCAGGACTTAATCATAGAAGCAGAGACGCCATGAGTGAAGTAGAACAAGCAATTACTGTAGGGATGAGACCTTAAGCTATATGGAAGCTCAATTGATAATTGAGCCTAAGGCATCATAGGTCAACCAGACCAGCAGTTGGGAAGGAACGATGAATGTGGATAAGAGCCCGGATGAACTAGAACCAGTGAAGATGAGCCAAAATTCAGAAGGGAAGCAGAAACTCATAAGGATGAACTGATCTTTCTCTTAGCGCCTGAAACCTGGATTGTGAGGGTGACGCGAAGGAGAGGCCGGCACCCTTTGCCCTGGAGCTGCAGAGATGCTTCGTGTGGGACATAGGGAAACTGAAAGAGGAGATTCAGTGAGAGCTGGAGTAGGGGGAACTCTAGGCGCTTCTCCACACCAACAAGGTGAGTCAACAGATAATCAGCAATGTGCGTGAGCTGCCCCAGGACCTGATGCCTTGCATCAACCTTCTGAGAGTATAAAATATACTGCCTCATCTCCACATTCTACATGGCTTTTCTGACCAGTAAGGAAATCAGCTCACGGGGAATAGTTTCTGTTTCAATTGCTATTGTTGCATAATAAGTCACCCTAAAACTTAGTGCCTTAAAGCAAGCACAATCATATTGTATCTATGTTTTATGGATCAGAGATTCAGAAGCTCTTGGCTGGATGTTCTGACCTGGGCTCCCTCCTGTTGTGGTCAATCAGCATCTGGGTTTGGAAGGGCAAGGAGAGGGTGTAGCTGGAGGCTGAGGTTCCAGGACCTCTCTGTATGGTCTGCCCACGTAGGCTAGTTTTGGCCTTCTCATTACATTTGGGCTGCTAACAAACATAACTTCTACCATATTGTATTGTTTGAAACAGATTCACGGGAGGATGGGGGGGTTCATCTCTTGATAGGGGAGTGACAAGTTTCCAAAAGAGCACAGGGGAGAGGAGACATCGGGAGGCACAATTCTTTCTTTCGCGATGTCCAAACAAAGACAAGTGGAAATCAGCTCTTGAGGATTTCCACCTTGGTCATTGCCCAGTAATTCGTGAAACCATACAGCATTGATGATGAACATCAGGCTCATGTAAATTCTGTTTGTACTTCCTGACGTAATTGTGATATATCTCTAAGCGTAGTCATGATAATCCCAGCTCTAAATATTTTTCTTAACATTGAGATAATGCATATCTAGGAGATGAGACATCGGTGAAATAAAATAAAGCCCACACTAAAATGATTATGAACAATTTTAAAGTACTTATTATTTTAACCTCTCTGGGCCTCGGTTTTCTTGTCTATGAAATGAAAACATTCTACTTGAATGGCTTTCTTGATCTTCCCCATATTTATTGAATCTACAATAAATAAGATCATATTAAAACACTCCCTGTGAGATACAGAACTGTTAACTATTTTCTTACCAAATGATAAAATCCTTTTTGAGGAATGGTATTTTCGCTTATTCTTTCCTATGTTTACACATGAGAAGTACACAGCATTATTAAGAAATATAATTGTTTGAATCTCCTTCCAATCTTTTTGATTTTCAGACACGTGCAGTGATTTTTATCTAAAGCCAAGTAATACATGATTCAAATATAAGCCAGTTTGAAGAAATGGAGATAAGTTACTAAACTATTTACTGTTCAAAAAAGAAAAGAAAGCTCCTATAATTCTCCTACATTTCTCTTCATTATAACCCTCCACAATGTTTGCTCATATGGATCACAAATGAATCTTGGGAAAAATCTAGCAGGGACTTTTGATTAAATGGTATGTTGAATAAACAATGCTGAAACATTTTAATGAGGTCAGATAAAAAGACTCTGCTGAAAAGAAATATTTAAAAAATCACTTTGAGGCTCTAGCCTCAAACCATTCCCTGGAGACTTGGGGCTCTATTTCTTCTTGTTGTGTCGTTACCCAAAGACTTTAAGAACTCTCGTTGGTTTTGCTACCATGAACAATTCGTGGCTCCTTAGCACACAGATTCCCATTGCTGGATTTCTGGAAATTTTTGAAGCGCATTCTAATGAAATCCACACAAATAAACACCCTGTCCAAAGTCAACGATAAAACCCAGTTAATAATATGCCTATAGCTCTTTAGGAAGCAATGCCAAGACATTGTTTCTTGCCTGTGATGGCTGCTGATAGCCACAGAGTTACAGGACTTACAAATGTCAACTAGAAATTTTTGAGACAAAGAAGCAAAGACCTGGGAAGTGAAATGTACAGACCATACTCACATAAAAAAAATTTGCAACTGTTACTTAATCTGGCCTTAATATGATTGGCTTAAAAATGCAGTAGAGCTTAATGGAGGAAAACTCCATGTCTATAGCAGGCATGCAAACAAGAGGAAAAAAGAATCAGAAGGAAACAACCAGGATGGCACACAGAACCAGTGAGCATGGTCAGCAAACAGGAGGTTGGCTCTGCAGATTTAAGAGGTAGAATGGTTTGAGCCAATACAAACGTCCAGAGTGAACCCATGAAGATGGGTAATAGAAGTGAAATGAGGCCAAGGAACGAAGACGGGCAAGGACATTGCCATGCCCACGAAGACCCCCTAGGTGATTACAACATGCAGTGGGGACAAAGGCTGCAAGTTTTCAAAGTATAACCGACTTGGGGACTAAAGAGGAGGTCATTAGATGACAGGAACAACGTGGGAATGGGGACAGAATAGGTCTCTAAGGACCAAAGGTGCTCTCAGGAGACTGGAGACATAATGGTGTGGAATCGGCATGGGAAGTCTAGAAGCAGGCCACCTTCTGGTCCTGACATGTTTGGATCTTGGGAAAATGAACTTCTATGCCTCACTGGGCCACCCAGAAATCTGACCTCTGAGAAAAACAGGATTCAGTAAAGACAGCAAAGTCAATGAATGTACTTCTAAGAGGAGATAATGTAAAGAAGTTTGTTTAACCACAGGGGGAAATCTCCAAAAGAAAAAGTGGAAAGGTTTGAGACGGTGAGGGGAGTGGTAGAAACTTGGGTCTAGGGGCGCCTGGGTGGCGCAGTCGGTTAAGCGTCCGACTTCAGCCAGGTCACGATCTCGCACTCCGTGAGTTCGAGCCCCGCGTCAGGCTCTGGGCTGATGGCTCGGAGCCTGGAGCCTGTTTCCGATTCTGTGTCTCCCTCTCTCTCTGCCCCTCCCCCGTTCATGCTCTGTCTCTCTCTGTCCCAAAAAAAAAAAAAAAAAAAAAAACAAACAAAAAAACGTTGAAACTTGGGTCTGAGGGTCTGAGAGATGGAACCAGAAAGCTGTATGGGGATGTTACTACCCTACAGCCAGACACATAAAAGATGAAAAATACATGAATACATCCCACAAAAAGACTCAGTCTACATAATAAGATTGCTCTAGCAAATGTAGTTATGGTTAAACTTAAAATATTAAATCCATGACATAGATACGTATATGTCCATATAGCAGGCATATACATATATACTTTAAAAATTTGTTTGCTCCTTATTCAGAGATAAATCTTGTCTTCCCATCTAGCTTGTAAGCTATTAAGAAAGGCACTACGTTGTGTATCAGCATGATTAGCAATGATCAATAGCCAACCATCAATCAATGGGTCCAACCAAATTAAGACTCCCTGAGAAGGCTAACCTACTTCTTTCTTTTTTGTTTCGTTTGCTGAAAAGAAAATTAATATATTTTCTTATCTGAGACTCCTATGAATCTGTCAGTGTGACCCACCATGTTGATAAATGAGGCTGAAGACAGCTTAGGCTTGTCTCTTTCATTGAACCCCCTGAACTCTCACTCCTGATTTCAGACTGGGGCCAGCCTTTGAAGCTTCTACTTCCACACCATGGTTCCTGCCATCTGTGATATCCCACAAGGCTGTCTCTTGCTAATACCACCTACATTTCACCGCTCCAGTCCTCAGAACCTGGAAAGGCTGCAGAGCAAAAGCATGGGATGAATGTAGGAAAGGTTTGTCTTTTATTTCCACATAGAGCTCCGAAACCAGACAAGGAGAGCTCGTCAGCCTGGGAAGCTTCTTTACCGGCAGTAATCGCTTAGATTCAGGTGCAAATATGTAGTTCATTCTGATGGGAAGTCCAGTGTCGCAGAAGTGACGCCCTCATTGGCACTGCTTATTGGTGACAATTACGAAAGGCAATTGTGAGTATGTTCCCTAGAAAAGGTGAAAATAGTCAAGCCAAGTGGATTTACTCCTAACCGCTCATTGTTCTCTCTTGGCTCCGTAAGACCATCATGTTAGAGCAGACAGGGCTTCCGTTGGGGCACACGGATCTATTCCCAGCTTCTGGCTGAATAATGCTTCTAAGCCTCCTAAGAAAAGTTAGCGACTTGAAGAAAGTCCTTTCCTTTGTCTCACTCAAATCTCTAAGTTCTTAAGTTACACCTGTTCCTCTCAATTTATCTCCAGTGCATATCTCTAGCAAGAGTGTCTAAGTTTTATGTATATCCCTTGAGTCTGAAAGAGTATACACTCTCAATCCATCAGACAGCCATATAGACTGAATCTAAAATTGGTTGCTTTATTTTTTTTTTTTTCCGTTTTGCATCAAAGCACAGGCAACACAACAATGGGAGGTTTTGCTCCTATGACTACTGTATCATATGGAATTTTTACTTCCTGGTTGCGCTTAGCTGATAAGCCATATGGCACCAACGTATTGGGAAGAGTCTGAGCAAGCTTTTCCAAATACAAATTATTATTCATAGTTCCCTAAATTATGCAAATGATACCATTCATTTTCCTACCTAATCCTCTCTGGAGACGCTCCAAGGTCTGAAATGAAAGAAATTCTTCTCTCGAACCTATGTAATCCACGTTAATTGCTTTTGACAGCAAAGGGTGGGATGGTTAGATAGTGCAGTGGTTAATACTTTAATCATATCACCTCTGCAACAAACTTAGCTGGGTGCAGCACTCTCAAGAACAGCCATGTCAATGCATCCTCATCGTAGAATCACAATGCAGTCACAATCTTAACTGCATTTTAATGTAAGTGAACTTAAGGCAGGTGAAGGAGAAAAGAGGATCAGACGTGGGAAAGAGAGGTGGGGGGAAAGACCTACCTAACATCCCTGGGGACAGAAACATTGATTTTGCCACTTAGTCTCATCCTATGGAACAGAGGTCAAGTTTTTTCAAGACTATGAGACTTCCAATAAAGCCTTTCGTCTATTTCTGTCCTTCTTCCCTACAGCAGCCTCGCTCTCCCCATTCTCCACATCTGGCTTCTCACTCCTAACTACTTTTGCTTTTATTTTATGTTTTATTTTTTTTTTCCTACTTTTGCTTTTAATACCCTCTCTATTCATCGTCCAAGCCTGAACTCAAATGCCACCAGGTTCATGGATTTTTTTTTCTTCCTTCCCCTGCTAGAAATTATCATTCTCTTCTCTGTAATGTCACAACACATTCAAGCTCTCTGATAGCATTTGTCTAGAAAGACCCTGTAATTTAGTAACTGGTATGCATGTCTTACTTCCCTGAGGCTTATGTCTAGGGATAAGGGAAAGAGAAAAATCATGGCTTGACAAAAGCAAAAACAAAAATTTTAAAATACTGCTTAGCCCAGGCACATAATAGATGCACAAATTAAAGTATATGCAATGAGGAGAACCTGGAAGGCTCAGTCAGTTAAGCGTCCGACTTCGGCTCAGGTCATGATCTCGCAGTTCGTGAGTTCGAGCCCCGCGTCAGGCTCTGGGCTGACGGCTCAGAGCCTGGAGCCTGCTTCCGATTCTGTGTCTCCCTCTCTCCCTGCCCCACCCCCTGCTCGTGCGCTCTCTCTCAAAAATAAATAAACATTAAAAAAAATTTTAATATATAATAAATACATTAATGAGTAACTGAATATCTAGTCTCATGAATTGTAAGCTCCAACATGAAGGGGACTATGTCTTCAAGGTATAGATAGTATTTTCCCAACTCTACCCTCATTTAAAAAAAATTTAACAAGACATCTTATTCGTAATAGATCTTAATGAACGTAAGTGGGAATTACATTGAACCGGGATGACCGTAATGGGTGGTTGTGCTGAGCCAGACATGACAGGTAGTTACAACAATGGACCTTAGACCTTATGACAATGAGAGTCATTTGGTTCTACTGAAAAAAAAAAAATTATCTGACTGGGATGGACCTAGGATGAAAGTTCTCTCTATTAAGACATCAAGATGTTAATTCAACAATTCTAGTTTATGAAATATGCAATTTTTCCCCAAAGAAAAAGAATGGTAAAGGTTAAAAAAAAAAGTAAATAGTCATGAATTCTATTTAAACTGTTCATAAATAAAAGAATTGATTACCATGCAGTTGGAAAAATGGAACATATGTTAGTTTATAAGCTCAATTCAGACTGTTTGCTTTCAGTTTCTTTTAATTTCTACCATTGAAGGAGAAGCATTGCAAACCGTAGGCAAAGTTAAGTGGAAATAGTAAATGAATCTCCCAAACAAGATGCTGTATTTTCAGTGGGGTCTATTTAATAGTATGAACACAAAGACAGTGTTTTAACAAAGCCACAACAATAGCAGCATGGTGGGCCACAAGGAAAGAAAGTTCTCAGTAAATATTTCTGGAGGGAATACCTCATCGCTATGAAATATTGACTACCTCAGAATGCTATATGACCCCTTCATCATTTTTTGCACATTTATGACAATTTGGGACTCAAAGAAAAAATTAACTTTTGATCATAACACCTATCAACATTTCTTTCCACTCGATGCTTAAGAATCTACTTGATGTTTATACAGTTGTTTAAACAACCAAGGCAGTCTTGGGGCGCCTGGGTGGCTCAGTCAGTTAAGTGTCTGACTTCGGCTCAGGTCGTGATCTCACGGTTCATGAGTTCGAGCCCCATGTTGGGTTCTGTGCTAACAGCTCAGAGCCTGGAGCCTGCTTCCGATTCTGTGTCTCCCTCTGTCTCTTCTCCTCCCCAACTCATGCTGTATCTCTCTCTGTCTCTCAAAAATGAATAAATGTTAAAAAATTTTTAAAAATAAAATAAACAACCAAGGTAGTCTTAATTCTACAAATCATTGTATAATAATCAGTAACATGTGTTTGTCATTGGAGGCACTGTACACCCCGAAAGACCCCTCTGAAGACCATGAAGAAACCAGCATCCAAGATGTTTGGCTGACACATCACCTTGACCAGTCCATCTACCCTGACTTTTGTGACAGCATGACTTTGGTTGATCCAGCATTAGCTGACGCTGATCTGGATATGCAGAGCCAATCAGAAAACCTGGATGTTGCTTTCCTCCTCTATACTCACAACCTACATGAATGATGGCTCATGAGTCTCTCCAACTCTCTTTGCAGAATATTAGCAATATGTACATCAGCCCATCCTTTCCAGGATTTCTGGGAAGATTCATGGGATAACTATAAAGCAGTCTAAGATGTCTGAACACACATGAAGGTAAAGAAGAAGAAGAAGAAGAAGAAGAAGAAGGAGGAGGAGGAGGAGGAGGAGGAGGAGGAGGAGGAGGAGGAGGAGGAGGAGAAATGCCATGATTTGGTGGTTCCTTTGTATATTTTAATTGCACACTTATAATTTCCGGAACACAAATAGAAAAAAATGTGTCAACTCTAATGAATGAATCATGAAAGAATTTAGCTCTGTTGCCATGGCAAGTCCCATCAACCCAGTATGATGGACATTTTGGCTTTGTTCACCCCCCTAATGAGTGGGGGACTGAGTCAAGGGTTATTTTTCTTTGGTCATTAAGATGTCCAATGCTTCAAACCCTATTCAATCAATATGTTGCCTCATGCTGGTCTAGAATTAAATTCTACACCGGCAAACAGGTATTTCCAAAAGAGGTCCTTTACCTTCTGTGAATTATTATCCCTTCAGTGCAAGGAACTTCTTAATTCATCGTTTCCTGAACTTAAGTTATTCTTGTACCACTTTCCAATTTTCCAATTTTTGTCATGTCTATAATACCACCTGTAATGTAAATTGCTTAAAATATTTCTTTATATCCTTAAGCAATACCATCCACTAAATAAGATTTAAGGAGCTGGTTAGAATTTCATACATGAAATAAATACTTTACGACAAATCTTCCTCCACTTATGATGGGGTTACATCCCAATAAAGCCATAATACATTGAAAACACTGGAAGTTAAAAATGCATTTAATACACCTAACCTACTGAACATCATAGCTTAGTTTAGCCTGCCTTAAATGTGCTCAGAACACTTACATTAGCCTACAGTTGGGCAAAATCATCTGACACAAAGCCTATTTTATAATCAAGTATTAAATACTGCACGTAATTTATTGAAGACCATACTGAAAATAAAACACAGAATGGTTGGATGGGCACAGAATTGTAAGTGTATCCGCTGTTCGCCTTCATGACTGCAGGGCTGATTATGAACTGTGGTTTGTTACCGCTGCCCAGTTTCGAGAGAGTACTGTACTGCCTATGGCTAGCCCAGGAAAAAAATCAAAATTCAAAATTCGAAGTATGCTTTCTACTGAATACATATTGCTTTCATACCATCGTGGAGTTGGAAAATCGTAAGTCAAACCATCATGAGTCAGAGTCTGTCTGTATAAAAGGTTTCAAGGGCTACCTGAAATGATCTCACACAACACCATCATTATATATGCCACGTTCTGAGAAATATTCTTTGAATATATTACGGAAAACCAAACTACTTAAGAGGTTCAGGATTTGTAGCAGTATGACATTCACATGAATCCTATAGTGTCTGGGACACATTTATTGAGCACAGGATGTCTTCATAAAAAAGGTAGGCCCGATAAGTACATAAATAAACTCTTAACGCTTTTTCTAGTCTTTCTTTGCACAGATGCTAAAACATACATGTTGATCGCTGTCAAATTCAAAATGTCTTTATATGATCATTAGCAACTCTTGACTCAGGTATTTACAGCAGCAGACACGAATCTGAGGGGCAAATGTGAAGAGAAGTGTAATCGGCTTTATTAATTAATTTTTTTTTTAATTTTTTTTTTCAACGTTTATTTATTTTTGCGACAGAGAGAGACAGAGCATGAATTGGGGAGGGGCAGAGAGAGAGGGAGACACAGAATCGGAAACAGGCTCCAGGCTCCGAGCCATCAGCCCAGAGCCCGACGCGGGGCTCGAACTCACGGACCGCGAGATCGTGACCTGGCTGAAGTCGGACGCTTAACCGACTGCGCCACCCAGGCGCCCCTATTAATTAATTTTTTAAACTTAGTGGGGAGAAAAGGAAAGAACATAGATCTGGGAGTTCAGAGTTTCTAGCTATAGATATATTTTTGTGTTCTGTGTTTATGTGTGAGTCATTGGTTCAACCTTTAGTTTTTCTTTTCTTTTTTTTTTATGTTTATTTCTGAGAGAGAGACAGAGAGACAGAGACAGAGAGAGAGAGAGTGTGTGTGAGCGGGGGAGGGGCAGAGAGAGAGGGAGACAGAGAATCTGAAACAGGCTCCAGGCTCTGAGCTGTCAGCACAGAGCCCGACGCGGGGTTCAAACCCACAAACCGTGAGATCATGACCTGAGCCGAAGTTGGATGCTCAACTGACTGAGCCACTCAGGCACCCCATCAACCTTTAGGTTTTCAATCCAAAATAAGGTTGGATTGCCAAACTAAATATAATCTAAAGTCTTTTTCAGCTCTATTTCCAGTAGTCCATAATTAATCCAACCTAAAGATTTAAGGCAAAGGAATATTAGAGGTCTGGTCCCAGAAGCTCTCTCAAAGGCACTTTACAAGTGTTTTGTAAACTGAATTCCAATTTCTGGGGTGGTTTTTTTTTGGATATATAACATTAATATTGTATTTGAAAAATGAACACTTCTATAACTATACAATGAATAAATTATTTTCTACCAAAGAACAACCTGGAGGTCTGGCTTTGAGGAAAACAGCCAATCTCATCCATCACCTGAGCAGACATACTGGGAATTTATATAACAGGACAATAGGTATGATTTCTGAATGTTCCCTGAGGAAGTAAATTAAACTCAGGCTGCATTCCAGTCCTTGCCAGAGGAATTCTACCCAGAGGCAAGTGAGCTAAAACATTTTTAGGAGCAGCAAACTTTACGGAGACCCACATTCATTCCCTGTATTACTTTCTTATTGTTGTTTATCTTTTAATTTGGGTTATATGTGCTTACATGCAGACTTGCCAATTATTTTTACAACCAAATCTTTTTTTATTTCTTTCGTTGCCTGAAAATCCTAGAGAATTTCCTCTAGAGAGGCAGTTTGTGTTAATTTCTGTAGTCTTCTATTTTTTTTTTTCCTATTCAATGTCACTATAATCATTTGTTCTCAACCCAATACATGTTTCTTCATTTGCTTATGAATATGGGTGGGAAGGTCTTTTAAGGCTCTTTGACTGTCTCTGACACTTCTCATGCAGAGAATGAGTTCTCCGTGTGTCACCCCTCACACCTCTGAAAGTATAGGCTGGATTCCTACTACAGAGCTTGCAAGGGGTAGAGGACATTCTTTCCAGTAAGTTATCACTTTTCCAACTCTACATGGTAATTAGAAATGATGTGAATAAAGCCAAAGGAATATAATGTTAAAACACTGGCAATTAAAACCACTCAATTGCAAACCAATCCATGGGACACATACTGATGTGATTCTCCTATGAAAAGATCCCTGTCTCTTTTTTTCTTCCTATTTTTGGGTGTTGAGGGTTCAACTTAATCATGACTGTGATCATTCTGCATATGATTTTGTATCCTGTGTTTGCTGAAATATAATAACATACTTTATATTATTACAAGTTATCTGTATACATTTTTAACATCCATATAGTATTCCGTTGGATAAATGTATCACAATTAACCTAACATTTTTCATTTTTAGACCCTTGGCTTGTTTCTAAGTTTGTATAGTATATGCAATAAATATGTCTTCTCTTGCAAATATGAGATTCATTTCTTGTTTTTCTGTTCATTATTTTAGGAGTATTTTCCAGAAGTAGAATCATTAGGTCAATAGGTCAGGTCGTTTTTACATGTCTTGAAATTTATTACTGAATTTCTTTCCAAGAAAGACTTGTGTAAATTTATACTTCCATGGGTATAATGTAAGTCCTTTCCCCTTTTCAGAGGGTATTGTGATTTTTTTAAAAAAAATTAAGTCTTGCAACTTTGATAGGGGAAAGCAAAATAAAATCTTACTTTTAGTTTGTGTTTTTTGTTTATAAACTGAATTTTTGCATATGATCATATGAAGCTGTTGAACTTTTCTCTTTTGTGAATTAACTGATGCTATTTTTCTTGCCTATTTATTTACGAGGTCTCATTTTTTGTGACAATTTATATAACCTTTTTATATATAAAATATCCACTCCTTCTGCCATACATTCTGTGAATATTTTCCCCAGTTTGCTTTTTTACCCTTTAATTTAGACTTAATTTGTTTACATATTTACAGTCATATCTTTGTGAGCTCTTTCATTGTTCTTTCATTGAAAGCTGAAAGGTCTCGTCTAGAGAGCTGATAAATATGAATTTCTATTTTCTCTATTTTTCTAATACTTTATTATTTATCTTTTAATTCCTCACTCCCCCAACAAGGACAAAATCTTGGCAAGGAGAAGCCAGCTTCTGGCTAGAAGACTTAGGCATCAGGTATCCTTAGGGATTTTGGTAGCCCTTGGATGACTCAAACTTGGCCATTTTGAACATCAATCTACAAACGGCTATAAAGTACTAACTGCTGACATTATTCAAAGCTCTGTACTATGCAATGTGGGAACAGGAAATGGAAAAAGAAGCTAACGATATGACCTTGTGTACGATCTTGTGTAACCAATCCAACATCTTATATGCAATAGCAAAAATGGCATGGCAGTCCTTACTCTCGGTAAATATAGGAGCCCGCCATAGAATACCATGGTCTATTATAAGTATCTAACAAAAGAAAGACTCTAAGTCATGGCTTTTGTGCTACAAAGAGAAAACGTTCACTCTGTACCATGTAACATGGTATGGCCAAATTAATTTCACTTTGGGTGCCTTGTACTGGTACTTTTCTCTAATTGAACCAGCCATAATTAGTCCAATAATACATCTTCTAAATGGTCAGTCTGAACACTAGAATCAATGCCAACTCTCATGGGTGATAGAGGAGATTTGTTTATAATTCATTTAACAGATTTTCTCTGAACACTGTCTTTGTGCCAGACCCTTTTCTAGGAATTAAAGGTCTAAAATATAAGTAACGTACTGACACCACTCCCTAGGACAGTGATTCTCGAAAGTGATGGATGGCTTTTTGAAGTGTAGATTCCCAGACTCTTCCTCAGATCCTCTAAATCAGTGTGGAGCCTAGCACTGTTTGTGTTCCAAATTCTTCATGGTGATTTTGATCAGTCCCCAGAATAGAGAACCTCTCTTTATGCTCAGAGAGCAGTGAGTGGATCTCTTCTTAGAGGGTAAATAGGAATAAACTTCCTTTTATGAGGTCATTCATCTAAACCTAGAGGTTTTACATAGGGAATCTCACAATCTTCGTAACATATTTGGAAATTAATCAATGATGTCCTCATCCCACAGATGAAGAAACTGATCTTAAGAAAAGTTCAGGAATTTGGCCAGGGTAATAACATCTGTAGTCAGTGGGTCTGTGATTCTAACTCAAAGTTCTCTGATATTTAACTCCACATGAAAGAAAAAAAGAAAAACACATCAACACTGTGGATTAATTGGGTTGGACATTCTTGAGAATTAAATCAAAGAGTTTAAGCCCTTTGGTCAAGAATCTGCATATTTCAAAACCAACCCATATGTCACAGCACGGTAATTATAAGATGATGGTGAGTGTATCTCCACACTCTTTTGCCGGGGTTTCTAGTTTCATTTGTGTTGAAGCTTTACGTAACCCATCATGTCCTTCTAGGCTGATATTAACCACATCTTCCTACTACATCACAAACTGCAGGTTATATTTGTTTTCTTGATTGGTCTGGCAATTGACTCCTTCAGGAAACTTGAGGGAGGGCAGAAAATGGAACCACTTTTCATCTATGCCTCTCTCCAAAAGGGAATAAAATGCTTTGCTCCCTTTAACAAAGAAAAAGGCACAGGAAAAACTGTAGTCATGTAGCCATATCTCATTTTCGGCAACATGGAACCCCATGAGTTACACTGATTGAAAAAAGAGATTCATCCCCCAACTCTTTTGAAAAATAAAAAAATTGAAGAAATGCTTCCTCCCCGGGGACACAATCACTAGGTGTCTTCAATTTTGCAAAAACTGCTTCTCATCACCAGGTTTATCCTTAGCATGAATATAATCTGCTTTTCTGGTAAGCTGTTTAGAATATCAGAGTAGGCAGGGAATGTATAAGTCAAATCTTAATGGATCAACTTCATGTTGCATGTGAAAAGCTAAAATTCTGAGAACTTCATCTTGCAGCAAGAGTTTATCAGTACAGTCAGAATCACCAAATTTTCTTGAGCAATGGTTATATGTAAGATACTCAGGTTGGTGCTGTGGGAGACATAGAAAACAAATATAATCTCTGATCTGTAAGAAACCAAGTGTCCAACTTTGGTTTCACCTCAGATCATGATCTCACAGTTTTGTGGGTTAAAGCCCCACGCCAGGCTCTGTGCTGACAGTGCAGAGCCTCCTCGGGATTCTGTCTCTCCTCTGCCCATCTCTGCCCCTCTCCCACTCTTGCTGTCTCAGTCTCTCAAAATAAAGAAATAAACTTAAAAAAATAAAAAGACATGTTTCTCTGAACCAACGATGCTAAACCACAATTTTTCAAAACTGAATAGTATTCCACAACCTCTTTTTTTAAAGTCAAAGATTCCTCGGCATCAACAACAAATGCTGTTATACTATAATACATATGTTACCTAAATACATGCAAACCTAAAATTATGGACAAATCTCTTTAGTGCACTTATAAAGCCATAAAACTGAATCAAATTTAGCAACTAAATCCAAACAAAACTACAAAAACCAGTAACATTTATTTTTTTTTTAATTTTTTTTCAACGTTTTTATTTATTTTTGGGACAGAGAGAGACAGAGCATGAACGGGGGAGGGGCAGAGAGAGAGGGAGACACAGAATCGGAAACAGGCTCCAGGCTCCGAGCCATCAGCCCAGAGCCTGACGCGGGGCTCGAATTCACGGACCGCGAGATTGTGACCTGGCTGAAGCCGGACGCTTAACCGACTGCGCCACCCAGGCGCCCCAAAAACCAGTAACATTTAAATCAGTAATACTAATTTGTTAGATGGATGGTGTTACTGCATTGAAACTCAACTTGTACATTCAGCGTGAGCATAGTGCTGAAGGCTTCCATGCAAGTTCTTTTGAATCTCTTTGTCCATATCATTGGGGTATATCACCATTTTTGTTCCCCTAATTTTTTTTCATAGGAAAGCCATATTTCTCACAGCATCTCCTAAATTATTTGAGTTTCGCTTGTCATGAACCTATCATTTATATATGTGGTTAATCCCTGCTCTGGTATTCTTAGAGGAAATCTGGTGCCCATGGGATCACAAGGTCACATGCAGACTTGCCTAGTGAAATGACAGGGGGGTTCAATTATTTGTTCATCATCCAGCTAATCAAATACATACTTTTATTAATTTTTTAGATAACCATTAAGGAGAAAACAGTTAAACTCCTCTCTCTTCTGTCAAACAAGCCAAAACAATACAAATAAAAATGGACAAATTAGGGAACATGTCATCAGACACCCCGGGACACACAGATCCATGCTGAGAAATGCTCACAACAACTCAAGACAATACATTTTCCAGAAAAAGAAGAGCAGGCTAGAAAAGTCTCCATAGCAGGACAGAGAAAGCGGGTTCCAAGCAGAGTTTCCGACAACAGGTGGAATTTTAAGTAGACGTATGAAGAGATAGCTTCCCAACGCAGAAGAGGAGTGAAGAAAAGCAGAGGCAGAAGCCTTTCAGACATGCTTGGGGATGGGGAGTGGACCAGTTAACTGGAAGGTTCTAAAGGAGGCAGAGTGATTTAATTTTGCCATAAGAGTAGTTTTGCACCCCCCCTCCAAGTGTGGTAATTCTAAATAATGCTTAGAAACATAAGTTGATGAATAGAGATTTAAAGTATTTTAATCACTAGTAATGAAGGAGGTCGCCTTAACTTTTACAACATGATACCAAAACCCATTGGTATCATCTAGCTAGGGAACAGAGCTCTTCCTGCTTTGTAGGTAGGAGAACAGAGGTGGTATATATCTTTCTCTGTTCATACTCTCATTTAACTTCTTTGTAGGAAATTTAGGTTTCCCCTTAGTCCCGCCTCCCTTGATTCCAAAGATATACTTCTCAATAAGTTAAATTATTTTGATTGACCAGCTGTTTTCTATTTTTCTTAATAAGCTTTGGCCATCAGGGGAGTGGCAAGGAGCCCTCCGAAGTGCTAATGTACCATCTGATTAGACGTGTGCTGCCTTTTCCAAGGACCATTTTGCACTTTGGTGATTTAATAAGTGTAATAGGAATCTGAGGAGCACTCCTCTGCCCCTCTGGACCAGGACACAAAGCTAGGACATATAAATCAAGTACTCTACCACCACCCAAGTGTGATGAATGGGATAAGGAATGGGAGAGAATGGGAGAATTGTCAGAGACATGGTTTATTAACCTGAGAGAATGAGGGTGCACATGCTCCCCCGGCCATGGGGAGAGTGGATGTTTGTTTCCTACATGTCAGGTGAGAGGGTCTCCAGGAGAACAATGTGTAGAGATTATGAAGTTAGTGTGCCGCAGGAAGGAAAGAATTGCATCTTATTTGTTTATTGGGATATCTGCGTATGTAGTGGACCTGTTCATTGTCCTCTCAACCTATTTGAACAGAAGTACACGGGAAACACAAGAGAGGCCAAAGAACGGGGTAGGGCACCAGAGCACTCTGGACTCCTATTGTTCGTTATGGCAAGGACGACTGAGTTGCCCGTGAACGAGCCAAAGAACACCATGTGAGGCAGGCCCGACCTCAGCTGGCTTGCTAGTATACCACCCAAGAAGGTTGGCACACTGGGGAAAGGAATACAGCAACCTGTTAGGTGGACCCCTTGAGGGAGAAGCTGAGAAGTGGAGGGGGGAGGGGAAAAAGAGATGGGGTGAAGCTGGAACACATCACCCAATTAGGGCATCTTAATAATAAGGATGTGTCTAATAACCGCTGGATAGCTCACACCTACATTCCATGAGAAAGTCAACGTTTGGATACCTGTAGCATTTGACAAGGAAGCCAAAAGAGCCAAAGTAGGACGACCAATAGGGTGCTAGTTATATAAGATCATTTCTTGTCTCTCATGTTCCCTCCCCGCCAAGCTTACATCACAGGAGCTAGAACCAGAAGAGAAGTGAATGGAGACAATGTCCCATATGCCACTCACAACCTCTCTCTTCAATTGTAAATTTCTTGGGCTGAAATCTGATAGGTATCAAAGAAAAGGGAGATGATAAACCCTGAATGAGGGCATGAGGCTTGGGTTTCAAACTAGATGAAACTGGATTAGACTAGACTTTTTAATGATGGTAAGTGATAGATACCTATGAGATCTGTCATTATTAAGAGATGGGAAGGGCAGATTCAACATGAGGACATAAGTAGAAAAAAAAAGAACTATCTTGTATTTGTACCTCACCACATTCAGACTTCAGTAAGTTCCTAACCCAAGAAAAGAGAAAAGCTATTAAATTCTATTTCACTGGGTTGTGGATCAATGAATTTGAGCATTAACAGAGCTGAGTTTTAATCTTGTCTTGGCCCTTATCAGCCAGGTATCCCTGGACAAATTATATAAATTGTTCTGTATGTTAATTTTTCATCCGTAAAATTGGGAAAATGTTACCAACCTCATCAAGTCGTTCACGGGGGCAGGGGGGGGGGGGTTATATGAAAATAATTGACAGGGAATCTGGCAACTATGTTCCTTTTTTTTCCTTCCATATTCTCTTACATTTTTACATAATGCACACATATAGAGTATTTTTTAATATATAAAATGTTGCAATCAGTTGATATATAATTTTGTGTTTTGTTAATTTGCTTCACAGTTTAGAGCTTTTCACATATTGAAATTGCCACATATTATCATTTTAATATGTTTAAAGAAGCCATCATTTGTGAGAGAGTTTGCTTAGCTGATTCCCTTTTGTGGGGAATTTGGGTAGTTTCCAAGCTCCTCCTTCCCGGTGTAAACTGTGATGTTGCTAACATTAAAAAGAAATCACTTTAACACTTTCCCCATCCCTAAAGATAAAAGGTCTTAGGCAGTCAACATTGCCTTGGGATATCACTTCCCAAGTGGAATTATTTATTCTATCAATTAATATATTTATTGGCATCTCTTGAAAGTGCCCATATCCCTAGAATACCTAGACTTCTAGTTGGAAAAAAAATGAAAAGAAAGCTTCCTCTTGACTTATGAGTCTTAACTTCTCTAGAGAACACTGACTTATTTAATTTGGCCTGGTTAAAGGAAAACTCCCCATGAGTCCATGCTGGGATTTTCCAAGACCCTTCCCAATTTAGACTCAGGATTAAATAGCCTATAATAATTTCATGCCACAGTATAGCAGAGCACACTGATTTAGTTCTATTAGTGCTTTTTTACCTACATCTCAGCTTTCTCTTCCCCAACAGGCTGGAATGCAGTTTCTTTATCTTTCCCAAGGCTGCACTGTAGAAATCTCTTCCTCCTATCTGCCATCTGCTTTAATGCTGTCTTTTGTCCCAAATCCCAGTTGCTCAGGTTCTAATTATTATCAACTTGCCCATTCAGGTAGCTGAAAGTCTTTTGAATAAATTACACACTACCGTATTCACATTAAAAAGCGTATCGGGGAAAATCCACTATTTCCTATCACGAGAAGGGCATATGTGAGCTCAATCATTTCCATTTCATTTCAGGCTTGCTGCTAAAATCAATTCCATTTCTTTTTTTATTGAGACATAATTTACATACCATAAAGTTCGTTCCTTTTTAAGGCTGAGTAATACACCATTGTAGAGCTATACCATATTTTGTTTCTCCATTTATCACTGGATGGGCATTTGGATTGTTTCCACATTTTGCCTTTTATGAATGATGCTGCTATGAACATTTGTTTATAAGTTTTTAGGTAGGCATGTGTTTTTATTTTTCCTAGGCATATATGTAGGCATGGACTTGCTAGGTCATATGCTAAAACTGTTTAACCTTTGAGGAATCGACACACTGTTTACCAAAGCAGCTGCACCATTTTGCATTCTTCCCAGCCATGTTTAAGGGTTTCCCTTTCCCATATCCTACCAATACTTCTTATTGTCTGTCTTTTTTAATATAGCCATCCTAGTGCGTGCAAAGTAGTATCTAACTTTTTTTTTTTTAATGCTTACTTCTTTTTGACAGAGAAAGAGAAAGAGGCAGAGCTCTAGCGGGGGAGGGTCAGAGAGAGAGAGGGAGACGTAGAATCTGAAGCAGGATCCAGGCTCTGAGCTATCAGCACAGAGCCCGACATGGGGATTGAACCCACGGACCGCGAGATCATGCCTTGAGCCAAAGTCAGATGCTTAACCGACTGAACCACCCAGGTACCCCATAACTGAGGTTTTGATTTAGGTTTACCTATTGGCTAAAGGTGTTGAACTGACCATCTTTTCATATGGTGATCAGCTATTTATATATCTTCATTGCAGAAATGGCCATTAAAATAATTTGCCTAGTTTTAATTGGGTTACTGATCTTTTTATTGTTGATATGTAAGTATTGGTGTATTCTAGACACCAGACTGTTATCAGATATACGCTTGTAATTATTTTTCCCATTCTGTGAATAGAGTTTTCACTTTCTTGATTATGTCCTTCAGAGTACAAAAGATTTACATTTAACGAAGCTCCATTTTTAAATGTTTCGTTTGCTTGTGCTTACAGTATCATATTCAAGAAGCCGTTGCCGAATCCTGTCGTAAAGATACATATTAAGTTTTCTTCTAAGAGTCATATACATTTCACTTTTTGGTCATTGATCCATTTGAGTTGATTTTTGTATATAGACTAAGATATGGTTCCAAATTCATTAGTTTGCATGTGGATATCCAGCCATCCCAACACCATTTGTGAAGACTGATTTTTCCCTTATTGAATTGTCTTGGCACTCTTCTCAAAAATCAATTGAACCAGTTGTTTTTAGACTCTCAATTCCATTCCATTGATCTAAATGTATATCTTTATGCCAGGACTGTATCATCTTGCTTGCTGTAGCTTTGTAGTGAATTTTGAAATATGGAAGAGCGAATACTCCAACTTTGTTCTTCTTTTTCAAGATTGCTTTAGTTCTTCTGGGTACCTTGAATTTCCGTGTGAATTATCAGCTTTTCAATATGTGCCAAAAAGACAGCTAGAATTTTTGATAGGAATTGTATTAAATATGTAGATCAATTTAGGTAGTACTGCCTTCTTAAAAGTGCAGCTGCTCTGGAAACCAGTGTGGTGGTTCCTCAAAAAATTAAAAAGAGGTCTACACTATGACCCAGCAATAGCGCTGCTAGGAATTTACCCAAGGGATACAGGAGTGCTGATGCATAGGGGCACTTGTGCCCCAATGTTTACAGCAGCACTTTCAACAATAGCCAAATTATGGAAAGAGCCTAAATGTCCATCAACTGACGAATGGATAAAGAAGTTGTGGTTTCACCATTCACAAAAATAAATTCAAAATGGATAAAGGACCTGAATGTGAGACAGGAAACCATCAAAACCCTAGAGGAGAAAACAGGAAAAGACCTCTCTGACCTCAGCCGTAGCAATCTCTTACTCGACACATCCCCAAAGGCAAGGGAATTAAAAGCAAAAATGAATTACTGGGACCTTATGAAGATAAAAAGCTTCTGCACAGCAAAGGAAACAATCAACAAAACTAAAAGGCAACCAACGGAATGGGAAAAGATATTTGCAAATGACATATCAGACAAAGGGCTAGTATCCAAAATCTATAAAGAGCTCACCAAACTCCACACCCGAAAAACAAATAACCCAGTGAAGAAATGGGCAGAAAACATGAACAGACACTTCTCTAAAGAAGACATCCGGATGGCCAACAGGCACATGAAAAGATGCTCAACGTCACTCCTTATCAGGGAAATACAAATCCAAACCACACTCAGATATCACCTCACGCCAGTCAGAGTGGCCAAAATGAACAAATCAGGAGACTATAGATGCTGGAGAGGATGTGGAGAAACAGGAACCCTCTTGCACTGTTGGTGGGAATGCAAATTGGTGCAGCCACTCTGGAAAACAGTGTGGAGGTTCCTCAGAAAATTAAAAATAGACCTACCCTATGACCCAGCAATAGCACTGCTAGGAATTTACCCAAGGGATACAGGAGTACTGATGCATAGGGGCACTTGTACCCCAATGTTCATAGCAGCACTCTCAACAATAGCCAAATTATAGAAAGAGCCTAAATGTCCATCAACTGATGAATGGATAAAGAAATTGTGGTTTATATACACAATGGAGTACTACGTGGCAATGAGAAAGAATGAAATATGGCCCTTTGTAGCAACGTGGATGGAACTGGAGAGTGTGATGCTAAGTGAAATAAGCCATACAGAGAAAGACAGATACCATATGTTTTCACTCTTATGTGGATCCTGAGAAACTTAACAGAAACCCATGGGGGAGGGGAAAGAAAAAAAAAGAGGTTAGAGTGGGAGAGAGCCAAAGCATAAGAGACTCTTAAAAACTGAGAACAAACTGAGGGTTGATGGGGGGTGAGAGGGAGGGGAGGGTGGGTGATGGGCATTGAGGAGGGCACCTGTTGGGATGAGCACTGGATGTTGTATGGAAACCAATTTGACAATAAATTTCATATATTGGAAAAAAAATAAAAGGGATGACACCAGCACACATAAAAAAAATAAAATAAAATAAAAAAAGAAGTTGTGGTTTATACATACAGTAGAATACTACTTGGCAATGAGAAAGAATGAAATTAGGCCTTTTGTGGATGGAACTGGAGAGTGTTATGCTAAGTGAAATAAGTTGTACGGAGAAAGACAGGTACCAAATGTGTTCACTCCTATGTGGATCCTGAGAAACTTAACAGAAGACCATAGGGGAGGGGAAGGGGAAAAAATAGTTACAGAAAGGGAAGGAGGCAAACCATAAGAGACTCTTAAAAACAGAATACACTGAGGGTTGATGGGGGGTGGGAGGGAGGGGAAAGTGGGTGATGGGCATTGAGGAGGGCACCTGTTGGGATGAGCACTGGATGTTGTATGGAAACCAATTTGACAATAAATTTCATATAAAAAAAATACTGGGTCTACTTTAGGGGTGCCTGAGTGGCTCAGTTGGTTATGTGGCTGACTTTTGATTTTGGTTCAGGTCATGATCTTACAGTTCGTGAGAGCGAGCCCCGTTGTCAGGCTCTGTGCTGACAGCTTGGGATTCTCTCTCTCTCTCTCTCTCTCCCTTTCTCTCTGCCCCTCCCTGGCTCGGTCTCTCTCTCTCTCTCTCTCTCTCTCTCTCTCTCTCTCTCTCCTCTCTCTCTCTCAAAAAACAACAAAAAATTAAAAAAAATATTGAGTCTACTAATGAACACAGAATGTGTTCAATTTCTTTCAATAGTGTCTATGCTTTTAAGTGTACAAATCTTCTCTTGTTAAAATTATTCCTAAATATTTTATTCTTTTGATGGTATTTCAAATGGAATTGTTTTCTTAATTTTATTTACATACAGTTCATTGGTAATGTATAGAAACACAGTTTATTTTTCTACATTGATCTTGTATCCTACAAGATCCTTACTGAACTCATTTATTAGCTCTAATATTATGTGTGTATATGTGTGTGTGCGTTTCTGATAAAGGGTTAGTATCCAAAATATAGAAAGAACTCATAAAACTGGAGACCCAAAAAACAAATAATCCAGTTAAAAAATGGGCAGAAGACATGAAAAGACATTTCTCCAAAGAAGACATCGAGATGGCTAACATACATATGAAAAGATGCTCAACATCACTCATCATCAGGGAGATACAAATCCTTAGGATTTCTATGTATAATATCATGCAATCTGCAAATAGAGATCATTTTATTTCTTTCCTTCAAATCCGGGTATCTTTTATTTCTTTTTCCTCCCTAACTTCCTTGGCTAAAATGTTCAGTGCGATGTTGAAAAGATGTTCCATGAGCAAACATGTTTTTCAAACTTTCAACCTTTTAGCAGTAAGTATGATGTGCCCCGGGAGTTTTGCATAGATGCACTCTCTCAGGTTGAGGAAATTCCCTTCTATTCCTAATCTGTTGAATGTTTTTATGATGAAAAGATGCTGCATTTTGTCAGATGCTTTCTCTATGGTCTATAGTGTTCTTGTGATGTCTTTGTCTGGTTTCGGTATCAGGGTAATATCATCCACTTAGAATAGATGGAAAGTGTTCCCTCATCCTCTACATTTTGGGACTGTTTGTGAAGGGTTCATATGTATTCTTTTAAAGTTTGGTAGAATTCACCAGTAAAGGCAGTGCACCTGGAGTTTTCTTTGTGGGAGATGCTTTGATTATTCACTAAATTTCTTTACTTGTTATAGATCCATTCAGATTTTCTACTCCTTCCTAAGTTAGTTTGGGCAGTTTGTATATTTTTAGAAACTTGTTCATTGCTTTTAGGTTATCCAATTTGTTGGTATAAAATTGTTTATAATATTCTCTTCTGATCCTCTTTATTCCTTTAAAGTGAGTGGTAACATCCCTACTTTTATTTTTGATTTATTAATTTGGGTCTTCTCTCTTTTTCTCTTGGTCAGTCTAGTTAAAATTCACCAATTTTATTGATATTTTCAAAACACCAACTTTTGTCTCACTGATTCTACTGTTTTTCTAGTCTTCATTTTATTTATTCCCATTCTAATCTTTATTATGTCTTTCTTTCTTCTTGTTGTGGGATTTGTCTTCATTTCCCAGTTTCTTAAGGTTGACTTACTGATTTGATAGTTTTTTTTTACAAATGCAGGCTCCTGCATTTATACGTTTCTCTCTCAGCACTATTTTCACTGTATCACATGCTGTGTTTTTGTTCTCATTCATCATAAAATGTTTTCTAATTTTCCTGCAACTTCTCTTTGATCCATTAGTTATTCAGGAGTTTGCTTAATTTCCACAAATTTCTGGATCTCCCAAATTTCCTTGTCGTATTGTTTCTAACTCTATTACCTGATGACCAAAGAAAGTGCTCTGTATGATAACAACCAGTTTACATTTCTTGAGACTTGCTTGGTGGCTTAAACTATGGTTTATCCTAAGGAATCTTCCATATGCACTATCCCAAGGAATCTATCCCAAGGAATGTTCTGTATGCACTTGAGAAGAATGTGTTTGTGGTTGCTGTTGGGTGGGACATTTAATAGGTATTTTTCAGGTCTAGTTTTCAATATTGGAAGTAGAGTGTTAGTTTGAGCCCCGTGTCAGACTCTGTGCTGACAGCTCAGAGCCTGGAGCCTGCTTTGGATTCTGTGTCTCCCCCTCTCTCTGCCACTTCCCGGCTCATGCTCTGTCTCTCTCTTAAAAATAAACATTAACAAAAAATTTTTAATTAAAAACCATGAAAGTGGAGTGTTGACATCCCCCACTATATCTTGGGGTCTATTGGTGCATATATGCTTATAATTGTTATATCTTGCTACGGATGACATTTTTATCATTATAAAATGTTTTTCTTTGTCTCTAGTAACAATTTTTCTCCTAAAATTGATGTTGCCTGATATTACTAGAGCCACTCCAATTCCCTTTTGGTTAATGATTGCATGGTGTTTGTTCCATTTTTTTGAATCTTTTTGTATCTTTGAGTCTGATGGGTACCTATTCTAAGCAACATGTAGTTGTCTAATGTTTGTTTTCTGTTGTTTTGTTTGTTTTTTTTTACTTTCTTCCAATCTTTGCCTTTTATCTGCAGAATTTCATTTATTTACATTTAATATACTTAATGAAAAGGTGGAAATTTTGTCTGAAATTTTGCTATTTGTTTTCTGTCCATCTAATGTCTTTGTTATTTCTCTATTTCACAAATATTACCCTCTTTTGTACTAAATAAATATTGTCTAGTATAACATTGTAATTCCCCTGTCATTTATATTGCTATAGCTTTTTAGTTTTCTTAGTGACTTCCCTATGGATTGCAATTGACATTTTAAGTTTTTAAAAAAATTTTAATGTTTACTCTTGAGAGGCAGACAGAGCATGAGCAGGGGAGGGGTGGGGGGGGGGGGAGAGACACAGAATTTGAAGCAGGCTCCAGGCTCTGAGCTGTGAGCATAGAGCCTGATGTGGGGCCTGAACTCATGAACCTGTGAGATTATGACCTGAGCTGAAGTTGGATGCTTAAGAGACTGAGCCACCCAGGCACCTTGACATTTTAAGTTTTAACAATTTAATTCAGATGAATACAACTTAATATCAATAGTCTAGGGATGCCTGCATGGTTCAGTTGGTTGAGTGTCTGACTCTTGATTTTGGCTCAGGTCATGATCTCACAGTATGTGAGATTGAGCCCCACATCAGGCTCTATGCTGACAGCACAGAGCATGCTTGGGATTCTCTCTCCCTATCTCTCAACCTCTCCCCCACTCTCTCTCCCTCAAACATAAATAAATAAACTTAAAAAAAAAATCATCTACAAAAATTTTGTTTCTATGTAGTGTCGTTTCCTCTCTCTCTCTTTTGTGTGCTTATTGTCATACAAAGTTCATTTTATACATTACATGCCCATGAGCCAAGATTTATAATTATAGCTTTATACCATTGTCTTTTAAATCAGATAGAAAGGGAAAAAGTAAAAAAAAAAATTAAAACCACTTTAATGTTGTTTTGTATTTACATATAAGTAGCCTTTACTAGTGCCTTTTATTTCTTCATTTTGGTTCTAGTTTCTGTCTCATGTCCTTTCATTTCATTCTAAAGGGCCCCCTTTAATATTTATTCAGGTAAGTCTGCTAGTGACAAATTCTCTCCATTTTTTTTTGTTTGTTTTTTGGGTTTTTTTTTTTTGGAAAATGTCTTAATTACTCTTTCTTTTTTTTTTTTAACGTTTATTTATTTTTTTTGGGACAGAGAGACAGAGCATGAACGGGGGAGGGGCAGAGAGAGAGGGAGACACAGAATCGGAAACAGGCTCCAGACTCTGAGCCATCAGCCCAGAGCCTGACGCGGGGCTTGAACTCACGGACCGCGAGATCGTGACCTGGCTGAAGTCGGACGCTTAACCGACTGCGCCACCCAGGCGCCCCACTCTTTCTTTTTTGATGGATAGTTTTGTTAGCTATAGAATTCTTGGTTAATCTTTTTTCACCACTGCCTTTGACTCTACAGTTTCCATTGTGAAATCATTTTTTCATCTAACCAAGGATCTTCTGTATGTATGAGTTGTTTCTCTCTTGCTGCTTTCAGTGTTCTCTTTGTCTTTGGCTTTGACAGCTTGATTATGTGCGTAGGTACAGATCTTTAAAATGTATCCTAATTGGAGTTTGTTGAGTTTCTTGGATGTGTAGATTTATGTTTTACATAAAATGTGGAAAGTTTCAATTATCACATCTTCAATTATATTGTCTGCCCCCTTCTCTCTTTTCTGTTTTTCTTGAAACCCATTACGAATATGTCAGTATCTCCTAGTCCCTGTAAGGGTCTGAGGCTCTGCTAATTTTCTTCATTGTGTTTTGTTTCTTTTCTCAGAATCAATGATCTCACTTGACCTATCTTTAAGTTTATTGATTCTTTCTTCTGCCAGGTCACATATGATGTTAAGCCCCTTCCAGTAATGTTTTCATTAGTTATTACAATTTTCAACCTCAGAGTTCTACTTCATGATTTTTTAAGTAATTTATGTCTTTTTATTGATATTTTGTATTTGATGATGCGTTACTCACATACTTTCTTTTAGTTCTTTGGATATACTTTCCTTTAGTTCTCTGAATATGTTTAAAATAATTTTGTGTACTAACTCCAATATATGCTCTTCCTCAGGGATAATTTTTACTGATTGTTTTATTTTTTCCTGTGTATAGGCCTTATTTTCTTTGTTTCTGTTGTTTGTTTGTTCACTTTTCTGAAGTAATTCTGTAAATTCTATATTCTTTGTGTTGTGTGGTCTCTGAAGTTTCTTCTTGGTTAGTTTAATGATCAGTTAGTTTAATGACTGGATAGAGATTTCCTTAAACATCTGAAATCAATGTCTTCCAGTCTCTGCCAAGTAGTTCTTTGTGCGTGTTGGGGGATGACTTCAGCACAATGTCACCCTTGCCTTCACTTCCTGTCTGCTCAAAGCCTCAAAGCTAGTGAAAGGTGAGAGCTTAGGACTCTCTCATGTCTTTCTTGAGCATGCACACAGTCCTTACACATGCATGTGGCTTTCTAGATTTCCAAGAATATGCCAGAGCTTTTCAAAGCCCTGATAGATAGTTCATTCTCCAACATTTCCTTTCCATATTGTCCGCCCCAATTTTTATCCACAACTATAATGTTAAATATTTGTGTGTGATTGTTTTTGATGAATACCCCAGGGAAAAGTTGTTTGCTATGAACAAATTCTGAGTCAGGTCAATAAAAGCATCCCTGTCATGAAGTCTTCCAGAGAGCCAGCAAATGGGTTAAATAATGACAATTCTCTGAGAATGGGGCTTAAAAGAAGCTCCAACCCTCACATTCTGCCCCCTCCAGTGACTACCAGGATTCTGGTTTTCACTATTATTGCAGGATATGATCCTCAAGGCTACTCTGGAGCTGGAAATAAGACAATGGAAACAGGGAAGGTGAAACCACAAAACTTGTTCTTATGGACATTCAAAAAAAATTTTTAAGTTTATTTATTTATTTTGAGAGAGAGAGAAAGAGAGAACATATGCAAGTGGAGGAGGAGTAGAGAGAGAGAACGAGAGAGAGAGAATCCCAAGCAGGCTCTGCACTGTCAGCATGGAGCCTGACGTGGGGCTCAAACCCACACACTGAGATCGTGACCCAAGCTGAAATCAAGAGTTGGACACTTAACCAACTGAGCTTAACCACCTGAGTTTCAGTCCCTGAAACTTTTTTTTTTTTAATAAAGTCTCCCAGAATGCTTCAAGCCTTAGGTTAATTTTCAGTTCTGAAAAACTTAATTCTGACCATTTTTGCCACTGTTCCCATTGATTTAATGGAGGAGAGGTTCTGAAGGTTCTGACTCTGTTAATGTTACCCTCTCCAGTAGCTTCTTCGACTACCAGTTTTGTCTCTCTCCGAACCACTCCACACATGGATGGCAGATTAATCCTTCTAAAGCCCAGCTAGGATCTTACTATCATTTCAGAAATCTTTGATGGATTACACACCTTCAATTCTTGATCTGGTATACATGACATCTACAACATCAGTTGCAGCCAACCTCTCCTTAACCTTGGCTGCCACAATTTCCCTAACCTCTCTTCTAATCTCTAGCCCAACAGACTACCCATTCTAGAGTTTCTCACCTTCATGGTCTTCTCATAATTTCTCTTTTGCTGGGATAATGCTGGCTGTTGGATGGGATTTGTTTCACTGGACTAGCAGCTCACATATTTTGTGTGGAAAGACTGGTTGTTAATGGGCTAGAGTCTGACGGGAAGGGGGAGGCCTGCTCACCTGAGCTATTTAGGAGGTCTGCTGCCTTTTCTGATATATCCTTGCTGAGTCTATGGAGTTAGGCTCCGCTGATTCACCATTTGTTAGATCAAGTGTGATTAACATCAACAAGACACCTTCTACGTAGATGGTGTGAGATGTCAGTGTCCCTAAGAAAAGTCTACGAAATGGAAAAATCTATAGTTCTTCTCCATTGTGTGTTTCCTTCCTGTGAGTCTCCTTCAATTATTCAAAAAAACAAAACAAACAAACAAACAAAAACCCACTCCACTTAAGACACTTCTGGTCAGCAACTATGTGGAGATATTCCCCCCACATCATGCAATTCTCTGTGACACCAGCTGAGTGTCCTATAGTTTAACTCAATTCTAACACTATCTACCTGTAAATAGTGTCAGATGCCACAGATTAAGGGTACAGTCCCACAAGACTTCCCCCACCCCAACCCCAATTCAGAGGTCAGTCACAAGCCCAGGTTGTTAACTGTGCTTCTGACCAACCAGTTAGACTAGAGGTTCCGACCCCCCTCCTTGGGTTTGATTAATTTGCTAGTATGACGCACAAAGCTCAGAGAAACATTTTACTTATCAGGTCACCAGCTTATTATAAAAGGATATGACTCATGAACAGACACATGGAAGAAAGACCTAGGGCAAAGTATGGGGAAAAGGCATGGCATGCCACTCTCCCCATTCCTCCAGGAGTTCAATCCAGAAGCTCTCTGAACACTTTCATTTGGGGTTTTAATAGAGACTCCATTACATAAACATGTTTGATTAACTCATTGGCCATTGGTGATTGATCTCAACCTCCAATCCCTCTCCCCACCCCAGAGGTCAGGGAGTGGGTCTGGAAGTCCAAACCTTCTATTCACATGGCTGCTTCCCCTGGCAACCAGCCCTCATCCTTAGATGCTTCCCCAAAGTCACCTCATTAATGTAACTAAGGCACCTTTTATCATTCTCCACACTTAGGAAATTCCAAGGGTTTTAGGAGTTCTGCCAGAAATGAGGTCAAAGACCAAATATACATTTCTTGGTATAAATACAATTTTACAGTATAAAAGTATACTATTAAGTATACAGTATAAACTATATAGAAAATATAGTAAGATAGTACACAGTAAATATATGGTAATATAAATATAATATACAGAAAATATATAGTATATTATACTATATATACTATATAACATAATATAAATGTGTATAGTAAATATTATAAAAGTACACCTAAATATATATTTACCACAATAAACTATAAATATATACCTATATTTAAACTATAAATAAATACAAGTATATAGTATAAGTAAATATAGTAATATAGTATATAGTAAATATATAATAATATAAATATAATATATAAATGTATACAAAATATACAGTATAAGTATATTGTATATATAGTATACTATAAATATGTAAACACTATAAAAGTTATCTAAATATAAATATACTTAATATACTATACTATAAATATATATAGTGTAAATACATGTAATAAGTATATAGTATATAATAAATATATGGTAATATAGATATAATAGAGAAAATTTAGAAATATATAGTATAAATATACTATATATACTAAATATTATACTATACTATAGTGTGTATACTATAGTATACTCTGAGTATAGTATAAATATGTATGGTAAATACTATAAATGTATACATAAATATAAATATATTATACTACACTATATGTATACTATTAATACATACCAAATATACTATATATAGTATGCATTGTAAGTATATATATTAAAATACTATAAAGATATATAATAAAATATATATACTATATTACACTATATCCATATTTATACTATAAACATATAGTAAGTATATAGTAAATATAGTAATATAACATATATATAATAGTATATGGTCAATATCTAGTATAAAATTATAACATTGTTTCATAAAATTGCATGAAAATAAAAAGTTGATATAGTCAGGGGCAGCTGGATGACTCAGTTGGTTAAGTGTTCACTCTTGATATCAGCTCAGGTTAGGATCTCCTAGTCATGAGATCAAACCCCACATCAGGGTCAGTACTGAGTATGGAGCCTGCTTGAGATTCTCTCTCTCCCTCTCTGTCTGCCCTTCCCCTGCTCACTCTCTCTCTCTCTGTCTCTCTGCCTCTCTAAACAAATAAATAAATAAATCAAACCAGTAAAAGTGAATAAAGTCAGTCTCCAGCCACTTTTTAATTTTTTTTTTCAACGTTTATTTATTTTTGGGACAGAGAGAGACAGAGCATGAACGGGGGAGGGGCAGAGAGAGAGGGAGACACAGACTCGGAAACAGGCTCCAGGTTCTGAGCCATCAGCCCAGAGCCTGACGCGGGGCTCGAACTCACAGACCGCGAGATCGCGACCTGGCTGAAGTCGGACGCTTAACCGACTGCGCCACCCAGGCGCCCCTCCAGCCACTTTTTATGATAGGCTCTGCGCTCGCTCTCTGAGTTGTCTGAAGATAGTATGCAGTTTGATGTTTGACTTTGAGGAGTTTCCAACCACACCAGATTAATAGACCCGAGAATGTGAATAAATGCCAGGAAAGAAATTAGCAGTGTGTAATATGTTAGCATTTTACTACAGCCAAAGGAGAGAGATGTCAGGGAACTCTCCTGTGGATGAGGGATTTGAGTATGGTTTTACAGGCTTTGGGGAGACAGAAAAGAGGAAAGATTTTGAGAATAGGACATAGGAAGGTGTAGGAGGTGCTCAAATTTTTTTTTAAAAAATGAACTTTTGATTTAATTGCAACACATGTTCAAAGGAAGTGGTTGTGATTCTCGAAAAGGTTCTCACCTCAGCATTATTGATATTTGGGGCCTAATAATTCTGTGTTATGGAAGGATGTGATTTGTATCACAAGATGTTTAACAGCATTCCCAGATTCTACCCACTAGATAACACTAGCATCCCCCCACCAGGTGTGAAAGCCAAAAATGTCTCCAGACTTTTTTAAATGTCCCCTGTTTGGGGAGGAGAGTAAAATCACCCCTGGTTGAGAAGCACTCCCAGAATGTAACGGTTTTAAACAAAAATGCATTGTCATCTCTTATAAATCAATGAGTTCACCGGGCTCAGGAGGACCACTCACACTAAGACCTTAGCAGAAAGCTGAAGAAATGGGATGTAAATGCCAAATTTAGAAAACATGGAACAGAACTGGTTTCAGGATTGGAGAGCCAAGCATCTGAAGCCAGGGGTGGGCAGGCGGATGGACAATCAAGCAACTTTGTGTGTAAGCAAATGGCTTGTGGATGTTTTAGCACCTTCTGTAAGCACCTCTGGATGCAAGGTGGCCAGACTAAATAGACTGACAGGTATATCAGTCATATGGATAGATTTGATTGGCTAGATATAGATAGATTTGAAGCCAAGGTAGACATTTACTTGCTTCCCCAAACACCAAAGGAGTCAGGAAAGGACCTCAATAATCTTAGTTGTGACTTTTCAAATATAATAGCTTTTCCAACAAAAACCACCTGGAACACATATGTATACTGCAATCTTTAATATTTTCACCCACTACTTTTGTTCAACTGCTTTACCTCTCTAGTGGCTACATTTCTACCTATTTTATAAATGTTTGTGATAAAAATGTTTCCATTTTTCTCTTTGGGTTTTAGGTAAATCTTGGAGTTATGTCCACATAACAGTAACATAGCATATAACTTATGCTTATATGGCAGTCTTATGCTTGGGAGATATTCCACACTTTTTCTCATTCCATCTTCACAAGAATTCCTTCATGTATGCATAGAAACACCCTCTTGAGAATGTGAGTTTATGGGTATCTTATTCATTTTTTTTTTTTTTTGTAAATCCAGCATAGAACTTAATCAGTTATCACTGTCTTGCATACCAAGTAAAAAGTAAGGCAATGGGACTCAGAGTCAAGTGGTTGGATGGTAAACTGAAAAGAACAATGCCATTGAAAAGACAAGGAGGAAACCTAAAAATTATTGCTAAGTGAAAGAAGTCCAATCTAAAAAGATTACAAAGAGTATGATTCCAACAGTATGACATTCTGGAAGAGGCAAAACCATGGAGAGAGGAAACAGAGCAGTAGTTGCCGGGGGCCAGGTAAGGGGAGGGATGAATAGGCAGAACATGGAAGAGGTGTAGGGCAGTGAAAACACTCTATATTATACTAGACTGTATTATAATATTATAATGTATTATACTATAATGACGGATACATGTTATTAAGTATTTGTCCAAACCCATAGAGTGTAAAACACCAAAAGTGAATCATAATGCAAACTACAGGCTGGGCAATTATATAAAAAATGTACCTCTCTGATCAGAGATGTTGACAATGGAAGAGATTATGTATGTGTGGGGGTAGCGGGTATATGGGAAATCTCTGTACCTTTCTCTTAATTTTGCTGTGAACTTAAACTGATCTAAAAATAAAGAGTTTTTGTTTGGGGTGTTTATTTGGGGGGAGGCTTTTTTAATGTTTATTATTGGGAGAGAGAGAGCACAAGCAGGGAAGGGGCAGAGAGAGAGAGGGAGACACAGAATCCGAAGCAGGCTCCAAACTGTCAGCAGAGCCCGACACGTAGCTCGAACTCACGAACCATGAGATCGTGACCTGAGCTGAAGTCAGACACTTAACCGACTGGGCCACCCAGGTGCCCTGGGAGTTTTTGTTCTGTTTTGTTTTGTTTTCTTAAAGAACCATGTACTGAGAGTAGAGAGTCGTGGATTTTCATTGTTGTGCTAGCTGGAAAAGAAAAAAAAAAAGTATGACTTTATGCAAGATACTCCACCCTGTCTCATTTTACTTGTCTATAAAAAGGAGGATATCCTTATGTGTTGAGGGCACAGGTTCTATTTCAGTCATGCCTGCTGCATAGAAGAGACCCAAAACCTATTGCTTGAAGGAATGGACCAGCAAATGAAAGATTCTACTAAATGACCTCTACTGCCCTTGTCAACTCACTCTAAGATCCCGGAATTCATGGTTTGCACAACCAGCTAGTATCCTGAATGCTTCACTTGTGTTCTAGATCTCAACGATACATTCTTTCTCAAGGAATTTGCTAGAGCAATTAGATGCTCTCTTAAGCCGCATTAAGTTCTTCATTTTTACTGGAGCATCTCATAAGCAAACACACATGCTCTACTATCTCCTACCTGAAAACACAGCAAAATAAAAACGAAAAACCTTTTGACTTCAGTTCCTGTATCACCTACAGCCCGTGTTTCTTCTGTCCGTTCCCAGAGAAGTTTCTCCAGTTGCTCACCCACTGCCTTATAACCTGTTCCAATCAAACTTTCTCACAACCACCTCGTTGAAACCAAGCACCCCTTTATTATAAAATTCAAAAGTCATTTCTCAGACATACCTTACTTTTCTGGACTATTCTGTAGTATCTGGCAAGTAGACCACTGCCTTATTTTGAAACATCTTCTTTTCTAGGTTCTAAAACAACACACGTTATTCTAGATTCCCCCTCCCTCACTGGTTACTCTGCTCACCATGTGTCCTTGGATCAAATGCTAAATATCACAGTGCCTACAGGCTTGATCAAAGCCATCAGTTGCTCCTTATATGCACTCTTTTCCAAGATGAGTTTATCCCACCCCAAGGCTCCATTGCTTGTGATTCCCAAGTTTATACCTCCAGGTATAAGTTCTCCAACTGAGCGCCAAGATTTTAAACCCATTTGCATACTTGACAACATGCATAGATGTTGAATAAGTACCCCAAGATTAATATGAACAGGTCAGAACACCAGAAGTTTTCACCCAAATATATTTTCCTCCAGGTCTTCCCCCATCCAGTTGATTAATTCAGAAATCAGGGATTCATTCATGAGTTCTCCTTTTGGCTCACCCTCTACTATTAATCTACCAGGAAGATCCATTCTTTTTATCCACTTCTATAAATATTTTTCAAATGAATGGAAATGAAAATTCTCTTTCTTCACTTTATTTTTCATTCCAAGTTAAGTTAATACAATTTATAGCATTTAAAATCTGCAATTCACTCTGTTGAACTGAGAGTTGATAAGGAACATATCCACAGGAAAAAATATATATATATCCTACAGAGTTTCATGATGCCAGCAGTCAACATGAAAGCCAACACTTAAAATAAATGAAATAGAGACTACAAAGACAATAGAAAAAACATCAATGAAGCTAAGAGTTGGTTTTCCTGAAAAGATAAACAAAGTTACTTTCACTAAACTAACCATGATGAAAAAGAGGAAGGACTCAAACACAATAATAAATGAAGAAGGTATATTACAACTGGAACCGCAGAAATACAAAGAATCATAAGCAACTATTATAAGCAATTGTATGTGAAAAAATTTGATTACCTAAAATAAATGGATAAATTCCTGGAATATACAATCTACTACGACTAAATCATGAAGAAATAAAAAATATAAACGGGCCCGGGCACTGAGTTGAGCGTCCAACTCTTGATTCTGGCTCAGGTCATGATTCCAGGGTTAATGGGGGATCCCAGGTTCAGGGGACCAAACCCCATGTCGCTCAGCATTGAGTCTGCTTAAGATTCTCTCTCTCCCGGCCCCTCTCCCCTGCTGGTGCTCTCTCTCTCAAAAATTAATTAATTAATTAATTAATTAATTTTAAAAAGAAAATATGAACAGATCAATAATGACTAATAAGATCGAAGCAGTGATCAAAAACCTCCCGACAAGGAGTGCCTGAGTGGCTCAGTCAGTTAAGCATCCAACTCTTGATTTCAGCTCAGGTCATGATCTCGGTTCCTGGGTTTGAGCCCTGCATCAGGCTCTGTGCTGATATCACAGAGACTGCTTGGGATTCTCACTCTCACCTCTCTCTCTGCCCCTCCCCCACTTGTGCTTTCTCTCTCTCTCAAAATTAATGAATAAATTTAAGAAAAAATAAAATAAATAAAAATAAAAGCCTGCCTACAAAGAAAAGTCCAGGACCAGATGGTTTCACAGGTGAATTCTATCAAACATTTACAGAAGAATTAAGGTCAACCCTTCTCAAATTTTTCCAAAAAATTAAAGGGTAAGGAACACTTCCCAACTCATTTTATGTGGCCAGCATTACCCTTATGCCAAAGTCAGACATTACAAGAAAACTATAGATCAATATTCCTGATTAATATAGATGTAAACATTCTCAACAAAATTCTAGCAAACCAAATTCAACAGCACATTAAACAAATCATAGACTGTAATCAAGTGTGTTTTAGCCCCGGAATGCAAGGATTATTCAACATATGGAAATCGGTATGCACGTTACACCACATTACTAGAATAGCAGATTAAAAAAATCATATGATCTCAATAGATGCAGAAAAAACATTTGACAAAATTTAATGCCCTTTTATGATAAAAATCTCTCAACAGATTTAATATAGAAGAAACACACCATAACATAATAAAGGCCATATATGAAAGATTCAGTACTAACGTCATACTCAGCGATGAAAAACTGGAAGATTTTCCTCTAAAACTCAGAAATAGGACAAGGGTGCACATTCTCACCACTCTTATTCAACATTGTACTAGAAGACCTAGCCAGAGTAATCATCCAACAAAGAGACATGAAAGGCAACCCAAATTGTCTCTGTTTAAAGATTACATAATCACATATTGAAACCCTTGAAGACTACACTGTTAGAACTAATAAATTTGGTATAGTCTCAGGTTACAAAATCAACATACAAAAATCAATCATATTTATATACACTACCAACAAAATATTGGATGGAAAAAGAAAAGGATCCTATTTACAATAGAATCAAAAACAGAATATTTAGGAGTAAACCTAATCAAGGAAGTGAGGGGCGCCTGGGTGGCGCAGTCGGTTAAGCGTCCGACTTCGGCCAGGTCACGATCTCGCGGTCCGTGAGTTCGAGCCCCGCGTCGGGCTCTGGGCTGATGGCTCAGAGCCTGGAACCTGTTTCCGATTCTGTGTCTCCCTCTCTCTCTGCCCCTCCCCCATTCGTGCTCTGTCTCTCTCTGTCGCAAAAATAAATAAACGTTGAAAAAAAATTAAAAAAAAAAATCAAGGAAGTGAAAGATCTATACATTGCAAACTATAGGACACCTGTCAAAGACACTGAAGGAAAACAAATAAATAGAAAGGTATCCCGTGTTCATGGATAAGAAAATTAATATTGTTAAAATACCCATACTACTCAAATCAATCTTTAGATTTCATTCCGTTCAAATTTGTATTTCAGGTCAGCTGTAACAAATATAACTTAATTATTACAAAATATTAAAGATGCTGCATTTTACCAGTGTTTACCAACACTAACACCAATAATTGACGCAAACTGTGCTATTCTAGGATTTTATAAATAACACCTTTATTTAATCCATTGTTAAGCAGATAATTGATTCACATATAATGAAGCCACAAACCATAATTTACATAGCACATTCCTTGAGGGCAAGTGCGATCTCAATCTTCTCTGAGTTCCTACGGTAAGAGCAGGAGTCAAGAAAAATGTGTTCCGGAACAGTGCCCTCCCTGTAGGCTCTGTCAGACACTTTGGGCTTCGACTTGTTTTTTCCAGCTTGTGTTCCTGTTTTAATGACAACCACACAATTCTATAGGCATTGGCTCCTTTTTCTAATTACAGCTCTATCTGAGTGGGTAATCCTGATTCTTTGCAACCTCCCTCGCTCCTAATTTAACACTTAGCATGGAAGGAATTTACACAATAAACGCAAGATGATGATAATGATGAGGAGGCGATGGCTCTGAATGCAATCACAGGAGTGAGTCAAAGTGTCTTCCTTCCTGACACAGCTGTCAGATCCTGATGATGTGCTTCTGTCCCTTGGCTGGGAACTGGTGTTCGATACATTTTATACTGAGTCAGAGTCCTGCAGCTAGTAATTGGATCCCATTGATTTTTAATGAGTATAATTGTCTCAAGGGTGACTGAAGCTACTTTTTTTTTCCTTCCCCCAGTATGTAAGTTAGCTTGGTTGCTAACACTGGGAACTGCCAAAGGGTTCACCATAAGCTAATGCTAGTTAGCCACAAATTGAAAGGTAGCAGAGTTGAGGAGGAGTAGAGGCAGAAACCTTTGGCAGAGGCAGTGACTAATCATGGCAGACAATTTATGTGCTCCAAAGCTCATCGCAAAGGGCAATAATTGTTTTAAATACAAAAGGTGTTGAATTCTAATTGGGAGTAATTGAAACTCACCAAAATATTGAATAAAACATTAGATATCTTAACCGGTGTTATCTTTACAATTATCCTCGGGAGTAAGAGCAGTGCAGCCCATGAGCTGCGGTAAGCCTCGCCCGAAGCCCAAGTCCCTGCCACTCATTACTGCCAAGGGTTTACCAGCAAGAGCCCCGGCTAAGCAGATACCAGGTTCAACTGGTTGTATCTGCACGGCGCCTCCCGAATGTACGACCGAGCGTGGACGAGCACAGAGTCCGTTTCCAAGAGAGTGAGCTTTGTAAACGCGACAAGTGCACCGGGCTGGGTGTCTTGCAACAACATCCGTGCGCTCTGAGCAATATTTCCACAAGCCATTACGATGTTGTTCGGCATGCCATCTCTCGGAGCGCAGCCCGGGCAGGGGCTATTAACTGCTATTTTCCAGCTGTCACCCTCGCCGTGTCTGCTGTCACATCGTTTGTCGGACAGATTCCGGCTTTGTGGCACATCCCCTCCTTCCTCTCCTCGCCCTGCACCCATTGACAGGCTCTTCTTGTAGTCCATCTGCCTATGACACCAAAATGACAGTCAAAGGGATGAGGGCGGGAGGCTTAGGTGGCCGAGACTAGAAAATTTAACTGAGCCTGGCAGATGGGGAGGACAGTCACAGATGACACAAAGGTGGCAATGGAGGAACACACGGGGGAAGCATACTTTATGTCCCCTCATTAGATCACGAGGATTGATGGGAGGCCCTGTGTCCTATTATTCCATCTCAGTGTCCCCAGGACCTAACCCAGTGCCCATTCAATAAATGAATAACCCCAGCTTGTTGAATGAACCTATACAGCGCAAGTCTATACAGCATAGTGTTGTGGTTGACAGCAGAGGCTCGGGAGTTGGAGAAAGCTGGGTTCAAATCCTGCCTCTACTTGTGCCCAAGATATCATAGTAAAATAGTCTGAATAAACATGAACAAGTACTAAATTGCTGTATATCTTATTTTCACCATCTGTAAAATGGGAGGAATAGTGGTCCCCAACTCATAGATGAGATAATGCAAGCAAATCACAGAACACAGGGCCTAGCACACAATGAGCCCTCAAGAATCCACGAAGATAGCCGCCATCTTACACGGCCACGGTAGGTTCCCAAAAGACATATACAACGGTCAGAGTGCTTCTTTTTTGTGGCATATTTAGGGCTGAGCTGAAAGCCTTCTTTGCTACCAGCTCAGACGTTTGAAACAGTTCTGTACCTGGAGTGAGTGGACTGGTCAAGGGAAATCCTGAAACGCTCCCTGTGTTCTGTGCTTGAGGCCAGACTACAAGGATCAGGATCCAGTTTCCAGGTACCCATCCCCAAAGTCCTCCAGTGTGATTCACCCTCTGGACGTAGCCTCTCTGAAGGTGAGAGGAGAAAATAAGCAAGAACAAAGGAAAAGAGATTCTCTTCCTTAAAGTCTGTGACCGCTGGCCTTACTACCATCAGTGTTTCCTTTGCACTCATCAGCCCCAGGAGCAGCCCTGTCCCGCCTGCCTGCTTTGTGGAGGAGGCATTGCCCCTTATTATTTACTCCTTTAACTAAAAGTCCTAGACCTCATGATCATGACTCAATTGTGTGATCCTGAGGACTCTACTTTGTCTTGGCCCCATTCGAGTATTTCCCTCCCAGACACGTGGAGAGAGAGAGGCTGGAAGGTTAGTGAGTGCATGAGATGGGGGTGAGGAAGTTGCAAGGGGTTTGGCTGAAATCTGAAGCCTTGGGAGGCCACCCAACTGAGCTGTCTGAGAAAGCCGATTTAGAGAGATGGCTGGATCAGACGTCTGGCTGACCATGACACGATGGAAGTCTAAAACATGATGGAAAAGGGAAGGATATTGTGAACTGCACACAAAGTCATGGTCAAAATATTAAGGCTTGATTGGAGATACAGCACATGCATTAGGGCTGGCACTGGGTCGGTTCAGACATGGTCCAGATGTGGTCCAGATGTGGTCCAGATGTGGCCAGAAGCCTGTTATTTTTGTGAGCCTGTGACCTGAACTCTTGGGCTATATCGGATGTGCTAAGAAACTGACTCATGTTGGAAGGATGCTATTAACATAATCTTATGTGAGCATTTCCTAAAGAAACTTCCAGGCACCACACCCCTAGAGAGAACATCCCCTGAGAAGAAGTAATGCTCTCAAAAGAGGAAACATAAGGGAAAGTAACAAATACCCTGGAAGGCAAGCAAGACTCTGTTCACTTTCCACCTTTAAGTGGCCCACAATATATGGTGGGAAGTGAAAAATCTTGTCTCAATCTCTCCTTTGCACGCTCACTCTCTCACTCTCTCTTTCTCCAATAAAGACATTTATGGAGTCAGTATGATTCTTAGAGTCCTTTCAGAATGGACATCCCTTGAGTGCAAACCTCCTCACTAGCAAGTGAGGAACATGCGGTGACGAGAAGAATAAGATTCTCCCTTCAGCCCACTTTTCTTTCATTTGTGGTACATCTGGAATAAAACTGAGAAGCACGGTCCATTGCCCAGACTGAGTGTGGGCAGGATCTCGGGACCCCGGGGGGATTCCCACGCTCTGAGAAGACTGAGTAGAACCCTTTCTGGGCACAGGAGATGAAGAGGTATTGGAAAACCCCCTGAATACGGCAGCTCACGCCTCAGTCAAGGAGAGAAGTAGTCGCAGGGAGGGCCACAGGCAGTGTGATAGCTACAAGGTGGGTCGGGACCAGAGAGCATCACTTTGTCTTCTTTGCAGGAGAAGAAACGTGTGTGGCCTTTATTTATTTTTAACTGAATTCTACTGAATGGCTGATACTAGCTCACACTTACAAAGGAATAGCCTCGGATCTGCCTTTGGGATTTGTTTCCTGGAATCCACGGTGACCACCTGAAGGCTCTGAAAGGGGAGGGCACCATGTGGCTCCCTCTAGAGGGCTGAAATCAGACCCTATGGCATGTTCATTTCAAGCTGTTAGGGGCTCAAGGCCAGGAAGAAGACTCAAGGTCAGGAATCTTGACTCTGCTTCCTCTGAGAACTTCTTCCAAGGTGCATCACAGCTGGTGAGACCCTTCTGGTCATTGGCTTGTTCTGCCATTTACCACACTGTTGTGTTGGAAGAGACAGAGTGTCATGCACACAATACATGCTGCCTTTAAGGTCTTGAAAGAGATTCAACCTGGAGAAGAATTTAGCCAAAAGTCAGGACAGTAGGTGAATCATGGGGAGAAGGATTTGGCCTAAGTTGAAGTGACTTCTTTGCCCCACAAAGTGTTGAGCCAGTGGTTGTATTTTACTATTTTTTAATGCCTATGTATTTATCATGAGAAAGATTGAGAGAGAGAGAGAGAGAGAGAGAGAGAGAGAGAGAGAGAGAGAATACATGTGGACAGGGCAGAGAGAGAGGGAGAGAGAGAATCCCTAGCAGTCTTTGCAGTCAGTGTAGAGCCTGACTCAGGGCTCAGTCCAGGGAACTGTGAGATCATGATCTGAGTCAAAATCAAGAGTCAGACGCTCAACTGAATGAGCCACCCAGACACCCCACCCAGGGGCCATATTTTAAACAAATGTAGGCCAGCAGAGGATCGGGGTAGGATAAAAACTCCCTTTACTCTATCAAGTCTCCCTCTGATCGAGAACACCGGTCATGTGGAACTGGTCCCTGGGAGGAAGGTGGACGAATTCTCATAAAGAGGATCCGCTCTCCCAAAACCGGGTCCTGAGGTTTGAAGCAAGAATACATATGGAGTGAACCATGCAGAGAGCGGTAACAGGACTCCAAAATAAAATTACTGGACCGAAGAGAGTCTAGGCTAGTGATCTTGAGTTCAAGGCAAGGTACTCAAAATATGTGGGACTGGCTGTAGTGGGCAGCTAGTGACTGTTGCTGAAACGCATCAGAGCCCAGTCTGTGCTGTGGAGTCGATGTCTCAACATGGGATCGTATCTGAAAAGGAAGTGAACTGGGGAGTGCCAGGGACACATAAGCCATCTGTGCCAGACAAGAGCTGGGCTCAACACCAGCACTGGGGACAGCCAGAAACAAGAACAGTGGCAGAGCAGACCCCAGCAGACCCCCGTTCAGGGCTGGAACTTAGAGAGACCTCTTGCCATGGGAAATGGAAGCCTGAGCTTCTGGGGGAAGGACATACCCAAGACTTCTTATGAATGTGACACCTTGCCCTGCAGCCAAGCTATTTTTTAAAAGCCATGTAATGATTTAAACTTTTCAAAACGTTACCATAGCAGCGCCAACGGTAAGTGTTAACGTATACCGGGCTCTTCCCAGGACCTACTACATGGTTTCCAGGGCCTAGTGGAAAAGGGAAATAGGGTGCTCGTTCAAAAATTATTTCACCCAGCACGAAACCAAACACAGGGCCCTTCTCAGCCAAGTGCCACCAACCCTGGTTGCTCCTAAGCGTCAGCCACCACCCTTAGTGCTGTACATGTATTAACTAAATAAAATAAAACAAAACAGCCCTGCGAGGCAAGAACCATTATTATCTCCAAATGATAGATTGAAGAAACCATTAGCAGGGAAGGTAGGAACCCAAGAGACGTCAGGCTCCCGCAAAATTTTCTCCCAGAAGTCACACTGTCACTCCTGCCCCCCGTGTCACATTGCTCTTCCGTCAGAGAAGATCACCCAAGACAGCATTATGTGAGAACAGAATGGCCCACCCTTGAGAGAATGAACTACCTGTCCCTGGAGGCATCCAAGGTAGACCAGTCTCAGGAATCCAGAGGAGGTGATGTGCTTTTCTGGGAATCGAGCAAGATGAGAAGACATGAAGTCTATCGGATGAATGACACCAGCGGTTCAAAACTTTACATAAGAACCATGCAGGGAGTGTGGAAAATACAGACCCTTGGTACATGGAGGCCAGGGAATCTGAATTTGCAATATCTACAGGTTCTTTTTTTTAAATGTTTTTATTTATTTTTGAGAGAGAGAGAACTAGCAAGGGATGGGCAGAGAGAGAGGGAGACACAGAACCCAAAGCAGATCCCAGGCTCCGAGCTGCCAGCACAGAGCCCGACGCGGGGCTCGAACTCACAAACTGCGAGATCGTGACCCAAGCTGAAGTTGGACACTCAACAGACTGAGCCACCCAGGCGCCCCAATATCCACAGGTTCTGATAGAACTTGCCAACAGGTGAGGCTTAGAGAAATAAGTCCCTCTACAGGAAGTCATTTCCAATTTCCCTTCCAGGTGTAACTTCTTCGTTTTGTATTAATTCTGTGAAACGATTGCATGTCCAGGATACCACTGCTCTTTCCCTGACTCCTGTTCAGCCCTTCCTCCTCCTTCTTTTTCCACATCATATAATCCATTCCCACCACCAAGCGGGGGGTCTGCCCCTGCCGTTCCTTATCATCATGTGCTCTGTCACCTTTCCCAGGTTTGTTCTCACCTCTTTGCCCAAATGTGTGCTTTCCTCTCCTCAGTGTTCTTTCTCACGTGTTTAGGGATTTATCAATTCTCCCTTGAGCTTGAGCAAGTTACTTTCCTTGTCCATTTCTGCATCCCAATCCATAAAATGCTGGACTAGATCATGTCTGTGATTCCTCCCAGCCCTAACAGCACCTGTCGTTAACATGAATGCCTGGGAGTAATGCCATTGTAGAGACCTCTACCCAGGCCCCTCAATCCACAGCACTGGCTCTCAGCATAAAATCCGTCTAGACTGGCACCTCACTGCAAGACTCAAGTACAGAATTCCATCTGTCATCCAAGAGATGCCCTTGTATATACCCCGTGGCAAGATCACAAGGTGTTTCCATCGGGATGATGAAGCTTATGCAGCAAGCCTCTGGCATATTTCTATGTTTCTGTCACTTACAAGTTGTTAGTCTATTTATGAAGTCAGCCATTAGATTACGACTCTTTAGAGACCAAGCAAGTATGTCTTCTTTCCTTAGAGAAAAACAAGGGTGGTGTGGATTCTGTATCATGTTCCAACTGGTGAAGCCTTGGGATTTTCCTCACCCCTGCTGGGGTTCTAAGCTCTGGACCAGTAGCAGCAGCAGCATCTGAGAACTTTGACTAGAAATGTAGCTTTTCAAGGCCCACCGGAGACCTCTGAATCAGACAGTGTCCTGGGGCCCGGCAATCTGGTTCCCTGGGCCTCCCAGGTGATTCTAATGTATGCAAAGTTGGAGAACCACGGATCTGGGAAAACTGGCTGAAAATGCGGACCATCAGGCCCCAGTCCGAGATTCCAAGTCTGTTATTTGGGGGATTGGGGTCTGAGAGTCTGCATCTCTGCATTTTTACCTTGTCTCTCTGTGGAGACATACCGTTTTACATTTATTTAGTACTGTGTATATTACAAAGGGCTTTCACAGGCTTTAAATTCAAATTTTCCTCTTCGGAGAATTGAGGACAGTTTCAGGTGGCTATTTTGTTATAGTCTCTTGGTTCACTTTTTATTCAATATCTGTCTTGCTGGTGTTAGAGTTATTTATGTGTGCCCTGTCATTCTTACTAGGTTGTGAGCACCTGGAGGACAGAGGTATCATTTTCATGAGCTTTGCATAAGCCTGGCTGTAGCCCGATGCTTTTCCTAGAAAAGAGGATCAGTAACTAGTTGAATTTTATCCAGGTACACATCTGGACATTGTTAGTTAACTCTGGGGGACGAGATGCCCAGGTGAGCCCTACATTCTCGGTTTTCCTGTGACTAGTCCCACGGTGTGACCTTCAGAAGAGCTACAAAGACAATGACTATCAACACAAAGTGAAAAGAAAGAGAGAAGGGAATAAGTTTCGCTGGTAATTAAGCTCAGAAATACACACACATCAATTATTCAGTTTCTACAAGTCCTCATTAATATAGGCTTCTCAAGTACAGACAGCATAATCATTCAAATGAGCGCTGGCCTCAAGTTTATCTTTGCACATTCGGTGAAAGAACAATAAAGTGTGTGGGAGGGATAGTCGTGGTGCAAGATGGGTTAAACAACGGAGTGACAGCGAAACGGAGGGCAATGCCTAACAGAGTACTTAAAATTCCAGCAGGGCCCATAAAAGGCAGGCACCACGTACAGACGAGCTTACCTACATTTATGCTTCACATATACCCAGAATCAAAAGGTTTGGGAGAGTTGAGACCCAGCAACCTATAATTTATGTACATTTGCCATTGGTTCAAACTGCTGCAATTAACAATAGACTCTAAGTTTTATTTTTTGCTTTTTTACCTATTTGTATGCTTTTTTAAAAAGTTTATTTGTTGGGGCACCTGGGTGGCTCAGTCGTTAAGCATCCGACTTCAGCGCAGGTCATGATCTGACGGTTCGTGAGTTTGAGCCCCGTTTCAGGCTCTATGCTGACAGCTCAGCGTCTGGAGCCTGCTTTGGATTCTGTGTCTCTCTCTCTTTCTGCCCCATCCCCCCTTGCGCTCTGTCTCTGTCTCTCAAAAATGAAAACATGTTTAAAAAAATTTTAAGTTTATTTATTTTGAGAGAGAGAGCAAGAAGGGTAGGGGTAGAGAGAGAGGGAGAGAGAGAGAATCCCAAGTAGCCTTCCGTGCTCAGCCTGGGACCTCACACGGGTCTCAATCTCACAACCATGAGATCATGACCAGAGCCGAAATCAAGAGTCAGACACAACCAACTGAGCTACCCACAGGCCTCTAATTTGTATGCTTTTTAAGGAGAGCTCTATAAATGGATTTCTGTTGTGTTTTTAGAACATATTCTTGGGGACTTGACCTCCCTAAGTTTGATTAATCTCTTTCCTTTATTTTGTGTGTTACCATGTAAGCCTAGGTCCTTCTGTGAAAATCTGGTGAAAGGAATAGTCTATGATTCCCTCCCAACTCTGGCTGGGTAGGAAGGATGAAATCTGTAGTTGGTACAAGTCTGCATCATTTGACAATACTAAGTTTTGGTGGGGATGGAGGAAGAGCTACCTGTCTGTCCTTATGTATTGGTGTAAGCACTGAGTAGAGAGATTTGGCAAGAGGACAGTGGCTTATGGATGCACATACATAAGAGGTAAACAAACAAACAAAACATGGTTGAGACAGCTCTGTGGCCCATCAGCTTCAAGATAATGGTTGAGGCCGGGCAGAAAGGGAGGACAGTGAAAATGGGAGGAAGCAGACCTCTGCAATATCATATCTGTAAGACTTTATAAAAAAAAAAAAAAAACAATTGTCAGGGCACCTGGATGGCTCAGTTAAGTGTCCAACTTTGGCTCAGACCATGGTCTCATGGTTTGTGAGTTTGAGCCCACATCGGACTCTGCAATGGTGGTGCGGGGCCTGCTTGGGATTTTCTCTCTCCCTGTCTTTGCCCCTTCCCCACTTGTGCTCTCTCTCTCAAAATAAATTGATAAAATAAATAAAACTTAAAAAAAAAAACCCGATTGCTAACATAATTGCTTTGGAGCCAATAAATAAATAAAAGTTACTCTTATTACATGGTGCAGAAAGGAACTCTTTCAACTCTGGATATGGCTCTGACCTCCTAATAGGAAATAGACTATGGTAGACTCAGGTCTCTAAATGAAGCCTGCTTGTCCAAGCTTGTAACTGAAGCATGAGGTGATGACACTTTGCAGGACCTCAAAGAGTGGATGACAGAGCAGGTCTGCTTCAGGGAGTCTGGGGACGCAGTTGGGAGCGAAGGCTGGGAGGGAGTGAGGAGGAGGGCAAAGTGGGCTAAAAAAGACATTTATAGAATGCCTTGTCTGAAAATCTAACTTAGGAGATTTAGGAAATGATGAATGAAACCAAAATGTAGGTGAGTATGTGCATGTACCCACACACCTACACCCCCCCGCTCTGCACCACACACACACAATGACAAACCTATCCACAAGGACCCACAAGGAATCCAGAAGAGGAGAAGAAACTTTTCCTCCTGCCTTTAGATCTGAGCAAACTGAAGCATCCTAAAGAGATCAAGCTAGGGGTGCCTGGGTGGCTCAGTCGGTTAAGCATCCGACTTCAGCTCAGGTCATGATCTCACAGTTCATGGATTTGAGCCCCATGTCAGGCTCTGTGCTGACAGCTCAGAGCCTGGAGCCTGCTTCAGGTTCTATGTCTCCCTCTCTCTCTGCCCCTCCCCCGCTTGTGCCTCTCTCTCTCTCTCTCTCTCTCTCTCTCTCTCTCAAAACCAAATAAACATAAAAAAAGAGAGACAGGGATCAATCCAGACTGCACAAGGTTCCCAGGGCCCCCACACTGGCATCCAAGTGCATGGTAAAGAGCCAGGGAGAATAAAACAGTGTGACCATCTCCCAGCCTCTGCTCTACTACAAGACCCCCGGTGGCTAAGGTCCTAGATCACATCTGCAGTTTGGGTGTCTATTCTGATCTAAACAGTAGATCTTTGGACGATGATCTGTGATAGAATCCCCCGGAAGCTCAGTTCAATAGGCAGATTCCGAAGCCCCAGCTCAGACCCCCTAAAGCAGAGTCTTTGGGGTGACGCTGGGCACTCCACTTGCCTGTGAGCTCCCCAGTGATGCTGATGTACAACAAAGCTGGGAAACAGCCAGTGTCCCGCGGGCACCACACTCATGAGCTGATGTTATCGGGGGGCGCGGCACCCCAGAAGGGCCCCACGATGTCTCACTGCAAGCTGGACAAGTAGGCCTGAGTCACAATCTTAACATGAATTACTAAAGTGTGACATTTTCTTGAGTCACTTCCATCACAGAGGAGGGTGGCCCTGGAAACGTAGGTGTTCCCCAGAGACACTTCTTAGCATCTTTGCAACAATATGAGACAGGGCGCAGCTCCAGGGCCGTAACAGGGACCAGTGTTACGGGAAGGTAGAAAATGAGATCCTCCCTGTGTCGGGAGGCTGGTCAGAAACCAGGCTGCACCGCACGGTTTGTGCAGGACCAGAGGACCTCACCTCCTGGCCTCCCGCAGCCTCCTGCCATTCTCCGAAAGGTTCTCCCCGCACGGCGGTCCTTCCACTCTGAGCCCTGGGACTCAAGAAGCTACGGAGTGATGAATCAATTATGAAATGGAAACCTCGATTACTGCCTGTCTGCTTAATTGTTTGACAAGTTAATTAATCTCCCAAGCAACTGGGCTCTGTTCTCCCTGTAAATTGTGGGGAAATAGCTCTCACAGGTCCCCGAGGTCTTGGCAGTACAGTATCAATGAGGCTCCTGGAAAACGAGGAATAATAAGCATTTAGTGGGGTCAGCGCCTCAACATAGGAATGAAGAGGTTTGCTCCAGCTCCCGCCCAGAGGCGGTTTTGTCACTAATTTTTTGGCTACTAATTACAGCCTGCACTTGTCTTTATTTGTTTGTTTGTTTTTATTTCTCTTCCAAGAGACACATTTCTTTCCTTTCAGATGAGTCCCTGTGATTCAAATGGCCAATACTTCCGATCGTGAAAAACCCGATGGGGGTGTCAGACGACTCCCTCTGGTGGGGGGGGGGGGGACTGTGTCATGAAAGCTGCCATGATGTGTGAGGACGGACCTTCTGGACGGTGAAGATAGGTATGTGTCGTGGGCCTCTGTCTGGCTGCCTGAAGTAGCTACTGCTTTCTCCGCCTTGTGACCACATCACACTGCCCTGTCACCTGTGGCCGTTAGAAACTCCAAAGGACAGAGTGAAGTTGAGAAACTAGATTATGCCCAATAACTTTCAAGAATTTCCCTGCCCCAGACTCACCTGGAGGGCTCGATTGAAATTCAGACAACTGGATACCAACTAGACCTACCTGTGTTGGAATTATTAGGGACCAAACTCAGCAGCATTTAATAAGCTTCCTGGATAGATTGAGACCCACTTGGGTTAGAGTGGGGGAGAATTGGCTGCTGGTGGCTATACCAAACAATTCAGAAACACACTCCCTAATTAGTACCATACCTGTTTGTCATTTTACTCTTTAGTATTATTTTGTTTATATCTCACACCCTGCCCCTGGGCCTTTGCACCAGCTGTTACCCCTGTCTCCAAGGCTCTTTGCCACCAAGCATAGCCCAATGCTTCGTTCAGGTTAGCTCATATGACCAAGCATAGTCCTCTTGCTTCATTCAGGTCTCGGTTCAAATGGAACATCCTCACATCCTCAAAGTCTTTTCTGATCTCTATCTAAAACACGACTCCTACCTAATGGGATAATGAAACTTTATAAGCTTCTTCATAGTGCATGTCACTACCTACAATTGTATCATATCTTTGTTTGCTATCTAACTTCCCACTAAGATTTAAGCTCCAAATGGGCAGGAATTCTCATCAGTTTTGTTCAGTGCCTTATATGAAGTGCTTAGAACAGTGCCTAAATTATGGGCACCACCCAGTAATGTTTAACATCTGTCCAGGGAATGAAGCAGTGAGTGAAAGATGAGGCATAAATTTGCCAGTAGTGGTAAATGCCAACTTCACTTATGTTGGCAAAATCACAGTTAGAGAGACCATTATGGATCCTAACAGTTTAAAACATAACAAGTTTGGGAAAAACAGGACATAAAAATGTACAAAGGAGAACAGAACTGAAAACGCAGCCTATCGAAATATGTGGGATTCACCTAAAGCGGTGCTTATAGGGAAATTTATAGCACAAAATGCTTACGTTAAAAAAAAAAAAGGAAGAATGGTCTCAAATCTATAAACTAGGGTTCCACATTACAAAACTGTACACAAAGAGACAATTAAACCCAAGCTGAAATCTAAACATAAAAACAATAAAGAATATAAATGAAACCAAAAGCTGGTTTCTTCAAAAGATCAATAAAAATGATAAAACCCTAGCGAGATTTACAAAGGAACAGAAAGAAAAGATACAAATTACCAATGAATTTGAAAGAGCAGATAACACTACACAATATGGCAGACATTAAAAAGAATAATTCATAAGGGAATCAGAATCTATAGTTAACTCTATGTATGTAAATTTGAGAAATGAGAGAAGATGAACCAATCCCTCAAAAAGCAGGAAGTACCAAAACTCACCCAAGATGAAACAGTTAACCTCAAATTCCTATAGCTATGAAATAATTTGAATGTGTAGTTAAGCCTTCCAAAAATGAAATCTTCAAGCTCAAATAATTATTGCAAAACTCTACCCAAAATTTAAAGATGGTATAATACCTTTTCTCTACAACCAATTCAAGAAAATCAAAGAGGACAGAACATTTCACATCTTCTTTTATAAGTCAACCATGACTCTGTAACAGAAGCCAAAGCCAGTGCCAAAATTGAACAATACGTATCAATATCCCTCATGAACAAAGACCAGAAAAACTCCTAACGACATATAAGCGAATCAATAGATCAGTATAGACAAATAATAAAAATCACAGCCAAGTAGTATTTGTCCTGGGAATGTAAGACCAGGTCAATGTTCTAAAGCCTATGAACGTTAATTCACTGTTTCCTGTAAAAATGGTCTAAAGATGAACCACAGGATCATATCGGTCAACGCAGAAAAAGCAAAGACTGTTTTCTTTTTTTTAAGTTTACTTATTTGCTTATTTTGGAGGGGGGAGGGGGTTTTGGGGGGCAGAGAGACAAGGAGAGAGGGAATCCCAAGTAGCCTCCAAGCTGTCAGAGTACAGCCAGATGCAGGGCTTGATCCCACGACCCTGGGATCATGACCTGAGCCAAAATCAAGAGTCAGATGATTAACGGACAAAGCCACACAGACGCCCCACAGCAACAATTGTTAATAAAATACATCCACCCATGATAAAAACCCTCAACAGATTAGAAATAGAAGGGAACTTCTTCAACCTAACAAAAAACATCCACATAGAACACATCATTATACTTACTGATGACAGACTCAATACTTTCCTCCTAAGATTGAGAAGAGGATTTCCCGGCCCACTGGTCTTACTTAGTGTAGCACTGGGATTCATCGTTAGTGCAGTGAGAAAAAAAGATAAAAGGCTTACATGAGGAATAAAAAATTAAAACTCCTTATTTGAATTCAACATGATTTCTGTTTAGAAAATTTCAAGGACTTTACAGAAAACAAACCAAAAAAAAAAAAAAACTCTTAAAATTAATAAGTGAGCCTAGTAAAGTCATAGAATAAAAAAATGTCACAGATATGACACCAAAAACATAATCCATGGAAGAAAAACTGACAAATTGGTCTTCCTAAAAATTAAAAAAATCATGCTAGTGGAAGGCACTCTAAAGAAAGGAGAAGACAAGCTATAGACTGGGAGAAAGTATTTGCAAATCACACATCAAAGGGCTTGTATTTAGAATATATAAGGCACTCTCAACATTCAGTAGTAAGAAAACAAAGCCAATTTTTAAAAGATTCAAAAGCAAAGACTTCCCCAGAGATTATTTAAGCATGACATAATCACATGAAAATATTTCCAACACCTTTAGCCATTACAAAAATATCCATTAAAACCATGATAAGATTCCCCTACCTGCACAATCCTTTAGAATCACTAAGGCTAACACGGAGCTAAGACAACAAGTGTTTGAGAGGGTAGGAGGCAAATAGAACTCTACCTCGCTGGTGTGAATGAACAATGGTACAGCCACTTTGTGGAACTGTCAGTTTCTTGCAAAGGTAAATACACACTTACCATATGACCCTGGAAAATAAACTTATGTTCACACAAAAACTTGCACACAAAGCTTTATAGCAACTCTATTCAAAATTGCCAAAAACTGGAAGCAACCCAAATGTCCTTCAGTTCACGAACAGATAAATAAAATGTGGTACATTCACATAGTAACATTCATAGAATGAGATACTATTTAGCATTAAAAAGGGATAAACCACTGATTCACAAAATATTTGAATGGATCACACAGACATTATACTGAGTACAAGAAGCTAGTCTCAAAAGGTTATATACATTCCCCTTACATTTAAATAACTTCCTCAAAAAAAAAAAAAACATAGTGATGGACAGCATATCAGTGGTCACCAGAGTTAAGGTTGTTGGCGGATGCAACTATAAATGCGTATCACAAGGCAGTTTTGGGGGATGACCATTCTGTATTGCAATTGTGGGTGTCACATGAATTTGTACATCTGTTCAGATTTTTATAATGTACAGCCAAAAAAGTCAGTTTCATCACATGATCATGTTAAAACTAAAATTAATTCTTAAGAATGTACATAGGAAATAGGAAAAAAGAAATGAAAAAAACTAGGTCAAAAAGAGAAAAGAAAATCACAGGTGCACCCAGCTGGCTCAGTCAGAAGATCTTGGGGTGGAGTTTGAGCCCCACATTGAGTGTAAAGATTACTTAAAAATAAAACCATTAAAAAAGAGAGAGAGAAAAGAAAATCACAATGTCTTAGGGTCCCTCTTGGCAACACTGGACAATTAATGACTATTCCCCAGTTCTCAGCCTCCAACATGGTACCCAGATATGGCAAAAGGGCTTTCACCTGGAACAGGGATTCAGAACCACCTGGGCAAAGACTGGATTTGGGGTTCCACTCAATTTTCCGTCCCCATTATCCATTAGCTTCTAAGGTTTTGACTTATTGATCTTTCCCAACAATCTCTAGACCAGTGGAATCAGCCTTGGTAAAAATAGTAGAATATTATAATCACCTGGTTTAGAAAATCCCAACACCTCGGGGTTTTCATCTGTCAGACAGCCCCCAGCATTCTTATTTGTTAAGCATTTCTCAGGTGAGCCTAACATAAAAACCACTCTGGAACTATGAGGATAACACAACAAAGAAACAAAGAAAACAAAACAGAAACAGACTGATAAGTACAGAGAACATAACTGATGGTTGTCAGAGGGGATGGGGAAGTAAAGGGGATTAAAAGGTACAGTCTTCCTAGTCCTAAAACACATAAGACACAGGGATGTAATGTACAGCGTAGGGAATATAGTCAGCAATACTAAGACAACTTTATATGGTGGCAGATGGGAACTAGACCTATTTCGGTGACCATCTTGTAATAAATATATTTTGTATAAATATCGAATTGCTATGATGCGTCCCCAAAACTAATACAATATTGTATGTCAATTATCCTTCAATTAAAAGAAGAAGAGAAAAAGATAGGCACAGAGGTATCGTGTATGGGTAGAGCTATTAATCTAGTCGGAGAAATGGGAAGCAAATAGGCTCTCCAGGACGAAGAGAGCTATGTTGGGATTTGATGAAGATCACTTTCCAAGACCGGATGAGAATTTCGAGTCTTGGGACAGAGCAAATATTATCTGTGTGTGAAAGGATTGTGAAGAATTATTGCCAGAGGGAAGATTATGAGAGAGTGCAAAAATGAGTTTTCCTCCTCCATCAAGAGATGGGACTCTCCTTCCCTCCTTGAGTCTGTACTGAAATGACTGGCCTCAGCCAACAGGAAATCGGCGATTATAAAGCATTCGTGGACCTGAAAAGCACCTGTTCCAGCTGCTTTTGAAACATGTTGTCATCATGTCATCCGGAGATGTTTGAGAAAGGTCATGTGACCCAGTGGCCCCTGTGGCCCAGCTGTCATCCTGTCAACTTCCCGAAACAGTGTGCTGAGTTGCCCGGAAGCTGACCACAAGTGAGTGAGTGAGTCCAGTTTAGGCCAACAGAGACAGAGCTAGCCCAAGCCAACCCAAATTCACTCTCCGAATCAAGAGCTCAATAAATGGCTGTTAACTTAAAAAAGGAAAAATAAAAGAATATGACTTCGGTTGCTTCTGTGAAGTTTAGTAGTCAGTCAAAGTCACTGCCATTATCATGCCATCCAAAGTGTTGATGGCGAGTCCAACCAAGGCCGCAGGTCTAGTTCAGTTCTAGGCCTGACTGGAGCTGGGGGCACACATCTAGGGGCAAGAGGAGGCATGGTTTCACAGAGGTCATGGGGCGGAGGGAGGGCTCCTGTCTGGTTGCAGCTTTAAAGCACCCAACAATTTGTTGCAAGATCATGGAATGGGAAGAAAGAACAGATCTCCAATAACTGAAAAATTCTGTATGATCCAAGCCTCTCCACAGTGAATCCTTACAAAAGTCCTCTAGGAAAATGGCTTTCATCAAATCAAGCAGTCCACCCAAGGCCTTGCATCTTGCACATGTGAGCAGTCAGGCTGGGCTTGGAAGGGCTAACACCCTTAACCACTGATCAGTCTCGCATGCAGCAGAAGGAACGCCCCGCTTAGCATTACATGGGTTTGTAGCCAAATTTTCTCTGTAGCACCTATTAGGTACAGACTGTGGGCAATTATATTTCATCTCTCTGCACCTTAGTTTCCTAATCTGAGAAAGTGGGGAGCGATAAGAGCTATCACTTAGGGAAAACATAAATGAGTTACAAGATAGAAATGTCACTCAGTAAATGTTTCCTGTTTCTCATGTTCTATGATAGGATATTGGCTTTCTGTGGGTCCTGAAGTTTCGGCATGAAGTGCAAAGCTTTACTGCAACACTCTGTAATCCTAGGGCATTTCTTCCACTGACGTTTGCTATTTCTCTCTCTCTCTCTCTCTCTCTCTCTCTCTCTCTCTCTCTCACACACACACACACACACACACACACACACACACACACACACTCATTATTCACAGCTTTCAAAAGACACATCTGCTCTTACCCTCTCTCTTTGTTCCAGACAGCACACACACTTTGCCTGGGGCCAAACTCCACTTGCTCACCTGCTCTCTGCTACATCTGCTCATACACATTTGTACTCACATCTGAAGCAGCACCTTCACTGAAATCATTCCCCTACTCCCCCTCTCCTCCCCATCAGAGCAAGGCCCCGGGTCCCACCTGAACGAGGCTTTGTAAAATAGCCCTCCCGAAGCTGTCGTCTTCAGTTAGTGGGGATAATGGGATTATTCTATCTGTGTAATAATAACATGTTCAATTTAAAGCGAAAAAAAATCTGAAGCCACTTAAAAGCTGCTGTTTGGCGCTGATATATTATTTCAGTAATGAATAATCACTGAAGATATTATTCTGGATGCAGTTACCATGCAGTGATGTGAATAAAATGCATTAGATGGAAAATTGTATTTCAAGTAAATATATGCACTGGTAGAAATGTATCACCACCCATTAATATGTATTAATTCAGAACCAAATGCCAACTGGAGTGCGCCTACATGGGTTTGAATGGCAGGCAGTGATTTGGAAGTGGGAGGAAATAGGTTTGGATTTGGTCAAAGAGACTGAGAAATGATAATGAGGGTTGTGGTTCATGATTCAAAGTGAACAGGCGACAGAGCGGGCCTGCGAAGCACCCCTCCCACATCTCCTTCAGAGACTTTATCTGTGACTAAAGTCTACTGATAACTGACATTTCTGAAGCAGGGGCTCTTTCCCCTCTCCCACAGTCTGCATTTTCAAAGATCCTTTCCTTTGGAGAGGAAACCTGTAAAAAAATTTTTTTTGCTAGGGTAACTACTTTGCATCTTAGCTCCTTCCCCCCTCCTCTCTCTCTCTCTCTCTCTCTCTCTCTTTTGCTCAGTGCACAACAGGAGCAACTGTCAAGCATATCATCATTAAGATGAGCTTCTCCAATTCTGAAATCTGCAGGGGCTTCCTCATCAGCAGACGGCTCCAGATCCAAACTGCAAAGGCGGCTTCCCCATTTTTAAATGGGACACTCTCAAGCCCTCCGCTTTTCTCGTTTTATGGTTTTCTAGGGTACTCCAAAGACTTAAGGACCCCAAAAGTATTGGCACCTTAAGAGGGGCTTTCTCAGGCATGCATTTTCTCCTATTTAGTGCAATTTTATTTAAAAAGGTACAAATGTGAACCTCTCTGTCATTACAAGATACCCTAGAAAAAGTGAAAACACAAAATAATATTTCTTAAAGCACATAGTCAACAAAAGATTAATAACCAAAATATATAAAGAATAGCCAAAATATTAACATAAAAAAGAAAGACAACAAATAGGAAAATTGACAAAGACTAGACCAGGGGTCTCACAAAAAAAAAAAAAAAAAAAAAAAAGGAAAGAAAGAAAGAGAAAAGAAAATCCAAGTGGCCAAGAAATCAACATTAAAGATTTAAAACATGGAAAATAAATCCACAATAACATATCTTCGAACACCCATTTGATGGAAAAAAAATAATAATCCATTGATGCAGAACAAGAAAAGTTCTCATACACTGCTGATGGGAATGTAAATTAGTAAAATCTATTTTTAAAAATTTTTTTTTACATTTATTTATTTTTGAGAAACAGAGTGTGACAAAGCATGAGTGGAGGAGGGGCAGAGAGAGAAGGAGACACAGAATCTGAAGCGGGCTCCAGGCTCTGAGCAAGCGGTCAACACAAAGCCTGATGCAGGGCTCGAACCCACAAACTGTGAGATCATGACCTGAGCCTAAGTCAGACGCTCAACCTACTGAGCCACCCAGGGGCCCAGTAAAATCTTTTTTTTTTTTAATTTTAATATGTTTATTTTTGAGACAGAGAGAGAGAGACAGTATGAGCACGGGAGGAGCAGAGAGAGAGGGAAAGAGAATCCCAAGCAGGCTCTGTGCTGTCAGCACAGAGCCCAACTCAGGACTCACTCCCCAGAACCATGAGATCATGACCTGAGACAAGATCGAGAGCCGGATGCTTAACTGACCCCAGTAAATCTCTTTTGAAACAGTATGGCACTGTCTTCTACAGCTGAAAGCGTTCATGTTCTATGCTACAGTCGTTCAAGTCTCAGGCACCTACCCTCGCGAAACACATGCATGTGTACACAAATACCCATAAGAGCACTGCTCAAATATCGCCTCAAACTAAAATTACCAGTAGAATGGAGAGAATATGGTGTATCCACACAACCAGGTAGCATGCAACAATGAAGATGACCAAGCTACAATTACCTGCAGCAAGATGAACATTCCAAACATAATACTGAGGTAAAAAATAATAATAATAATAATAATAATAATAAGATCCAAAATACATACAATGCAATTGCTTTAGGTATTGTTCGGAATGAGGTAAAACTAAACCATATTGTTTAAGGATACACGCATTGTGATAAAGTCTAAGGGGAAACAAGGAAATGACAATCCCTGGGTTAGGAGGGTGGGTACCTCCACGTGGAAGAAAGAGAGAGGCACATCACATGGATTCTGGGTGCTGGTGCTGTTCTAGATCGTGACTTACACGGATGTCAGGTATTGGCTTCATAACCATTTGAACAAATACACACATCACCACTTCCTATTCTTACGCCACTATGCGTGTTGTGGTTTGCCGTAAGTTAATGGTAAAAATGCAACACAAACAGGCACATTTCTCCAGCTGACTACTGAAGGCGCCCCGGTTCTAGCCTCCCATCTCTTTCCAAACTTTGGTTTGCGATTTCAGCGTGCTGGCCTGTCCTCCACCCAGCCCTTCTCTGCTGCCTGCAGTGCCTTCTTCCACTGTCCCAAAGGTAGGCTTGCTCCAGTAAGATGAGAGAAGGCAGGGCCCACTCCCTTCTCCTTGACACGTGGTCTCCTGAGCTCTCCATGGTACCAATGTCTCCCGGCCCACCGCTGCGCCTTCTCATCGCCTCAGGGTTCCCCTTCCTCCCCTCCACTCAATCTTGGCTCAGCCCAGGTCTCAGCCTTGTGCCTCCCCCGCGATCTCCTTCCTTTCCATCTGCTCTCCTCTCCTCTCCTCTCCTCTCCCTTCTCTCTTCCTTGATGGTCTCATCTAGACTGTCAGCTTTAAATATCCTCTCTGATCACCATGGCTTATATGGTTTCTGCACTCCTACTGTCAGCGTGGCACTCGAATTTGTATGTTTAAGAAGCATATCAGACTGAACATGTCTGGAACAAGAATTATTGCTCCCCAAACCTGCTGTCGAAGCTGCCACCCCCCCACCCTTCTCACTCTAGTTAAATAGCTGTTTCATTAAACCAGTTTCTTGGGTAAAAACCCAGGAGCGAAACCCAAGTTTCCTTTTCTCTCACTCCCTTTTCTCTGACGTTCCATATATTGCCATGTGCTATCACTTTTTTTAAATATCTTTTAATGTTTATTTACTTTTGAGAGAGAGAGAGAGAGAGAGAAAGAGACAGAGCACAAGTGGGAGAGAGGCAGAGAGAGAGGAAGACACAGAATCTGAAGCAGGCTCCATGCTCTGAGCTGTCAGCACAGAGCCAGACGCGGGGCTCGAACCCACGAACCTTGAGATCATGACCTGAGCTGAAGTCGGATGCTTAACCAACTGAGCCACCAGGCGCCCCTGCCATGTGCTATCACTTCTGCCTGCTAAGAGGGATCTTGACTCCATGCTTTTGTCCATCCACCTCAACTGCTCCCACTGTCGGTCAGGCCCGCATCACCTGTAATTAACCGTTGCAAGTCCTCTTGGTGAGACTCCCACTTTCCACTTGAGCACACACCTCCTGCAATCCATTCTCTGCCCAGCAGTTTTAGAGATCTTCTTTAAATAAATAAGGCAGCACTCTACTGTTAGCAACCTGTCAGTAGTCCTCTGTCACCCTTAGAATGAAATCTGCCTTCCATGCCATAAGCGACATCTTCCCTGCCCAGTCCACCAACCTCCCTCATCTTCAGTCTTGCACGCAGACACACTTTGCTGTAGACACAATGACCCTTTTTCTGATTCCACCGAAGTAAGAGCTTTCTCTATGACCTCAAAGCCCCTGAACTCCCCAATGTCCTCTTCTAGAACGCACTTTCTCCAGGTCTGCAGTGTCTGATGCCTTCTCCTAATCCCTTCAAAGAGGCTCTCCCTGACCAGCCATTCTGATGCGTCTCCCCCTGGCACCTCCGTGTGAACCCCTTGCTTTATTTCATTGACCCTAATTGTTTTCTAAAATATCCTATTTGCTGAGTTGAGGTCTTGTCCCTTGTTATGTCCCCAGTTACTAAAATAAAGCTTGACACTCCCATAGATATTGACTGAATGAAAGATAGAAAGGCAGGGGCTTTTCCTAAATTTACATCCTTGTCTTTTCCAGAATTTACCACATTCTTAAGAGTAGATAGGAGTCAATTTTCATATTTTATGAAAATATGCAAATGTAACTGAATTTTTAAGGATGCTCACGATTACTGTGAGCGGCCATTGTACTGTGTGGTGTGGATTATGGTGAATGAAAATTCTCCTTTGCTGCCAGTGTCTAACTCAAGAGAATTTGGAATCGTTTGGAATTTGTTGGCAGTAATTATCAGAAACTTTAAAAATGTGCAAAGTCCATTACATCTACTTCTAAGATTTTGTCCTGGGAGAGGGGAGCACAAACCATATGAATATGTACTTATAATAACAAAACAAAAACTAAATAAATACAAAAATTCTGAAAACAATTTGAGTATATACAATAGCTAGGATCTGGGTAATAAGCTATCTTGGGGCACCTGGGTGGCTCAGTCAGTTAAGCTTCTGACTCTTAATTTCACTCAGGTCATGTTCTCATGGTTGGTGAGTTTGAACCCTGAATGGGCAGAGCCTGCCTAGAATTCTCACTCTCTCTCTCTCTCTCTCTCTCTCTCTCTCTCTCCTCCTTTCTCTCTCTCTCTCTCTCTCTCTTTCTCTCTCTCAAAATAAATAAGTAAACTTAAAAAAAGCTATCTGAAAAGTTGAATATCTTGAAGTCATTAAAATTATGTCATGGAAAGCTGATCTTCTAAGTTGCGAAAAGATATTTACAATGTGATCGTATTTTCATTGAAAAGAGTCATCCTATTTTAATATATAAAATTATGCATAATGAAAATGTTGAATAGGCATACGACACAATGTAAGCAGTGGGTGGCAGACTTATGAGTGAATATCTGTATTTTCAAAAACATCTACAATGAATTATATGTTTCAATTTATAAAAATAACAATTATTTGGTTCTTAAAATATATATGTAGGTATACAATGGAAAAAAATGGCACATATCTCCACTAGATAACCCTTGCTGATTTTTTAAATGAAAAGTCTTCACAATGTGAAAAAAGCAAAGCAGTATAAAAAATGAAAGCTTCCCTAATATGTCCTTCTTCTGACTTCATTTTCTCTTCCCACCAGAATCCCTACTAACATTTTCTTTTGCATAAGAAATGTTTCTCCATAATGACTTTATTTTCTCACTAGCTGGAGAATATGCCATTGTAAGGATGCGCCATGATTTATTCAACCACTGTCATAATGAGGGACAATAGGATAGCCATTGGGAGTTTTCACTATTATGAAAGATGATGTACTGTGTAGGGAAACCTCCAGAAGTTTAACTGCTGAGTCAATGTGTGTGTACCTTTTTATATTTTGGCATATAGTGCTAAACTGCTCTCCCAAAACACAAGTGTCAAATAATATTTGTGATTTGCTTTAGGGTTGCCTTTTATGTCATAATGATATCAGAGGATGTTTCGTTTGGTCGATTAATTCATAAAGAAAACTAGAGCTTCTGCGTTCTCAGGATGGGGAGTTTGGACTAGGTGGTTCGTAATGCTACTTCTAGCACTAAAGTTTTAAGGATTCCATAAGCCACGCTCGGAAACACAAGAAAATATCGCCAGAACTACACAGTAAGGAAGAAAGACCACTGTAATGAGAGTCCGTACTCGGTGCTCTAGCTCCGTGGTAAGCATGTGAGTGACATGGAGGTTCATGAGCCCTTGAATTTGGGAACAGGTCACAGTGTCATTCAGGACTGACCTTTGAATCCAAGAAGTGCGCTCTGCACATAATCCACAATGGCCCAGTGTTGTGAGCCCACAACGGATGGCATGCGATGCCCCGTAGCAAGGGACACCATGTGTAAAGGTTACTGCATGGCCCCGTGGTGTCCATTTTGTGGCTGAGCCATTGTGTGTTCATTGGGGTATGTAGGCATAGGGGGAGTAGGTCAGTGACACTGGAAGCATGTGACATTCACTTGGAAAATTCCAGGCATGCAAGTTAATTATGAATGACCTCTAACATTTGAAAGTTCAACCCTAGGTCTTTTCTACCCAGGCAAGGTGACGGGAGCAAATCAAGTGTCTGTTGCCCATTATCCTCATAAACAGCCAGTGGATTCGTGGTCAAAAGGAGACTGTCTTTTCTTTTGATTAACCTGAATTCCTTGGTACAAATTGGATTTGCCTATTCTAGCTATCATCAGGTATGCCTGAATCCCAATGAATTTTACCATTTTAATAAATAGCAGTGTCAGTGTGATTGCTCTTAAAACCCAGCCACTTGTGGAATAAAATATATGCAGATTATACAACAATCCTGTATAATTATTTCAGAGCAGACCTAGTGAGAAAATCCTTGTTGTTAAGATGATGAGATAATTATGGCTCGAGATACAGCTCTCTTCCAGAGGGAAGAAAGAGGTTGGTCATTTGGGTTGCTAAATATTACAAATGTTCCTGGGGAGAGGGAAACTAGTGGCCTAGAGTTCAGAGAGAAGAGAGGAGGCTGTGTTGTGGGGGTGGGTAGAACACAGCAGTGTGTTACGAACGAGTAGGAAGTGGTGGGTTTAGGGCTTTGGGACTGAAGCTGATTGACCCAGAACGGAACTGATAGATCACGATAGCAACAGCAAGCAACAGCTAACACTCAGTGCTGACTCCGTGCCAAGGACCAGCTTTCCGCAGGCAAGAAATCACTCAATTCCCATGAAAAGCATTTCGTGTGGATATAATTATTGAGTCCACTGTAGAAATGAGAAAACTGAGCCCAGGAGAGAAGTAGTTTGCCCGCCATCGTATAGGTAGTGAGTGGTGGCACCAAGCTGGAAACCAAGAAATTCTGACTTGAGGGCCCCTCCCTGTCAACAAATCTGCCTGGGAATCATGAGACCAGGAAATCCAAAGATCTTAGGGAAGTTGTCACATCAGATCACTGTTTTTGACAGTTTTCTCTCCAATGTTCCAATGACGGCTTTGTCACTTACAAAGTTTGTTTAATTTCTCTGGACAACATCTTGAGAAGATTCTCTGACCCCCAATTTTCTCAGAAAACTGTGGCAGGGACAATCAGTGGATCTTGAAAGACTCACACCCCCTTCCAGGTGTAGAACTATGCCGCGGAGGAGTGACTGCCAAGCCAGGGACTCCATTTCCCAGCCTGCTTTGCATGTCGGGGGCATCACATGACCGCTTCTGGCTAATGGAATGCGAGCAGAATTAATCCTTGTCACTTCCAGGGTGAAATGCATAAATATCTGTGTGTCTTCCCTACACTCTCTTCCTCTCTGGCAGTCACGGAGTTCACACGGTACCAAAGGTGACAATGTCCTAAGAATGAAGCAGCCTGGATCCTTGAGTCACTGGATACTCAGGACAGTGGGAATTGAAAATTTTACACAAGAAACAAAATGAGTATTTATTCTATTAAGTCCAGAAAAACCAAGGTTTTTTGGTATAGCATTTAGCCCTACAGGGTTATTTGGGGACTTAAAAAAGGCAAACATATGCAAAACGACTATTCAGTGTCTTACACACAGTTCCTTTAAATCACTTCAGAGCCCTAAAGGTGAAGGGGTGTTTTGTTATGCATAACAAGCCCCTTTCCAGCACAACTGAGTGTATGTTAACAAGGTAACTTCTGGAAAGCACCTAAAGCGGGTAGCCAATTGGCAGGGGAACCAACCATGAACACAGGGGTAGAAATTTCAGTCCCCTCCCCAGCTCCGATTTCTGGGAGGAGAGAGGAGGCTGGAAGTTGAATCAATTAGCAATGGCCAATGATGTTGTCCGTCATGCCCATGTGATGACGCCTCCATAAAAATCCAAAGGAAGGGAAATCAAAGAGCTTACCAGAGTGCTGTCGTATGCCCAGTAGCTTATGCTGGCCTCAAACTTCACATGAACAGAAACTCCCTCGTTTGGGACCCTGCCCCGTGTATATCTTCATCTGGTTGTCGATTTGTATCCTTTAATATCCTCAGTAATAAATCAGTAATCCAGTGAGCAAATGTGTTTCGAGATTTCTGTGAGCCTCTCTAGCAATTTAATTGAACATCAGGAGGGGGTAATGGGAGTCTCCAAACTGTGGCCAGTTGGTCAGAAGCACAGTAACAAACTGGGCTGGTGACTGGCATATGAAGGTTAGGGGATGTGCCATCTTGTCTAACCGAGCCCATACATAGCGTGTGGGATCTGGTGCTGTCGCCAGTAGATAGTGTCCTATTGACTTGAATTGTAGGACACCCAGCTGGTGTTGGAAAATTATTTGGTGCTTTGGGGAAATCCCTCCCCACCCCCCCACACACTCATATTGGGTCCAGAACTTTTATTATTTTTTAGTTTATTTATTTTAACACATAGAGAGAGCAGGGGAGGGGCAGGGGAGGGGTAGAGAGAGAGAATCTTAGGCAGACTCTATGCTTTCAGCACAGAGCCCAATGTGGGTCTTGAACTCATGAGCCATGAGATCATGACCTGAGCAGAAACCAAGAGTCAGGCGTTTAACAACTGGTCCACTCAGGCACCCCTGTGTCCACAACTTTTAACCCTAAAATTAAATCCCTCATGTTTTCCATGAACCTATCCCAAAAAAAGCTCTTGCATATCTCATGGCTAGGATTTTATGAATAAAGACAATATGAGGCAGGCTGAACATACTCACTCTCCTTAAAAGATCTTCCCACCCCTTATTTAGTAAATTTCTGCCATTAGAGAAATAGTTTTTGGAGCCCTCAAAAACTTTGAATTTTTTCAATATCAGTAGTAGATTTAGCAGTTTATACTTTTAGTTTTAACAATGCTTTATTCTTGGAGCTAGGTCCTTCAGAGGAATCAGTGACATAATGAACACAGTAACAAGAATTCATGGGCACCAACCTTAAGTAAACCATAACCTCTGCCTAGATTCTTGTGTACTACTGACAAATTCTGACTGTGAATTGTGTCCATAGAGGCTAATTATAACACTATGACCACTAAAAGAATCCACGGGGATTCATCCTGAGAGCGTGACCCTCCCAATATCTCAGACTCTGTTTTTGCTTTGGATCAAGTGCCCATTTAGCCTGGCTTCTGACATCCAGAGTTAATTAAACAAATAAGCATTTATTACTTCTATGCTGGTGCATAACAAATTGTCACAAATTTAGCCCCACAAACTTCACCACACACATTTGTTATCTGCTAGTTCCTGTGGGTCTGGAGTCTGGGCACAAAAATAGTTGGGTCCTCTGTTTTGGGTGTCTCATAAGACTACAGTCAAGCTGTTTGCCAGGGTTTGTGTCTCATCTACAGGCTTGACTGGGGAAGGATCTGTGTCCAGGCTTATTTACATGGTGAAGGGCAAGCTTGTTTGGGGGCGGGGGGGGGGGGGGCTGTTGGACCAAGGGCCTCAGTTTCTAGTTTTCTGTTGGGTAGAAGTGGCCATCCGTTCCTTACCATGTGGTCCCCCTCAGCATGACAACCTGCTTGGTCAAAGCCAGCAAGGGGAAGAGGGCAAATATCCCTGGTATCCATTTTCCATCTTAGTAATACACTTAAAAATTAATTAGATCAAGTCACTCCCCTGTCTAAGACCATTTAATGGCCACTCATTACATTTAAAGAAAAAATCCATATCCTTTACCAGGTGCGCATGTTCTAGGCTTTCTCTCACTCCCTGACCTCAACCCTCACCATTCTCCAGCCTTATAATTGTGCCTCACCACACCACCCTTCCTCCCCTTCCCCTACATTGCCAAACTTATTTCAGCCCCAGGGCTTTTGAATATGTGGTTCCATGCTTCAGAGCAGGAAACACTCTGCCTCAAAGTTTCACATGGTTCCTTTGTACATTTCAGCTCAAAAACCTCCTCCTTAGTGAGGCCTCTCTTGACCATTCCATCTAAAGAAGGCGCCCCAAAGCCATCACTTTCTATCACATCCCCTGGTTTTATAGCTCTCCATAGCATGTAATGCACTTAAAAACTATCTTCTTAGTTTGTTTCCTTATTATCTGTCTCCCTCCACCAAGATGTAAAATGCATGTAGGTAGAGACTGGGGCTGATTTGTTCACTATTCTTGTAGTATAGCATTTACTGGATGGATGGATGGATGGATGGATGGATGGATGGATGGATGGATGTTATTTGTTTGGGAGTTCCTTCAGAAGGCCATGTGGTAGTAATACTATGAACCCTTTGGCAACCAATTAGTGAAGCAGGGTAAATTCCCAAATCATAGAGAACCATCAAACCTAGAAGAATAGTCTCCTTCTATTAATAGTTTCACTACAGGTCACGTGGAGTAGAAGGTTCAAAACCCTCATAAATGGAAAATTATGAGGGACAATATTTGAAGCACATTTCTGCTCTTAAAAATGTATGATCCAGAAAGTTCTGGGAAAAAAGATGAAGCAAACTAGACATCCAGGGGAGGAGAGCTACAGGTTGGCCATAGGAAGAAAGGTGGCTAAGAGGTTGGGAATGGTGCAAGAATCCCCCTTCTGGGAACTGGATAAGCTAGGAAGAAATATCAGCTGCTCAACAGACTATAGGCTGAGCAAGATTGGAAACTAGAAAAATCTTCCAGAAGAGGGGAAGCTGAGCAGTGCCAGACAAGGGATCAAGGAAGATAGAGCAGAGCAGGGAGGGATTTGGCCGAGGCTAGGAAGAGACGCATTCAAAATGAAGGAGGCAGCCTTCCTATCGCTCACAACTCATTGTAATTGTGTATCACTCCAGACCTTCAGGAGACAGGAAAGAAAGGGGCTGCATGTGTGTTCTCTGTGTTATTTCCCCTTTGCAAGGGAAAGAAGCCAGTCTGACAGGGTCAAGTGAGACCACAGAGGTAGTTAAGGTCCAGATCAAACTCGACTAAAAGCAGTGTGGTCATTTCAAGACTTAGAAAGCATCTCTAAGTGAAGAGAAAAAGTCAAGAGGCGAGTTCCAAGACTGACCCTCTCCAATGACTGCCGTTGTTACACCAGCAATGTAACACCTACCTTCTCAGAGCCCCATTTCTCCATCTGTAAAGCGAAGGAAGTGAACAAAAACAAGAATCACACGTTCAGATGCTTTCCAGGAACCAGAGTGTTTATGCAAATGGTCAAAGCGAATGGGCCTGGGGTTGGGAGGGGTCCGTGGAACCCTGCGGGAAGCAGGCCTTGTTTAGGGAAACTGTCTTATGGAAATAAATAAATAACAAATAAATACTCTGAGTGTCAAATAATTATGCTTGCCAGCTACTGGTTTGCAACCTCTCAGGAGACAGAGTCTCTGAGACCTTTGTCAGTTATAACACATTTTTGTGGATCTGCTAATTACATTTGCTCTTAAAAAGGAATGTGAATTCAGTACATCCCCTTGATTGTAGGAGACAATGAGTCCATTTGAATCAAGGGGAGAGTGGCAGTGTGTAAGCAAAGAGCCTTGATGGTGCCACAGGAGCTGTGACCGGGTCCCCTGGCCACAGGGTCAGGGTTGTGAGTGTGGCTCGGGGACAGGGGCCACGTGTTCTCCTAACTGTCTTTCCTCTCCGGCCCACCACTCTCCTCTGCCCACTACAGCTGCCCATCCCGCTCGGCTCTGTTCATTTTGCTCGCCCCGGTGAGCATCGGAGAAGTGAGGCAAGATGCAAAGCCAGCACCTGCCTAGGGGGCCTCCGTGAACATATGAGGAAAAAGCAGCCCCTCTGGGCAGACACACCGCCACAGGCACACGGCTTTGCAATGGAGCTCTTCTGGCTGGGCTTTCAGATCCTCCTGCTCCTTTGGCTGACACTTTGGGGAAGCACAGAAACCGCATCATCAATCACAGCTGTCCTGAAGGGAAGGGAGGAGATGCCTGCACAGGGGAACCTGAGGGATGCGGGGAAGGGGCGGGAGCGGGGGGTTGGTGAATGGAGGGCGATGTACCAGATTCCTGCAACTCTGGCCAGGCCGGTGGATGGGAAATTTTTAACGACAACGAAGCAACATAAAGCCACAGTTATCAGCCCTGCTTCCATGACCATCTCAGTCTCCCTCCTGGCAGCACAGCTAAGAGATGGTCCTTTGTGACACCGAAGCCTGGCATAAGAGGCCACGATGTATCATTTGCCTGGCAGAGCTGGAAGGGGGTCTGGCTGTCCCTGGGACATCAGGCTCTGCAGCCCAGTTTACTGCGGTGATGCCCCCCTCCTGCCCCCACTCCCTCACTGAGGCTTAGGAGCTCAGCAGAAAGACCTCCTGCCGTGCTATCTAAGGACAGAGAATTTGCCCTCTAGCAGGCGCCTAGTTCCTGCCATCAGTTCTTCCTCCTCTCCCAGCCCACCTCCAACTTCTGCCTGCATTTCCTACGTTCATCCCCTCTGAGATGAACATCCGCTCCCACATCCCGCTCCCTAGGCCCCCTCTGAAACACACCTCGCGACCCCCACCCCCCACCTGCAGGAGCCCACAAACCCACTTCGTCTTGCAACTCTCAGGGTACTCGTGAATATCACCAAGATGCATCACAGCACCTTTGCACTCCAGCCCCCACTCGGTTGACACCCGGTGCACGTTCGCAAGGAAAAGGCCAGTAATTGGTTTTGCCGGGGGAACAACCTCAGAGATAAATGTCCTGTGTACCATCATTTACCTTCCCCGGGTGTATGTGTGTTTCTGTCTCCGGTGCGGGTCCCTCTCATTGCTCACTCCTCGAGCCCCGTGTGCCATCGTGGTGACAGAGGGGCTGTCAGGACCGCCAGCACGCGGCTTCGGGAGGAGAGAAGCCTTGCTTTCCTGGCTCAGGCAGATGGGCACACGGCTCCTGAATCAATCTGCTCCTCCTTGATATCAGCCTCCCTTTTAGTTAGCACTCCAGAGCAAGGAAACTTTAAAAAGAAAGGCTATTTGGCAATATTAATCTGCACCCAGTTGATGGCGTGTCTGAGGGCAAGAGCCACGTTGAGTCTGCCCCCTGCACCCCCATAGGAGGAAGTCAGGCTGCTTCTCGTTCGTGGGATACAAGGATGCCGTTCTCTGGCCTCTGTCTCCCTGTCCCCTCGGAGTCTCCCTTATCCGTCACCTCCACCTGTCTTACCTGGGCCCCACCCCCCTGCACCTGCTCCCTCAAGCTGCCATGGTTCCACAATTCTCTTTCATTTCTGTTCCCGGGCACAAGTTATTCCCTCCACCCGGCTGCCTTCCCACCCTGGATGATTGTGAATCCTCCTCCTTTTTTCAGATCTGTAGAAGTGCCACCTATCAAAGTCTCCTTTGGCCTCTCCCACCGCTCACCTGTCTCTTCGTCTCCCTGAGTATCCCAAACCCTGGGGGCCACTCTGTAGGGACTCCCATGCAGGAAGGCTGGTGAGTTTCTGAAGGATGGGGGCTGCCTGCAGCGGATCTGTGCATTTTTCCAGACCTTTGAGACGGTCTTAGAACAGGATGACATTTCCTCCCCAGCTCCCAATAAGCCATGAACTGACTGCTTGAAGAAGGGAAGGAGGCAGAGAACTTCAAGCTCACCACCTGCGAGAGATGCTTACTGATTAACACCATCCCAAGGGCGGCAGAGAGAGTGTTTAGATTTGGACATTCCTGGGTTTTCTTTCCAGCTCCTTCCTTCTCTAGCTTTCTAACTTAAGGTCGCCCCTTCCTCCCGGCTGCAGTGTTCTCACCTGTAAAATGTAGATCATGAGACCTCCCGTCATCGTAGGACTTACAGAACGCGTGACGTTCTGCACACAGGCTAGTGGCACCAGATGCCAGACATTAATTTAATTTTGCTTGTAACATTTTTTTTTTATCCTTTCAGTTTATTGTACAGATAAAATCCTGTTAAGGCAACTGCGGTAAGAAAAATCTCTCTGTAAAAATAGAGACGAAAAATTCCAATCGCTAGCTATGATTAATTTATTCAAAGCCATACCCAGGACAAGAAAAGCCTCAAGTATCACAAATTTGGAGGGTCCAGTAGGGTCCCTTGAAATCTGACTATAATATGATTTTGTATTTAGTGTCATTCCTTCATGAATTATATATAGATAAAAACATTGCCTAATTATTTGGGTTTCTTCCATACATCACTTAGTACTTAGCACTTGTCCAGAGTTTTCCTCAGCCCTTCTTAGAAGACTGACAAAGCCTTATACGCCATTTGTCCTTGGAGTCCCCAAGCAGCAGGCAGCAAGAAGGCACATGTTACCATTTGGAGGCAAGAGGATTATGAAAGTGCCCAGTATTCTCCAGCGAGGAGATGGGGCATAATATCTAATTGGCACTTTTATGTAGAATCATTTTCCTACCCCAAAGCCCAATCCTTGTCATTCTAATCCCATTTCCAAGCCAAACTCTGGCTTTCCCTGGTGCCCACCTTCAGCCAAGCACCTTACTGTTCTATGTCCTTTTTAAAATTTGTTTTAGGGGTGCCTGGGTGGCTCAGTCAGTTAAGCATCCGACTTTGGCTCAGGTCACGATCTCACCGTTCATGAGTTTGAGCCCCGTGTCGGGCTCTGTGCTGACAGCTCAGAGCCTGGAGCCTGCTTCGGATTCTGTGTCTCCCTGTCTCTGGGCCCCTCCCCTGCTCATGCTCTGTCTCACTCTGTCTCTCAATAATAAATAAATGTTAATTTTTTTAAAATTTGTTTTAGTGTTTATTTATTTTTCGAGAGATGGAGCACGAGCCGGGGAGGAGCAGACAGAGGAGGAGACACAGAACCCTAAACAGGCTCCAGGCTCCAAGCTGTCAGCATGGAGCCCAATGCAGGGCTCAAACTCATGAACCGTAAGATCATGACCTGAGCCGAAGTTGGACGCTTAACCGACTGAGCCACCCAGGCACCCCCGCTTTTTTTTAAATTTGTTTTAACCTTACTGTTCTATGTTCTAAGATTTTTATTAGAATATGCAATTCCTATGAGAATAATTCACTGTTTCAACCCAATTTAAGGAAACTGCACTCACATTTTACCCATCAACTGAGTATTTTCTTCTTTTATTCAAAATGGTTATTGGACACTCCTGTCAGGACCTGCACCAGGTTCCCAGCCATGGAACAAAGGAAGAATATAGGGGTTCCTCAGACCAAGTCCTTACCTTCCAGAAGTTAGAGATAACTTTTTTAATGTTTGTTTATTTTTGAGAGAGAGAGAGAGAGAGAGAGAGAAAGAGAGGCAGAGAGAGAGGAGGACAGAGGATCTGAAGCAGGTTTGTGCTGACAGCAGAGAGCCTGATGCAGAGCTCGAACTCATGAGCCGAAATCAGACACTTAACTGAGCCACCCAGGGGCCCGGAAGTTAGAGATCTTAAGAGATGGTAAACGAGTACACACATCTCCCTGCTGCTAAAAGATACATGTGGTGCCACAAAGATGGAGATGCTGCCCCTGAAATATCCAAATGAATTATGGATAAGCTAACCAAGTAATATCCACTGTCTGAAAGTCCCAGAGACAGAAAAGAACAGGACATAGGTTTCAATTCCTGCTATGACACTTAACTAGTGGTGCGATTAGAGAAAGCTATCATCCTCTCTGAGTCTCTCTCCTCTTCTAGAATATTGACGGGCAGGGATGTTATGAGGCGTAAAGGTTTAGCATCTAGAAAGCATAGTAAGGACTATGAATGTAAGCACAATGAATACGAGCAGTGTCTCTCCAAACCCACTCCCTGCTAAGAAAGGGTTATGTGTGTTTGTGTGTCTGTTTTCTGTGCACCTGCTCATTTGTCTTGTTTCGTTGCTATTTCTACTCACATTAACCCATTTCTAGTTACCTGGTTCTTGTTCTGGAAACTTCTCATCATTGTAACATTATGGGGAGATCAGAATGGTCTGTGTTTACTGAAGCTCATAGAGGGGGGGAAATATGTTAGAATTCTCCAAAGTAGATCAAGTCAGCCATGAGAATTCTGAAATGTCCACTGAGGATGTATTCATTACAGTTGCCAATTTTCCATCATGACAAAATTGAAATGGAAAAAATATATTAGGACCACTGCAATTGACCTGCCTGGAAGAGGGACTGACATCTCCTATGTTCCCAACACGGGCACATTTACGTATCAATGGATGTTCCTTCCAATGATCACCTTCTGGGTTTCACTCGTTCGTTCAACAAATAATTATCAGGTGCCCAGCATATAACTGGGGTCGGTCCTGATTCTTCATCTTCCAGAAACTTCTTCTATTGGTGCAGACAGACAAAACAGCTCTTTGGAGTTGCAGGTGTTCTGATGTGGGCATGAGTGTGTATGCCTATATGTAAGTGTGTATGTGTGTGCACAAGTGGCAATACGTGTGCATGTCTATGTACACATATGTGTGCCTGCCTGCATGTGTGTGCCTGTGTGTACTTGCACATGTGTGTGTGCATACATAGACATGTGTGCTCTACCCCATTCACATGTGTGGAGCAAGAAGTATGCCTGTGTGTATATGTATGTGTCTGTGTGTGTGTGTATGTGTGTGTGTGTTTCAGCCCTTCCCAAAAGATCAATCCTGCTCTTTTAAAGAGGACTTTATTTTGGTGGTCAGTGTGGAAATCGTGTTACTGGGAAGATGAATTACTCTATGGGATGTTCTGCTATTTTCTTATAAGATACTGTACAACCTTCCGATTTTCTACCTTTCCGTCGAGACAGTCAAGAAACAAATCACGATTCCTATTACTGTCTCAGAAACTCTACTTATCCCCAGTCATTCAACCAATGAGAACTTAGCCCAAAGCCAAGTACAGATCAGGCATTCAACAAACACTTGAACGACACTACGACTCTGCCCTGAGTCTGTGTATCACGTGACTCTACCCCACTTGCCAGGTTTGGTCTGGGCAGCCCCAAGATGGCTTTAGCTAAGTAGGAGGTGCTTAGAATCCCGATACACATGTCCCAGGCTCAGAGAATTCAAGAATCATCTAATTCTAATGTCAGCCCATTGGTTTATTCCAGAAATGACCAGTTTGGGTAAAATGCACCGCCCTTGATCCAGCCACGAGGCAGGTGGTATTTCTCCAATAAGATGGGCTGTCATCCCCCTGGGAGGCTGCCTATGTCCTCAAAGAGGGGCCCACTGACAGGTGAGAGCAGGAACGATTCCAGAGACAAGACACAAGTGGCAGTGTAATCCTGAGGCAAATTAGGGAGAAGGAAGCAAAAGGACACAGAGGTTGCTTCTCGGTCACTGCCACTGGAGGAAATGAAAGGCAGAGCTAAGGAAATGAAGCTGGAGACGGGGACACGAGGAGGCTGAGCTAAAGCCAGAGCTGTCATCCTCAGGAATTTCAATTCATGCGGGAGGCAGGGCCCTGGAAGAGGATGAGCATCGAGATCTGCAGAGCTGGCTTAACGGGATGCCCAGGGATGAGAACTGGGCGCAGAGGCCGGGTCTGGCTCTGCAATTCCCAGCAGCCTGGTCTAGGTCACAGGGCACAATCTCACCGAGCCTGGTCTTCTCCGACGGTGATATGGAAAATGAGGACATCTCTTCACAAAACTGTAGGTTCTGTTTACCTGGACAATGTAAGTTTAGTAATAACTTTTTAAAACCCTGGCATGTGCTAGAGGTGTGGTCATTATTAGCTGCATGTTGTCATAAGCATTAAACTGGTTTCCTGAATCCCCAGAAGGTACAGCTCTCCTCTGAATAATCCTCCCCAGGGAACATTCCCCTCCTGTCAACTCAGCTTTCTTGACTTTTGCCATTTTCACCTATGTCTCCCCTGCTCCCAAGGATAGGGGCACTAAAGGGCATGATGGCCGTGTCCCTGCCTCCTGAGTCACGGGACAAATTGCTGAAGTTTTCTGAGCTTTATTTTGTCTTCCATAAAGTAAGAATAAGAACTCCTAGATTTCGGACCAGCAAGAGCAAAGACAATGAATATAGAATGATGATGACCCCAGTTCCTTGAGAACAAGTGCTCAGTAAACCCTGCTGTCTTTGTTCAGGCTGCTATAACAAAGCACCCTACGCTGGGGTGCCTCTAGACGACAGGAACTTATTTCCCACGGTGCTGGAGGCTGGGGAGTCAGAGATCAGGGTCTGGTGGGTCGCAGACTGACACTTTCTGTTTGTGTCCTCATGGGACGTGATGGGCAGAGAGCAGAGACAGGAAGTAAGCTCTCCCTCAGTTGTTACAAGGACACTAATCTCATCCCCAAGGGCTCCGCCTCCATGACCTCATCTGCTCCCAGTCCCCCCCACCAAAGCCCCACGTCCTAATTCCATAACATTGGAAGAGAAGATTTCAACGTACGAAATTTAGGGGGACACAAACATTCAGTCTGTAACAACTGCCTGTCCTACAAAGAATTATAAGCATTTATACTACCGCTCGCTATTGGCTTTAATAATGAAATAAGCCTCATAGTAACCAGAAAGACCCTTGCTTGTCAAAACCAGGGTGTCTCCTCTGGGGGAATCACCGGCGCGTGGCCAGCTGCTGGGTTGTCCCTGTCCTTTTACTCCGCCAGAAAGTCACAGAGAGGCGCCCTGACGCCTGGTGGCTGTCCTCACCTCTCTTGCTCCGTAACCGTGAGCAACAGCACCCACGTTTACCCAGGACACGCCACAGGTTGCAGTCAGTGGTGACAGGTTTTAATTTCCTGCCACCCTCCTTCTGGAAACGCAAGCCCATCCGGCCCCGTAAAAGGCACACAGCGCAGAGATACCGCAGGACGGAAAATGGAGACGTGAGCATGGGGACAGACGCAGAGCAAGCCATTTGCTGGGGGCTGCGTCACCCCTCGGCCCTCGTCCGCCCGGTACACAGTGTGCCCAGCTCTGAGCCCGGTGCTGCCAGGCACACAAAACCCCTTCAAACTGGCATCCGCCCTTGAACGGTTTACACCACACATAAAATATTTAGGAAGCGATCTCAGACACCATGTAGTCATGTGCTGTTTCCTGCAGTTCGAGAATTGTGCGAAGAATAGTAAGGAGTAGTGGCCTGGGTGTGAGTTTGCAGGGAGCAGTGGAAGGAGGAGAAGAAAGTACCAGAAGGGGCCGCGTGTGCCTCTTCCCAGAGCCAGGCTCAGGGCGCACACAGCAGGCAGGAGGGATGAAGCGACGTTCTTGGCTCCCGGAGAGAAAAGCACTCAGCTTTGAGTGACAGCCCAGAGTCCCAAGGATCACAGAGTCAAACATAATTAGATTTGTTAATTCTTACTAATTCTGAGACAATTTGTTTTTATTCAATCTGCCTATCGTCTCATTACCAGCTGAAACCAGGTCTTCTCTGACTTCACTGTCCCTTCTAATCTCGCGGGGTTGATATCAATAATCATCTTACTGATACAAGTGGATAGCACTTCACCGCCCCCAGGTGCGTTAGCTGCACGGAGCTGTGCCTTGCTGCGTCCTGACCGTGTCTGCCCTAATCCGGCTCCTCTCTGCTCACGGCAGCATCCAAAATGCTTCTGGCATTCCATCAATATTTCCTACATCTGATTACATGTTAGGTCTTGATGTTTTATTCGTAGGTACTCAAACATTTTGCAGTCTGAGGGAAAAAGCGGTCCAGGGCAGCCGAGAAAGCCAATTGCAGAGAAGGTAAAACAAAAACACACATCCTCTATCTCTTTCCTCCTTCCTCCTTGCTCTGTCCCTCTGTCCTTATGCCGTGTTCTCTCCGCAGTCTCTGTCTCTGTCTGTCTCTCTCTCTGCCTTTCAGTCTCTCCTTCTCTGCCCCTTCCGTGCCAGTGAGGCAGCTCCTTAATGGTGCCCACTGCCAACTGCAAAACCATTCCAGGAGCCTGCCTGCCAGAAAACCACCACCCAGGCCCCCATATAACCACTGATGTACGAGGTAGCTCCCACTGCCCTCACATGGGCAGGGACTGGGCAGGCTGGGACAGACTGCCTCGCCCTGCTGAGTGAACCCCACATCTGGGGACTGTGTGGTGGGGAAGGAGTTAATGCCGCAGCCTGGAGCCACCCGGAAGGTGTGCGGGCTTCAGGGTCTTTGGTCTCCTGCAGGAGAGCTGAAGACCCTGCTCACCTCCACATAGTGAATCCACTGGGGAGCAAACAAGGTCCGAGGCATCTAGATTCTAGATTGGAAAAGCACATCAAGGAAACATGTCATACGTAAGCCTTCTCCAGTTTGGCCAATGGAGCCTTTGTATTCACTCAAAACCATTGGTGTGGATCTTCCAAGTACAGTGCCAGATGTGGGAAATCCAGAGGTGAGCAAGACACAGGCTTATCCTCAAGGGAACCCCGTCTCATAGACCATTAAGGCCAAACACCCAATGGAACTGGAACCATAGCTGGATTGATTTGATGGTGTTTGCTCATACTGCCTCAGGTAGTTTGAAAGGCTGAGCCATGATGTCAAGTCATTATATCCATCTATGGACCATTGGGACGGCCAACAGGATGTAGTTCTGGCCAACACTAGGTCGTCCTTCTCCCAGTCCTTCAACTTACAGCTATGGAAGCCTAACACCCCAAATGCTCATAAGAAGAGTCTGACAGCACACAGAAGAAGGCAGACTGCCTAGGGACCTTGAGACTCGAGAAGCAACATGGTGGTAAGTTTCTGGGTTTCTTTGCTGCCTTTCCTACATCCCAGGCCAGGCACTGCAGAAGCCTCCCACATGGCACCTCCAACAGGCACCGGCCAAAAAGGTTCAAGAAAAGCCGGTTTCCCTGAGTCAAAGAGCCAGAAAAAAAACAACACAAAACTGTTCTGGCAATGATTTCTCTGCTCATGTCAAACTCCTGCAGAAAACCTGCAATCCCTCAACAGAGCACAGGGGAATGGGGCTTCCACCCCCACCCCCAGGGGAGGCCAGTGGAGACTAGCTGGACCCCCAACCCCAGACATCAGCGAGCTGTTCCATGAGGGCCCAACATCCCACGTCCCACCCAAGGCACCAGTGTGGCCTCCTGTGGAGCTGGGCCTCTACCATCACCTGGATTCAAGTAAACAAACGAGGTGGTGGCAGGCAAGCTGCCTTCATGGTACCAGCAGAACCCAGTGGAGACCTGAGCCTCCACCCCACCAGCATCAATGAAAGGGAACAAGATGGCGGAACAGCGAAAAGGAACAAGCAGAGCTAGCTGCGAACCCTCTGCTTCTTCCTCTCCTCTGGTGTCACCAGGGCCCTGCAGAAGCCTGAGCTTCCACTCCCATTCTGCAGCAACGAAGCAGACAGAGAGGCAGTGGGCAAGGGAGAAGACATGTAGGCAGCCACATGATTTACAACTTCAAGAGGGAGGCGAATCCTAGGGACCTGCCCCTGTGAGGAGCTGTTGATACCTCTGCTAAATTTAGGAACAAAGTATGAAAGCCATCCTACCTAAGATTTCCAAGATGTTGGTGCCTAAAGGGCTTTGAAACTGAATATTCACTCAACCCCATTGAATGTCACACCTGCCAGGCTCCAGGAGCTCCAGGAATGGCGAGGTGCTTGAAATATACAATGAAAGAAGCCTTCTATGTTGTTCAGGGTTTCACAGTCCTAGGAGGCAGGTAGGCGGGTAAACCACCAATGGTGAAGAGAAGTATAATCAAGACTTGTTGCAAAGTATAGCAAGCAAGGAAGGGGAGCCCCTAACCTGGAGGAGGGACTCAGACAAGGGTTCACGTGGAAGTGTATTGAATGACCGAACGCTTTGAATGAAACACTATGAGTTATGAGGCGAAAAAAATCCAAGAGCAGGGGAAACACATTGCCAGACTCTAAAAGGAGGTGTTGTTTGTGTGCTTTCCTCACCATGAAAAACGTTCACTTTCTGTAAATACACATGCATTTACCTTCCAACTATGCCGTCCCCATGCACCTGACTTCCATGGGACACACGCCCAAGTTCTCCTACCTTGTCACTTGCCTTACCTTCAAAAGGATTTGACGAGGTGTTACAAGGTCTCACCAGAAAACTGGAAATCCCTCTGGGGCCATGCGCACGTTGGGAAGTTAGAGAGAAGTTACTTTTCTCTTCATCATCCCAAGCTACTGACCCTGAGCAGACCCCTTTCTCAGGGAGATCAGAAAGCCTCTACGGATGTCTAGATCCCTGCTTCCATGAGCTAGCCTGTGGCCCCAGCCCACCCCTTCCTGCTAATCCTCCCAGACCCTTTAATGCCCTAGGGGCATTTCCTCAGGACAGAGGGGGAAAATAAAAAATCCAGACAAAACCTGGATTCTGGAAGTCTTCTAATCTGTTTCATTGAGTAAGTCCTACCTTTTGTCTGGGATCCCTCTTGCTCAAACAGAAGTCCACACATTTTTCAGAGCACTCCACCCCCTAATGAAACCCCAAGTCCATTATGTCCTGTCACCAAAAGCAAACTCTGATAATGGCTGAAAAGCTTCCTGGAGAGGTGACAGTGCACGTGTCTGACGTTTTGAGAGACAATTGCACGTGGTCACACAGAGCTTTGTGGAACGGCAGTTGGGTAGGGGAAGAGGCACCTGCCACTCTCCCTCTGTCACCCGCGGCTGTGACCCTCTTAGAATAAAATGAAATGATGAGCTTATGGCATCATCCAAGCAAGAATGATGAGCCAACCCTACTTCCTTCCACTAAGGCTTCTCTAAAGGTTTATGGTCAGAAATACGACATTCAGAAAAGATACGTATTTTTGCACATGGTTTTATATTTATGTTACGTCCGTTATGTTATGTTTGTTATGTTATGTTATATATATTCTTTTCATCTGTTTCTTTCTTGTCTTCCAAAATCGTAAGAATAGTAATATCTTCTCCATACAGTTTATATAATAATTAAGTGCGATATGAAATGCCAAAAATAATAGTGGCCCCTATAGTATGTCAAATGAATGTTGGTATTGTGAGCACTGCCAGCTTCGTGCAATGGTAATCCATTACGCTTATAAAGGATGTCAGTGTGCTGAGAGTTTTCATGTTCACTGCTGGTGAGACAATTGCTCTTATCTCCACATTAGGGTATCAAGACAGTTCAGTGACGTCCTCAGGGCTCAGACTAGTAATGACAGCTGGGAAGTGCAGAGTAGAGTGGTGGTTAAGAGCTTGGCTTCCGGCACCGACCACAGGGATCTGAATCTTAGCTTTACTCCTCGTGAACTTTGCAACACTGGGAACATTACCCAGCCCCTCCAACCCTCCTCCAGCTCTTTGTCTTAAATCATCGTTTCTTTTTGGTTGTGGTGTGAGTCAAATAAAATAATTGATGAAATGTACTTACTGTTCTGACTGTCACGGCTAATACGTGCTAAGTAAACCTTAGCTACTTTCACTGAATGCAGATTTTCCGAACCTCACAGCCTTTTTTTTTTTAAATTTTTAATGTTCATTTGTTTCTGAGAGAGAGAGAGACAGAGAGAGTACGAGCAGGAGAGGGGCAGAGAGAGAGGGAGACACAGAATCCGAAGCAGGCTCCAGGCTCTGAGCTGTCAGCACAGAGCCCGACGCGGGGATCAAACCCACGGACCGTGAGATCGTGACCCCAGCCGAAGTCGGACGCTTCACCGACTGAGCCATCCAGGCGCCCCTGAACCTCACAGTCTTTACACAAATGTAAAGATGTCACACTTAAGATAGATGTTTTAAAGTTGAAATTAACTGGCAATTCTGCTCTCAGCCAACAGGGGGTGAGAACAGGCACCTAAGAGGTATGCCACAGAGTAGATAGTCACGAAACAGATGGATGTTTTGTGCAAAGGGCTTACGTTCTACTTTAAAATGATGGAGAACAGGGGCGCTTGGGTGGCTCAGCCGGGGAAGCGTCCGAGTTCGGCTCAGGTCACGATCTCACGGTTCGTGAGTTCAAGCCCCCCGTCGGGCTCTGTGCTGACAGCTCAGAGCCTGGAGCCTGCTTTGGACTCTGTGTCTCCCTCTCTCTCTGCTTCTGCCCCGCTTATGCTCTGTCTCTCTCAAAAATGAATAAAAACATTAAAAAAAGAAAATTTTAAATGAGGGAGAACAGATTCAATAGCGCACGAGAAGTCTATACCACTCTCCGACCCCAGCCAAGGTATGTCTAATTCCTTCTTAATACACAGTATCACATAGACATAAAGGGCTAAGGGGGAATTCCAGCTACCTAAGAGCTCCCAGAAGCCCAAATATGTTAGAAGCAGATGTCTTTTAAAGACTCCATCATGTCTCCATCATGTTGCTTTGATAACCAGCTTCTTCTCTCAGAAGAAACACGGAGATAGTAGGGATGGGGAAAACAGGGGAATCACTATTCTGGATTGTCTAATGAGAAGACCTGCCTGATTATATGGAAGATCCAGCAAAAGAGTGGCTATACGATCTCAACTTTTTTAATAGAAAAGAAATACATTTTCCAAGTAGCACTTCACGGTTTGCATCTCAGAGCTAAGATTTGCAATCTGATTCCACCAACTGATCTGCACGTGACCTTCAAACATTTACTGAAATTCTCTGAATTTCATTTCCCTTATTTCTAAAGAAGATATAGATGGATGTGTTCACTACTAGCACTATTGTTTGAATGAAATGAAATTATATATAAGAACAAACTAGCCTAGTGCCTGGCATACAGCGGATATTCAGAGAATACTAAATTGTTTTCCTCGAGTTTGAAATGTCCCAGAGTTCGAAGAAATGATAAAGGGTCTCCCACAGTAGGAGATTCCAAGAAGGTGCATGGCTAACATTAGATGGGGAATTTCTGAAAAGTAAAAATACGATACTACACATTATGAACAATTCCGATGAAGGAGGAAACGGTGCTAAGGAAAGACATGTAGTGTCACAGGGAGTTTTCTAGCAAGCTCCGATTGCAAAAGGCCAAGCATCACATCATGGACAGGGGGGCATGTGAGCAAGGAGAAACATAAAGCAGGGGTACAACAAACCCATGGGGACACTGTGTGGGGGGATAAACCACAGCCTATGAATACTCTCAAAAATGCTAAAACGACAGAGATTTTGAAGCTGTGTCTGGTGTGAACAAGGAGGCCATAGGCATCCTGCTTGGATGGCAGGGTAATAATATCAACCTAGGAGGAGGCACTGGCAGAACTCTGTGTATACCTCCTCTGCAGGATTTGGCTTGGGGGTTAAGAAGATCACCACGGCTCCAGAAAGAGATGGAAGGAAATCAACAGTGGAAGCCAGGAGATCAGTTAGGATTATACCGTAATGCTTCATGTTAGAAATGGTGATACACTGGACCAGGCAGTTAGCAGCAGAGGAACTGAGAAGTAAAGGCTCCTGGACATCTTTTCATATTTTATTATGAAGAACTTCCAAACACAAAAATGGTGAGAACTCATCAAAAAAACCTCAGCTCATGGCATATCTCACTTTTTGTATCACCCAGTCACTTCCCCTTGCTCCCACTGGGTTAGCGAGAAGCAAATACTAACCCATAAATAATTCAGTAGGTATCATTAAAAGTTAGACTCTTGTGAAAAACATAACCACACTGTCATTTTTACATCCGAAACATTTAACAATCATTCCTTAGCAGCAGCAAACATCTAATCAGTGATCAAATGGACGCTGCCGTCTCATAATTCTTTGTTTCTTTACAATTTTCTTTTAGGAGTCGATGCTCAAACAAGAACCGTGCCTTCATGCATTTCTTTGATGTCTCCCAAGGTTTTACAACCTAGAGGTCTCTCTCCCCCTTCTGTATCTTCCTTAAATTTATTTTTGAAGACACTACGCTGTTAGTACTGAGGAACTTCCCATATCCTCGGTCTTGCTGAATAAATTCTATGACATGTTCATCCATCCCTTAGATGTCACATAAACTGGCAACTGAAATTAGCTCTTGGTACAAATTCTGTTTGATTTTTTTTTCCAAGAATACTTCATTGATGGTGATGTGTACCTTCATCGGAGGCACTTAATGTCTGACTTTACCTCTTTTTTCTTATGTTAAAATTGAGCAACACATTCCAATGTTGTCACCTTGATCCATCATGGATTTTCCCGTAGCTGTGCACTTGATGCTCTGAGTAGACATCAGAAGAATTGCATTGATCCATTATTTCATTCAGGATTTCAAACTAGTGGAAATGTAATGATATTCTTTTTTTGCTCATTTTCTTTAAAATCCTAAAAGTTTTCTATTTAAATGTTTGATGTATTTGATGTATAATGTAAACAGAAAATGCAGATGGATATTTATCTGGCTTATTTTACCAGTTTTCAGAATAATGAGTTATTTTCCCAGCATCCTCCAAAAGTGACCAATATGATTTGTGTTTTGTATTAGTATGAATACATGGATTTAAAATGTTTGGTGTATTTCAGGGTGCCTGAGTGGCTCAGTCAGTTAAGCATCCAACTCTTGATTTCAGCTCAGGTCAGGATCTCACGGTTTGTGGGTTCAAGCCCCACATCAGGCTCCACCCTGATGGCATGGAGCCTGCTTGGGATTCTCTCTCTCCCTCTTTCTCTGCCCCTCCCCCATGCACACATTCTCTCTCTCAAAATAAACATAAAATAAAATAAATAAAATAAAATAAAATAAAATAAAATAAAATAAAATAAAATAAAACAAAATAAGGTAAAATAAAATATTTGGTATATTTAATACATCATCATACTTATTCTTTTTAAATTAAACTTTTTCAGATAATTGTAAATTCACAATTGTAAGAAATAATACAGAGAGATCCCATATACTGTTCACTAAGTTTTCTTCAATGAAATTACTATAGTTAGGCAAGATTACAAAATATCTCCATCAGAACACTGATACTAATACAGTCAAGATACAGAACATTTCAATCACCATAAGGATCCCTTGTGTTTGGCCTTTTATAGCTGCCTCGACTTCTCTCTGACTCCCTCCTAAAACTCTGGCGACCACTAAGTTCAAAAGTTGACATTTTACATCTAGGTCCATGATCCATTTAGCCAATGTTTGTACAATGCGTGAGGTAGAAGTTAATTTGTTCTGTTTTGTTCTGGGTTTTTACCTACAGATATCTAAGTTGCTCCAGGACCATTCATTGGAAAAGTTATTCTACCGCGATGGTACTACTTTTACACCATTGTCGGAAATCAGCTGGGAATTTGTGGCAGTGTATATCTATAATTTCTATTCTGTTCCATAGATCCATGTGTCTATTCTTCTACCAATATCACAAAGAATTAATTACTGTGGCTATATAAGTCTTGGGCATGGGTAGAATGACTCATCTCATGTTATTTCCCTTTTATTTTATTTTACAAAACTGTTTTAGCTTTTCTAGTCCCTTTACTTTCCATATAAACTTTTTTTTAAATGTTTATTTATTTGAGAGGGAGAGAGAGAAGGAGAGAGAGAGCAGGTGAAGGGCAGAGAGAGAGAGAATCCCAAGCAGGCTCCACACTGTCAGCACAGAGTCTCACACAGGGTTTAATGAACCGAGAGAACATGACCGGAGCCAAAATCAAGAGTTGGATGCTTAACCAACTGAGCCACTGAGGTGTCCCCCATATAAACTTTAGAATAATCACGTCTATAGCTGCAAACAAAGTCCTCAAATGTTAAGAGTATTTGCATTAACTCGTATACCAATTTAGGAAAGATAGATATCTATACTCTGTTGAGTCATCCAATCCATGAACACAGTGTATGCCTCTCCATTTTATTTCTTTGACCAAATTGTTGTACTTTTTAGCACACTACATACTAGTATATATTTTGTTAGATTCACACCTAAGTATTCTTCCTTTATTTTTCCTTTTTTGAGCAATTCTAAATGAATTCCATTTTCAATTTTGCCATCTATGTGTTCATTGTTAGTATATAGAAATATAGTTAAATTTTATCTCGTATTTTGTGACCTTGATAAACTCATTATTCCAGGAGTTTTTGTAGATTCTTTGAGGTTTTCTGTGTAGACAATCATGTCATCTACTTCCGTTCTGACCTATATGATTTTGCTTCTTTTTCTTGCCTATTGAAATGGCTTGGGACATCTGGGTGGTACAGTTAGTTTAATGTTCAACTCTTGATTTCAGCTCAGGTTATGATCCCAGGGCCATGGGATCAAACCCTGTGTCAGGATCTGCACTAAGTGTAGAGCTGCTTGAGATTCTTTCTTGAAAGAAAGAAAAAAAGAAAGAAAGAAAGAAAGAAAGAAAGAAAGAAAGAAAGAAAGAAAGAAAGAGAACGAAAGAAAGAAAAGAAGGAAGGAAGGAAGGAAGGAAGGAAGGAAGGAAGGAAGGAAGGAAGGAAGGAAGGAAGGAAGGAAGGAAAGGAAGGGGAAATGGCTAGAACTTCCAGCACAAAAGTGGTGAGAGTGGACATCATTGCCTTCCTTCTGATCTTAGTAAGAAAGCATTCATTCTGTCTTTCACCATTAAGTAACATTAGCTCAGGTTTTCTGCAGATGTTCTTTATCAAGTCGAATAAAATCCCTTCAATCCTCCTAATCATCAGATTCTAAATCTGAATAGGCACTGAATTTTGTCACTTACTTTGCATCAATCAATCAATGACTATAGTCACGTGATTTTTCCTCTCTGCCAATCTGTGTTTCTTAATTATATATTTCGACCACTTACATTTAGTGTGATTATGGATTTGAAAATCTTCCATTTTATATTCTGCTTTCTGTTCTTTGTCTCTATTTTTCATGTCACTGCTTCTTTTTCCTGCCTTCCTATGGGTTTATTTGAACATTGTTTAGAATCCCATTTTGATTTTTCTATAGTGTTTTAAGTGCATTTTTTATAGCAGTGTTAATGTTTGCTTCAAGTAAGATAGATATATTTAGATACATACTAGGTTAAATATATAAGTATATATAATTGTTTACTCTGTTGACATTTTACTAGTTTGAGAGAAGTACAGAAAATTCACCTGCATTTACATCTTTTAGCCTTGTCATGTAATTATCTTAAACACTTTCTCTCTATATTCTTGGAAGCATTTCAGATGGTGTTATCATTTTTACTTCTATAAAACATAATTTGGAAATCTCAAGAGAAGAAGGATGAGGTATATTTACACATTTTTACTCTTTCTTTCCTCCCTTCAACATTTCTGTTTTAAGAATTTTCTTTAGCCATTCTTTAAAAGCACATGTGCTACCAATAAATTCTTTTAGTTTGGGGAGCCTGGTGGTTCAGTTAGTTAAGCGCCTGACTTCAACTCAGGTCATGATGTCATGGTTTGTGAGTTTGAGCCCCACATCAGGCTCTGTGCAGACAGCTCAGAGCCTGAAGCCTGCTTCGGATTCTGTGTCTCCTTCTCTCTCTGCCCCTTTCCCACTTGCACTCTGCCTCTCTCTCTCAAAAACAAATAAACATTTAAAAATTTTTTTAAATAAATTCTTTTAGCTTTCCTTCATCTGAGAATGTTTTGATTGCCCCTTGATCCTGAAGGATATTTCTGCTGGATATAGAACTCAGAGTTGATAGTTATTTTACTTTAGCATTTTCAAAATGTGCCATTTCTTTCTTCCTTCCAAGGTTTCAGATTTTTTTTTTAAAATACTGCCATTTAAATTGTTTTTCCTGTACAACTAAGATGTTACTTCTCTCTTGCTGCTTTCAAGACATTTTCTTTGAGTTAGTGTTCAGAAGTCTGACTGGGATATGTCTTAGCATGGATTTCTTTGGATTTATAGTTTTAAAGTCCATGCAGTATCTTGATTCTATAGAATGTCAGAATCTTGAATGTCTCTTGCCAAATTTGAGGAGTTTTTAGCCACCATTTCTTCAAGTATTTTTTCAGTCTTTTTTTTTTCTCCTTTCCTTCTGGAATTCCAAGGACATGAACATTAGATCTTTTGTTATAGTCTTATAGGTATCTGAAACACTGCTATTTTTCTAATATTCTATTTTCTCTTTGCTGTTTCTCATTGCTGCCATATGAGCACAGAAATTCAGCTTCCCCACTCTGCCTCTGTTGACACACAAGAAGAGCTTCTCAGTACTTCCTGGAAGATTTGGGGGTTCTTGGTCCCCACCAGGCCTCCACTGATATGCGGTGGAGGGCAGAAGTGATTCCCACGTGGCCTCCATTAACCATACAAGTTAAGAGTAAGGCTGACTTCATTACCACCACACTGTGGTGAAATCCCTGACTCTCCACTAAACTCCCTCTGAAACAACCCCACTGAGTAGGAAGAAAGTGGGACCTCATTACTAGCAGGTGGCAGTGGAAGTCCCATGTCTTTTCCAGTGATACTGCACAAACAGAGATGGTTCATTTCCACCTGGTGTGGATGAGTGTGCCAGTTCTTTTACTGGAATTTCTCTGTCACTATTCCAGGAGGTAGTTAGGCAAGTATAGGCTCCCCATTTGCCTTTGCTGATGTGAGTAAGGATACAGCCATATATTTTTTTTTCCTGTGGTATTTGACTGCAGCACAATGGTTATTGTTTAAAAGTTTTCTGTGTTTCTAGGCTGCTTTCTTCTTGGTCTTTAACCAAAGGAAAGAGGCTTTGGCAGGGGAGGGGGCACTTTTTTGTCTGCACTCACTGACATTTTCAAGTTACTCACTTGAATCTGGGGTAGGAATAGATGAGACCAAAAGAAGCCCCACAGGACTTACCACAGGATCCTTCCTTCGGTTTTGAGGTATGCAACCAGTCTGCCCTCTTTTCTCCACATTCTAGAGTCTTTTTATGTGTGTTTCATATATAACGTCCAGAGTTTTTAGTTGTATCTAGCAGGATAGGGAAAAGTGCAGCTACTGTATGTTCCTAGAGGCAGAACTCTGATCATTCTTTTGATTCTGGAAGTTCAGAATTCAGTCAAAATAAGCATCTTCGGGTCGAATCTTGTCTCCTTTTAATACTATCCTAGCAGTCTTCTATAGCTTCCCTGCTTTCTGGTGCAGTAAAGGCATTTCAAGATCATCGTTTTGTTATATGACTAAAAGTGTTTTAAAATAACAGTACAATATTATTACTAGTAATACGATTGCTGAAAGCAGTTTTGGATTCAGGGGCTTTTTTGCAGTTTTATTTTGTAATTTGGGTGCAGCATACAAATTTTTGTTTTAAATACATTTTAAATAATTCCAGTCTATACAGTTATGTCAAAAAATGCTAAAAAGCGATACATTTTTCGGTTCATTCTTTTTATTTCGCTTTTGAATGTTAGGAGTTATTTTATTATAATTTCAGTTTAGTTTTATTTTATAAATATGTAGAATTTTTTTAGTTCTGATATCAAGAATACAAAATAAGGCATTTTCAGAAATGTATGGCTTCTATCTCTGTTCATTCCAGCCTGTTTGTTCTCTGCCCTACTGATCTGAGGTGTTGATTTCACTGCATGGAAATGTATTATATACAATAGGGCCTATTTCTGGATTTTCTGTTCTATTTTATTGTTCTTTTGTGCTATTCATGCACCAATCCCCATTGTTTTAGTTGCAGAGGCTTTATCACATGTTCTAATATCTTGTTGAGCTACTCCTTCATTGTTCTTTTTCATAAAAACTTGCCTTGCTTATTTGTTTTGCCAAGTAAATTTATAATCAAGTTGTCTAACTTCTGAAATAAGCCTAATAGTATTTTAAGAGAGTATTATATGAAGTTCACAAATTAAATTATGGATGTATTTCAAAGATATATCCCACAAAATTTCCAGAGAGATTGGATGTGGGGTGTAGGAGAACAAAAACAGACGAGGATAATCCAAAGGTGTTTGGGCTAAGAGAAGGGAAGGACAGAGTAGTCATCAACTGCAAAAGAGGCAGTTGTGGTGGGAGCTGGATTAGGGCTCGTGAGCTTAACATTTGATATGTCCGAATTGAGAGGTCTAAACCTAATCATAAATATCAAGTAAGCAGTTGGAAATAGAAGAGTCTGGAGTTCACAGATGCAGGTGTAGATTTGGAAGTTACTGTAAGGGGTTCATGTTTAAAACCATGTAACTTGCTGATGCTGCCAAGGGCAAGAGTCCCAGAAGAGACTTTATCCAGGCCGAGTGGAGCATGGTGACATCCTTGTTACTGGGCAAGCAAAGCAACTGAGAAATAGAATGAGGAACCTGGAGCGATTGTATATAAAAACAAGACAACAGTACACACAGGGAGAAGTGTACCAGTCCAAAAAAAAAAAAAAAAGGGCATTGGGAAGAAAAAGCCAGAAATGGGTTGGCTAGGGAATGCAAGGGCTCACAGCGGGAACAGGTCAGTCCTACAAGGCTGTGGGATATGCAGATAAAGGCGGAGTTCTGTGCCTATAAACCTCTCCAGAAAGAGATGGCCTCAAGAGGCCGTGTCTTGGCAATGATAATATCCCACAGCGTCTACAGGGCTATTTTTCTCAGGGATCTTTGTTGCAAACACAGTTACAATATTTGACAATATTTACTAATTATAAACAGATCCATTAGAAATATAAGGAATTTCATAAACCTGAGAGGATGAAGGTCCAGGGTTAGAAACTGGCAAGACCCTTGATGGTCAATAGTCAGGAGCTATAACGTCTGAGTTACAGAAAAAAAAAAATTTGCTAAGGACACTCTCAAATTAGAGACAGTCGCCACCACTCAGCAGTTGCTGGGAAGTCACCATAAACATCCCTTCAGTTTTGTATCACCTCCTCCAAAATCAAAGTCCTGAACAGAAATATCCAATTATTAGCCAAGCCTGGGGGATATTCCTCTACACTGGCTGCCTGACAGTGCTAAGAGAAAGGAGCTCTCCCCTCTGGCTTCCACTGTGGGAGCTGTGTTATTGCAATCTATCGATAGGATGTGCACTAGGAGAGTTCTCCAAAAATAAGACAGGGTTGAATGCTGGACACATGAAATCAAAATGTCCATCACACATGCTAAAAGAATTTGCACATCTGATAGCAGTCTCGGAGGAACGGAGGGGAGTGGAGAGCTCTGCTTACAGACTGCAGACATAATTTTCATCCTAATTTCCCCAAAGCAGCAAAGCATGGATTCTGGAAACTTCCAGCTCATAAAGTTGCAAGTGTCAGTAGCAAGGAACGGACTGAGTTGAGGAATCAAGGCTGAACAGGACCAAGGTCAGGAAGGAGGTTGGTCAGGCGATATTCTAAAAGTGCTTATTAAATGGCTGACCTGCTACCGATGAAATATTGTAATGCACAAAAGCTAATGCACCCAGTTACAGGGTTGTAATTCAAAAAGATCCTAAAACTCTAGAACTCTTGGCCAAAACACACTGGAATAAATGGGACAATGTAACTGGGGCAAATGTGGCATTCCGCACGTAGTTTCCACACACCAATTGCTCTCTTAGAAGACAGAATAGCCTACCCTGAGAAATTTAGTAGCATAAGGAACATGAAAAATCATCTAGTTCAACTCCTTATTTGAAAGGGATGTTAACTTGAAGCTCAGGCAAAGGTAGGGGCATCCCCAAGGATTCACAGCCAACCAGCAGTGGAATCAGAATTAGCACTCAAGTCTCATGGCTAACTCGTTTAAAATACTTTAAAAACTGCCCTGGAGTGCCTTTCACGTGACATCATCCAAGAAAATGATTTGATGATGAAGCTTAGGAAGCAGGTGTTTAATAGATGCCAATAGCATTATGCAGCTGCTAAAATATTAACACAGACATAGTGTGCATGGAAGGAGGCACCGTGTGCAGAGCTGGAAGTAAATGGCCCGGTGTTTTGTGCCCCGGTCAGTCACCCCTAAAGAACTGTGCTTGCCTCTGCCAGTCACATTTAAGAAGCACTCTGGCTAACCAGGGGGAATCCCAATAAGGGAGGGTGAAGGCTCTGTACATGGCTGCAGAAATGTTGAAGGAAGAGTGGAGATCTCCAAAAAGCAGCAGCAGCTAAGGAAAGAAACGGTTGCTGCCCTCCAATGTATTAAAAGCTCTTGTGAGAAGGAAGAGAGTTTTTCTGAGTTGCCCTGATGACAGAAATTGAATCACTGGGTAGAAGTAACAGAGGAAAGATGCGCGCCCCCCATTGGTAGGACTGTGTAAGCACAATCTCATCTAACTTGACCCATCCGCGAAGGAGGCAGCAGCAAGCAACGTTAAGGTCATGTTCAAATCCCAACTTTTTGTGATTCTATTACTTTCCAAGGCAGAAATTAATTTTCCTATCATATATAAAGGTCTTTGAAATTAGGCTCATTATAATGTCTCAGAGAGGAGTGACCCCGTCTTACTCTTTCTGTGGTCCCCACAGTGTCTAGAACAATGAAAGATACACAAAAAAGTGTTCAATCAATACCTCCTGGCTCATAGTGCCTTTCATATTCTTTTATATTCCTCCTCCTTCTGCTATAATCATTGATGCTGATCCACGTTTTATGCAGCAGCAAATAAAAAAATGGCTACACACACATGCATGGTTATCTTGAAGGAAATAGAAAGAGACATGAGGAATGGGTTTTAAATTTTACATATTTGTGGCAGAATAATACTTAAACATGCAGTCAGTGAAAAGAAATGACTTAAGGCTGAATTCATACCTTTATGCACAAGATCACATATAACAAAGCTTGGCATCATTCCTGTGTTTATCTCCATTCTCTGCCCCTTGGTTTTTCTAGAAGATTCTCTTTCGATGTTGAGAAGCATGCTATTACAATAAGATGAAAAGGATTTTGGCTGGAGGGCTGAGAGGACAGTGGATGATGGCAGAGCTCCTGGCTTAGATACTGAATCTCAGCCTGACTTGCACTATTGTGTGTTTAGAAATGTGACTCAAATGCTGAGACTCAGTTTCCTCAGCTGACAATTGGAAATGACACTGCATACCTCCCTGTACAAGTCATCATGAGGATGAATGCAGTCTGGCATATCACAGGCGCACATTAAAATTAGTTCCCTTGCATTTGCCTCTGAAACTCTTCCAAGGAAGAGTCATTTCATGAACCATCAAAGGGCTTTGCTCTTCAGGAATTTTCTCTCCCAGTATCATTTGGGAAGTTGTTACCTTAGCCAAGAATGGAAATTGTGTGTTAATTCACTTGCTAACCTTGTTCATTGGGTAGTGACTGCCCAGGGCATTATTCCAAGTGTCCTTAAACTACTGTAGGCTCTTGGGGAAGAGAACTGGGATACTTATAGTGAGTACCTGTGCGGAAGCAGCAACAAGGAAGCCATATATTTGCCATCCCTGCCTTCAGCATTAACAATCAAGGCAATGAATGATGACAAAGTTTAGATCAGAAGTGCGTGTTTACATCATGTTCAATTCATTTAAACTACTTAGGTCTCAGGTTTCCTAACATAAAGTGATTGAGATCAATAAAAATGATGATGATGATGATGATGACGACGACGACAATGAGAATGATACACCTGCCCTATCTGCCTCACTGAGACATTGAGAACCACCCATCTGGGTGGCCACGAGTGCCAAACGGGAAGAGAAGACGTTCTGAAAAAGCAAAAAAGAGAGGGATCAAATAATGTTCCCTTCTCAATTTGCATAGGAAACATGCCCCTTTAAACTGTGATTTTGAGGAATCACTGCAAAATAAAATCAAGGACATTGCAAAAGGAAATGTTGTATCACTGTTGAATTAATAGGCTGCTTCTCTATTCTTGTCTACGCTCACAAAGAGGGCAGCTGGCATGTGAGAGCTGAAGCTTCTGGAACTGTTTATTATCTCCAGGGACCTTGCTTTTCTTGCTAGGAGAATCTGGCAGAGCTGGATGGGAGCCCCTTCCTTTTAAGGGAAGAATGAAAGATAGGGCAAGCTGTTTCTGATAAATGTGATAAAGGATCGATTTATTCAAACGATTTCATATTTGTTAAGTTCCAACAACATACGAAATACCCAGCTGTGGGGCCGAAAAGGTGAATGACATTTGCTATAGATGAGACCCAGAGAGATTTTATTTGAAGGTGAGTGGGGGGCAGGTTTGATGAAGAAAATGCCATTTGGTATAAGGAAACATATTTTAGGTCAAATGGACTCCCATGAGAATTTTGCAGAAAGATTTGCCCATGGGAATACAGTCGATCTGGGCAGTGCCCCAAGTGAGAGTGCAGGTATGTGTATGTGTGTGTTTCTGTGCGTAGGTGCGTGTGTGGTGGGGTGGGAGCTGGAAACAATGGGTAGTAAGAGATTGCTAGTGAGAAATGGGAGACCCGGGTAAAACCCCAGAGAGGCTTCTTCAGCCCTTGCAAGCAGGTCACCACAGACAGGAGGACAGAGCAACAGGTAAGGCCACCATAGCCTCCCCGGTCAGTAAATATACATAGTCTTTGTAACGGCACCTTTCATAACCTATGTGTGATTTGATTTAATGTCTCCAGTTACAGTTACAATAAACGCCAGTTCTGCTTTATTTAAACAATGGAGAACTCTCTGGGCTTCCCACTTTCTGCCCATTATGCCTCCATTTTCTCACTGGAGTTCTTGGAGATCCATTGCTTTTCTGTTACACCCCCTCTTCTCTTTTTATCTCCATCATTCGCTAAGTCACATTTTTTTTTCTCCTTTGCAATTTTTCCGATAGCCTTTCTGTTCAGGGAAGGATTAGCCTTGCCCAAACAAAGGTGACGCCCTTGACTGGCCCCTGGGTGGGTAACCTCTAAGCTCTTGGAATGCCTTGCCTGAAAAGACCGCCTTTGTTTGTCTGGGAAACTTGCGCCATATTGAATAGCCTATGCCAGCAATGTGATTTGCAGTGGGGGACTTGCGTCACGTGTCACCGTGTGTCATTGCTGAGAGAAGCAAGCACTGTTTGCACAAGCCCAGTGGAAAAGCACAAGGGAAATCCTGCATCAGCTCTCTTATACCCTGCCCTATGCTCCTTTTCCCGTTGCTGATTTTCGTCTGTATCCTTGCATGGTGACAAACCATGACTGAGTATCATAACTTTGTTGACTTCTGTGAGCCCTTCTAGTGAATCATAGAACCTAAAAGTGTTCTTGGGAAACTCTCAGACTACATTCTCTTTTTTCCTTTTCTTTGATCAACTGACGGGATTCAGGTGGGAGCAGCTCACGTGGCCCACAGAGAAGACCAATTACACAGTGTTGGGGACCGATGCAAAATGAGGAAGTGGGGCACTTCATTCAAAAATTATTAAGAATTTCTGGACCGTGAGAGTAAATATTAAACTAGGTGTGCAGTCTTTTCAGCACCGGGTCAGTGAAACTGCACAGGATGCATGCTCATGAAGGTGGTCCTGCCCATTGGCTTCTTCCTATATCTTCTGCCTATCTCCTGCCCTCTTCCTTACTCTCCAAAGAACATGACAGAAATTCCTGGTCAAATGAGTCATTAGGAACTTTTATGTGCCCTGTCATTTATGATGTGCCAGGAATTGTGCATGATCTTATTTAATCCTTTCAAGACCCCTGAATGGTCACCTTTCCTGTGTCAATTTTATAGGCAAGGAACCTGAAGATCAGAAATGTTAAATAATATGTCCAAAGCCACAGCTGATGTGATACAGCTTGGATTAAGACCCACAGCAATCCAACCTCAATATCTGGACACACAGTCACTGTGTCAGATAGCCTTACATGAGGCTCTCATGCATCTCTAAACTTACAAATAGTTATTTCATTGAATTCCAAGAAATGGGGAACAGGCCACGCGTAAGTACCTCAGGTGTCTCTGTTTCAAGAATAATGACAAGTAAAATAATTGCTCTCTCTAACCCACCACTCCAGAAGGATCTATTTGTTAATTGTCACATAGTGTTCACAAAGTCAGACTCCATTTTCCCTGAAAAAAAACTTCCCTAGCATCATTCATTCCATAAAGTTTATGTCAGGTCCCCACCACCATCCTCTCTGGAACTTTCCCTCTTAAAAGTCCCTGCTGAACAGCTTGCCTACCTCATCTCACTCAGCTCCATTTGCTCTGCCCACAGGTAGACCCCATGAGAGGGGTGGAGCCCACTGAATTAGACTTATATCACACCACAGAATTCAAATGTGTGTGTGGTGGTGGAGCTAGAAACAGACCCAGAGACAAATAATGTCAATAGTCTGAGTGATTCCAATCACCATTCCATTCATTGAGGACATATGACTTCAGGGACCTGGACACCGTTGCTAGGAATCCACTGTCCCCCTGGTCTGTGTTGTTTCCTAAGTGCCTCTGAAAGTGCGAGTATCTAACAAAACTGGAGGCCATGCTTATGTTTAAAATGCTCACGTTGCACAAAACTTGACTTCTAAAGGCACATCAACAATTTCATCTCCTACTCAAGTAAAGAAACCATAATCTAGTCCAAGTCTTAGGAGAAACCATGGCTGGGTCCAATTTACTGAGATGTGACATGTCACTTTCCAATGTAGTGCTTCCAAAGAGATTTTAAGTCTAGATTTTGTCTTGCAGTCAGACTTTAAACCGAAACTCTACGTGAGCTGTGACTCCGTCAGCATTTCCTGGGGATTTGCAGCCAGGTTCCTGGGCACTTGCCTGCACAACTGTGGAGACCCCAGCCTCCAGTTGTAGGGAATTAGGGCTGTATCTTCACCAAGGAAATCAAAGTCCTACATATACTGATGATTTGGAGCCACAAGAAACAACAGTCGACCGAGAAAACCATGCTATAGAGAGGCGAGAGAAACCAGTTAAAGAGGTATGAAAAAGGGAATTCACTATTGCGAACAGAGACGAAGAGAGAGGGAGATTGGAAAGAAGCCTCCTTGAATGGAGTGTGAGGTCACTGCAGGCACCTCCCCGTTCATTCTCTCTCCCTTCTCCTCTTACAGGAGCATCTCAAGGTCCAGGAATGATTTGTACTCTGGATTTAGCTTCTGTTGCTCCTTGTAGTCTAACAGTCCCCAGCAAAGATTAACTTTTCTCTCTTTTTTTAAATTTTTTTCAATGTTTGTTCATTTTTGAGAGAGAGAGAAAGAGAAGGAAAGGGAGGGAGGGGCAGAGAGAGAGGGAGCCAGAGGTTCCGAAGCAGGCTCCAGGCTCTGAGCTGAGAGCAGAAAGTCTGATGCAGGGCTCAAACCCACAAACTGTGAGATCATGACCTGAGCCGAAGTCGGACGCTTAACGAACTGAGCCACAGGTGCCCCTTTCTCCTATACTCTGATGCCAAATTGCCGACCAAAGTGCCACACAACTCTTGTAGTCTACAGCCATGTGAATAGTGAAAAGAGTAAATCATTTCTAAATTCCAATTTGGATGCAAAAGCATAAGCCATTCATTCACAAACACTTCTTATCATTTTTTTTTAATGAACTATTCCTGGGGTGCCTAGGTGGCTCAGTCAGATGAGCATCTGACTCTTGATTTCATCTCAGGTCATTATCTCAGGGTCATGGGATCGAGCCCCACATCAGGCTCCATGCCCAGCATGGTATCTGCTTAAGATTCTCTCTCTCTCTCTCTCTCTCTCTCTCTCTCTCTCTCTCTCTCTCAGCTTCTCTCTCTCTTGCCCTCTTCCCAGCTTGGGCACTCTCTCTCTTTCTCTCTAAAAACATTTAAATTAAGATAAATTAAATTAAATTATTAAACTAAATTAAATTAATTTGAATGAACTATTCTTTCCATATGTTGGCTATTGTATATAATAGATGAATGGATAAAGAAGATGTGGTATTTATCTATAATAGAATATTACTCAGCCATAAAAAAGAATGGGATCTTGTCATTTGCAACAACATGGGTGGACCTAGAGGGTATTATGGTAACTGAACTAAGTCAGCCAGAGAAAGACAAATACCACATGATTTCAGTTATATCTGGAATCTAAAAACAAAACAAAACAAAGCAAATAAACAAACAGTCTCTTAAATACAGAGAACTGATGATTGCCAGAGGGCAGGGGGGTGAGGAATGGGAGAAATATGTAAAAGAGATTAAGAAGTACAAACTTCCAGTTATAAAATGAATAAATCACAGAGGTGAAAAGTATAGCCTAAGAAACGTAGTCAATAATATTGTAATAAGGTTATATGGTGACAGATAGAGACCACACTCAACATAGTGAGCATTGGGTAATGCATAGAATTGTCGGATCCGTATGGTGCATACCTGAAGCTAATATAACATTGTATGTCAGTTATACTTCCACAACAAAAACAGAATGCACCATTCCTGAGCTAAAACATGGTGGTTTACATTATGTGAATTGTAGTGATTCTGTCAGCCCTCTCCAGAAGCCTCCTTTCCTTCTCTTGTCTTTGGCAAAACTGAATACAAAGCTTATTTGAAACTTTATTTTCAACCGTCCCACCCTCCAACGACCCTCTCCTGCACGGCTGATTCAGGCTGCTCTATCAAGTGTATAATCCCATCTAACATCTTATCCTACCTGGGGTTGCTCTGACCTTTTTTTTTTTTTCCTTAATGTTTGTTTATTTGTTTTAGAGACAGAAAAAGTGCAAGAGGGGGAGGGGCGGAGCGAGGAGGAGAGAGAATCCCAAGTAGGCTCCACACTCAGCACAGAGCCCAACTCAGGGCTCAATCTCAGGACCTTGAGATCCTGACTTGAGCCAAAATGAGGAGCTGGACCCTTAACTGACTGAGCCACCCAGGCGCCTCACTTCAAGTTTCTTTTCTCAAATCAGTCATCACGGCTTTGAAACACAAGTGGATGTTTAGTGCCATCTTGGTTGGTTACTTCTCAGCTACTTTTTGCTTAATCTTCCCATGTTCTTACTATTCAACTCCTTCTGTTCCCCCTGCTCCTTCTGTCCATCATCCCCTTTCTCTCAGCACTGGCAGCACAGATCATTGTCCTCCACCTCCGTCCTGTTAACCCTGAACCATAATATCTCTTACCACCATCCATCTACTCAAGCAGTGATTAATCATGTCTTGCTTTGTGACATCTCTTCTGTTTTCCTCTTTTGCAGCTTTTCAAAGTTTGTGTGAGTTCCTTGAGGGAAAAGGCTCTAATGCTTTCGTTTCACAAGACACATGGATTAATATTTGTTGATTGAAAATTTTATTAATTCGTTCATCGTGTAAGCAGTGACACTCCAAATAAGATTGTACAACGTTGCAAATGTCACTGACGAGTAGAACCATTTGACGGAGGGAGGGATGGGCTATTAGAACTAGCAGATGTCTTTCCAAAATGCTTAGCAGGGAACACTTTCTGTAGTCCTTTTTGTATAACAGCTGAAGAATAACTTGGCATTGGTTTTGGTTTCTCTTAAGTATTCAAGTGCCTCTAACTAACAGTCTGGCACATAGTAGGAGCTCATCAAATTTTTGTGAATGACTGACAAACTGAAAAGTACTTTCAGGGAGAATTGAAACCTAATGATTTTTGTCCCATCAGCAGATTAAGGGACCCCTGAAAGGCAGACATGTCACAGAATGGTCCTCTGAGATAAGACTGCTAAAAGGACACATACGGTCCAGAACAGAGCTGTATTAGGGACAAGGGAAAATACTTCTCATAGAAGGTTGGAATACTGCACAGCAGTTTTATAAAGACAATGAAAATATAAATGCCAGCATGTATGAGGACGTATGTATTTGCTAGTAACAAAGTACCACAAACTAGGTGGCTTAAACCACAGAAATGCATTTTCTCACAGTTCTGGAGGCTAGAAATCCAAGATCAAGGTGTCGACAGGGTGAGTTTCCTTTGAGGACTCTCTTCCTTGGCTTGTGGACGGCCATCTTCTCTATGTGTCCACACATGGTCTTCCCTCTGTGCAGGCGCATTCGTCGTATCTCCCGGCGTGTCCACATTTCCTCTTCTTGTAAGCCCACCAGTGCTTTTGAATGAGGGCCCACCCTAATGGGCTGATTTTCATTTAATCACTTCTTTCAAGGCCCTGTTTCCAAATACAGTCACATTCTCAGGTACTGGAGGTTAGGGCTTCAGTATATGAATTCGGGATGAGGAGGGGGGCACATTTTGCCTTGTAACAACAGAGCTGGAGACTCCACAAAACATTCTCCCAGCCTCGCAGTAACTGTGTGAAGTCAATAATTTCAATATTCGAATTTTATGGTTTGAGAAAGGGAGGACTAAGAAGTTAAATAATCTTCCCCATGCCCGGCAGCTAGAAGTAACAGCCCTGAATTCAAACCCACAACTTCTGACTCAAAACCGAACGCACCGTCTACTTCAACACGCCACCATGAACAGAAGAAGCGCAAGCCATGAAACAGTTGAGGGAAAAGGAACAGAGACCAGAAGTGAGGGAAAGTCTGTAAATTTCATCCCAACGCTAGGCCTCCTGTGACATCCCAGAAAAGCCATGACTAATCCTTGTTTCTCCATTGCCGAATGAGTGACCTGAATTAACTCTCTCCGCTTCCATTTTGACATAAAAGAAATCCAAGAGCAATTCTCATTTCCCTAGGGATTTTGAGGTCACCTGACAGAGACAGCACTTTTGAAACAACTTTGTATTGTGGAAATCTGTGAATAAATAGAGGGGCTGCACTTCTAGTAAATGACTACTCATATATCTACCAAAATTCAGCATATTTAATACTTGGCTACATTTGCTTATATACCTACCTTCTTCTCCTCCTGGTTTCATATCCATCTACTATCTATATCAATCTGTCTATCTACCTATATATCTGTTATGTATGACCTATCTATCTATTTATTTCTATTTTTGATAGACCACTATGTCATTTCATCTTTAAGTAACTCATCATGCAACTCTCAAAACAAGGGTCATCTCCCACATGCCCAAATAACTATTTTCATGCCTCATAAAATAAACAATCCTTTTCTAGTATCATATAACCAGCAGCTCACATTCAAATACCCTTACTTCTTCCCAAAATGTTTTGTATAGTTTGGGAATTTCTAAAAATCAGTCTCTAATCAAGGAGCACACATTAATCTGATTATTAAATCCGTTAAATGTGTTTAATCTAGAATACTTAATTCCTCCTTCTTTTCATGACATTACCTTGATGAAGAGACCAGGCCTTTCATTGTTATTGTTGTTCCACATTCTAGATCTGTCCGAATGTCTCCCCATAGTGTTGTTTAACTTGTTTACCTATTCCCTGTATTTTCTGCCATCTGCAGTGTAAAAGCCTAATTAATTTCAGATTAAATATTTTAAGCAAGATGAGTTCATGGGCAGTGCTGAATTTCACTTCACATCACATTAGGAGGCGTGTGATGTTGGGTTGACCTGCTCTCAGTGAGGCTGAGTTTAATCACTCTGTGACAACCAGACATTTCCACCGTAAAGCTGCAAGCTCCCTACGTGAAGAACAAGTTCATGTGTAGAGTGTTCCTTAGGCAGCACACAAATATCTAATCTGCATCAGTCTTTCCCTACTGTGTTAGTAACTATGGACAGCCCTCGCCTTGTGGACAACACTGAAACCAAGAGGCAGCACTGGTCCAAGTCTTAGGTCCCTGAGGAAGGAAGTTCCTTGGGTAGAGGCAGCATGTCTTTTCCATCTCTGAGATTCTCTGGACTCAGGCTCTAAGTCTGACCCTCCACATGTACTCGGTGAGGCTTTGCGCTGCAATGTTTATAACACTTTACTACGTAAATGCAGAAGACAACATAGTGGGTACCTGGAAATCCACAGAAAGTCATTAAACAAAAGGCGATCTGAAACATACTTACTACACTACCAAAGGCTAGCCCCAAGAATCATAGAGGTATAACACTGCATGTAAAGAATATCTGGTTTGATCTGAACTCCTACCAGCCTCCTGGAAGCCGCATTTTCCAAATTGTTTGGAGGAAAGTCCACAAGCAATGTTAAATAGGCCCTTTTATCCTGAACCCTGGATTGATGGTTGCATAGAGGACGGAAATAAAACATCTCTTCCCTGACATGTTGTCTCCCTTCCTAAATGAAAAACCAAGCCATTAAAAGGCCTGAATACACAGGTCACAAAAGGAGAAGTAATAATGGCTATTATATATTAGAAAGAGACGATCTTTTTCTGTTCCGTCGGGTTATAAGCCTCTGAGGGGCAGAGATTCTGTCCAGTTCATCAGTGTATCCCCACTACCCATGCCGGGGGCTTTGTATTCAGTATTGTTGGAATAAATTTGTATGGATTGACTTAATGAGCAGCCCCCGATAATCAAATCAATGCAAATTAGAACAATAAAATATCATTTTCAACTATCAAATTAGAAAAGATTTTTAAACTTTTTAAAGACACTATAGCATTAACTCTAATAAAGCAGGGCCCACAAGAGCATAAAGTCTATATTTCTTACAGCATAGAAAGAAAAATTCTAAAATATGAATGCTATTACTTCTGGGAGATAAGATGTATAGGTAATATTTTTCTTCTCCTTTGTACAGTTCAGTATTTTTCAAATGCAGTTCCACAGACATGTTCATTATCAGGGCTGGGTGGGTGGGGAGCAGTATTTAAAAACAAAATGAGACTTTGCCCTGCTTCCTCAGAGAGGATACTGCATGCCTGGGCCACAGACCCTGCGAAAGCAGAATTATTTTGATAGCTCTGTGTAGATGTTTTCTGTGTCTAAACGCCTAAGTGACCTTCATATGGTGGGCATAAATATGTGTGAGTGTGTATGTGGTTTTTTGTTCTTCTCTGTTTTACTTCTTTCTTCCCTAGCAGGTGTGTTTGAATAGCAGCCCATTACTGTTCACTTGATGTTATAAATATTTATAAGCATGCTCCAAGGAAGCTATTGTATCATAAACCGGTCAGTGGCATGGCCAGCTGCTTTTTCTGAGCAGAGGTGTGAGACCGTTTCTGGGGAGGTGGGCCCTCCCCAACACAAAGCCCTGGAGCCTGTGAGGCGTGAAGGTCTAAGCGGAGGTTCGGGAAAGACATCGAATCAGTCGCCGAAGGGGAGGGCCTGATCGCTGTTGAGTAGGTTGGAGTCATGAAGTCAACACTGGGCTGCATTTGAGAGGAGGGTTTCCGGAGCCTCAGTTTACAAAGCCAGTCTTGTGGCTCAATCAGCCCTCGCAGTATGCAGGCTGGAACTTATTCCCACTTCGAGTTTTAGGGAGGCAGGTGTGTGTGTAGGTGTGTGTGCGATTGAGGCCAATGTTAGCGTGACATGGGCCCATCAAGGTGCTGACCACTGAGGTTGCACCAAGTCACGGGAGCATCCTTTCCTTTCCTAGTGTGGAAGGATAAATACATACCTGTCCTAGAGACGTCACAAATGAGGTCCTCTACCCTGGCACTTAGTACACTAGATGCTAAACCACAGAGAGATTGAGCATATCACACCTAACCAGCAAAAGTGGACAGGAGATGACAGATACCCTGAGCTCCAAGAAGCTGTCCAAAACATTGTTTACACTAGAATGGTCTTTGGAAGTTAAGGGATGAGCTGTCTGCCTCCCCAAGGCTTCTAAACAGCTGGGGACTGACCGTCAGTATCATATCGTATCAAGAACTCTTGAATGTCGGTTCAGAAGACCTAACCAGCTTCGTGGTCTAATTCTCCCATCCACGGTATTCGGGACAAGTCACTTCAACACAGACTCCCTTTACGCATTTGTGAAATGCTCACATTGCATTACATTTGTTGGAACATGCAGCATTTTGAACCGTGTTTGGTACATGGTAAGTGGTCAATAAATATTGGCTGTTATTTTCTCATTTTTTAAAAAAAAATTTTAACGTTTATTTATTTTTGAGACAGAGAGAGACAGAGCATGAACAGGGGAGGGTCAGAGAGAGGGAGACACAGAATCTGAAACAGGATCCAGGCTCCGAGCGGTCAGCACAGAGCCCGACGCGGGGCTCGAACTCACGGACCGCGAGATCATGACCTGAGCCGAAGTCAGACGTTTAACCGACCGAGCCACCCAGGCGCCCCTCTCATTATTTTTTTTCTACCTGATGCAAGAATGTCTTGGTCTGGACTCCACTTCCTCCTCCCTACCTACCACCAACCCATCCACGTAGGTCAAAGCTTTGAACAAAGGCTTCTCAGCAAGGTAGTTATTTGGGCTATGATCCCAGGAAAGAGGGACAGAGGAGTAAAAAGGAGGGAAAATCCATGCACGGACGGGTTATCCAGTGGGCTACTGCCACAAGGAACTGATGCTGAACTGTTGGGACGTCCAAAGAATTAGATGAAACCCGTCTCAGAACAGACTGCCAGGGAATGTACAAGGAAGCACTTATCCACTGGTTTAGGACAAGGGATTGTCTTCTTACACCTGCATGAAGCTGGCCGCACTCTGCTGAGAACTCTCTACTGCCAAGTGGTTGTAGCAAGGTGAATTCAAGAGGATTCACATGGCTCACAAGACACGTCTCATATAAGAGGCTTATATAAAACTCCTTTCCAGTTCAAACCCATCCCAGTCTATCTAGAGGGCTGATGGGCCGGGCCCACTCCAGAGTCTGATTTGCAAGAACCAAGGCGTTTGCTAGAAATGATAGATGACTGCACACATCAGAGCTGACAGCCAGCCCGGTGAATAACCCTGATGCACCAGAGAACAAATGTCACCCCTCAACAGCCCCAGTGGCGCAGAGGGAGAGTCGTGGGACAGGTGCAGATGTTAGGCGAAGGGGTGTCGTGGACGCCATGGAGGGAAACTGGACAGTTTATCGCCTGAGGTGCCGCAACATGCCTGCTTTGGTCTCCACCCCCACTCCCATCCTCTGCCACCTCACTCCCCGCCATGGTTTGGATGTCACAGTCAGAAGGGGGGACCTTTAATCATGCAAAGTCAGACAGACTGCTGTGTCGTGAAGTTTCAGGAAGACACTGAGGGCAGGAGGCATAGAGGGTTAGGAATCCTGGATTGGGGAAATGGCCAGATCGTCCCAAATGGACAACAGAGGAGCATTTTGCGGTGGATTCTTTAGGGCGCAGCAAGTGAAGACCCCAGAAACAGTGAGGTCCATTAGGGCAGTCATCCCAGGGACCCAGCCCTAGGAAGTCACAGATGAGTATGCAAACCACATATTTTGAGACACAACAGAAGCAGCCATTCATACGGTCCCTTCTGTTTGCTATTATTGTTTTCCCCTTTTGTATTCTCAACTACTAGCCTGAGCAACAATAGAGAAATACCTGTCTCGCTGAGTTCATTTGGAGATCACACTAGACAATACAAACAAAAAGGTAACTCAGAGAAACAAAGATGTTTCTCCTTCTCCTCCTTCTTCTCCCCATTATTTGTATTATTACCTTAAGGCACCATTAAGACATTTTGATCGTTTTCATTAGAAGTGTTCCTAAAGTCTCTGATATATATTCTAGCATTTAAAAACAAAAGACACAGAAGGCAATGACATTTTTCATTGGGGTTTCACAATTTTCGTTACTAATACCCATTATTGGCCTCCACTGTCATAATGATGTTGATATGTGCTGAGCGATTTGTCACTACCCAGAATGGCCCGTTACTGCCACGGTTTTTATCTTTTTTTTTTGCCTTTCCCCTCGCTATCAGACTGTCAGCTGTCACTTTTTGTTGTCAGTCTTTCTGCTTCCTGTTCTCTGCCGTGCTTCTAATCGGTCCACTGGCCATATACTGTCAAGTAAATATCAAGACACAGGATCTGGCAAGAGCCATTTGTATCGTGTGCGCGTGTATGTGTGTGTGTGCACGCAAAGTGATTTGGAACATATCTCTGGATGCCAGAATATTAAGAATTTCTGGGACATATTGTTTGAAACAGGACTGTCCCTGAGAAATCCATGCATACGGTTGTCATGACAGCTCAACTGACAATAGCTAGGGCCTTGCTGAAGTGCCATGTGGGAAGGGCAAATAAAAGCACCAAATACATGCAGATTAAACATGCGGCAGCATAAGGTCTGGCCTACGAACGGCATGGCAGTTATGCTATCCTTCCAACCCTTATGAAGGATGCACTTGCTCCCATAAGCTGTCTTCACACATTCTTGGTAATGCACTGACACGTCTTCTCTGAAGAATCTTAATAGTGTGTCTGCATTCCAGGACAGCTGGTAGGAAATTGAAAAATTCCTCCAAAGCCTTAAAACTGCTGACACACTGAACTCAGAATTGGAGGATCTGGGTTCCAGTCAACTGCATGACTGGACAAGTCACAGCCCCTGCTGAGGGACGCTTCCTCATTTGCGAAATAAGAAGCCAGCCAAATTTCTGAAGTTCCACTGGGCTCAGCGTCCATGACGCAAGCTTCCAAAGGAAACAGATCTGAACTTCGTTTTTTTTTTTTTTAATGGGAATTGGTTAAAATGAGTTGTTTGTATTTTTGATATCTATAGGAAACTGTAAACCACAGAAATGGATATTAGAGTTCAAGACAGAAGTCAGCTTTGGATATAAACTTTCTCTACTGTTTAATACAGTGGCTTCTTTTCCACAGGAGGACGAAGACCCAGGGGATGTCCCAGGGCCCAGTGGATGTTTGAAACCACAGATAACATGAACCCTATATATACTATGTTTTGCTGATATATAGGAAAATTTTAATTTATAAACTAAGCACAGTAAGAGATGAACAATAACTGATAATAAAATAGAACAATTATAACCCTAATATACCATTATATACCCATTAATGTACCATATTAGGATAGATTAGGTCTATCTCTCTTACAAAATATCTTATGGTATTGTACTCACCCTTCCCTTTCTCGAAATGATGTGAGATGATAAGAGGCGTCCGTGATGAGACGAAGTGAAATGAGTGACGTCGACACCGTGACGTAACGTGAAGCTACCACTGACCTGCGGACAATACATGAGAGGGGGATCATTTGTTTCTGGATGATGGTTGTCCACGGATCACTGAAACCACAGCAAGCGAAACCCGGGATAACGTGGGACTAGTGTGTACCTTTTATAGGTAGAGCTAATAGTCAAAACATTTAACCCCTGGTAAAACATAGAAACAGACAGATTACAACAGATAACTAGCCAATGCAGCCATATTAGGGGGAAAGGGGACAGCTGAATATCCATGTTGGTTTGTCATCTTCTTAAGAGTAGCATGTTTCACTACCTCACTAGGTGCCCTTCTTTTTTTAAATGCTTGTTTATTTATTTATTTACTTATTTATTTAGAGAGGGAGCGGGGAAGGGACAGTGAGAGAGGGAGACAGAAAGAGAATCCTAAGTAGGCTCCATGCCCGATGCAGACCCTGACATGGGACTCAAACCCACAAGCCCTGACATCATGACCTGAGCTGATATCAAGAGTCGGACACTTAATCGGCTGAACCACCCAGGCGCCTCGCTCAGTGCCTTTCTTGCAAGACCTGAGAACAATTGAGCGTTGTACAAATAATGAGTATGAGTGCATGAACTCAAACATGGTATAAATAGGTGACGCCTGTCATGGCTTATGCCTCTGAGAAAGAAGACTGGGTACAGAAAAGCAACACCACATTTTCCGAGTCAGGTGAAAATGAGGAGGCAGTTCAGGAAACAGAGGAGGGAGCGATCAGAGTGCCTGTTTGGAGAAAAGCAGAGAGGATAATGTCGTGGTTAACTTGGGGAGAAAAACAATCCACATGGAATTTGGCCAAATCAACAATGTCAAATCCTGCGGAGAGAACAACGTCCTGTTGCCCTTGGCCTTCTGGTCAGTTTCTTGCTTTCTTTGCTTCCTGGAGAGGAGGAAAACAGAAGAAGAGGGGTCATGGAAAACACCGGCCCACCACAGCAACTCCTTTAGCAATTAGGGCACAGGCTCCCAGGGGAAGCACAGGCACAGCCACAACACGAGAGCTTCTCTGGGGACGTCCTTCATGCACTGGATCTCTTCCATTCCCTCCCTCGCAGGCACACTGAGAAGAAGAACTGTCACTGCAACCTACCTCATGTTGCATTGCTCTAGGACCTCTAGTCTGCCGGCCTGGTTCTTGCTAGCTGCCAGATGCTTTACCAGATGCTCTAAATGTGGACACGGTTAGTTATTTTCTGGGAACAGCAGCCTCTAGCGCCCGTATAGTCCAATTTCTGCTAAAGGTTCTAGGGCAAATAAGTTGCCCATGAGGAGAAAGAGGCATGGCCACCAGGGTGTAGCAGGTGACGTCACTGAGAAAGCCATCCATTGATAACGAACGAATGGGCTCTGCCTCTTCTCATCAGATTTTCTGTTTTACAACAGAAGAGATGTGAAGTCATGCCCAATCCACAGATAAGGAGCCAAATGAATTTGGTCAAATGAATCGTGGTCAAATGAATTTCTCTTCATGTAGGATATGAGATGACATGATACTTGCTTTCAGACTTCTGGTGATCATCTCCCTTTGTGCCATGCCTGAGACCCCAGCCCATTGTCAGCATCTATGGTGGGATAGGCAATTCATCTGCAACCCTGGTGTACTGTTATCATATTTCTGGAATGTACTACTTTGGAGCTGATCAGAGCATCTAGGTAGACACTCTTATTGAAGAAGCCCGGATCACTGGTTCAGTCCATATTTAGTCTGGTTTATGTGGCCTCTGCCCCACACCCAGGTCTCCACCTACACTGCAGCCATCAACTATCACAAGGGACCTAGAACATGCAAGTGTGCACGAATCAGTACAACCTTTTACCAGTACTGAAAGTTCCGTGAAGCAAACACTCCCCCATACCAGGAACAACTCTCCTCTCCTCCTCCTCTAGCCATTTACTGAGCCAAGAACCTTAGGTACAGGGATCCCAGACCTTCCGAATGAAGCAACAACTATTATTATCTCCAATGCAGGGATGGCAACTAAAGGTAGAGAAGGTGAGTGAACCAAGATCACACAACCAGTAATTGGCAAATCAGAACTGTCCATCAGAAAGCCCAATTTTCTTCGCTACTCTCTCAGTCTGTTCTCTTCAAAAGGACAACATTTTGTTGGACTTTACCATGCTTTCCCAGTAAGCCTAGTGCATGCCAGCTCTTTACCCTCCTTAGGACAGAGACCACAGAGCCTTCTTCTGGGCCTCTGACTCTCAGCCTCAGATATCTCAGGTGCTTTCCACACTATCTATGCCTGGTGACTTGAAGAAATGCCACTTTTTACACAAAGGAGAGTAGTGTCACTCTCTTCCACTGATTAATTAGGTTTGCATAAATGTATATGTGCATGTGTACATTAGCCACACCCCTTCAACTCCAGACTCTATGCAAGTTACTTTCACATTTATACTCTTGATGTGCCAAACATGACTAGTCATCATCGGACAATTACAGGTGACATTTGCTCCTGGAGCCCGGAACAGTGGCGTTTGCTACCATTTCCATCCTTGAAATTCTAGCAGGGATCGTAGAGTGACCTCGCAGAATCTCACGGGGAAACCTTGATTTTTCTCCTCTGAAATTCCAAGCGTGTTTCCTAATCATGACTCTCCATGGAGTTTGGCATTTTGTTGAATCATGTGGAAGTGATAGAACAGGAGCCTTTATAGTGTTGTCACGTCATGAATAACTCATTCCAGGACACTTGCCCAAGGAAGAGTCCATACGTAGCACAGTCCTCACCGCTACACAGCCTCTTACCACAGACATGTGCTGTGTGCACTTTCACAGACATCCACATATGGAGGAAAATCCTTTCTGACACCTGAGTTGGGCAATGGACATTTTCCTCCAACAAGGAAATATCATTTCAATCAATTCCCAACTTCACCTTTATTAGATTTCTAGTACAAGCTGTGTATATTCACTGATTCAACAAGAAGAAAAAGAGAAAGCAGAAAAAATATTTAAATAAATAATGGCCACAAACTTCCCAAAATTTACTTAAAGCACTAATCTGAAAATCCAATCAACAAACTACAAGCAGAATAAACACAAACAAATGCATACACAAAGTATACTGAAGTCGTCAAAAGTCAAAGACAAAGAGAAAATATCAAAAGCAACAAGGGCGTAGTGGTTCGTCACATACAAGGAGTCCTCAATAAGATTAATGGCTGGTTTCTCAAAGGGAACTATGGAGGACTAAAGGCAAAATACTAAAGGGTTGAAATAACAAAGTAACTTGGGGCTCCTGGATGGCTCAGTCGGTTGAGTGTCCAACTCTTGATTTCAGCTAAGACCTTGATTCCAGAGTCGTGGGACTGAGTCCCACACTGGGCTCTGTGGTGAGCATGGAGCCTGTTTGAGATTCTCTCCCTCTCTCTCTCCCTCTACCCCCTCTTCCCCACTCATGCTCTCTCTCTCTCCCTCTCTCTCTCTCAAATAACGAAATAATAAATAAGTAAATAAATAAATAATGAAAAATAAAAAGAGTAACTTGACTCCACATGAAAATATTCAGAGTAATTATAGAGGTAACTATATAAATATATTCAAAAGAATATTAATATATTTTAATTTTATGAATATTTTCTCCTAATTTAAAAATAAACTGCACAAAGTAATAATTATAACTGTGCTGATGGACTCACAATGCGTAAGCATTTAATTTTTATGACATGAAAACACAAAGAACAGAGGGAATGGAGCAAGTTTTTGTTATGCTATTGAAATTAAGTTGTTATTAATCCAAACTAATTTTTTATAAATTAAGATGCTAATAGTATTCTTCAGTGCAACCACTAAGAAAATAACTCAAAACTTAGGTAAAAGAAATGACAAAGATAAATGATACGCTGGAAAATATCTATGTGACACAAAAGACGATAGTAATAAAGGAATACAGGAACAAAAATATAAGATGTAGAAGACCTAATAGCCAATGGCAAACATAAATCATATCTTACCAATAATTACATTAAATGTAAATGGGTTAAGCACTCCATTAAAAGATAGAAATTTACAGAATGAATAAAATAAACATAATTCAACTACATGCGATCTTCAAATGTGAACTTCCAATGCTTCTATAAAAAAATTTTTTTGAAAGTGAAAAAGACAAAAAAACATATAAAATGCAAACAATAACAAAAGAAGTTAAGGTGCTCTAATTACCATACTAGACTTTAAGACAAAAATTGGGACTAGAGGGAATGAAGAACATTCTTAATAATAAAAAGGACAATCAATCAAGAAGATTTAACAACTGTAGGTATTTATGGACTTAATAACAAAGCCCTATGATACATGAAGCAAGAACTGTGAGAACTGAGGGGAGAAACGAACAGTTCAACAACAATGGTTGGAGACTTCAACACCTCTCTTTTTTCTAACAGAACAACTAAAGAAACAATCAACAAGAAGAGACTTGAAAAACACTATAAACAAAATTAAAAGGTGTTTCTACGAAGAGGTCAATAAAATTGGCAAGCCTTTAAACACACCAAACACGAGAAAACAAGAGAGCACTAAAATTACTAAAGTTAATAATGAAAGAGGGATATTATTATTATTGTTCTTAGAAAAATGAAAAAGAGTATATGGGAATGCCATGAATAACTGTATGTCAACATACAATATAATTAGATGAAATAAACAGATGTCTGGAAAAACACAGACTACTAAAAGTGGCTCAAGAGGAAATGGAAAATCTGAAGAAAACTATAATAAGAAAAGAGATTGAATTACTAATCAAAACACTACCCATGAGGAAATGCTCAGAAACAGACTTTCTGGTAAATTCTACCAAACATTTAAAAGAGTAATACCAATCCTTCACAGACTCTTCAAAAATGTAGATGAGGAGAGAACACTCCCCAGGTCATTTTACAAAGCTAGTATGACTCTGATACCAAAACCAGACAAAGAAAAGAACCTAGCACAAGAAAAGACACCTAGACAACAATATCCCTTATGAATATAGGCACAAAAATACAGTAGTAGAAACATCTAGCAACATAGAAAAGGGAATATACAGCATGACTGAGTGAAACTTACACCAGGAAGGGAAGGTGAGCTTTACATAAATAAATACTATAATAAGCCACAGTAATAACAATAAAGTACAAAACCCATGACCATCTCCATGGATGAAGAAAAAGCATTTGACAAAAATCCAACATTTTTTGGGATGCTTGGGTGGCTCCATCGGTTGAGTGTCTGACTCTTAATTTTGGCTCAGGTCATGTGGTCTCATGGCCATGAGACCAAGACCCGCATCAGGCTGTGCTAACAGTGCGGAGCTTGCTTGAGATTCTCTCCCTTCCTCCCTCCCTCCCTCTCTCTCTCTCTCTCTCTCTGACCCTCCCCACTCACTTTTGCATGCTCTCTCTTCTCAAAATAAATAAACAAACTTCACAAAACCCAACATCTTTCATGATAAAAACAGTCAACAAAATAAGAAATGAAGAGAACTACCTTATCCTAAGAATGAGTATCTATGTAAAACCTATAGACCACGTAACAGTTAATGTTGAAAGACTGAAAGTTTTCTTCCTTGGATCAGGATCAAGAAACAATCTATTCTCAACACTTCAACTCAACATTGTACTGGAGGTTCTAGCCAAGGTAAGTAAAAAAGAAAGAGAAATAAAAGCCATCCAGATAGGAAAGGAAGAAAAAAAAAAAGAAAAACTACTTCTTATTTATTTATTTATTTAATGTTTTTATTTATTTTTGTGAGAGAGAGAGAGACAGAGAGACAGAGCATGCGTGAAGGAGGGGCAGAGAGAGAAGGAAACACAGAATCCGAAGCAGGCTTCAGGCTCTGAGCTGTCAGCACAGAGCCCGACACGGGGCTGGAACCTATGAGCTGTGAGATCATGACCTGAGCTGAAGTCAGATGCTTAACTGACTGAGCCACCCAGGCGCCCCTAGAAAAACTATTTCTATTTGCAGACGAATTGATTTTGTATATAGAAAATACCAAGGAATCTAAAAAGCAATTGTCCGAGCTAATAAACCAGTTCAGAAAACATATCATCTGTTAATACATAAAAAAATCAATTGCATTTATATAAACTTGAAATAAACAAGTAAAAAATGTAATTAAGAAAACAGTTACATTTACAACGCAACAAAAGGAATAAAATCCATAGCAATAATTTTTTTTTTTTAAGGCGCAGGACTTGTACATAGAAAACTGTAGAAGCATCGTTGGAAGAAATCAAAGGACACCTAAATAAATTGTGTTCATTGAATGGAAGATTAAATATTGTTAAGAACTAGAAGTTAAGACTGCCACCTGGTCACACTGAGCTCATCACGCTCAAATTGATCTACAGTCTCCATGTAATATCTACCAAAATCCAGACATATTTTTGTGGACATGGATGACCTGATCCTAAATTTGTATGGAAATGGAAAGGACTCAGAATAGATAAAAATCTTGAAAAAGAAAAGAAGAGCAAATTTGAAGGGCTGACACTTACTGGTTTCTAAACTTACTACAGTTTTAGTGTCAAGACTGCTGCATGGTATTGAGAATATATCTCTCTATATCTCTCTATCTATCTATCTATTAGAATTCAGAGTTCAAAAATAAATTTATACATTTTTAAGCAATTTATGCTTAACAACAACGGTGCTAAGACAACTCAATGAAACCATTGGATATCCACACACAACACAATGAAGTTGGACGAGTACCACACCCCCTGTACAATAACTAACTCAAAATGGATTGAGAGCTAAATATGAGATCTAAAACTCTAAACCCTTACAAGAAAACGTAAGGTGCATCTTCATCACCTTGGACAAGGCAATGGTTTCTTAAATAAGATGCCTAAAGCACACCAAACAAACAAACACAAGAAGATAAATTGGACATAATCAAAATTTAAAAATCATGTGCTACTTCAATCAACCCTATCAAGAAAGTAAGAAGAAAACCCCCAAAAGAAGAGAATTATTTGTAAATCATGTATTTGATAAAGTTCTAGTATCTAAAATATATATGGAATTCTTTTGAATGACCGATAAAAAGACAAATTAACAAATTGCCAGACAATTTGAACAGACATTTCTCTGAAGAATATACACAAATGGCCAATAAGCACATGCCAATACATCAACATCACTAGTCATTAGACAAATGAAAATAGAAACCACAAGAAGATCCTACTTCATACTGACTAAGATACTACAGTAAAAAATTATTGGGGTGCCTGGGTGGCTAGTCGGTGAAGCGTTTGACTTCAACTCAGATCATGATCTCACAGTTCGTGAGTTCAAGCCTCGCCTCGGGCTCTGTGCTGACAGCTCAGAGCCTGCAGCCTACTTTGGATTCTGTGTCCCCTCCTATCTCTGCCCTCCTCCACTCACACTTTGTGTCTCTGTGTCTGTCAAAAACAAATAAATATTTTTTAAAATTTTAAAAAGTTATCAACAATGATGTGTCAACTGGTAAGGAGAAATTGGAATCCTTATACATTGCTGAAGGAAATGAAAATGATGCTGTCGTTCTGGAAAACATTTTGACAGTTCCTCAAAAAATTAAACCTAAAGTTATCATAGGGCCCAGAAATTCTACTCCTAGGTACATACCAGAGAATTACCAACATACACTTATGAAAACTCTTCTAAATGAATATTCAAAGCACCATTATTCATAATAGCCCAGAAGTGAAAATAGCCCATATCTATCAACTGATGAATGGCTACACAAAATATATTCCATACAATGGGATATTATTCAGGTATAAATAATGAAATACTGGTACATGCCACAACATGGATGAAACTCAGAAACGCTATGCTAAGTGAAAGCAATGGTCACATATCATATGATGTCATTTATAGGAAATAACTCAGAATAGATAAATCCACAGAGACAGAAAGTATACTCGTGATGGCAAGGACAGGAACAGTGAGGAATAATTAATCATTGCTCATTGCAGAAGTTTTGTTTTGTTTGTTTGCTTGTTTGTTTTGATGTTTATTTATTTTTGAGAGAGAGAGAGAGAGAGAGAGAGAGAGCACGAGCTGGGGAGAGTCGGAGAGAAGGGGAGACACAGAATGCGAAGCAGGCTCCAGGCTCTGAGCTGTCAGCACAGAGCCCAACATGGGGCTCAAACTCACAACCATGAGATCGTGACCTGAGCCAAAGTTGGACGCTCAACTGACTGAGCCACCCAGGCACTCCTAGAAGGTTTGTTTTTAATGTGAATGAAAATGTTCTGGAATTAGATGGTGGTTATTGTTGCACAACCTTGAAAATACGATAAAAAAATACTACATTATAAACCCTAAAATGGTTAAAATTGTAACTTGCAGAAAATGAAATATATATAAATTTAATAGCCATATAACTATTAAGACTTCAAATTCATAATATGAATTTAACTCCCAAAAAGAAATCTCCAGTTCCAGACAGCTTTTCTGGAGAATTCTACCATATATTTAAAGAATAAATAATGCCAATTGTACACAAATCTCTTCCAGAAAATAGAAGAAAAGGGAGTACTTCCCAAGTCATTTTATGAAGCTCATATTAATGTGGTACCCAAACTAGACAGAGATCGTACAAAAGAGAAAACTACAAGTCAATGACCTCATGAATATAAACCTAAACATCCTTAATAAAATACTAGCAAATAAGATTCAGAAATATGTAAAAGCAATTATACACCATGACTAAGTGAAGTTTATTCCAGGGATGTAAGGATGGCTTAGTATTTGAAAGTAAATCACTGTAATCCAGCCTATTAATCGGCTGGAGAAGAAAAATCACATGTTCACATCAGTCAATGTAGAATAACATCTTTGGGAAAATTTGACATCTGTTAGTGATTAAAAACACTCAGAAAAATAAGAATAGAGGAGAACATCCTCAACTTCATAAAGAGCATCCACGAAAAGGCCTACAACTAACACTTTGCTTAATAGTGCAACACTGAATACTTCCCCCGCCCCCCACCTAAGATCTTGAATGGGGAAGGAATTATGTGCTCTCTTCACCCTTATTCAAAATATTGCTACACATTCTAACCAATGAAGTAATGAAAGAAAGGGAAATAAAAGGCACACAGATCAGAAAGAAAGAAAGAAAATTGCCCCTATTTGCAGATGGCATAATTTTGTATGTAGAAAATCCCAAAGAATCTACAAAAGAACTCTCAGAAATAATAATGATTTCTGTACTTTCTCAGAATACAAACTAAACATAAAAATAAGCTGCATTTCTATATACTAACAAAGAAAACATAGACACCAAAATATAAAATGTATTGCCATTTATAATTGAATAAAATAAAGGAATATTAGGTGTAAAGTTCACAAGACATGGGCAGCACGTATATGCTGAAAATCACAAAATGCTGATAAAGGAAATCAAAAGTGAGCTGAATAAAGGGAGGGCTATCTCATGTTCATGGATGGATTGTTCATGGATATAATAGAGATGTCATTTCTCCCAAGATAGGTATATGGCTTTAACACAGTTCCTGTCAAATGTCCAGCAAGAAGATCTGTAGATATAAGTATGCTTATTCTGAAATATATAAGTAAAAGGGGCTAGAATAGCTAAAACAATTTTGAGAAATAAGAATAAGCTGGGAGAAATCAATCTACTCTACATCAAGACTTACTATATAGCTACAATAATCAAGACTGTGTGATATTGATTGATGGATAGATGTATTGATCAACAGAAAATAATAGAAATCAGGGAAATAGACCCATAGAAAAATGTCCAGTGGGTGTTGAAAAGAGTACAAAAGCAAATCAATAGAGGAAAGCTAGCCTTCCTAGAGAAACTGGATATTCATAAAGAAAAATCAACCTCAACTTGCTATAGAAATTGTCAAAACTGATCATAGGCTTAAATATAGAAGGCAAATGTATTCAACTTTTAGAAAAAAATGTTGGAGAAAGATCTTCAGAATACAAGGCTAGGGAAAGAGTTCTTAGACTTGACACCAAAAGTATGATACATGAAAGGAAAAAATAATAAATCAGATCTCATCAAAAACAAGAATTTAAGGGGCACCTGGGTGGCTCAGTAGGTTAAGCATCTGACTTCAGCTCAGGTCCTGATCTCACCATTCATGAGTTTAAACCCCATGTCAGGCTCTGTGCTGACAGCTCAGAGCCTGGAGCCTGCTTCGAATTCTGTGTCTCCCTCTCTCTCTGTCTCTGTTTCTCTCTCTGACTTTCTCTCTCTCCAAAAATAAATAAACATTAAAATATATATATATTAAAAACAAAAACTTAAGCTCTGCCAAAGACTGTTAAGAGGATGAACAGACATGATACAGATGGAGAAAAATATTTGCAAACCAAATATCTAACAAAGGACTAGTATCTACAATATATAAAGAACTTTCCACCTCATTGTAAAAAACAGTCCATTTAAAAAATGGAAAAAGACGTAAGAAGGCATTTCACTGAAGAGGATACTCAGATGTCAAGTAAATGTATGAATATATAATTAACATCGTTAGCCGTTATACAATGCAAACTACAACCACAATGTGATATCATGATGTATCTATCAGAATGGCTAAAATACAAAATAGTGACACTACCAAATGCTGATGAAGATGTAGAGAAACTGGGCTATTCATATATTACAGGTTAGATGTAAGATGGAACCACATTCTGAAAAACTATTGTGACAGAAAAACACCAAAGGTACAACTACCATGCAACTCAGCACTTGCACCCTGAACATTTACCTTACAAAAATGAAGCTCTATGTACACACGTACACACACATGCTCACTGCCTCCACAAATGCTTAAAGCAGCTCATTTGTTGCAAACTGGAAACAACACAGATGTTCTTCAGGGAATGAATGCTTCCCGATCTGTGCTTACATCTGTATCACGGAATACTGTTCGGCAATTAAAGGCCGTGGCCTGCTGAGACAAGCAACAACTGGTCGAATCTCCGAAGAATTATGTGGATTGAAACAAGCCATATCAAAAGGTTACATACTGTATGATTTCATTTATACAACTCTATTGCAATGACAAAATTGCAGAAGCAGGGACAGATTAGCGGTTGCTGCTGATTAAGGACCAAGGGGTGGGAGAGGAGGAAAGTGGTCTGTCTCTACCTTGACTGTATTACTAAGAATATCCTGGTTGTAATACTGTATGATAGCGTTGAAAGGCATTACAATGAGAAAAACTGGGTAGAGGGAATGTGAGATCTCTGTAGTATTTCTTAAATTGCATGTGAATGTACAATTATTTCCAAAATAGTTTAATTATATATTTTTTTTAATGTTTATTTATTTTTGAAGGAGAGAGAGACAGAGTGTGTACAGGGGAGGGGCAGAGAGAGAGGGAGACACAGAGTCCTAAGCAGGCTCCAGGTTCCTAGCTGTCAGCTCAGAGCCCAGTGTGGGGCTCGAACCCACGAGCTGTGAGATCATGACCTGAGCCGAAGTCAGACGCCTAACTGACTGAGCCACCCAGGCACCCTGAGTTTAATTATATTTTAAAAGAGAGACAGAGAGGCACCTAATGCCTTAAGAGCATGTAATAGGGGATATGGCTCAACTGAAAGATATCAGGAAAGACTTGCCTGGGGTGTAAAACCTAAAGACAGGTAGGAGTGCATTAGAGAGTGGAAAGTAAAGACAGCATACCTATGATGCTTGTCATGGGCAGCTGCGAGATCTCCTCACTCACCCACCAAATCTAAACAAATTATAACAAATCTAAACAAATTATATAGAGGTCTTAACTGATTCTCAGAAGATCTCAACACCACGCATCTATCTTAAGGCCGTGTCCTTGAGGCAGCTTCTGGGAGCAAGGAAGGCAATCAGAACACGCATTCCAAGGACAGAGGTTGAGGTGAGGAGCCTCCAAGAGCTTGGGTCCAGCTCACCTGTCCACTGGTGGTCACATCCCCTCAATGACTTTCCCTAACATACAGCTTTGCGGTTCAGTTCTCACTGGTAGGCACCGAGCTCCGAGTGGAGGGGATGCACACAGAGTGGATAAGCACCATCCCTGCTCCTCAGGAACTATCACATGAGAGAAAGGGACACATGTACTAATAGTGGTCATATCCGAAAGGCAGGCAAGCTGCTATGCAATATAGACATGGGATGCTATAAAAGCCCTGCCTACCTCTCTGATTAGTATTCTTTCTTCCTAGTGGTCTTTAATCAACCTATCAACACATGGAACGGCATTGTTGTGACTAAGAGCATGCTATTTAGAACTGCAGAAATCAAGATCCAAATCCTGGTCCCACTACTTACTAGCTCTGCATCTTTGGTTTAAGTGGTATTCGTTTTTGCTTTTGTTTTATTTTCCTTCTCAATTGCCCTCTTTGGGATTATCTGATTGTAAACTACATCCTTAGTTTCCCTCTATACTGAGTTAAAAAATATACAGTTGCTTTAGAATCATGTTGTTTAATAGTGTAGCCTCTAGTCACGTAAGTTTAATTTTAAATTAACTGAAATTAAATAAGATTTAAAAGTAAGTTCCTCAGTCACAACTAGCCACATGTCAAGTCTTCGATAGCCACATCTGCCTTATAGCTGTTTTTAATACTGCAGACCTATGGAACATTTTCAACATCACTAAAAACTCTACTTGACAAGTGCTGTCTAGAAATTTTAACATGTATATTTAATATAAAATCTAAAGTTCGCCAGTGTGTTTACCCTTTTCTCAAACAACACCGGTACTTTCGAATGCTTTAATTTTTAACAACTAACCCTGGACTGACTTATTTTGTTGTTTGTTTGTTTGTTTGTATTTTAGCTTAATATTTCTTTTTAACCACACAAAATATACATTGCTCTATTGTTTTAAACCATTGATATTTGTTTACATTTACCTATCTATTTACTGGTACCTTTCTCTCCCTTCCTCTTGGTAACATTTTTTTTCCTCCTGAGATTCCTTCTACAGAAGTTTACTTGTAGTAAATTCTTTCAGTTTCTATTTGTCTGAAAAGATCTTCCTACTTTATTGATCCTAGAAGAGATATTTTAAAAGGAAAAATATTTTAACTATGAAGATAAAATTTCACCTTCTCCTTGATTCCACTGCTACTTCTGTGAAATCAGATATTAATGGCCATTTCATTGTAGGCCATCTGTCTTTTTTCTAACTGCTTTTCAGAACTTCTCCATGTCCATGTAATCTCCATGTAGAAGTTGCATTTTACACTGTGTTTCACTGAAACGCGTTTAAGAACAAATTTAATTTATTTTAGGTCTGATTGATTGATTCATTCATTCATTGATTTTAAATGTGGGCTGTCTGTACTTAATGATTGATATATGTAACTAATATGGAGCCTAACCATTAGCAATGGAAGTATTGACTTTCCTTCATTCTATTTTCTCTCTTTGAGATTCCCATCAGATATGTATTGCATCTTCTCACTGTATCTTCAATATCTCTTAATTTTTTGATATTTTCCATCTCTCCGACCTTTTGTTTATATCCTCAATAATTTCTGTGTTTTAGATTGCAGTTCATTCTCTAGTGTCCTCCATTATACTAATTCTCTATTCACCTGTGTCTAAACTATGATATAGCTTATTGTACATTATTAAGGTATGCATTTCTAGAATGTTCAACTTGTTTCTTCTTCCTATGCATCACATCAACCTTGAAAGACTCTTTCCCCATACTTCCTTTCTTAATTTCTTCATATTTCTTAAAGTTCCTCTTGATATTCTGTTATCTAAATTCTAATACACGCAGTCTTTATGGGTCTGTTTATGAATTTGTTTTTTGTCTTGTTTTGTTGCTTAATCTTGCTCATCTTGACTTCTCCTCTTCATGTGTTTTAATTTATCTTTTATGTAAGTTATGTTCTTTTTATCTGTGGAAATCCTTTGAAGCCTGGGTTTTTGTTCCTCCACATAGCATTTGGTTTGCTTTTGCAAGTCACCTGGGAATGACTAACCTTGAATTATTTAAATATGTATATTTAAGCTTGGGTTTTGTTTCTGTAGGCCACAAGCTTTGAATAAAGACCTGAAAATGGTAATACTTCAAGGATACTTTTTTTCCCTACTCTTTGAGTGGTCAGTGAAAAACTCTGCATGTATTCCTACTGTCTTACTCAGTAGAAGAATTTTTTTTCCTAGTTTGTATCATCAGATGTCACTCTTTATAAGTCTCAGCTTTATTCTGGCTATCTCTGTTTTGTTTTTGTCGTTTGTTTTTTTTTTCCTGTCCTGTGTTGGGGCAGTCTTTGATTTATTTTTCTGGGATACATGGTCCATTGAAACCCAGAGTATAAACCACCACGGCAGATGCCAGATCTGCAGATCTGCACTCTTACTTAATGCCTCGTCCCCACAGAACTCCCTTATTTTCCTTTCCCCCAGATCAGCCATGCCATATTTATGTAGCGCTTGTAGTTGTATGCTGGGAGAAATGTCTATGACCTCTAATCCACCATTGTGTTCAGATTCCTATTTTTTAAGGTTTCCCTTAATCTGAACTGGAGAGTTTAAGTTATAGTGAGATTAAGAGTAGGAACAGGAGGACACGTCAGGACTTGTTAGAATAGTGTAGGCAAGAAATTGAAATTTCAACTGCCACGGACTTGATAGAAGTGGAGAGTAGGAGATGGTTTTGAGAGATATTGAAGAAGTAAAATCAGCACTAGCTGTGGCGAATTGAATGTGGAAGTTGAAGAGAGGTGTTCGGGACGATGGTCGGGATACTGTTCAATCTGGGTAACAAGTTAGATGTGGTGCTGGTCGCTGAAGGAGCAAACAGGTGGAGAGAGTAAGATGATGGGCTCAGTGTTTAACCAAATGTGGTGCCTTCGAGACTTCCACATGGTATATGGGGGCCTAAGGGTCTAAGCTAGAAGTCAGACTCTGAATTAGAAATATGAACTCCTATGTCATTCTCACATGTCACTCTCAAACAGGGCATGGACGAGGTTACACAGGAGGAAGACAGAGTGGAAGAAAAGCAGATCCAGGATCAAGGCTTGAGGACTTTAAGCCCTAATGACCAGGAAGAGAAGGATGACCTTGCAGTCGCAGCAGCACAGCCAACAAGCTGGAAGGCAGACAAGGAGAATACTGTTGCCTTTCATCCCTTTTCTTCTTATACATAACGTCAGCCGTAATGACCTTCCTACCATTCCCTGTGTGTTTTGTTCTTCCTGGTCTTGATGCCTTCGTACATGCTCTCTATTCCTTCTACTTGGAATATCCTCCAGTCCCTTCTCCTTTTCCACCATTCACTATTGTTTCTGATTAAACCCTATAAGTCCTTTAGGGTCAAGCTCAAATGTCAGCATTACTACGCAGTCCTTCCTAAATCTTGCCTAATCCTATCCCACACAGGCATCGTTCATTGTCCTTTTCTCTGTCCCCACTGCATGTATCCGATGATATTTCAATTATCCTTCTGCCATCTGACGACAACAGATTTTCCTTTCATTGTGGAGCCGACGTCTTGTGAAGCACTTCTCCCAATGCATTTGGTTCACAGCGGAATCATTTTTTTTTTTTTAAATAAAAAGACGTAAAGTAGATCTCCAACAGGGTACAGGAAGTATTTTGGACAAAGAAGTCAGCCCACCAGCTGGCATTAAAAGGACCCAAGGTGTCCATTCAGTTAAAATCAAGGCAATATGGGGCTGTGCACAGGGATCAGCCAACACACACACACTCACTATACCTCTCCCCTTCCCTTCCACACTTACCCATAAGGCTGTTGCCTTTAGTGACATCTTCTTTTCCTATTCTCTTTAAAGTCTTACCTATATGTTCCACTCAATCATACTTTGCCTAAAGAAAACACCAAGGGGTGGGCATTACAATCAGTATGAGGAACACACCAGGCGATTTTTCTTTAATCCTCTTTCTTGCTAAAGAATTTACTGCAGATAACAACACTGAACAAATCTCATGAATTAAACTAAGCAAACTAAGCAAGTACATAGCATGAGGATTAATGAATCGATGCCAGGGTGAGTGACCTTCACAAGGTGGCCAGAGAAGGGAAGGGGCACTGTCTTTAAGCAGAGAGAAGGTGGGGAAGAATGGGTTGGAGGGGAATCCCTGGGGATGTTACAAGGCATGGGTAGAGGAGGTGGAGAGTGAGGGGAACCTAGCAGTCGGAACAGGCAGGATGTCAAAAAGATCCTTTGGTGGCACTGGTGCGGGTCTTTGCAAGGCCCTCAGTGATGCTCAGTATTGTGGGGGATGTTCTGGGATCAGGTTACCTGGAAAGAAGGGACCAAGGGGGCAGTTTCAAGACTGTTTGGGTTTTCTTCCCAGTGTTAATGCTTATTATGGCTGAAACGGAATTGACAAAGAGCTTGTGCTGCTGACATCACTCCATAAAAATTGGGCCATGTCAGCAATCTGAAGCAAGTCAATGGGTCACACTGAGTCCTACCAGGCCCTGGGTAAGAGAGTGGCAGGCTTGCGTGAAATCGTGACAGATGGCCATCTATCAGCACCCAACAGCCACAGCACCCAGAGTTGAGGATCCTGAGCTCAGCATTCAACTTTTTCTGGTATTTTCCCACAAATT